>NW_026020011.1:5897363-6533298 GCF_900185275.1 Solanum verrucosum | reverse complement strand
CATTGTTGCCTCTGCTCTTTTGTTGGAATTGTTGTTGCTATCTTGCTTTGCATACATTTGTTTGACACTATCGATCCGCATTTTCTTGTTCTTGTTGTCTCTTAGCGTCAATAGTTTTATTCGGTTTTGCTACTGTTAATGACGCTTTTCTTTTCAAATTAACATCAGAATATCAAAGCTAACCAATGTGAGATTTATATGTTGTTAGTTGATGTAGTAACTCCTTTTTGTCGTTTTCATGACTCATGTTGTTCTACTACCTAGCTAAGCATGTTTGACTCGAGTTTACGCCTTCATTTTACTTAAAATCTGGTCGAAAATACTTACAACTTGTAGTTCAGGTTTATAAAATGTGGGGTATTGCCTCTTCCCAGTTTACACTTTACTTCTAATTCTTGTCCCCCATTCCCAAATTGCTAGTGTTACCTGACATTTTTTATGTCTTAGTTTGCAGCCTACTCTTTGCTAAGAATAGGATTTGTTCATTAATGTGGTCCTGTTTTGCATTCAAAATTAGCATTTGCTTGATAACTAGATAGCTTTAATGTGTCAGTCGATTATGAGCATATAAGTATTAGTGTATGGTTGTCCGTGTATCTCGCATACTTCTCCATTTTTCAGCATGCTCTCATGTTTATTAGAGTATTATATAGTTTCTGTAGTTATTTGGATAGCTACTGATTCATCCTCTTTGTCCATCTCAGTTTCGTTCTTGTTTTGTCTTTGGATCTATGTTTAGCTACTGTTTTGTCATCTTCTTTAATTCCCAGTTGATTACTTGTTGTTTAGTCATAGACATTGATTATTTATTTAGTATTTAAGTTTCAGATATGGGCCCCCTTTTGATAGTAAAATAATAATGTGCTTATTTTATGATTAGTGTTTGCCTTTTCCATAAATTCAAATCGGTGTGAATCTTACTCCTTTCTTAAACAATAATGAAGTGTGTTTGCTTTAGTTGGTAATAACTTTTGTTTAATTGTGGTAGATTAGTTGGTTATGCGAGCCAAATTGAATTATACTCGTGCAATTTATTTAATCATATGCTATTGGTTTGGAATTTCCGAGTGTTAAACTCATTTTTTCCTTTCCAAAACTAGTTACTTATTGTTTCTGAGAACGCCATATGAATTCAAATATTCATGTAGTCCGGTCAAAATTTAGCATGTTGGGGAAGTGGGCCTCAAGGTTTTATTTTTAATTTTCCCTGTATATGGATTCGTCAATATCTTCATGATTTTCACATTTTTGAACAAACATATCCTCGTCTTCTGTTTGGAAGCCAACTGGAAGTTGGGAACATTTTGTCAATTGTCATATTCATTGAGTAATGTTTTTTTTATTTTTTATTTTTATTTTATTTTATGCAACTTTATTTTTAGAAGGCATTTAAGAGATTACTAATCTTGTTTCCTTTCACTTTCTTTACATGTGATGTTTGGCGGAGTCCAAATTGGACTCTTTTCATTTCCCCGCAATTTTGAGAGAGCCATAAAGGTTCAAATTCCTTTATCGAGTCAACCGGCCAATGAAAATCGACGTACAGGTCCGGGGTTAAAAAATATCGCAGCAGATCTAAAATTTGAAAAGATTGGGCCAAAGGCCACTCTTAATTCCAAAAATTTGTATTTTTGTTATTTTTGGGCCTAAGCCCTTGTTATTATGCTTATTGTTGTCTTGTTAGAATTTAGGACAGGTGGCAAGAATTGGGGCAAAAAATGAAATTAGGCCCAAGTGCTGGCCCAGGCGGACAGAAAATCAGACTTGGGCCCAAATTTCCTTCTTTACTTTATTATTTCCTAATGGTTTATCTGTCAATATTTGCTGCTAAATCTTAAGGTTTAAAAATTCAAATCCCCAAAGATACCCGTTTTGATTTTATAACTTAACTAAATCAATCACCTTCAACGAGGCTAAAAAAATATTTTTTGCAAAATACTCAACTTAGATAATACCTTAATTTTATTTTATTTTATTTTTATTTATTTATTTTTTTTCTTTTTCTCCTTTTTCCCTAAAATGGTCTTAACTAAAAAATTGTTCAAATCAAGTTAAGTTACAATACTTTGCCAAATAATTAATTGTCGGATAACCACATTAGTGGATATTCTAGGTGCCCTAAAAACCTTCCTAGAATATTAATAGGAACCCCGAATCCTTTTTAAGATTTTCACTAGATTCCTGTTTTAATCTATTGAAAATGAATAGTTTTCTTAATTTTCCTTAAAAATTAAGTGGCGACTCTAAATTAAACCAGTCAAAATATATTTTTCTAATAAAACAGAATGGCGACTTCCGCTGGGGATTTGAATGGTTCTAACCTTAAGATTAATTTATTTGGCTATGTGTTTAACTGTTTACTTGTTTAAATTATCATATCTTATTGAATTGTGGCATTCATGGCACCCGATTCCGCCAAACGGCAAATAGATTGCATTAGGAAAAAGGCGGTTACGTGGCTTACCACGACTGTCCTTCAGAAAAACACAAGTTGAACTCTTTGGAAGTGATAAACGAATAGTTGGCTTGTGGTCATCCAACGTCGTTTATTAGACTTCACCCCGTTGTTTGTCTGACTCGGGTAACCGTCATTTCTTAACCAATTCTAGTCAACCTAGAGTAAGCGAAACCAAATCCAAATCTAAGCATTAGCCTAAGACGGCTTAATACCCAAGGCGTATTAAGTCCATTAGTAAAACTGCCAAAAATCATGTCCAAGGTCCACGACCTAACGACATATCATATTGTTTGACATTTGAAAGATGTATGTGTGAAACCTAATTGTTGCCTATTTGGGGGAGGGGAATCTTAACCGTGCTTTATTTTGTAGGTATGGATCGATTTCCTAAATTCGACATGGTAGTAGAAGCCCAGTTTTGCTCAAGATGTGGTATAACAACCTCACTGTGGTTCACAAAAGGGTCCTCAACAAATATGTAGGAGCCCTAACAGAACTCCTCAATATGGTTGGGTGGCCTGAATGATTGAAGTCCTCACAGGTTATTGGGACAACGAGAAAATGGTGTTTCGATTCGGAACCACGGAAATCACCCCGACAATTGAGGAAATTCGGGATGGAATAGACACAGTCGGTACAGGGCTTGAAAGAAGGGCGAGAAAGCGGGAAAACATCCTAATCCCTAACAAGCCTACCTCGAGGATATTGTAAACTGGCTCGGATTAAGAAAGGATTGCGCCTACTGGGCCGAGGGTTCTAGCGTTTCTTTCATGGATCTCTATGTTAGATTCGGAGATGCGAGCTTTTATGTGAATTACAACCAAGAGTTCAGGGTCACTTTCAGAGAATGGGACGGAATCAGACCTTTGGCATTTACCATCGCACTATTAGGCACCATGGTTTTCCCACACGGCCCGAGCCTCAGTATCAACACCCGAGTGATAATGCTTGCGCACACTCTGTTCCACGGGCATCTGAACCAAGGGCAAGTAAAATATTATCCTATCGCACCTGTCATCCTTTCGACATGTACCGTGCTTTGGGGAAATGCAAGGAAGGGCATCGTTACTTTCAGGGTTGCAACCTTCTTCTTCAATGGTGGATAATGAGTCACTTGGTGAAGAAACACAGAATCAAGAACTCCATACCCTCGATGAGCATAACGCTCTTAAGAGTTTGAATGACATGTTGTTCTGGGCAGACTTGGAAAAAAGAAGAACCAGAGAAAGATGGGCTCAAATTTTCTCTGAGTTGAGAGAAGAAAACATCCAATGGATGTTCGACGTTTCATCTCGAAAGATGCCATAGTACGGGGTGACAGACAACTTGTGCTTCCTCTGCCAGGTATTCGAGGTATTCGCCCATATGCACCCATTCGGGTCTTGAGACAGTTTGGAAGAAGACAGACTACACCCCAGAAGCATACTACCGTATCTATGTGTTCGACATCGGGGATGATAGAGTGCCTGAGGCTTCAGAGATGCTGAGAGAATGGAAAAGAGCAGTGCGAATGAACAAGGACACTATTGCCATAGATCGATTTAATGCGGGGTATGATGAAACTTACAAAGCTTGGTTGAAGCGCAATATACAGGGTATCTCTTTCTCAGTTCCGAACATTTACCGCAGTGTAGAGGACAAAGAGTCCAAAGCTTTGATAGAACTGAGAGAGGTAAGAAGAGAAGCCCAGGAAATGCACGAGGAATTTCTCCGAAAGCAAGAAGAGGATAAGTACGCCCTCGAGAGCGTAACTCAAGAACTAGAAAGCTTGAGAAGCGATTTGGGAGAGCTTAACTTATGGATTGGAGATAAGAAAAGCGGAATGTGCCTCGAAGACTGGGAAGAGAAAGGTCGCCGGAGCGAAGGATACTTGCTAATGATTCAATATAGGCTTCAACATCTCATGGCGCAGAACAAAAGGAGCAGATCAGAGGCGGGCCGACGGGAACATCTTAGCAGATTTCGCCCCTGCGTGGGTTTTTCTATATGTACTTATTGTTATTTGCCCCTGCGTGGGCTTGCCTTTCTTGTATTTCGGTACTCTTTTCAAATGACCCCTGCGTGGGCCTTTCCTTTGTGATTTTCGTTTATTCCCTATTTCCCTTGCTTATTTTCGCTTCTTGAACATCATTTTATATGCGAAATTTGCTTTGGGTAACAAAATGGTTCAATTCTACACATACATCTTTCAAATACGCTAGGCCTACCCTTGGCACAAAAGGGTCCCCTACTTGTTTAGGATGCGCGATATATGCTTGTGTGCTTTAGCTGTTTATGTGATATTGTTGCTTTGAATGATGATATTTTAGCCCACTCCTTTTCAAAAAATTTCCAAAATCTCTACAATACCAAATACAAGTCACTATCAAAATGTCCGACCAAAATTCCATGAGTCTTGAGTTCCTCAGCCAGAAATAAAGTCCTACCACCCAAATCCTAAAATATTACTCTATCATCTCAGGAAAGGTGAAATTGCCGCTAAGATGGAAAAAAGCAAGGGTGTCGACATAGAGCTGACCGAGGAGGATTTGAGGATGGAGTTGCAGCGGCTCAGACAAGAGATCCAAGAAACTAGAAAAAGGAGAATAGAAGTGGAGTTTGCCACCGCGGTCGCACAAGCAGCAAATGCGGCACTAGACGCGGAATTGGCCGCAAAGATGACCAAATGCGATGTTATAAGTAAAAAGATAGTTGTTGTGTGGAAGAAACGCGATGCCTTCAAAGATGCAACTATGAGACTTCAGAAGACACGTGGGAAATGCTCTTTCTTCAATCAGAAGCCAATAGTGGTCCAAGAGACACTCACCCTGGGGCTACTGAAGAAGATGTCGATGAGGAAATCATCTATATGCCTCCCTTCCTGGGACATCTGAAAGGAGGGGACCAAAAGATCACTCTCCCGGCTTATGAGCGGACACATAGCGTAGGGGCAAGAGTCGTGTCGTGTGCTCTCATTTACGAGCACCTTAAGGCGTCAGGTATGCTGAAGCCTCTCGAAGGAACCACTTTTGGGTTTGGGCATGAAAGCTCTCAAAAGACATGTGCCTACCACTCGAACCAAAGAGGACACAGTATAGAGGAATGTGTGGAGCTTAAGGCAGCGATCCACAACCTGATCAACATTGGGAAGATCCCGTATATGTGGGGGAGAAACACCGTCTTTACCTGTGACCAACAGGAGCCTAATGTGCCGGTCACTGAGCACACTTTGTTTTATTGTCACTACTTCACACCTTTCAAGAAAACATTGCTGGATATCTACAGTCTATTAGTCCAAAAAAGAGTCTTGGCCTCTATCAGAAAGGATGGTGAAGCAATCGATCCCGTTGGAATTGAGATTTGGAAGCCCTGCCCTTATCATGATGCCATCGATCACAACATTGGGAGGTGCCTCAAGTTTCGCTATGACGTGGAATCCCTCGTCAACATGGGAAAGATTCAAGTTGAGTTTGTCCCCCGTGGCTAATACGGCAGTTAGAAGAAGAAGCTTTGGTGAAGGCACCATCTATCTTTTAGGACGCTTTATTATCTGTTTTTCATTTTTCTTGTAATCACCAGAAATGAATGAATGAAAATGAAATTTCCTTTTGTATTCGAACTACGTTGGGCCTGAATTCTCCTTCGGAGATACGTAGGTAGCCTTTCAAGGCCCGGCCTCTATCTTTTTCAAATTTTCTTTCCCCCTCTTTCATTCTACAAAGAAACATTGAGTTCAGATCAACAGATGACAGAAGATGCAGCAAGAAGACCTTAGCTCAACGCAATTTAGCCTTTCTAAGTCACTAGCCCCAAAATAAAACGAGTAAATTCCTGCTTGTTCAAAAATCAGTCCCCATTACTCGTGGGTTAACGTGTCCTCAAACGAAGCAACTTTTATGTGTTTATCTGCTTTCTATGTGATATCTTGCATTATTCATCCAGAACTAATACTGACACATTTGCCTTTGAGTTGTTTTTCTCTACAGGTAGTTAGAACTGATCTGTGTTGATACACTGGCCGATCATCCCTATTTTACCAGATCAAAAGGGCCTACAGATTCCTTTCCCGGCCAAAATTCACAAAAGGGAAAAACAACAATGAGTGATAACAACGAAGAACATGGCCTTACTGATGTCGTGGTGGCTCAGCCCGCCCTTGCTGATCAGAATGAATTGATCTTGCAGTTGATGCAAACAAATTGCTGAGATGAGGGTCGAGATGCAGAAAAGAGAAGATTTGCCTCCTCCGATTTTTGCTGTCAACACTCAACCTGACGGCAGACCTCCAGCTCAGATCCCGCCTCCTAACGTGGAACAAGCTCAAAACCCGCCTTCAAGTCCTGCTCGTAATCCTTCCATCATTGACCTTACCACCCAAAACCCCCACTACGCCTCAGCCTCTTATCAAACACCACCCCCTCCTCAAAATACCAACCTCCAAGCACCACTCCCTCCCCCTAATGCAAACCACCAAACTGGCCTACCCCCTCACAGCCAAAACGCTAACAACCCACGTACTTCCCTCCCTCACCAAAACCTGTACACCAATCCCCAGACTTATCCCCAAAACTATCACGCCCCTTTAAATGGCCAGAGTCCCTCTATCGCTCCACCACTACCGCAAAAAGTCGTTTTCCAAATACCAGTTCCCAACGAGCATGATGCCCATGGTTCGGAGCTCGACCACTATGAGGAAAGGGAGAGAAAGTGGAGGTCAAAGGAAGAGACCACCAAGATAGATATGAAGGAGGAAATTAGGAAAGCCATGAAGGAGCTGAACTGCATTCCTGAGGTCGCCGGGTTGAGTTACGAAGACCTGTGCATTCATCCAAATTTGGACCTCCCGGAAGGGTTCAAGGTGCCAAAATTTGACATCTTCGGAGGAACGGGGAACCCCTTACCACACCTAAGGGCCTACTGTGACCAACTCGTGGGAGTTGGGAGAGACGAAGCTTTGTTAATGCGGCTCTTTAGCCGAAGTCTGAGCGGAGAGGCTCTAGAATGGTTTACGTCTCATGAGACGAAACAGTGGTCTAGCTGGAATGCTCTGGCTAAGGACTTCATCGAACGATTCGCCTACAATGTGGAGATCGTTCCTGATCGTTACTCCTTGGAGAAGATGAAGCAGAAGCCGACCGAGAGTTACAGAGAATTTGCATATAGATGGCGAAAGGAGGCAGCTAGAGTTAGACCTCCTATGTCAGAAAAGGAAATTGTTGAAGTTTTTGTGCGGGTGCAGGAGCCCGAATATTATGACAAAATTATGTTGCTCGTTGGAGCAAAATTTGCCGAGATAGTCAAGGTAGGTGAGACTATCGAGGATGGATTGAGAACCGGGAAGATCGCCCGTGTTGCTGCATCGCCCGGATCCTCGGGCTTGTTGAAGAAGAAAAGAGAGGATGTGTCCTCTATCTCTTATGAGGGGAAGAAGACCCCAAGGAAATTATCATCATACCAAGGTCGTTCTCGACCTTCACAGAGTTTTGTACCCGGCATGTTATGCACAGGTCGATTACCAAAATACCCATCCCACCAGTTATCGAAACACCCCTCTTCCCAGCTATCAAAATACTCCCCCTCCTAACTACCAAACTCCCCCTACTATCTACCAAACTCCCCCTCCAGTTTACCAGACTTCATCTCACCACTACCAAAATGTCGCCCCCAAGTGTGCCAACGTTCAAACGAATTACCAAGCGCCTTCCCCAATGTACCAAACCCCAACTCCACTTTACCAAAATACCCCCTCGAACTACCAAGCTCCACAACCAAACTACCAAACCAACTCAATATCCCAGATATCAAGCCCCACGTTCGAATGCTCCAAATTATCGCCAAATACCTCCCCCTCAACAAGGAAATTACGATCCCCCCCGTCCTAGATTTGAGAAGAAGCCTGCTAGAATTTTTACTCCGCTTATTGAAAGCCGAACAAAGATGTTCGAGCGATTAACTGCAGCAGGATATATTCATCCAGTGGGGCCTAAGCCGGTTGACACTAGCTCAAAGTTTTACAGACCTGATCAGAGGTGCGCGTATCACTCCAACAGTGTTGGACATGATACTGAGGACTGTATCAACCTGAAGCATAAGATCCAAGACCTGATTGACCAGAATGTGGTCTCTCTTCAGACAGTTGCGCCCAATGTCAATAGTAATCCTTTGCCAAATCATGGAGGCGCCACTATCAATATGATAGAGATAGATGATGACTGGTGCGTGGCGAAGACAATAGTTTCGATTGCTCTTGATGAACTGGAAAGGGCTGTAGCTTCGTTGAGCATTAGAGAGAAGAAAGAGTTTGTGATTCTGACACCCGAGAAGGTTGTTGCCTTGGTGCCACGAGAAACTCTTACCCAACCAAAGTTTGTGATCGAAACAGCTGTTACTCAGGGTATGACCAGATCCGGCAGGTGCTACACACCGAAAGAGTTGGCTCAAGGAGGGCAGAAGAAGGACCAAGCAAAAAAGGCCGATCAGTGAAGCCGAAGCTGAGGAGTTCTGGAGAAAAATGCAACCGAAAGATTATTCGATTGTGAAGCATCTAGAGAAGACGTCGGCTCAGATTTCTGTGTGGGCTTTATTGATGAGTTCGCAGTTGCATAGACAGGCTTTGATGAGAGCTTTGGATGACACTTATGTGCCTGTGGGTAGTGACAGCGACAATCTAGCAGCCATGATAAACCAGGTCATTCGGGGACATCGAATCAGCTTTTGTGACGAAGAGTTGCCCTTTGAAGGAAGGATGCACAACAAAGCTTTGAACGTCACCATCAAATGCCGGGACAAAGTTATAAATCGTGTTTTGGTCGACGATGGATCCGGTCTCAATATCTGCCCACTTTCGACTCTCAAGCAGCTGAAATTCGACTTGGGAAAGGTTCAACAAAACCAAGTCAATGTGAGAGCTTTCGATGGAGTGCAGAGAGACACGATAGGGGCAGTAAACTTGGGAATCCAGATGGGTCCTGCAGAGTTTAATGTGGAGTTCCAGGTGTTGGATATCAACACTAGTTACAACCTGCTTCTGGGAAGACCGTTTATCCATATGGTCGGGGCCGTGCCGTCTACCCTTCACCAACTCTTGAAATTTGTTTGGAAGGACCAGGAATTGGTCATTTATGGTGAAGGGAGTCGTTCCAATGGGTATGCACCGATCGTTGATAATATCTCTCGAGGTTGTGATTTCTACACGGTAGACCTGGTAAATGCTACCGGTGATGACTTGGCTCCACAACCTCCTATGCCTGCCGCGTACAAGATGATTGCTACTGTTATGCTCCAGAATGGTTTCGAACCAGGTTTTGGGTTGGGGAAGCATTTCCAAGGAATCATCGAGCCTATCCAAATTCCCGCCAAAGGAGCAAAGTTTGGTTTGGGATATGTCCCAACAGATGACGAAGCAGAGATGAAGAACAAGAATGTTGATCAAGCATTGGCCAGGCCAATCCCTCATCTGTACCAGTCATTCCCGGTGCGAGGATATGTCAATGATAATGGTCTCGGGGAAGGAATCTGTGGCCTTTTTGAGGAGATTGATGCGGTCATTGAGGAAGAGGCTGGGACATCAGGCATCCGTGATGCAGAGCCTGATGAGCGATTGCAGAACTGGACCTCCACACCACTCCTGATTTCCCGCTCATCTGGGTAGAAAAGACATGTGTCTTTGTTTGTTTTAAAATCGGTGGTAGTCCGGAAGAGGCCCTAGACCCACCCTTTATGCAATTTTATTCGTTTGAAGTTTTTAAATTCCCTTGTGATGTTTCAAAAGGAAAAATGGCCCTCGGCCATGGCTAAAGTTTGTGCTTGTCTTTCAATTTAAATGAAAAGCCTCTTTTATCAAATTTGCTTGTTTACTTATCTGTTTATATTTTACTTTCCTAACTTTGTTCGTTTATGATTTCAGTAATATTAATTTAAAACCTGCCAATGTCATGTCATGTCATGAACCGAGTGAACAAAATGAGGCAGGTGATGATGAATGTGAGGAATATGAAGAAGAAAATGAGGTTCCCGAACATGTTGCTGAAGAGTTTCGACAATTTGAAAATCAACATAAGCCAAATTTGGAAGAAACAGAAACTGTGAATCTCGAAGACGATGAATGTGTTAAAGAAGTAAGAATCAGTGTCCATTTGACGGAAGCTCAAAGAAGAGACCTGGTTCGCTTGCTTAGGGAGTACATTGATGTATTTGCCTGGTCTTATAAAGACATGCCAGGGCTGAGCACAAATATGGTGTCCCACAAGTTGCCGATCAACCCAGATTTCAGTCCAGTAAAACAAAAGACTCGGAAGTTCAAGCCTGAGTTGAGTTTGAAGATCAAAGAGGAGATTACAAAGCAGATCGAGTCCCAAGTAGTGGAAGTGACGCAATATCCGACTTGGTTAGCTAATGTTGTTCCGGTTGCCAAGAAAGACGGAAAAATAAGAATTTGTGTCGATTACAGAGATCTCAACAAAGCTAGCCCAAAAGATAATTTTCCATTACCAAATATTCACATTCTCATTGATAACTGTGCTAAGCATGAGATGCAGTCATTTGTGGATTGTTATGCCGGTTACCACCAGATCCTGATGGACGAAGAAGATGCAGAAAAGACAGTTTTCATCACGCCTTGGGGTGTATATCATTATCGCGTGATGTCATTTGGTCTCAAGAATGCCGATGCTACTTATATGAGGTCCATGACAACCATCTTTCACGATATGATTCACAAGGAGATCGAGGTGTATGTAGATGATGTCATAATCAAGTCCCGTGAGAGTTCGGATCACTTAGCTCACTTGAGGAAATTCTTTGATCGCTTGCGTCGATACAATTTGAAGTTAAATCCCGCCAAATGTGCATTTGGAGTGCCAGCTGGCAAGTTGTTGGGATTTATAGTCAGTAGAAGAGGCATTGAGCTTGACCCTTCCAAGATCAAGGCGATCCAAGAATTACCCCCTCCGAAGACCAAGAAAGAGGTGATGAGTTTTTTGGGAAGGTTGAACTACATCAGTCGGTTCATAGCTCAATCCACTGTGGTATGTGAGCCTATCTTTAAGTTATTGAAAAAAGATGCCTCGACCAAGTGGATCGGAGAATGTCAAACGGCTTTTGATGCTATCAAGAACTATTTGTCCAATCCACCGGTGTTGGTCCCTCCGCGAGAAGGGAGTCCGTTATTGTTATATTTGTCTATCTCAGATAATACATTGGGATGCGTGCTTGGTCAACATGACGAAACTGGAAAGATAGAGCGAGCCATTTATTACTTGAGCAAAAAGTTTACTCCATATGAGGGTCGTTACACTCTTTTGGAGAGAACGTGTTGTGCTTTGACCTGGATTGCTCAGAAATTAAGACATTACTTGTCTTCTTATACCACATACCTTATTTCTAGGATGGACCCGTTGAAGTATATTTTCCAGAAAGCAATGCCGACCGGGAAGTTGGCTAAATGGCAAATGCTTTTGAGTGAGTTTGACATTGTGTATGTGACTCAGAAGGCGATAAAGGCGCAAGCCTTGGCTGATCATCTTGCAGAGAATCTAGTTGATGAAGAGTATGAACCGCTCAAGACTTATTTTCCCGATGAGGAAGTTTCGTTTGTTGGTGAGGATATTTCTGAAGCGTACCCGGGTTGGAGAGTGTTCTTTGATGGAGCGGCGAATCATCAAGGGAAAGGAATTGGAGCGGTCCTAGTGTCAGAAACCGGTCAACACTATCCTATGGCGGCCAAACTCCGATTTGAATGCACGAACAACATGGCTGAGTATGAAGCTTGTATCCTCGGTCTGAAGATGGCGATTGATATGAATGTTCACGAGTTGCTGGTTATTGGAGATTCAGATTTGCTGATTCATCAGGTTCAAGGGGAATGGGCTGTGAAAAACCCAAAGATCACACCGTATGTGCGGTATATACTGAAGTTGTGCAAGAGATTTCGCAAGATTGAGTTCAGACACACTCCCAGGACACAGAATGAGTTGGCCGATGCTCTTGCCACCATCGCGTCAATGATTAAGCATCCAGATACAAGTTATATTGATCCAGTGGATATAGAGGTAAAAGAACAACCTGTTCATTGTTCACACGTCGAAGCGGAACCAGATGGTTTGCCTTGGTATTATGACATCAAGAAGTATTTAGAAGACGGGACTTATCCTGAGAATGCAACGTTCAAACAAAAGAAGTCGATACGTCGTATGACCCTCAATTTCTTCGCAAGCGGGGAAATCCTTTATAGGAGGACTCCAGATTTAGGTCTTCTCAGATGTGTTGATGCTAGTGAAGCTGCAAAGCTTCTGGAACAAATACATGCTGGAATTTGTGGTACTCACATGAATGGGCTCACTTTGGCAAGGAAGATCCTTCGAGCCGGCTATTTTTGGATGACTATGGAACATGATTGTTGCAAGTTTGTGCAGAAATGTCATAAATGTCAAGTGCATGGTGATTTAATTCGAGTGCCGCCTCAGGAACTTAATGCTACGAGTTCACCTTGGCCTTTTGTAGCCTAGGGCATGGATGTCATTGGTCCGATAGAGCCAGCCGCCTCTAACGGACACAGATTCATTTTGGTTGCCATTGACTACTTCACCAAGTGGGTAGAAGCAGCTTCATACAAATCGGTAACCAAGAAAGTTGTATCTGATTTTGTTCGCAACAACCTGATATGTAGGTTTGGAGTACCAGAATCCATCATTACTGATAATGGAGCGAATCTTAACAGTCACTTGATGAGAAAAATGATTGATAATCGCAGAGGTTAGCACGAGATGTTGCCATATGCTTTGTTGGGTTACCGAACGACTGTCAGAACATCAGTTGGAGCTACTCCATATTTGCTAGTATATGGAACCGAAGAAGTTATACCTGCAGAAGTTGAAATACCCTCATTAAGAATCATCCAAGAAGCTGAATTGGATAATGCTGAATGGGTTCGCAAGCGGATTGATCAGTTAACACTGATTGATGAGAAGAGAATGGTTGCTGTTTGTCATGGTCAATTGTATCGGCAGAGAATGATTTGTGTTTTTCACAAGAAAGTAAAAGCCAGAATGTTTAAAGTTGGTCAGTTGGTCCTCAAACGTATTTTCCCTCATCAGGATGAGTACAAAGGAAAATTTGCACCAAATTGGCAAGGACCTTACATGGTTCGCAAAGTGTTATCTGGAAGTGCCTTGGTCCTGTCGGAGATGGATGGCACCGAATGGCCTAAACCAATCAACTCAGATGCTGTCAAGAGATACTATGTGTGAAGTTCAGTTTGTATTTTCTGTCATTTCTTTGTAATCGTTCTATTTGCTTGTAATCATTTTGTTTAAAATCTATCCCTATGTATTTGAACTACGTTCGACCTGAATTCTCAAGAATGAGATACGTAGGCGGCCTATGTCGGCCTCAGTCGGTTTCTTTGTAATTCTTCTTATTTATGTTAATCTCTGAGGGGGAACTACGTTTGACCTGATTCCTGCCTCAACGGGATACGTAGGCGCCACAAGGGCTCGGTCATATTTCCCGTAAGGATTTCTATTTCTCTTTACAATAGAAACTGGGACAGAATTTTTGAGAGGGACTCAAAAATTCTCAAGAAAAAGATTTCTTCAACGAGTCAAGACTGAGAACGCGTTGATAACTGCAACTGTGACAGAATTTTGAGAGGATCTCAAACAATCTGTGATTTGCTCACTGATGATTAAAGATACACCAAGACAGTTAACTGGGACAGAAATTTTTGAGAATGACCTCAAAAATTTCAACTGAGTTTATCGGCAGTTTAGAACAACTTTGAATACTTCCCAATGAGTAATCAGATAGATCTCGAGACATCACTCCAAAGGTGTTCATTAAGTTTGACGTGACATGACACTTGGCAATGACTTTTACCAAACATTACTTTTGAAAATCTATTTTCCTTATAAGCTCTTCCTTCATGTTTTAATTATTTTTGCATAAAAAATATTTTGTCTTATCTATCAAGAAGCGGGAGATTGGAGAAATCAACCGGAGATAGCAAGACAATGAGCAGACAACCGAAGAGATCGACACAGATCAGTTCATTTTGTAAAAAACTAACAATTTTTCTGTGGATGCAGGTCTATAGGTTTTCCTCAAGATCGGCATATTTTTCCGTTCAATGAATACAGAGAAGTTAAAAAGGCAGAGAGCTCCCCAAATTGGCAACTTTCTGTGGATGCAGGAAATATTTTATGCTTCTTATGCCAAGAATTGGGAATATGAGTAGCATTACTTTACTCAAATTCTCAGCAAGACGAGGTTCATAACGAACATGCAATTATGTTCAGAGATAGGACAAATGAAAACCTTGAAGAGAGAAATATTATTATTTTCCAGCAACTAAAGATACCTGGAAGATATTCATCTGCATTATATTATCAGATATGATAATATTCTTACCCTGCACGTTATTTATATCGTATTGTCAAATGAGATGATACCACTACTCCGAGGGTCATTTTTATTTATATTGTCGATTGAGACGATACCGCCGTTCCAGAAGATACCCAGAAGATCACATATGTTGCTCGATGAAGCATTATCTTCATTTGGTATCAGGGAGGCATCATCAAAAGGATTCATGCATCGCGGGAAAAGTCATGCATTGCAAGATAAAGAAGTCATGCATCGCGGGAAAGAGACTTATGCATAGCAAGAAGAAGCAACCATGCATAGCAAGAAAAAATGCCATGCATCGCGGGAAAGAGATTCATGCATAGCAAGAGAAGGATTCATGCATCGCGGAAAAGAAGTTATGCATTGCAAGAGAAAAATTTACCCATCACAAGAAGACCAACATCGACTGCATCATTTTTCTTTACAAAATGACATCAACAGAATTATCAACAACGACGTCAAGAGAACTGTCAACATATTTACATCAACTTATTTTATTACTTTGACATCAAAGGAAGAGTACATTGAAGATCATATTGCAAATATGAGACACAAACTTTATTTGCTTCACGTCAAACCCGATAGAGTTGACGTCAAATATTCAAAGAGAACAATTAAGTGTCAACACGGTAAAAGACATTGTCTCCCATTTGAATTGCATTTTCATGCTAATGAGTTTTATCTCAGTCCTTGTCGAGGCATCCAAAGGGTGAATTCTCCAAAACAAACCACAGGTGCGGACGCCATCAAAAAGGATGCAGCACAACGTGGAACTTTTTCTTAGCAGCGAACTGGGACATAGTCCAAAGAGGAGTGTCAAACTCTTAAGACGCGAGCAGAGGAACGACTTCCACCATAATCAAACCACACTCCTATTAGAAGGCATGTGGGTTTTTCTTAGGGTTGTCGGTTTCAGTTTCGCTTCCGGAAATTTTTGGTCTCTATCGGAAGCGGCTTTCCAATCTGAGTGACGATGTACCAAGAGCTTTGGAAATTATGTCCATGTAAGTTCTTAATTATGGGTGTGAAGTGCACCACATTCATGACTAAGAGATTGCAAGCCTCTTTTTCATACTCGACTCACTTTGTCGCTTTTCCGGAACCAAAGGTGATCTAGCATAATAGATTTCCTTTCTAACCGATCGAGTCGAACTACAAGCAGCCTGATTCCCTGAGTTGAGGATATGTAGGCGGGATCATTGTTGAAAACTCGGTTGTGTCCCAACATTCTCCCTTAAATCTTACTCCCAAGTGTTTCGGTCTCTCCATAATTCGATATCGAAATAAATTTTGAATTCTTTCAAAATCGTGCGTCAAATCAAGCGTATCGAACTACAAGTGGCCTGAATTCTCATATAACCTGAGATATGTGGGAAACCCACTTTCGGGGTTCGGCCATAATTCCTAAAGTCCGTACCAAAATCCCTTTCCTATGGACGAAGGTGTGGTCGGTCAAAATTGGATTAGTCAAATTCATTTTCCTCGAATTTCTTGTATCAATTCAAGTAAAATGAGGGACAGTTGTTGACACCTAATTTTGACCCTCCCCGATAATAATTAATTTCGAGCTTCTCTAATTTTGAACGATTTAAGATAATTAATTTTTTAAATAAAATAAAAAATATATATATATATATATATATATATATATATATATATATATATATATATATATATAGTTTGTAGGTTATTTTAAATAACTTTTGTCACTTATTATAATCTTTAGACAATACTTATATTTTATGTAATTAGACATATAATTAGTATATTTCAAGAATATTCAAAATTCGTCTCAAAAAGATTTTTATTAAATCTTCAATTGAAGTAATTGGGTTTAAAGTGTATTTATAATTTTATGTTATTTAGCTTATTAGCTTGATTATTTTATTTCGTTAATTCGAGAAGCGTGTTTAATTTGTGATTATAATTTTAGATTAATTAGTTTGCGAATTTATTTCGTTGGAGTTAAGAAGCTCTTTATTTAATTTATACTAATTCGTCTTATTTAGTTTTGGTCGAACAACCAATTAATTTCGATTCGGCTAGCTTCATAATTTTAATTTTGGCCATAATCACGTGCATGTAGCCATTCCTAGTTTCCAATCCAACCCCATTTTTCTTACTTCACTTTTAATTCTTCTTAATACCAAATTTTGGCCCAAATAGACAACCCATTCCTTTATTTTCAGCAAAAAAAACAACCAACTCCTAAAATTCCCAGCCCCTCCATACGTTCCAGCCCACTAATTTTTTTTTTTCTCTCCACTCTAATTTCTAATTTACAGCAGCCCATCCCAGCCAGCCCATATCCCTTCAGAAATCCAACAGTTTAATCCAATTCCCAGCCCACCTTCTCCCCTAAAGACCCGACCCAAATCCTTGTCCAATTCAAAGAAGAACCCAGAACTTCTTCAGCATCAATTAGCAGCAGTACGAGACACCATCCAGCAACCAACGTCTATTTTCCAGACGGGGTGAATGCAACGTCAACTTTTCTGAGCGATTCCGTCAAAATACACGGAAAGCAACTCGCGACCAGCAGCGGCAACCTCATGCCCTGCACTCGTACAACAGAAGACAGCAACTTCGTTGTCTTCTTCCTCTCACGTCTCTATCCCCATTAATGTTGCAACAGCAAGAAAGAGGCACGTGTCCTACCCCCTTTCCTCTTTCGGAATTAGGCAAATTTTCAGAGTAAAGTTTGTTTGCCTTAATTGGTGAAAGATTTTTGGATTTTGAATTTCGATTTGGGCCTTTGTCCTTACCGAAATTGGCCTTTCCCCCCATTTCCGAAGGGAATTTTATATATTAGTTGCTGGTTATTCACTAGGAGGAGGGAGAATGATTGGATATTTTTCGGGTGGAGAATTTTGTGTTTAGAGAAAAACATTGGAAAAAGTTAGAGGGATTTTTCAGTTGTATATTTTTTATAGCAAAAATACCTAAACAGCTTAAGCGAAGTAGTTGAAATACGTTCTAAAAACATTGAGAAAGCAGAGAAGAATCTAAGTTTTCTCTGTTTTCGTTTCGCTGCCGGTGCTTCTTCAAAGCTCGGTTGGGGTTGAGATTTGCTCGAGTCCGCTATTTATTTGTTTGTGCCTCGCGTTTGTGTGGAAAATCGCTGCTCATCTGCTCGTCATTGTCCAGTCGTTGCACCGAAAAAGGTAACACCCCTCCCTCAATAGCACCCTCTTCGTCTCTTTTCTTATGTTGATCTTTTGATATTGGGAAAGCCTCTATTTTGTGGCTGGTTCATTGTTAGGTGCCTAGTTAATGATATTTTAATATGGTGTATTGTTCTTAATCAGTTTCAGTGATTCAGTCTTAATGTCAAATTAATTTTGTGTTATGTATTTGTCATTGTTGCCTCTGCTCTTTTGTTGGAATTGTTGTTGCTATCTTGCTTTGCATACATTTGTTTGACACTATCGATCCGCATTTTCTTGTTCTTGTTGTCTCTTAGCGTCAATAGTTTTATTCGGTTTTGCTACTGTTAATGACGCTTTTCTTTTCAAATTAACATCAGAATATCAAAGCTAACCAATGTGAGATTTATATGTTGTTAGTTGATGTAGTAACTCCTTTTTGTCGTTTTCATGACTCATGTTGTTCTACTACCTAGCTAAGCATGTTTGACTCGAGTTTACGCCTTCATTTTACTTAAAATCTGGTCGAAAATACTTACAACTTGTAGTTCAGGTTTATAAAATGTGGGGTATTGCCTCTTCCCAGTTTACACTTTACTTCTAATTCTTGTCCCCCATTCCCAAATTGCTAGTGTTACCTGACATTTTTTATGTCTTAGTTTGCAGCCTACTCTTTGCTAAGAATAGGATTTGTTCATTAATGTGGTCCTGTTTTGCATTCAAAATTAGCATTTGCTTGATAACTAGATAGCTTTAATGTGTCAGTCGATTATGAGCATATAAGTATTAGTGTATGGTTGTCCGTGTATCTCGCATACTTCTCCATTTTTCAGCATGCTCTCATGTTTATTAGAGTATTATATAGTTTCTGTAGTTATTTGGATAGCTACTGATTCATCCTCTTTGTCCATCTCAGTTTCGTTCTTGTTTTGTCTTTGGATCTATGTTTAGCTACTGTTTTGTCATCTTCTTTAATTCCCAGTTGATTACTTGTTGTTTAGTCATAGACATTGATTATTTATTTAGTATTTAAGTTTCAGATATGGGCCCCCTTTTGATAGTAAAATAATAATGTGCTTATTTTATGATTAGTGTTTGCCTTTTCCATAAATTCAAATCGGTGTGAATCTTACTCCTTTCTTAAACAATAATGAAGTGTGTTTGCTTTAGTTGGTAATAACTTTTGTTTTAATTGTGGTAGATTAGTTGGTTATGCGAGCCAAATTGAATTATACTCGTGCAATTTATTTAATCATATGCTATTGGTTTGGAATTTCCGAGTGTTAAACTCATTTTTTCCTTTCCAAAACTAGTTACTTATTGTTTCTGAGAACGCCATATGAATTCAAATATTCATGTAGTCCGGTCAAAATTTAGCATGTTGGGGAAGTGGGCCTCAAGGTTTTATTTTTAATTTTCCCTGTATATGGATTCGTCAATATCTTCATGATTTTCACATTTTTGAACAAACATATCCTCGTCTTCTGTTTGGAAGCCAACTGGAAGTTGGGAACATTTTGTCAATTGTCATATTCATTGAGTAATGTTTTTTTTTATTTTTTATTTTTATTTTATTTTATGCAACTTTATTTTTAGAAGGCATTTAAGAGATTACTAATCTTGTTTCCTTTCACTTTCTTTACATGTGATGTTTGGCGGAGTCCAAATTGGACTCTTTTCATTTCCCCGCAATTTTGAGAGAGCCATAAAGGTTCAAATTCCTTTATCGAGTCAACCGGCCAATGAAAATCGACGTACAGGTCCCGGGGTTAAAAAATATCGCAGCAGATCTAAAATTTGAAAAGATTGGGCCAAAGGCCCACTCTTAATTCCAAAAATTTGTATTTTTGTTATTTTTGGGCCTAAGCCCTTGTTATTATGCTTATTGTTGTCTTGTTAGAATTTAGGACAGGTGGCAAGAATTGGGGCAAAAAATGAAATTAGGCCCAAGTGCTGGCCCAGGCGGACAGAAAATCAGACTTGGGCCCAAATTTCCTTCTTTACTTTATTATTTCCTAATGGTTTATCTGTCAATATTTGCTGCTAAATCTTAAGGTTTAAAAATTCAAATCCCCAAAGATACCCGTTTTGATTTTATAACTTAACTAAATCAATCACCTTCAACGAGGCTAAAAAAATATTTTTTGCAAAATACTCAACTTAGATAATACCTTAATTTTATTTTATTTTATTTTTATTTATTTATTTTTTTCTTTTTCTCCTTTTTCCCTAAAATGGTCTTAACTAAAAAATTGTTCAAATCAAGTTAAGTTACAATACTTTAGCCAAATAATTAATTGTCGGATAACCACATTAGTGGATATTCTAGGTGCCCTAAAAACCTTCCTAGAATATTAATAGGAACCCCGAATCCTTTTTAAGATTTTCACTAGATTCCTGTTTTAATCTATTGAAAATGAATAGTTTTCTTAATTTTCCTTAAAAAATTAAGTGGCGACTCTAAATTAAACCAGTCAAAATATATTTTTCTAATAAAACAGAATGGCGACTTCCGCTGGGGATTTGAATGGTTCTAACCTTAAGATTAATTTATTTGGCTATGTGTTTAACTGTTTACTTGTTTAAATTATCATATCTTATTGAATTGTGGCATTCATGGCACCCGATTCCGCCAAACGGCAAATAGATTGCATTAGGAAAAAGGCGGTTACGTGGCTTACCACGACTGTCCTTCAGAAAAACACAAGTTGAACTCTTTGGAAGTGATAAACGAATAGTTGGCTTGTGGTCATCCAACGTCGTTTATTAGACTTCACCCCGTTGTTTGTCTGACTCGGGTAACTGTCATTTCTTAACCAATTCTAGTCAACCTAGAGTAAAGCGAAACCAAATCCAAATCTAAGCATTAGCCTAAGACGGCTTAATACCCAAGGCGTATTAAGTCCATTAGTAAAACTGCCAAAAATCATGTCCAAGGTCCACGACCTAACGACATATCATATTGTTTGACATTTGAAAGATGTATGTGTGAAAACCTAATTGTTGCCTATTTGGGGGAGGGGAATCTTAACCGTGCTTTATTTTGTAGGTATGGATCGATTTCCTAAATTCGACATGGTAGTAGAAGCCCCAGTTTTGCTCAAGATGTGGTATAACAACCTCACTGTGGTTCACAAAAGGGTCCTCAACAAATATGTAGGAGCCCTAACAGAACTCCTCAATATGGTTGGGTGGCCTGAATTGATTGAAGTCCTCACAGGTTATTGGGACAACGAGAAAATGGTGTTTCGATTCGGAACCACGGAAATCACCCCGACAATTGAGGAAATTCGGGATGGAATAGACACAGTCGGTACAGGGCTTGAAAGAAGGGCGAGAAAGCGGGAAAACATCCTAATCCCTAACAAGCCTACCCTCGAGGATATTGTAAACTGGCTCGGATTAAGAAAGGATTGCGCCTACTGGGCCGAGGGTTCTAGCGTTTCTTTCATGGATCTCTATGTTAGATTCGGAGATGCGAGCTTTTATGTGAATTACAACCAAGAGTTCAGGGTCACTTTCAGAGAATGGGACGGAATCAGACCTTTGGCATTTACCATCGCACTATTAGGCACCATGGTTTTCCCACATGGCCCGAGCCTCAGTATCAACACCCGAGTGATAATGCTTGCGCACACTCTGTTCCACGGGCATCTGAACCAAGGGCAAGTAAAATATTATCCTATCGCACCTGTCATCCTTTTCGACATGTACCGTGCTTTGGGGAAATGCAAGGAAGGGCATCGTTACTTTCAGGGTTGCAACCTTCTTCTTCAATGGTGGATAATGAGTCACTTGGTGAAGAAACACAGAATTCAAGAACTCCATGCCCTCGATGAGCATAACGCTCTTAAGAGTTTGAATGACATGTTGTTCTGGGCAGACTTGGAAAAAAGAAGAACCAGAGAAAGATGGGTTCAAATTTTCTCTGAGTTGAGAGAAGAAAACATCCAATGGATGTTCGATCGTTTCATCTCGAAAGATGCCATAGTACGGGGTGACAGACAACTTGTGCTTCCTCTGCCAGGTATTCGAGGTATTCGCCCATATGCACCCATTCGGGTCTTGAGACAGTTTGGAAGAAGACAGACTACACCCCCAGAAGCATATTACCGTATCTATGTGTTCGACATCGGGGATGATAGAGTGCCTGAGGCTTCAGAGATGCTGAGAGAATGGAAAAGAGCTGTGCGAATGAACAAGGACACTATTGCCATAGATCGATTTAATGCGGGGTATGATGAAACTTACAAAGCTTGGTTGAAGCGCAATATACAGGGTATCTCTTTCTCAGTTCCGAATATTCTAGGTGCCCTAAAAACCTTCCTAGAATATTAATAGGAACCCCGAATCCTTTTTAAGATTTTCACTAGATTCCTATTTTAATCTATTGAAAATGAATAGTTTTCTTAATTTTCCTTAAAAAATTAAGTGGCGACTCTAAATTAAACCAGTCAAAATATATTTTTCTAATAAAACAACCCTGATATTTTCCCAGACTCCACAAATGCATCCCTCCATCTTTGAATCCTCTCGATATCGTCTTTGTATTTTTCCTCATGTTGGGAAAAAGACTCAGCAAAAGTTTGAGTTTGATGACGCACATCTGATGGATCCACATTATAGAAAATAGGAATTACGATTTGATCCAATTCCTTTTGACACTTTATGATGTGTGCAAGCTCGTCTAAACACCATTTTGACGATGCATAGCTTTTAGAAAATATCACCATAGCAAATTTAGACTCTTCTATGGCTTTTGGTAGTTCATCAGAAATTGATTTTCCAATTTCTAGACGTTCATCGTCTTTGAAAACATTAATTCCTCCTTGTATTAAAGCGTTATGGAGATGACTCACAAATGTTGTACGTATATCTACACCTCTAAAACTCAGAAATACATCGTACTTTTGAATTTTGGAAGAAGAAGTGTTTGATATTGTTGAAGAGCATTAGTTACAATTGCTAAAAAACTAATAGGGAAATTCTCAACTTAATGAAGAACAACACTTTCACCTAATTTTTTCACTATTTATTCATAGTCTTTATGGTCTTATCATGTTTCTATAATTCTATTTCAAAGTCATGAAAATGTAACCTACTTTTTCATTAGTGAGGTCGTACAAAATACAGCTAAGAAGACTTTTGACTTAGCCCTTGGCCAAAAAAGCCAAGAAAAGTCTTGAGGTGTCGGTGGAGTGTATTAGCAAAAATAATGCACGCATTAACTCTGTGTATTAGTAGTATCTTGTTTGCACGCATTAGCTATACACTTTATTGTGTATGAAAGAGTGTATTACTAATATCATTGATTTCTAGGTATTAGTAACACAAAGAGATTCAATACATGTATTAGTATGGTTAAAAACTCAATTACCCCTCAAAATCCTTTTTTACATGTTTTCCATCATAATTGTGGAGGATATTTTTATAAATGAAATTTTTTATGCAATTCATGTTATTTTTTGTACACCAAACCAAACAATGCATAAAAAATAATTTATGTATAGTTAATACAAGCATAACTAATACACTCTATTTAACATTATTTTTATACACCCGATCAAACGACCTCTAAGTGTACGTTGTCGTATATTAGATCTCGCACAATTAAGTAATACCATATGTTTGATACTCCCTCCGTTCCTTTTTCGTTGTAATATTAAGTTTTTCGAAAGTTAATTTGACTAATTTTTAAAGTTAAATTAGATTATATTAATTCGATAATTAAAATTAAAATTTTAGATCTTCCAAAACTATACGAAAATTACTATAAATTGCAATTTTTTGCATATCAATATGATAAAAATACATCGTAAATTGTTAGTCAAAGTTTTTATCGTTTGAATCTAAAAAAGAAAACCATGACAACTTAAAAGGAATGGAGTTTTTCTCTAAAACAGTCTGCTGGGCTGAAAAATTGGTGTGCAATACACTAAACGATGATTTTTCTTGGACTAATAATTAAACCATCGTCTATTGCGACGTATAGATACAATATCATCGATTTCAAATATAGTAAATGATAAAATTTCTGATGAAAATTTTGCCTTAGCATATATCAGGCTCAATCAGAGACAAATAACATATCGTCTCGATAAAGGTGCCACAATACAAAACTACAAAGGTCCCCTATTTTAGTTATTACGTTAGAAACTAAACTAAATATATAGTACTATTGAATAACAAATATTATGGTAATCTGATAAGATTATTAATTAATTACTCTAAGTTGTTATGACATTGAAAGATTAATGTTTGATATTTTCCACCAAATTTGAGGATGGAATTTCTCTAGTACTATTAAATTTGTAGGCCTAGTAATGGATATCTTCAATATGGACCAATTAATTGGAGTTGTGTATCGAATGTCAATGTAAAAGTTTGAAGATGACCATATTAATATTTTATTAGGACCACTCTTTTAAGTAAACTTAAAATTATGTATACTTATACCGTTAAAAATTATTGTTCTACGCGTATCTTCACCTTTAAAACTCAGAAAATTAAGCATCGTAAAAACTATTGATAGTCTTTATGGGAACTTCTTATCATCTTCCTATTTCAACTCATAAAATATGATATTACTTTTGCGAGATCTAATACATGCACAATGACACTAGGCGGGCACCCTCCCATGTATAATGGAGGTTAATTGCCAGCCTACGGCATCAGATAAAATTTCTCTACTTATTTATATAATCTCTTTAAATTAAATATTTTCTCTACTTATGTATTGAAGTATTTGTAGTTTCAAGAACATTACTACTCTTTAGATAAAATATGAAAAAAATAATTAATTTTATCTTGAACTCCTAAAATGACAAAAAACTTGAGATAGTTATTTTTTAAAAATCATGAGATATAATTTGAGATGAAAATTAAAGATCATAGTATTTAAGCTTTGATTTGTTTTAAGTTACTTGGGAAGAAATAGATACTCATAATGTTGTTATACTCTCTTCTAAAACAAAAATGTAGCGCCACTTTTTGGACTGTAAAAAAATCCAGTGCGTCATTTTAACTAAGGATCGAACACAAACACAAATAACCAAAGTACATGAATTTTGTTAAATAACTAGCTAGATGTCGATGCAAATAAGCTCGACATCATAAATAGTGAATTTTTTCACTATTTATTCATAGTCTTTATTGTAACTTCTTATCATGTTCCTAATCGAAATCATAAAAAATGTACCCTATTTTTTTTTAATGAGAAATTAAAGAGTACGTACAGTTATTACGCATAGTAAGAGGAGGATTATTCTCTTCTTCATTCGGGACGAAACTCCACTCCTTGAACAATGAGGCCACTTTTTTCATAGAGTTTCTTAGTTTCCATTAATCGCGCATCAACATATCCGTCTTCTCCTGCATCATTGAAAAAGTCCCCCATTTTTAATCCCATCCATCCATCAACTCTTTTGAAGGGTAGCGTTTCTCTAGGTCCTCGTCCTGCAAAATGCACAACACTAGCTCGTTTCTCCGCGTCATTTTTACTCACAAAATCAACAAATCTAACAACTGCATTAACAGTTTCAAGGCCATGAAATTTATTTTCCAATTTGAACACTAGATAAGCAACATCTTTTGTTCTTTTTGACAGTCTTCGAGTATCGATTTTTCCTTGAATTTCAAACCAATAAACCTTGTTGAGTTTAGCCACTTCCGCAAATCTAAAAAAAAAATAAACCACCTTGCTCAATAAGTATTGCTGATTTCTTTCAAAGTTTATACTAATACATGGAAAGGGATTGTGAATATATAAAACCTGGAGTCAGAGTGAGGTATCCATTTCCAATACTTTGATTTATGACTCCATATAATATCAAGTCCTGTTGCTGCTATCATAAAACATTTCTTCCTCTTCTTATCCAGCGAAAAACTCTATTTGACAAGAATAATCACAAACATAGGACATCATAAATTAAAGGCATAATACATAAACATGACCCTTAACTTGGCGTCAGTCGGCAACTATGACCTTTAACTTTGGATATGCACAAGTAGACACTTAAACTTGTATAAATTTGAACAAATAGACACCTCCGTCCTACATGGCACCCTACATGGAAATTTTGTGTCCTACATGTATTAAGCCATGTAGGACACAATGTCTACTTATTCAATTTTATACAAGTTTAAGTGTCTACTTGTGCATACTCAAAGTTGAAGGGCATAGTTGTCCGCTGAAGCCAAGTTAATGGTCATGTTTATGTATTATGCCTAAATTAAATAATGTAAACATATCGAAAAAGGTCCTATAGACCTCTCAACAACCCTTAGGTCCTATAGACCACTCAACAACCCTTGTTCTTATGATGTCTAACCAATCTGCCTTACTTGACATGATTTTTTTTGTATTCATACAAATAATTAAAGGCCAAATACATCGATGATCCCTAAAGTTGGCACCAAATTTCACTTAGACACCTTAACTAAGCGATGTTCATTTTACACCTCATGTAGGGTCCCGTTGTGTCATTTTGACACATTTTGTTGACATGTCAAAATGAGTGTGATACACTCAACAATAGCGCGTGAAAGACTTAATTTAGCCAATTTTTTATTTTATTTTCTCTTCTTCTTCTCCAATTTTCAAGCCACCTCCTCCGGCCATTTTTTTCAAGCTTAAACTCCTTCAATGGAGGTCGAAGTTTTTATTCAAATCCGTTTTTGCAGTCATTTTTTTTCATCTTCATTGTATCATCACCTCCCTCTACCTTTTTTGCCGGATAAATGGATACCAACATCCATATTTCATATTTGATCTCTCTTTTTTTCTTCCTCTCCCTCTTCTCTTCCCACAAAACCACACAAAAAAGAAAGAAAAGAAAAAATATGAAAAATAGTATAAAAAAAAAGAAGCACAAAAGAGATATAGAGTGTAATGAAAAAATATGATTTCCGATTCCACCTTTTTCGCCGGAAAAAATGGATATCAACACTCATATTTTATTATTTTTCTTTTTCTCTCCTTGTCTCCCTGGTCCTCCTCTCTTTTCTCAAAACAACACTAAAATAGAAAGAAAAAAAGAATCTAAAACAATTTTAAAGAGCAAATTAAGAAAAAAATTAAGAAAATTGTTGGGTATAATAGAGAAGACAACTACCGGGGAGGGGTCAAGTTGTTTTTTTTAGAATAATATTTTTATTTTATTTACTAAATAGTTTTTAAAATAATTTTAACTTAAAATAACACATGTAATCATTTAATTAGTTGTTTACCACGTCATCTACGACTGTATTACACTCACCTTTAGCTTTTTTCTTATTGTAAAAAAAGTGTCAAAAGAATATATCGAGATCCTACATGAGGTGTCTAAAATGAACATCGCACAGTTGAGGTATCTATATGAAACTTGGTGCCAACTTTAGGGGGGCACCAATGGATTTGGCAAATAATTAAGTAAAAATTAGGCAAATGACATAGTATAAGAAAGAGATTACTTCATTTCCCTACTCTTTCATTAATTACCAAAAATCCCTTTTTTTAGTGTTTTTCGGATACATAATATAGCAGTGTGGATACTTAATATAGCAGCGCGGATACTTTAATTAATAACGGGCGGATACTTAAATTATTAAGTTGTTAGCAACACGGATACTTAATTAACGGGCAGATGCATAATATAGCAGCGCGGATACTTTAATTAATAACCGGCGGATACTTAAATTATTAAGTTGTTAGCAGCACAAAAACTTAATTAACGGGCGGATGCATAATATAGCAGCGCGAATACTTTAATTAATAACGGGCGGATACTTAAACTAATAAAGTATCCGGTTAAGTTGAATTGGGGAAAAATAAGGGATTTTTGTATTTTAGTAAAAGAGTAGGGAAATATTGAGAATAGGTAAAGAAGTGTTGTGTATTTAAGTAATTTTTCCAATAATTAACTACATGTTGAGTGGCCTGGCCCTGGCCCCATACCACCCAACAACCCTTATGAATGAGGTTGGACCGGTCATGGATTGACCCTGCCCACTTGACATGACTTCCACAGTTTCACCCAGGGGCGGACCTACCTTGTTGCAAGTGGGTTCATATGAATTCACTTCGTCAAAAAAATACATTGTATATACATATATATTCAATTTGTTTTTTGAAACAAAACACACTATATAATTAATTTGACCCCACGTAAATCAGTAGTAACATGTAGCCCAGAGACAAAGTGGTTACAATTTGACTGATGCATCGCGGGTACGATTCCCACCTGCAACATTTAATATTGCTTCATTTTTTTTTATATGTTGAACCCACTTGGTAAAATTTCTGGGTCCGCCACTGATTTCACCCATACATGTGACACGGTATACACATAGATATTAATGATCATATTAAATAACACAATAAAAGAACTATAATTGAATATGTAATTTTAGTTTTTATATATATATATATATGTCAAGCGTGAATGATCAATCATTTATAACAAACATGCATATGTAATATTTTGGTACATAAAAACTATTGATTACTAAATAGGATTTTGTATTGATAATTGAAACAATATTTTCAAGGGTCAACTGACACACTATTTTGAAACTAGGTAGTTATATTAATGAACCGACCTCTCTACTTTTTATATGTGATAAAATAGATATCTATCGAATTTCACTAAGAGGATTTAAATTTTAAAAGAAACAATACCATTTTGCCTCTATCTATAAGAATTGGAGATTCCATGCTCCGTATGAAGGCACGAACATCATCGTCATCGGATTCAATACATAAAACTGACATTATTCTGTCAACAACCTTTTTAATGCAATCTGCCACATCCCTAAATGTAACAATGAAAACAACAATTATTTAGATCGAACTTTTAGAAATTAATTAAATATTCTCTTCGACTCAATTTATATGGCACGTTTGACTTGACATTTAATATGACAAAGAAAAGTAATCTTACTTGTAATTTTGCAAATGATACCCTGATATTTTCCCAGACTCCGCAAATGCATCCCTCCATCTTTGAATCTTCTCGATATCGTCTTTGAATTTTTCCTCATGTTTGGAAAAAGACTCAGCAAAAGTTTGAGTTTGATGGTGCACTGATGGATCCACATTATAGAAAATAGGAATTACGATTTGGTCCAATTCCTTTCGACACTTTATAATGTGTGTAAGCTCGTATAAACACCAGTTTGACAATGCATAGCTTTCAGATCACTATAGCAAATTTAGACTCTTCTATGGCTTTAGGTAGTTCATCAGAAATTGATCTCCCGGTTTCTAGACCTTCTTCGTCTTTGGAAACATCAATTCTTCCTTGAATTACAGCGTTATATTAATTTGGTTATGTCACAATCAACTAAGTAATTACTTCTAAACAAACTCTATTTGGATTATTGACTTTAATAAGTATTTTTAATATTGTATTATATTATTTATGGATGTTTGACGAATTTAAAAAGAGAAATATAAGACTTATTTTATAAAAAATCGATTTAACTTACCTTTAAAGAAAAACCAATTTTATATTAGAGTCGACACTTAATTTTTAAAGAAAAATCAAGAAAACTCATAAATTTCAAAAGACTTAAACATATAAAATCGTTTGAAAATACCAAAGGGGGTTCGGGGTTCACATTAACATTTCAGGAAGGTTTGAAAGCACTTGAATTGCCCGCTAACACGCGGTTATCCGATAATTTAAATTATTTGGCTAAAAAAAAGAAAGTAGACATGCTATTAATTGCTTTAAAGAAATAAACAAACTTGAATTTGAAAGGAGCACATTTTTACTTAAATATGACTAAGTAAAGAAAAACTTGAAATTTTCAAATAAGGGGTTTCCGAAATAACTAATAATAAAATGACTAATTTTTGGGGAATTTGAATCAAGTTGAAACTTTAAGATTTGTCAACAATTAATCAAATAACAAAATGAGCAAATTAAAATAGGGAAAATTGTATAAATTAGCAAACTATTTTCAAATTAAATGCTATAAATATAGTTTGATTTAATTGTACCCCATAGCAAACTGTTGCTATTTCGGTGAATCTCGCTCGCCACTCTCATTCTCGCTGGCAATCTCCCTCGCCTCTCTCGCTTTTATACAAACACAAATGTATACTATGCGTTTGTGTTTGTATAAAGCGAGAGAAAATTGTATATATACACATATTTTCGTTCCCCTCTCCCAGAGCTCGCTTGCCACTCTCACTTTATGCAAACACAAATGTATACATTGCGTTTGTGTTTGTATAAAGCGAGAGAAAATTGTATATACAAATACAAATACTTATATTTTTGTCCTATACACTTATGATTATATAAATACGATATTCCCCTGCCTAGTTTTCTTTTGTTTTTCTCTCTTTCTCGCTTTATACAAACACAGATTATACAATTGATCTTTTGTATATGTATACCGAAACAGAAACAGATTATACAACTGATGTATAGCGAAATATACATATTTATGTTTGCTATGGAGCACAATTATGCAAACTATAGCTATAACATACAAATATGATTTTTGTGTTTGCTATATGTGAAAGTTGCTCATTAAAATATAAAGAGGAAGAAGTATTGGGCCCAAGTCTGATTTTCTATCCGCCTGGGAAAGTACTTGGGCCTAATTCTGATTTCTTTGGGCTTTCGGTCCAACACTTTGTACCTATCCTAAATACTAATAAAATAATGAGAAACTTTCACATATAACAAACATAAAAATTATATTTATATGTTATAGCTTAGTTTGCATAATTGCGTCCATAGCAATTTTTATGTTTGCTATGGAGCTTTTGATTTGTATAATTCACTACAAACATTCAATTTTATACAAATTGTTCAGTTTTGTATAAATTCATTTATACATTGTAATTTGTATAATAAAATTTTTATTTGTATAATGATAAGTGTATAAGACGAAAATATATGTATTTGTATTTGTATATACACTTTTCTCTCGCTTTATACAAACACAAACACATTTTATATCGAAATGTATAAAATGGCTAATTGTATACCGAAAATGGCTAGTTGTATATCGAATCAGATGGCAAAAAAAGGGGATGATTGCTGCGAATTACAATTAAAATAAACTATGGCTATAACATTTAATTTGAATTAATAGTTTGCTATTTTATACAATTTTCCCTAAAATAATTGCCAAAGTAGATGGGCTTTTGGCCTAATTACGACAAAATACTTTGCTGGACTTTTAGGTGGGCTTCTGACCCTATTTTTGTTGTATATGGGGCTGTATCACATTGTATATCAGTATATATACTGTGTAGAATCTGTTGTATATCATGTATACCGCCTACTTTTTCGCTCCGAAGACCTGTATTTTGCTTCCGTTGCCTTGTAAATCGGTTTTCGGTTCTTGGAATGATGAAGTTGACTCGATAATGGATTTCAACTTAACGAAAAGCAGGGATGGAGTCCAAAATGGACTCGAATAAATGTCACATGCGGCAAAACAAATGGAAATAAAGAAAGTATGAGTAAGAGTTTTATGACTATCAAAGTTATTAATAAAACAATCTGCGGACAATATTAATAAATGACAATATCTATGCATTAATTCATCATTTCTTGACATATGTGACAGTAGACCATAGAGGTAGATATGCTTAGATATGATGAATTAACATTAATTAATTAACAAGCTTCTTCATCTTAACAAAATAAAATAATTAACTTAATTATAAATTAATTAACTCAAAACATACACCATAACTTAAACTATACTAATTAACCAAATATTTAACAAAATCTTTTTGATACGATTTTTGAATATTCATAAAATACACTAATTATATACATATCTTAAATCCGTTTTTTGTTGTATAATATTACACCAAAAAAATTGAAACTAGAATTGTTGGGGGCACTCAATGAAGAGAACCCCTCCAAAAATTGGCGTATGACATTGATTGCAGGGAGATCACAATATTCTTTAGTAAAAGGCAAAAGAATAGTTGCACAATAGAAAATAAAATTTTAAAAGGGTATGACGGTGCACTAAGCTCTCGTTATGCGAGGGGTCTAGGGAAGGGCTGATCATAATAATGTACTATACGCAATTTTATCTTGCATTTCTGTGAGAGGATGTTTCTGCATCTCAAACCTCTTACCTCCTAATCATATGACAATAGATTGGACAAGTCTTTTGCCTTTCGGAATAGTGAGGGAGGAAAAGAGTTTATTGAAACTGAGTGCAGAAATTGATACTATAGACAATTGGTGTATGCATCAACTCACTTTGTTATTGTACATGATATTTTTTTTTAAACAACTAAATGTCGATGCAAATAAGCTCGATCTTTGAACAAAATTAAATTTTATAGAATCCATATTAAAATATTTTAAAAAATCGACTTTACTACCAACGGCACATTGTTTAATCAAATTCAATTCTCTCGATTAATACGTTCATCTAGAAGGGCCATATATAAAAGTATTTGAATCAATCCAAATAAGACCAAAACAATAAGGCATAGTAAGAGGAGGATTCTTCTCTTCTTCATTCGGGACGAAACTCCACTCCTTGAACAATGAGGCCACCTTTTGCTTCGAGACGTTGAGTCTCCATTAATCGCGCATCAACATCTCCGTCTTCTCCTGCATCATTGAAAAAGTCGCCCATTTTTAATTCCATCCATCCATCACCTCTTCTAAAGGGTAGTGTCTCTCTAGATCCTCGTCCTGCAAAATGTACAACACTAGCTCGTTGTTCCGCTTCTTTTACACTCATAGAATCAACAAATCTAACAACTGCATTAACGGTTTCAAGGCCATGGAATTTATCTTCCAATTTGAACACTAGATAAGCAACATATTTGGTTCTTTTTGATAGTCTTCGAGTTTCAATTTTGCCTCGAATATCAAGCCAACAAACCCACTTGAGTTTAGCCACTTCCCCGAATCTACAAAAAAATTCACTTTTATCAATAATTATGACTAATTTCTTTCAAATTTTATACTAGTACATAGAAAGATAAGATACCGCAAATATATAAAACCTGGAGTCAGAGTGAGGTAACCATTCCCAATAGTCTGGTGTATTACTCCATTCAATATCAAGTCCTCTTGCTGCTATCATGAAACATTTCTTTCCCGTCTTCTTATCTCGTGAAAAACTCTATTTGACATATCAAATCACAAACATAAGACATTATAAATTATAAAACAATTTGAAAAAGGTGTTATAGACCACTTAATAGCCCTTATGAATGGGCCGGGCTAGTAACGGGTCTGGCCTATTCTTATGGTGTATGATTGGGCTCAGCACATGCCAATCCAGCTCACTTGACATGACTAGCTACAACTGGCCGCGCATTATACCATACATAAAACACATCAATAGCCATGAGGGTCATTTTCATTGTACAATTAGTCAGACTTATTTGTATTCATGCTAATAATTAACTACATGTTTGGTGGCCTGGTTCCAGGCCCAGGCCACCTAACAACGCCTTATGAATGGGGAAGGCTAGTCATGAATTCAAATTATAAAAGAAACAATACCATTTTCCCTTCATCAATAAGAATTGGAGATTCAGCGTCCATGCCCCGATCGCCATCGTCATCAGATTTAATATGTAATGATGACATTAGTTCGTCAACAACCTTTTTGATGCAATCTGCCTCATCCCTAAATGTTACAATGAAAAGAACAATTATTTAGATCGAAATTTAGAAATCGAACTTTTTTCTGTCTCAATTTATGTGACATCATCTGATTTGACACAAAATTTAAGAAAGAAAAAAACAAAATTTGAAATTTATGATCTAAAAAGAACCTTAAACACTTGTGTGGAGTTGTAAGTCATTTGTTTAAGGGTACAAAAGAAAATTTAAAGTTAAATTCCTTCTATTAATATAAAGGTGATATTCTTTTTTGAATGGACTAAAAGAAAGTGTCACATAAATAGACACAAAGAGAATACAAGATTATAGAATATATATTTAGGGTATACTCCCTTTATGATATTATATATACCTTATTTTATTAATTTTAATTATTCTTGCACAACATAAAAGGCACTATGTTTCTTGAATTGCCCATGAGGGCAAAGCTCGAAAAATACTATTCCTTATATCCCAATTTAAGATTGCATATGAATATGCGATATGAAGTCAAGATTTCAAATCAATATTTGAATATGAGATTTGGAGATCAGAAACTGAAATCAATCTCCAAAAAACATGATTTGGAATTTCAAATCATGTTTTTTTTTATATGGAGAATTTGGGATTCCAAATCACATGCCCAAACACTGATTTGAAATGAAATCAAGACTTCAGATTGCATGTCTAAACGCAAGCTAAGTGTCTCACTTTCCTCTTTTATTTGTCCATAAGAGATTCTCTTTCTATATTTAGTGTGTTTTTCAATTCCAACAATCTACACGACAAGTTTAAAACAACAAAATTTCTCTTTATTTTTTTTTAAATTCTGTGCCCAATCAAATTAAGAGATCTATATTGTGACGGAGGGGGAGTAATAAGAAAAAGAAAAATAATCTTACTTGTAATTTTGCAAATGGTGCCCTACTATTTTCCCAGACTCAGAAAATGCATCCCTCCATCTTTGAATTTTCTCCATATCATCTTTATATTTTTCCTCATGTTTGGAAAAAGACTCAGCAAAAATTTGAGTTTGATGACGCACATCTGATGGATCCACATTATAGAAAATAGGAATTAAGATTTGGTCAAATTCCTTTCGACACTTTATGATGTGTGCAAGCTCGTCTAAACACCATTTTGACGATGCATAGCTTTCAGAAAATATCACTATAGCAAATTTAGACTCTTCTATGGCTTTTGGTAGTTCATCAGAAATTAATTTTCCAGTTTCTAGACGTTCATCGTCTTTGAAAACATTAATTCCTCCTTGTATTAAAGCGTTATAGAGATGACTCACAAATGTTCTACGTATATCTACACCTCTAAAACTCAGAAAAGCATCGTACTTTTGAATTTTAGAAGAAGAAGAGTGTGACATTGTTGAAGAATATTAGTTACAGTTGCTAAAAACTAATTGGGAAATTCTCAACTTAATGAAAAACAGCACTTCATCTAATTTTTTCACTGTTTATTCATTGTCTTTATGGTCTTATAATGTTTCTATTTCAAAGTCATAAAATGTAACCTACATTTTTCATTAATGAGGTCGTACAAAATACAGCTAAGAAGACTTTTGACTTGGCCCTTGGCCAAAAAAGCCAACAAAAATCTTGCGGTGTTGGTAGAGTGTATTAGCAAAAATAATGCACGCATTAGTTCTGTGTATTAGTAGTATCTTGTTTGCACACGTAAGTTATACACTTTATTGTGTATGGAAGAGTGTATTACTATATTATTGATTTCTAGGTATTAGTAACACAGAGATTCAATACATGCATTAGTATGGTTAAAAACTCAATTACCCCTCAAAACTCCTTTTTACATATTTTCCATCATAATTGTGGAGGATATTTTTATAAATAAATATTTTTTATGCAATTCATGTTATTTTTTGTACACCAAACCAAACAATGCATAAAAATAATTTATGTTTAGTGAATACAAGCATAACTAATATAATACACTCTATTTAACATTATTTTTATACATCCTCTCAAACGACCTCTAAGTGTACGTCGTCGTATATTAGATCTCTCACAATTAAGTAATACCATATGTTTGATACTCCCACCATTCCTTTTTCGTTGTAATGTTGCGCTTTTCGAAAAATAATTTGACTAATTTTCAAAGTTAAATTAGATTATATTAATTTGATATTTTAAATTAAAAATTTAGATATTCAAAAACTATATGAAAATTACTATAAATTGCAATTTTTTGCATATCAATATGATAAAAAATACATCGTAAAATGTTAGTCAAAGTTCTTATCGTTTGAATCTAAAAAAGAAAACCATGACAACTAAAAAGGAATGGAGTTTTTCTCTAAAACAGTCTGCTGGGCTGAAAAATTGGTGTGCAATACACTAAACGATGATTTTTCTTGGACTAATAATTAAATTAAACCATCGTCTATTGCGACGCATATATACAATATCATCGATTTCAAATATAGTAAATGATTAAATTTCTGATGAAAATTTTGCCTTAGCATATATCAGGCTCAATCAGAGACAAATAACATATCGTTTCGATAAAGGTGCCACAATACAAAACTACAAAGGTCCCCTATTTTAGTTATTACGTTAGAAACTAAACTAAATATATAGTACTATTGAATAACAAAATATTATGGTAATCTGATAAGATTATTAATTAATTACTCTAAGTTGTTATGACATTGAAAGATTAATGTTTGATATTTTCCACCAAATTTGAGGATGGAATTTCTCTAGTACTATTTAATTGGTAGGCCTAGTAATGGATATCTTCAATATGGACCAATTAATTGGAGTTGTGTGTATCGAATGTCAATGTAAAAGTTTGAAGATGACCATATTAATATTTAATTAGGACAGTTAAAATTATTGTTTTACGCGTATCTTTACCTCTAAATTCAGAAAAGCATCGTAAAAACTATTCATAGTCTTTATGGGAACTTCTTATCATCTTCGTATTTCAAGTCATCAAATATGATATTACTTGTGCGAGATCTCATACATGCACAATGACACTAGGTGGGCACCCTCCCATAAATAATGCCCGCCTACGCAATTAGATACAATTTCTCTATTTATTTATATAATCTCTTTAAATTGAATATTTTCTCTATTTATGTATTGAAGTGCTTGTAGTTTCAAGAATATTACTACTCTCTAGCTAAAATATGAAAAAAATAATTAATTTTATCTTGAACTTCTAAAATGGCAAAAAAATCGAGATGGTTATTTTAAAAAATCATGACAAATAATTGGAGATGGAAAGATCATAGTATTTAACCTTTGATTTGTTTTAAGTTACTCGGGAAGAAATAGATACTCATAATGTTGTTATACTCTCTTCTAAAACAAAAATGTAGCGCCACTTTTGGACAGTAAAAAAAGTAAATCTTGTAGAATCTTATTAAAATGTTTAAAAAATCGACCTTACTACAAACACAGATTGTCTAATCAAATTCAATTCTCTCTATCAGTACGTTCCTTTAGAAGGGCCATATATAAAAGTACTTGAATCAATCAAAATAATGAGACCAAAACAAAAGGGCATAGTAAGAGGAGGATTGTTCTCTTCTTCATTCGGGACGAAACTCCACTCCTTGAACAATGAGGCCACTTTTTTCATCTAGTTTCTTAGTTTCCATTAATCGTGCATCAACATATCCGTCTTCTCCCGCCTCATTGAAAAAGTCTCCCATTTTTAATTCCATCCATCCATCAACTCTTTTGAAGGGTAGCGTTTCTCTAGGTCCTCGTCCTGCAAAATGCACAACACTAGCTTGTTTCTCCGCATCCTTTTTACTTATAGAATCAACAAATCTAACAACTGCATTAACAGTTTCAAGGCCATAGAATTGATTTTCCAATTTGAACACTAGATAAGCAACATATTTGGTTCTTTTTGACAGTCTTCGAGAATCAATTTTGCCTTGAATTTCAAGCCAATAGACCTTCTTGAGTTTAGCCACTTCCGCGAATCTACAAAAAAATTAACCTTACTCAATAATTATTACTGATTTCTTTCAAATTTTATACTAAAATATGGAAAGGGACTGCGAATATATAAAACCTGGAGTCAGAGTGAGATAACCATTTCCAATACTTTAGTTTATGACTCCATTCAATATCAAGTCCCCTTGCAGCTATCATAAAACATTTCTTCCTCTTCTTATCTAACGAAAAACTCTATTTAACAAGACAAATCACAAACATAGGACATCATAAATTAGAAAACAAATCGAAAAAGGTCCTATAGAGACCACTCAACAATCCTAATGAATGGGCCAAGCTAGTAGTGGACCCTGACCACCCAACAACCCTTATGAATGGGGCAGGCTAGTCACTCGCCCTTTCTTATCAGGTTGGGTTGGATCGGTCATGGACGACTTCCACAATTCCACTCATACATCGTAACACGGTACACATAGACATTGGTCCTTTTCATTGACAATTAGTTATTTATTAATCTAAATTCAAGTATTTACGAAAATAACGCAATAAAAAAATAAAACTATAATTGAATATGTAATTTTAGTTATGGACATATGTCAAGTGTGAATTAATCATTTATAAAAAAAACATGTATACATAATATTTGGTATTTTAAAGACTATTGATCATTATATAATTACTTACTAAATAGGATTTTGTATTGATAATTGAAACAATATTTTCAAGGGTCAACTAACACAATTTTGAAACTAGCAACAAGGTACTTAATGGACGTGATAAGATAGATATCTATCAAATTTCAGTAAGAGGATTCAAATTATAAAAAAAACAATACCATTTTGCCTCCATCGATAAGAATTGGAGAATTATTGTCCATGCCCCGTATGAAGGCACGGACATCATCGTCATCATCGTCATCAGATTCAATATGTAATACTGACATTAGTCTTTTAACAACCTTTTTTATGCAATCTGCCTCATCCCTAAATGTAACAATGACAAGAACAACTATTTAGATCGAACTTTAGAAATCAAATTAAATATTCTCTTTGACTCAATTTATATGGCACATTTGATTTGACAGTTAATAAGACAAAGAGAAGTAATCTTACTTGTAATTTTGCAAATGATACCCTGATATTTTCCCAGACTCCGCAAATGCATCCCTCCATCTTTGAATCTTCTCGATATTGTCTTTGTATTTTTCCTCATGTTGGGAAAAAGACTCAGCAAAAGTTTGAGTTTGATGACGCACATCTGATGGATTCACATTATAGAAAATAGGAATTACGATTTGATCCAATTCCTTTCGACACTTTATAATGTGTGCAAGTTCATCTAAACACCATTTTGACGATGCATAGCTTTCAGAAAATATCACTATAGCAAATTTAGACTCTTCTATGGCTTTTGGTAGTTCGTCAGAAATTGATTTTCCGGTTTCTAGACGCTCATCGTCTTTGAAAACATCAATTCTTCCTTGTATTAAAGCGTTATAGAGATGACTCACGAATGTTCTTCATGTATCTTCACCTCTAAAACTCAGAAATGCACCGTACTTGTGAATTTCAGAAGAAAAAGTGTGTGACATTATTGTTGAAGAATATTAGTTATAATTGCTAAAGACTTAATGAAGAACAAGACTTCACCTTTTTTCACTATTTATTCATAGTCTTTATTGTAACTTCTTATCATGTTCCTAATTGAAATCATAAAAAAATGTACCCTATTTTTTTTTAATGAGAAATTAAAGAGTACGTACTAAAAACAAGTAATTTAAGAAGACTTTTGACTTAGCCCTTGGCCAAGAAGTGAAGAAAAGTCAAAGTGTCGTTATGTGTGTATTAGATCTTAGGTTAATATATGATATTATTTGATTTGCAATTCGGAAATCCGCATAATTAATAAATGCATAAATTATGAAAAAATGTATGTATTATTTTATGCAGCTATATAGAATGTGGAATATGTACTATATTAAATATTAATAATCAATATATGATTCATGAATAACTAAACTTTGTATAAATAATACATATTTTCTCCTAACTAATTCATGTATTACTAATATTTGAATAACTCTAATCTGCCAAATAACACTCGCTTTGATCTTAAAAGACTTACCTCGGGATTATTGGCTCTACAACATCAAGTCTTCAAAATTTTGAACAACTTCAAGGGTCGTTCGGTAAAAAGTATTAGACAAAATAATATATGTATTAATTTTGATTATTTTTTTTGATACTTATCTTATACATGACCAATACATAGCAAATCATAATATTAAAATAATACAATTCATTACCATACGCGAAACAATAGGTAATTAAAAGTCGGTTTGTTTGACTTTTTGGCACTCGATTTGATTCGGTGGGTTAGTTAATTGATTATTAATTTAACTTTTCTACAACTTGATCAAATGAGTTTTAGTTATGTCACAATCAACTAAGTAATTACTTCTAAACAAACTCTATTTGGATCATTGACTTTCCTTTTTTTTTTATTGTATTGTATTATTTGTGGGTATAATATTTAATATAATACATACACGTGTCTTTTAACTTGATCTTAATTGATATTTATATCCTTTAATTTTGCAAGTGCACAAATAGATACTTAAACTTGTATAAAGTTGAAAAAGTAGACACATACATCCACGTGACATGATGTGTAGGATGCCACATACGACGTAAATTATCACGTAAAACGCGTATGTCTACTTGTTTAATTTTATAGAACTCGACCACAAATTATGACATAGACTCGACCACTTGGGCCAACCTTAGTTGGACGCTCCTTCAAAGTGCAATGAAGGTCACTAGCCTAGGTCGTTGAGCTTTTTTGATCGTCCATTGACCTCATCTAGATAAGTATGTTTCCTTGAAAATCCTGTGTCAGCTGATGAGGAACATCTCATGCTTAAGAGCCACTAGATGTTGTTTATTTCTAATTTAAAGAGATGCTTATCCATATAATTTTATATACAAACATATGACCGGAATTCAATGCATTCTTTTCGATCTTGTACTCTATGTAGGCTTGCATAGATCACACTAGACAAGTGGTACACTGAACATCAACACAATCTAGATGAACAGAAGGAAAATAAAGTACATCCTTAATGACCTTTCTATTCCTGACGTGAACGACCCCTTTCATGAAACTAATTATTCATAGCCACTTTCCATTTGTTTGAGTTCGCATACTATATAAACAAATAGTAGAAACGTGCGATAGAAAGCAGAAAAACAACAACATACTCAATCATATAGTCCCATAGATTGAATTATACACTTGAAATGAATGTAGTTAAACAAGACTAGACATTTTCTTCTTGTTTCTTGGCATGGATTTTTTTCAGTTCATCCACAAATGCTTGCATATTTTTGTCTGACGAACCGCGTCCTTCAACTGCCTCCTCAGCTTTCTTCTTCCACTTACGCGCATTTTCTTTCATCTCCGTGGCCTTTGGATCATCACTAGTGGCTTCACGCAAGCAATTCTCGATCTCTTCCCTTGTAATTATCGTACTCCCATTCTCACCTCTCCTTAATCTAGTCCCCATTTTGAACACATCAACCAAATACTTTGTGTTCGTGACTTGATCACCCCATTGAGGGAAAGCCACGATGGGGACACCACTTGAAATTGCCTCCATCGATGAATTCCATCCACAATGTGTCAGAAAAAACGTGGTAGAAGGATGAGACAAGACTTGTTCTTGTGGACACCATTTCACTATTTTCCCCCTGCCACGGACTTTCGAAAGAAAGCCATCAGGTAACACAACAGGCTGAAAAACAGAATATTCAGAGGGTGGCTTCATGACCCACATGAAAGATATCCCTGAATTTAATAACCCGAACGCGATCTCATCTACCTGTTCTTGATCAGGAACTGCAATACTACCAAATGAAATGTAAACAACTGAAGAATGAGGTTTTGAGTCGAGCCACTCAATACAATCCTCCTCGATTTTCATGCAATCACCACGAATGTGAACGTTCGTGGGACTAGAAATTTCATGGTCATTGAATAACAAGGGACCAATAGTTCTAATGGGGTAAATTTTCGACATATGACTTACCACCTCCTCTTCAAGTTCTTGGAATGAGTCCACCAGTATGCAAAAAGGTTTGGACAAGTTGTGGAGTTGATCCAAAATAACGCGTTTCAACGCTTGGAAAGGACTCGACAGGAGTAGGAACGTAGGCAGTTCATCGTATCTCAAAACAGGCATGTTAGGTAGGACAATGTCCTTTTCAGGTTCGGATTCACTTGGAAAGGGTACAGAGTTGAAATGATAATGGTAATATATCGAAAAGCAAGCACAAGATTGAACCCAAAGCAACACGTTAGGTTGGATATGCCAAAGGGAAAAAAAGATTTAAGGACAAAACAATTTAGGCAAATGAAGATTAATTTTAATAATAACTTGCAATAGTTTAACTTGGATATTTTAGGGAAACAAGATCCATGAATTTTGGATTGTCCCTTAATATTGTTTTAGTAAGTCAACTTAGCTCAATAAATTTCTCAATCAAAAAAGAAAAAAAGTTGTTGCGGAAGAAGAGAGGAGTTGCTTATACAATGGTATATATTTGGTTTCTTTTCTCTTTTCTTCTTTCACCCCCTCTATTTATTTCAACATGTATATAATAAGTTAAATTTAGACTTGGAATTGACAAGGACAATCTCTTAATTAAGTCATACCAAACTTAGTTTTGTTTACATTTCGGATGTGTGATTCATGAAGGGCGTCTAAAACACATCTCGCGTTGTATTACTTTTATCGTTGAAGAAATCCACGGGGCAACATTCTAACCATAGATTAACACACTTTGAGGATCGAACATAAATGTAAATAACAAATAAATTCAATATTTATGTAATAGGTTGAAGTTAAACTTGGAATGAACAATCTTTCAAGTGTGCATCTTGAACTTTAGAAATGGTAAAAACACAAACTAACACCAACTCCACACGCGCACACACACACACACTATCGATCACTAGGCGTTTTCTTCTTGTTTCTTGGCATGGATATTTTTCAACTCATCCACAAATGCTTGGATATTGATAGCAGAGGAGCCGCGCTCTGCCACTGCTTCCTCTGCTTGTTTCTTCCACTTGTGCGCATTTTCTTTCATCTCTGCTACCTTCGAACCATCACTAGTGGCTTCACGCAAGCATTTCTCGATCTCCTCCCTTGTAAATATCTTACACCCATTCTCACCCCTGCTTAATCTGATCCCCATTTTGAATACATCAACCAAATACTTCGCGTTTGTGGCTTGATCACCCCATTGAGGGTAAGCCATGATGGGGACGCCACTTGAAATTGCCTCCATCGACGAATTCCATCCACAATGTGTGAGAAAAAAGGCGACAGAAGGGTGAGACAAGACTTGTTCTTGTGGACACCATGTCACTATTTTCCCCCTTCCCACCGACTTTCGAAAGAAAACCATCAGGTAACACAACAGGCTGAAAAACAGAATAGGCAGGGGGTGGCTTCATGACCCATAAGAAAGATATCCCCGAATTTAATAGTCCAAACGCGATCTCATCTGCTTGTTCTTGATCAGGAACTGCAACACTACCAAATGAAATGTAAACAACTGAAGATGTTGGCCTCGAGTCAAGCCACTCGATGCAATCCTCCTCGATTTTTGTGCAATCACCACGAATGGTGCTAACGATTTTAGGGTCATTGAATAACAAGGGACCAATAGTTCTAATGGGGCAAATTTTCGACATATGCCTTACCACCTCCTCTTCAAGTTCTTGGAATGAGTCCACCAAAATGCAAAAAGGTTTGGACAAAATGTTGAATTGATCCAACATAATCCGTTTCAACACTGATTCGAATCCACTTGAATGGAGTAGGAACGTAGGCAGATCATCATATTTCAAAACAGGCATGTTAGGTAGGACGACATCCTTTTCAGGTTCGAGTTCACTTGGAAAAGGCACTAGATTGAAATTATAATGGTAATATATCGAAAAGCAAGCACAAGATTGAACCCAAAGCAACGCGTTAGGTATTCCAAGACTCTCAGCAATTTCACATACCCATGGAAAAAATGGATTGTTGACTATACAAGAAACAGGACGACCTTCGTCATCCTGTTTCTTCAGGATTTTAGTCAAGTTCCTTCGTCCGGCTTGCTCAAGCATTTTCATCCTCAAGTCAAAATCCTCGATAATGGGTTGATTCGAGGGTCCATCCTCGAAGAATTCAAACCTGATCATACCATCTCCGTAAGGAGTTGGTTGATCGATGATCAAGTTCACATCGACAGCTCTCATCTCTTTGCCAACATGTTCGGGTGCAGAGAAAGTGACCAACATGCCCTTGCTAGCAAGGCGTTTCGCTAGTCTGAGAAAAGGGTTAACATTGCCTTGACCTGGAAATGAGACAAGAAAGACATGGACAAGACTACTTTTTGTGTTTTGTGATGGAGAAGCCATTGCTAGTCAATAGACAATATGAAAAAGATCAATCCTCTCTTTATAGTTGCAAACTTGCAATAGTTTTAACAATAGTACCTACTTCATTCTGTTTCATTTTATATGACGGTGTTTCAATAGATAATGGAATTTTAATGAAGCGAAATAAAATCATTAATTGGTATATGGATTTAGATTAGTCTCGGGAAATCTTAGTAGTTCAGTTGATTGTTTATTTGATCTTTCACCTTATTGATGATTGTTCAAATCCTCATCTTGTAATCATCTCCCCCGGATAGTCTCAAGAAATCTTAGTAGTTCAGTTAATTGACTATCTGATATTTCACCTTGTTGATGATGGTTCGATTCCTCACCTTGTAATCAGCTCCCCCGAGTAGTCTCAAGAATCAAGATCCATGAATTTGGGATTATGCCTTAATATATATTTTTTTAGAAAGTCAACATAGCTCAATAATTTTCTGAATCAAAGGAAATTAAATTGCACAAGTAAATGTTTCACCAACCCCGCACCAATTATTTGTTTACCCAATTATATAATGTACACATGCAATGATGCAAACATATACTAATTAAAAATAACAATTTGAAAAAAATCACATCATATTATTACACACTTAGGTTATGAAATAAAAATATACAATAGTGCAAATTTCTGAAAATAATGTGATTTGTTGGTCCATAACTCTTGAAAGATTAAGGATGAATATTTATTCTATTTAAGGACAAATTCTTCCACAAAGTACTCAAATGCTTTATTTTTTAATTTAACGATTCCAAAGGAATTATGATTTGCAAATGATGTGATATATGCATCCCTCCATCTTTGAATCCTCTCGATATCGTCTTTGTATTTTTCCTCATGTTGGGAAAAAGACTCAGCAAAAGTTTGAGTTTGATGACGCACATCTGATGGATCCACATTATAGAAAATAGGAATTACGATTTGATCCAATTCCTTTCGACACTTTATGATGTGTGCAAGCTCGTCTAAACACCATTTTGACGATGCATAGCTTTTAGAAAATATCGCTATAGCAAATTTAGACTCTTCTATGGCTTTTGGTAGTTCATCAGAAATTGATTTTCCAATTTTTAGACGTTCATCGTCTTTGAAAACATTAATTCCTCCTTGTATTAAAGCGTTATGGAGATGACTCACAAATGTTCTACGTATATCTACACCACTAAAACTCAGAAAAGCATCGTACTTTTGAATTTTGGAAGAAGAAGTGTTTGACATTGTTGAAGAGTATTAGTTACAATTGCTAAAAACTAATAGGGAAATTCTCAACTTAATGAAGAACAACACTTTCACCTAATTTTTTCACTATTTATTCATAGTCTTTATGGTCTTATCATGTTTCTATAATTCTATTTCAAAGTCATGAAAATGTAACCTACTTTTTCATTAGTGAGGTCGTACAAAATACAGGTAAGAAGACTTTTGACTTAGCCCTTGGCCAAAAAAGCCAAGAAAAGTCTTGAGGTGTCGGTGGAGTGTATTAGCAAAAATAATGCATGCATTTTTTATTTTTTTTTCCGCAAATTTACCACTAGATAGTGTCTAGTGGCCTTTTATTAAACATAAAAAATATCAATAGGGATAAGTGCAAGCAAGGGGGGCTAGGCCTTACCTTACTAATCCTAATGAAGTGTCTACTACCTAACAAGCATGAAGAAAATAAGAGCTAGAGAGAACTAAGTATTTTCTGATCACCACAGAGTTTGTAATACACTCCATGATGATATTACAAATGAGGATGCTTAAATAATGTAAAAATATGCCAATCAAGAAGAAAGTTGAGTTATCAGCCTCAAACTTTCTATTGCAAACGCATGAATTAAAAAAGATTGATTGCCCATCAAAAGTAACTTGAAGTATTTTTCTCTTGTCTTCTTCTTCAAACTTATCCAACAACACTTGATAATTCATACTTTCTTTATGGATTTATTGGACCTTGTTGAACCTATTGATACTGTCAAATGGTTCTGTTTTGCCTGTCGCATCGGTAGGTGCCTTGGAACAAACTCCTCAGTCATTTTACCGTCCCAACTATGTTGCCTTCCATGTGTCTTCTTTTTGCTTTTGTTGCTTCTACTTCTTTGTTGCCTAGGTGATATATCTCCTTCCCTAGCCACTCTATCAAAGCACATGTCCAGCATATCTTCCTCATCTTCATCAAGAGAATCCTCGCCAAAATCAAGCATATTGTCTTCCTCATTTTCATCAAGAAAATCCTCGCCCAAATCAATTGTATTTGACACTAAGACCCTTGACTCATTTTTCTTTGCAATCACACATTTAGGCACAAATACGGGAGCTTCTGGACTTAATTTGCTATTCAAAGTAGGTGGTGAGACCTGCTTTTCTTTGATCAAATCGTTGTCATTCTCTGTTAACTTTACTTGTTGTCCAGTAATCTTCGATAAAGCATCAAAGCTATTCGAACATAATAGGTCTCTTGAGGCATTACTAATATCTTGCCTCTTCTCACTGTCATAAAAATTTCCAGTCGCACCCTTTTCACTACATGGAGAATTATTTTGACTAGTCGGGGAAAGGCTCCGATTACTAGTTGAATTTTTGTGTGCAACCAGTGTCCAATTTTTAGTTGCATTCTTGGTTTCAACTTGCAAAACATGCTGCCCAGAATTTTCAGCATCTTCAACATCAGATGTATCCATTAGTTTGTGTCCTGAATCCATTATTTTTTTGCCTGAACCAACTTGCGGCACATCGACCCCAACTCTTGGCGTTCCCCTTTTGTTTTCGGTCGTTGTTTGAACACCAATATTACTTGTAACAACATCCATTGAGTGTGCACGATTTTGCTCAGAAGGGACATCAACCAACTGCCGATCTAACAAAGTAGCTTTACTTTGATTGATATCTACAACCTTTCTTTTTTCATTTAGTATTTCTCTCGCATCACCTTGATACTTTTCACTATCAATAGTACCTTTTGTAGCAACTTCAATGGTATCATCAATTTGTTTGTTATTTTGATTTCTTTTTGAGATCAAACGACAACTATCTTCATCATGACCTTGGTGCTTACAATAATTGCAATACAAAGGTAGATTATCATATACAATCTCCTGAAAAACCTCGATCAACTTACCAGATTTTCCATCCACAAACTGCAACCTTATACGATTTGGAAGCTTTTCCATTAGATCAAGTATAACCTTGACCCTAGCTGTGCTAGGTCTTGACTTGATTTGAGTAGCTTTATCTATAGCTATTGGTTTCCCAATTGCCGATACTATAGACAACAAAGACTTCTTTGCAAACAAATCTGGAGATAAATTTGGTAAAGAAATCCAAATCACAGCTAATGTCGTTTCCTCCTTAGGATTATATCCAATGGACCATGGAAAAACCCTATATTGGTGCTCCTCTCCATTGTAGAGAAGATAATTAACTGAGCGAGATAATGCTAGTACATAATCTTCATATTGATCAAATCTCAACAAAATTTGTCTTGGAGCAAGTAAGCCAATTAAACAATTGCCCTTGGTACCAAGATGTTTCGGTAAAATTGACCTTAATACCTTCAAATTTCGCGCACCATGGGATAATTTAAACACCACTGCTTGATGCAATCCCTCTTCAATCATAAAGTCTTGCCTTTCCTCCATTGAAAACGTGATAGTAGGTTCTCCATGAATTATTTCGATTGGTTTTGCGATTGTTTTTTATTTAATTAGGGCAGATTGTTTAGGATTTATAGTATTGGAATTGAAAAGAGTGGCGTATGTGGTGGTTTGGGGTGGTGGGGCGGGCTGGACAGCCTCGAAAGGAGGCCGTCCAGTGGTCGTAGCAGCCATGAGAGCTGCGCAGCTGCTGGCTTAAAACCCTAGGTCAGCCGTCCCATACAAAGATGCCAACTTTGACTTTTTGCAAAATTCATAACTCTGTGTATTAGTAGTATCTTGTTTGCATGCATTAGCTATACACTTTATTGTGTATGGAAGAGTGTATTACTAATATCATTGATTTCTAGGTATTAGTAACACAAAGAGATTCAATACATGTATTAGTATGGTTAAAAACTCAATTACCCCTCAAAACCTTTTTTTACATGTTTTCCATCTTAATTGTGGAGGATATTTTTATAAATGATTTTTTTTATGCAATTCATGTTATTTTTTGTACACCAAACCAAACAATGCATAAAAAATAATTTATGTATAGTTAATACAAGCATAACTAATACACTCTATTTAACAATATTTTTATACACCCAATCAAACGACCTCTAAGTGTACGTAGTCGTATATTAGATCTCGCACAATTAAGTAATACCATATGTTTGATACTCCCTCCGTTCCTTTTTCGTTGTAATATTACGTTTTTCGAAAGTTAATTTGACTAATTTTTAAAGTTAAATTAGATTATATTAAATCGATAATTAAAATTAAAATTTTAGATATTCAAAAACTATACGAAAATTACTATAAATTGCAATTTTTTGCATATCAATATGATAAAAAATACATCGTAAAATGTTAGTCAAAGTTTTTATCGTTTGAATCTAAAAAAGAAAACCATGACAACTTAAAAGGAATGGAGTTTTTCTCTAAAATAGTCTGCTGGGATGAAAAATTGGTGTGCAATACACTAAACGATGATTTTTCTTGGACTAATAATTAAACCATCGTCTATTGCGACGTATAGATACAATATCATCGATTTCAAATATAGTAAATGATAAAGTTTCTGATGAAAATTTTGCCTAAGCATATATCAGGCTCAATCAGAGACAAATAACATGTCGTCTCGATAAAGGTGCCACGATACAAAATTACAAAGGTCCCCTATTTTAGTTATTACGTTAGAAACTAAACTAAATATATAGTACTATTGAATAACAAAATATTATGGTAATCTGATAAGATTATTAATTAATTACTCTAAGTTGTTTTGACATTGAAAGATTAATGTTTGATATTTTCCACCAAATTTGAGGATGGAATTTCTCTAGTACTACTAAATTTGTAGGCCTAGTAATGGATATCTTCAATATGGACCAATTAATTGGAGTTGTGTATCCAATGTCAATGTAAAAGTTTGAAGATGACCATATTAATATTTTATTAGGACCACTCTTTTGAGTAAACTTAAAATTATGTATACTTATACCGTTAAAACTATTGTTCTACGAGTATCTTTACCTCTAAAACTCAAAAAATTAAGCATCGTAAAAACTATTGATAGTTTTTATGGGAACTTCTTATCATCTTCCTATTTCAACTCATAAAATATGATATTACTTGTGCGAGATCTAATACATGCACAATGACACTAGGCGGGCACCCTCCCATGTATAATGGAGGTTAATTGCCAGCCTACGGCATCAGATAAAATTTCTCTTACTTATTTATATAATCTCTTTAAATTAAATATTTTCTCTACTTATGTATTGAAGTATTTGTAGTTTCAAGAACATTACTCTTTAGATAAAATATGAAAAAAAATAATTAATTTTATCTTGAATTCCTAAAATGACAAAAAACTTGAGATAGTTATTTTTAAAAGTTCATGAGATATAATTTGATATGAAAATTAAAGATCGTAGTATTTAAGCTTTGATTTGTTTTAAGTTACTTGGGAAGAAATAGATACTCATAATGTTGTTATACTCTCTTCTAAAACAAAAATGTAGCGTCACTTTTTGTACTGTAAAAAAATCCAGTGCGTCATTTTAACTAAGGATCGAACAGAAACACAAATAACCAAAGTACATGAATTTTGTTTAACAACTAGCTAGATGTCGATTCAAATACACATTGTCTAATCAAATTCAATTTTCTCTATCAGTATATTCCTCTAGTAGGGTCAAGGGCATAGTAAGAGGAGGATTATTCTCTTCTTCATTCGGGATGAAACTCCACTCCTTGAACAATGAGGCCACTTTTTTCATCGAGTTTCTTAGTTTCCATTAATCGCGCATCAACATATCCGTCTTCTCCTGCATCATTGAAAAAGTCTCCCATTTTTAATTCCATCGATCCATCACCTCTTTTGAAGGGTAGCGTTTCTCTAGGTCCTCGTCCTGCAAAATGCACAACACTAGCTCGTTTCTCCGCATCTTTTTCACTCACAGAATCAACAAATCTAACAACTGCATTAACAGTTTCAAGGCCATGGAATTGATTTTCCGATTTGAACACTAGATAAGCAACATATTTGGTTCTTTTTGACAGTCTTCGAGAATCAATTTTGCCTTGAATTTCAAGCCAAGAGACCTTTTTGAGTTTAGCCACTTCCGCGAATCTACAAAAAAAATTTTTAACCTTGCTCAATAATTATTACTGATTTCTTTCAAATTTTATACTAAAATATGGAAAGGGACTGCAAATATATAAAACTTGATTTCCAATACTTTGGTTCATGACTCCATTCAATATCAAATCCCCTTGCTGCTATCATAAAACATTTCTTCCTCTTCTTATCTAACGAAAAACTCTAATTGACAAGACAAATCACAAACATAGGACATCATAAATTAGAAAACAAATCGAAAAAGGTCCTATAGAGACCACTCAACAACCCTTATGAATGGGGCAGGCTAGTCATTCGCCCTTTCTTATCTGGTCGGATTGAATCGGACATGGACTGACCCTGCCCACTTGTCATGACTTCCACAGTTCCACTCATACACGTAACACGGTACACATAGACATTAGTCCTTTTCATTGACAATTAGTTATTTATTAATCTAAATTCTAGTATTTATGAAAATAACGCAATAAAAGAATAAAACTATAATTGAATATGTAATTTTAGTTATGGACATATGTCAAGTGTGAATTAATCATTTATAAAAAAAAACATGTATACATAATATTTGGTATTTTAAAGACTATTGATCATTATATAATTACTTACTAAATAGGATTTTGTATTGATAATTGAAACAATATTTTCAAGGGTCAACTAACACAATTTTGAAACTAGCAACTAGGTACTTAATGGACGTGATAAGATAGATATCTATCAAATTTCAGTAAGAGGATTCAAATTATAAAAAAAACAATACCATTTTGCCTCCATCGATAAGAATTGGAGAGTTATTGTCCATGCCCCGTATGAAGGCACGGACATCATCGTCATCAGATTCAATATGTAATACTGACATTAGTCTTTCAACAACCTTTTTTATGCAATCTGCATCATCCCTAAATGTAACAATGAAAAGAACAACTATTTAGATCGAACTTTAGAAATCAAATTAAATATTCTCTTTGACTCAATTTATATGGCACATTTGATTTGACAGTTAATTAGACAAAGAGAAGTAAACTTACTTGTAATTTTGCAAATGATACCCTGATATTTTCCCAGACTCCGCAAATGCATCCCTCCATCTTTGAATCTTCTCGATATCGTCTTTGTATTTTTCCTCATGTTGGGAAAAAGACTCAGCAAAAGTTTGAGTTTGATGATGCACATCTGATGGATTCACATTATAGAAAATAGGAATTATGATTTGATCCAATTCCTTTCGACACTTCATGATGTGTGCAAGCTCGTCTAAACACCATTTTGATGATGCATAGCTTTTAGAAAATATCACTATAGCAAATTTAGACTCTTCTATGGCTTTTGGTAGTTCGTCAGAAATTGATTTTCCGATTTCTAGACGTTCATCGTCTTTGAAAACATCAATTCTTCCTTGTATTAAAGCGTTATAGAGATGGCTCACGAATGATCTGCGTGTATCTTCACCTCTAAAACTTAAAAAAGCATCGTACTTGCGGATTTCATAAGAAGAAGTGTGTGACATTGTTGAATTCTCAACTTAATGAAGAACAAGACTTCATCTTTTTTCACTATTAGCTATTCATAGTCTTTATGAGAACTTCTTATCATGTTCCTAATTGAAGTCGTAAAAACTGTACCCTTCTTTTTTTTAATTAATGAGAGAAATGAAAGAGTACGTACTAAATACAGGTAAGAAGACTTTTGACTTAGCCGCCAAAAAGGTGAAGAAAACTCAAAGTGTCATTGTGCGTGTTTTAGATTTTAGGTCAATATGATATTTGATTTTCAATTAATAATCAATACATGATTTATGAAGATAACTAAACTTTGTATAAAATAATACATTAATTCTCTCCTAACTAATTCATATATTATTAATGTCCGTATAACTGTAGTCTCCTAATCAGTTACCAAACAACCCTGCTACGTAAAAGACTATTTCCTCGGGGTTATAATTGGCTTTGCAACATCAAGTCTTCGAAATTTCCAAGAACTTCAAGGATCGTTCGGTAAAAAGTACCTAGAGAAAATAATAATAATATATATATATATATATTAATTTGGTTATGTCACAATCAACTAAGTAATTACTTCTAAACAAACTCTATTTGGATTATTGACTTTAATAAGTATTTTTAATATTGTATTATATTATTTATGGATGTTTGACGAATTTAAAAAGAGAAATATAAGACTTATTTTTATAAAAAATCGATTTAACTTACCTTTAAAGAAAAACCAATTTTATATTAGAGTCGACACTTAATTTTTAAAGAAAAATCAAGAAAACTCATAATTTTCAAAAGACTTAAACATATAAAATCGTTTGAAAATACCAAAGGGGGTTCGGGGTTCACATTAACATTTCAGGAAGGTTTGAAAGCACTTGAATTGCCCGCTAACACGCAGTTATCCGACAATTTAAATTATTTGGCTAAAAAAAGAAAGTAGACATGCTATTAATTTCTTTAAAGAAATAAACAAACTTGAATTTGAAAGGAGCACATTTTTACTTAAATATGACCAAGTAAAGAAAAACTTGAAATTTTCAAATAAGGGGTTTCCGAAATAACTAATAATAAAATGACTAATTTTTGGGGAATTTGAATCAAGTTGAAACTTTAAGATTTGTCAACAAATAATCAAATAACAAAATGAGCAAATTAAAATAGGGAAAATTGTATAAATTAGCAAACTATTTTCAAATTAAATGCTATAAATATAGTTTGATTTAATTGTACCCCATAGCAAACTGTTGCTATTTCGGTGAATCTCGCTCGCCACTCTCGTTCTCGCTGGCAATCTCCCTCGCCTCTCTCGCTTTTATACAAACACAAATGTATATTATGCGTTTGTGTTTGTATAAAGCGAGAGAAAATTGTATATATACACATATTTTCGTTCCCCTCTCCCAGAGCTCGCTTGCCACTCTCACTTTATGCAAACACAAATGTATACATTGCGTTTGTGTTTGTATAAAGCGAGAGAAAATTGTATATACAAATACAAATGCTTATATTTTCGTCTATACACTTATGATTATATAAATACGATATTCCCCTGCCTAGTTTTCTTTTGTTTTTCTCTCTTTCTCGCTTTATACAAACACAGATTATACAATTGATCTTTTGTATATGTATACCGAAACAAAAACAGATTATACAACTGATGTATAGCGAAATATACATATTTATGTTTGCTATGGAGCGCAATTATGCAAACTATAGCTATAACATACAAATATGATTTTTGTGTTTGCTATATGTGAAAGTTGCTCATTAAAATATAAAGAGGAAGAAGTATTGGGCCCAAGTCTGATTTTCTATCCGTCTGGGCAAGTACTTGAGCCTAATTCTGATTTCTTTGGGCTTTCGGTCCAACACTTTGTACCTATCCTAAATACTAATAAACTAATGAAAAACTTTCACATATAACAAACATAAAAATTATATTTATATGTTATAGCTTAGTTTGCATAATTGCGTCCATAGCAGTTTTTATGTTTGCTATGGAGCTTTTGATTTGTATAATTCACTACAAACATTCAATTTTATACAAATTGTTCAGTTTTGTATAAATTCATTTATACATTGTAATTTGTATAATAAAATTTTTATTTTTATAATGATAAGTGTATAAGACGAAAATATATGTATTTGTATTTGTATATACACTTTTCTCTCGCTTTATACAAACACAAACACATTTTATATCGAAATGTATAAAATGGCTAATTGTATACCGAAAATGGCTAGTTGTATATCGAATTAGATGGCAAAAAAAGGGGATGATTGCTGCGAATTACAATTAAAATAAACTATGGCTATAACATTTAATTTGAATTAATAGTTTGCTATTTTATACAACTTTTCCTAAAATAATTGCCAAAGTAGATGGGTTTTTGGCCTAATTACGACAAAATACTTTGCTGGAATTTTAGGTGGGCTTCTGACCCTATTTTTGTTGTATATGGGGCTGTATCACATTGTATATCAGTATATATACTGTGTATAATCTGTTGTATATCATGTATACAGCCTACTTTTTTGCTCCGAAGACCTGTATTTTGCTTCCGTTGCCTTGTAAATCGGTTTTCGGTTCTTGGAATGATGAAGTTGACTCGATAATGAATTTCAACTTAACGAAAAGCAGGGATGGAGTCCAAAATGGACTCGAATAAATGTCACATGCGGCAAAACAAACGGAAATAAAGAAAGTATGAGTAAGAGTTTTATGACTATCAAAGTTATTAATAAACAATCTGCGGTCAATATTAATAAATGACAATATCTATGCATTAATTCATAATTTCTTGACATATGTGACAGTAGACCATAGAGGTAGATATGCTTAGATATGATGAATTAACATTAATTAATTAACAAGCTTCTTCATCTTAACAAAATAAAATAATTAACTTAATTATAAATTAATTAACTCAAAACATACACCATAACTTAAACTAAACTAATTAACCAAATATTTAACAAAATCTTTTTGAGACGATTTTTGAATATTCATAAAATACACTAATTATATACATATCTTAAATCCGTTTTTTGTTGTATAATATTACACCAAAAAAATTGAAACTAGAATTGTTGGGGGCACTCAATGAAGAGAACCCCTCCAAAAATTGGCGTATGTCATTGATTGCAGGAAGATCACAATATTCTTTAGTAAAAGGCAAAAGAATAGTTGCACAATAGAAAATAAAATTTTAAAAGGGTATGACGGTGCACTAAGCTCTCGTTATGCGAGGGGTCTAGGGAAGGGCTGATCATAATAATGTACTATATGCAATTTTATCTTGCATTTCTGTGAGAGGATGTTTCTGCATCTCAAACCTCTTACCTCCTAATCATATGACAATAGATTGGACAAGTCTTTTGCCTTTCGGAATAGTGAGGGAGGAAAAGAGTTTATTGAAACTGAGTGCAGAAATTGATACTATAGACAATTGGTGTATGCATCAACTCACTTTGTTATTGTACATGATTTTTTTTTTAAACAACTAAATGTCGATGCAAGTAAGCTCGATCTTTGAACAAAATTAAATTTTATAGAATCCATATTAAAATATTTTAAAAAATCAACTTTACTACCAACGGCACATTGTTTAATCAAATTCAATTCTCTCGATTAATACATTCATCTAGAAGGGCCATATATAAAAGTATTTGAATCAATCCAAATAAGACCAAAACAAAAAGACATAGTAAGATAGGAGGATTCTTCTCTTCTTCATTCGGGACGAAACTCCACTCCTTGAACAATGAGGCCACCTTTTGCTTCGAGACGTTGAGTCTCCATTAATCGCGCATCAACATCTCCGTCTTCTCCTGCATCATTGAAAAAGTCGCCCATTTTTAATTCCATCCATCCATCACCTCTTCTAAAGGGTAGTGTCTCTCTAGATCCTCGTCCTGCAAAATGTACAACACTAGCTCGTTGTTCCGCTTCTTTTACACTCATAGAATCAACAAATCTAACAACTGCATTAACGGTTTCAAGGCCATGGAATTTATCTTCCAATTTGAACACTAGATAAGCAACATATTTGGTTCTTTTTGATAGTCTTCGAGTTTCAATTTTGCCTCGAATATCAAGCCAACAAACCCACTTGAGTTTAGCCACTTCCCCGAATCTACAAAAAAATTCACTTTTATCAATAATTATGACTAATTCCTTTCAAATTTTATACTAGTACATAGAAAGATAAGATACCACAAATATATAAAACCTGGAGTCAGAGTGAGGTAACCATTCCCAATAGTCTGGTGTATTACTCCATTCAATATCAAGTCCTCTTGCTGCTATCATGAAACATTTCTTTCCCGTCTTCTTATCTCGTGAAAAACTCTATTTGACATATCAAATCACAAACATAAGACATTATAAATTATAAAACAATTTGAAAAAGGTCTTATAGACCACTTAATATCCCTTATGAATGGGCCAGGCTAGTAACGGGTCTGGCATATTCTTATGGTGTATGATTGGGCTCAGCACATGCCAATCCAACTCACTTGACATGACTAGCTACAACTGGCCGCGTATTATACCATATATAAAACACATCAATAGCCATGAGGGTCATTTTCATTGTACAATTAGTCAGACTTATTTGTATTCGTGCCAATAATTAACTACATGTTTGGTGGCCTGGTTCTAGGCTCAGGCCACCTAACAACCCTTATGAATGGGGAAGGCTAGTCATGAATTCAAATTATAAAAGAAACAATACCATTTTCCCTTCATCAATAAGAATTGGAGATTCAGCGTCCATGCCCCGATCGCCATCGTCATCAGATTTAATATGTAATAATGACATTAGTTCGTCAACAACCTTTTTGATGCAATCTGCCTCATCCCTAAATGTTACAATAAAAAGAACAATTATTTAGATCGAAATTTAGAAATCGAACTTTTTTCTATCTCAATTTATGTGACATCATTTGATTTGGCATAAAATTTAAGAAAGAAAAGAACAAAATTTGAAATTTATGATCTAAAAAGAACCTTAAACACTTGTGTGGAGTTGTAAATGATCATTTGATTAAGGGTACAAAAGAAAATTTAAAGTTAAATTCCTTCTATTAATATAAAAGTGATATTTTTTTTGAATGGATTATGTCACATAAGGCATAAAGAGAATACAAGATTATAGAATTTATATTTAGGGTATACTCTCTTTATGATATTATATATACCTTATTTTATTAATTTTAATTATTTTTGCACAACAATAAAAACACTATGTTTCTTGAATCACCCAAGAAGGCAAAGCTCGAAAAATACTATTCCTTATATATATTCTAATTTAAGTTTGCATACGGATATACGATATGAAGTCATGATTTCAAATCAATATTTGAATATGAGATTTTGAGATTAGAATCTGAAATCATTCTCCAAAAACATGGATTTGGAATCTCAAAGCATGTTTTTTTTATATGGAGAATTTGGGATTCCAAATCACATGCCCAAACATTGATTTGAAATCAGGACTTCATATGGCATGTCTAAACCCTAGCTAAGTGTCTTACTTTCCTTTTTGATTTGTCCATAAGAGATTCTCTTTCTATATTTAGTGTGTTTTTCAATTCCAACAATCTACACGACAAGTTTAAAACCACAAAATTTCTCTTTATTTTTTTAAAAAATTCCGTGTCCAATCAAATTAAGAGATCTATATTGTGACGGAGGGGGAGTAAAAAGAAAAAGAAAAAGAAAAATAATCTTACTTGTAATTTTGCAAATGGTGCCCTACTATTTTCCCAGACTCAGCAAATGCATCCCGCCATCTTTGAATTTTCTCCATATCATCTTTATATTTTTCCTCATGTTGGGAAAAAGACTCAGCAAAAGTTTGAGTTTGATGACGCACATCTGATGGATCCACATTAAAGAAAATAGGAATTACGATTTGATCCAATTCCTTTCGACACTTTATAATGTGTGCAAGCTCGTCTAAACACCATTTTGACGATGCATAGCTTTCAGAAAATATCACTATAGCAAATTTAGACTCTTCTATGGCTTTTGGTAGTTCATCAGAAATTGATTTTCCAGTTTTTAGACGTTCATCGTCTTTGAAAACATTAATTCCTCCTTGTATTAAAGCGTTATAGAGATGACTCACAAATGTTCTACGTGTATCTTCACCTCTAAAACTCATAAAAGCATCGTACTTTTGAATTTTGGAAGAAGAAGTGTTTGACATTGTTGAAGAGTATTAGTTACAATTGCTAAAAACTAATAGGGAAATTCTCAACTTAATGAAGAACAGCAACTTCACCTAATTTTTTCACTATTTATTCATAGTCTTTATGGTCTTATCATGTTTCTATAATTCTATTTCAAAGTCATGAAAATGTAACCTACTTTTTCATTAGTGAGGTCGTACAAAATACAGGTAAGAAGACTTTTGACTTGGCCCTTGGCCAAAAAAGCCAAGAAAAGTCTTGAGGTGTCGGTGGAGTGTATTAGCAAAAATAATGCATGCATTAACTTTGTGTATTAATAGAATCTTGTTTGCACACATTAGTTATACACTTTATTGTGTATGAAAGAGTGTATTACTAATATCATTGATTTCTAGGTATTAGTAACACAAAGAGATTCAATACATGTATTAGTATGGTTAAAACCTCAATTACCCCTCAAAACCCTTTTTTACATCTTTTCCATCATAATTGTGGAGGATATTTTTATAAATGAATTTTTTTATGCAATTCATGTTATTTTTTATACACCAAACCAAACAATGCATAAAAAAATAATTTATGTATAGTTAATACAAGCATAACTAATACACTCTATTTAACATTATTTTTATACACCCTATCAAACGACCTCTAAGTGTCGTCGTGTATTAGATCTCTTACAATTAAGTAATACCATATGTTTGATACTCCCTCCGTTCCTTTTTAGTTATAACGTTGCGTTTTTCGAAAGTTAATTTGACTAATTTTCAAAATTCAATTAGATTATATTAATTCGATACTTTAAACTAAAAGTTTAGATATTCTAGAACTATACGAAAAGTACTATAAATTGCAATTTTTGGCTACATTGTAAAATGTTTGTCAAAGTTCTTATCGTTCAGTCAAAGTTCTTATCCTTTGAGTTTAAAAAAGAAAACCACGACAACTAACACTACAAAAAAACACCTAAATCGTGGGGGTTTCAAAGCGGAGGTTAGCTGAAACCCCCACAAATTACATTAAATAACGGGGGTTTGGTAGCTGACGCAAAATAAAAGTAAACATCGAGGATTTAAAACCCCCAGAAAAAAATTTAAGTAAATACCGGAGGTTTAAACACCTGCTATCTCCAAATACAATTTTTATTTTAAACTATAACATATATATTTTTAATTCATGAAATAAAAAACACTCACAGCTTTTGGAAATAGGTAATTTAATAAATAGCTATTTTTAATTTAATTACAAAATACAAAATAATCACAGCTTTTGAAACTTCACTCCTTCCAAATTACTCTCACTGTCACACTTCTCTCACCGCCACACTTCTCTACAACGACACTTCTCCGCCGTCTACAGCGGCACTTCTCCGCCGTCTACAGCTGCACGTCTCCTCACAACTCTGTAAACTTCAGCTACTCACTAGATTCAAAATGGGATAGGTGTTCTAAGGTAATGTTTTCCACTTCTCACCTCTTTGAATAATGAACCCACCTCACATTTTTGGATTTTCTCATCTGAATCTTCACAAATTGTACAAATTACTGGTTGTATTTACTAGATAAGTTTGTTTTTTTGGCTGTTTGTATAGATGCATGGAGGTAGAATTAGGTTAATTTTGTTGTATTCTTCATGGATGAAAAATTCGAAATATCAAATTTGAGCATGTATTTTGTGGTAGAATTATGTTTATTTTGTTATAATTTTGGTGATTCTACAGATTCTTCGAGACATTCTGTGTCTACAGATTTTTTGGGGACACTTTGTCTCAAATGGTGTCGCTAACAGGTGCCTTGTTTCTTCGTAAAATTTGGAGTTGTTGTCTCCGTCGATCCTTGTTTATGCTGGAGTAAGGTGTATATAGTTTCCCCTTTTGTTTGTTAATTAATTCTTCTTTAGTTGTTACATGTGCCCTCAATCTTCACTTATCTCTGTATACTTGTATGCATACATTATATAAACAAATGTATAATCTTATAGAAACAGACTTCCTCTGTACAAAAACATCCCATTTTGGACCAAAGTGTGTCCTCCATTGTTCCTGTATTGTTTATATAAACAAATGTATAATCTTATAGAAAATGTTCCTTTGTTTAATTTATCAGGTCCGATCCCTCTCCAATATTTGGAACTGGAATTAACGGGAGAGCTTCTAGATCTTCAGGGATAAAGAAAGTTGAGGTACTCTTTCATTTGCTTAGATCAATATATATTTTTCAGTGGTTAGGCCTCTAAGGAAATTGTTGAGGCCTCAAGTTCATCTGATGCTTATAGGTGATATTGTCTGCTAATCTTGTTTTTTCAATGGATAAATCTTGGATTCGAATGCCAAGGACCACAAAAGAATATTTGGTTGGCTTGAATCAGTTCCTAGAATTTGCATTTAAAAATGGAGCTATAGAAGATAGAATAAAATGCCCGTGTCCTCAATGTTGTTTTGGAAAATGGCAGACTAGAGCTGTAGTGTTTGATCATTTGATTTGCAAGCCGTTTCCTCAAAATTATGTCATTTGGGTTATGCATGGGGAAACAACTGTGTTGCAAAATTCTGAAAGCAGAGAGGCTACTCAGGATACACAGCCTCCAAAAAATCCCGTAGAATTATTGATTAATGAAGCATTTCATGGGTTTATGCGAGAGAGCGTTGATGTAGGTCCATCGCAAGTAGTGGCAGAAGAAGAGATATTAAATGATATGCCCACTTCATATGACAAAGACTTTTTTGAGTTGCTTAAAGATGGAAGGGAAGAACTGTATGAAGGGTCTAAGTACTCAAAATTAGAGTTTTTGTTAAAATTATATCACATAAAGTGTTTGTCTGGTCTAAGTGACAAAGGAATGACTATGATACTGGATCTACTCAGGGATGCCTTTAAATTTGCAAAGATCCCTGATTCTTTTTATGAGGCCAAGAAAACTATCAACAAGCTATGTCTTGATTATGTTAAGATTGATGCTTGTCCAAACGATTGCATGTTGTATTGGGGAGATGATGTTAATGAGGAAACATGCAAGCATTGTCACACTTCTAGATGGAAGCTTGATAAGAAGAATACAAACAGTAAAGTGGCTGCTACGGGTAAGAAAAAAAAAAGGCCTGCAAAAATTTTGCGTTACTTCCCATTAAAGCCAAGATTACAAAGATTGTTCATGTGCTCTAAGATGGCAGAACATATGAGGTGGCATGCGGAGGGTGGTAACAAAGATGGAATCATAAGGCATCCTAGAGATGGTGAGGCATGGAAGAGATTTGATACAACTCATCCTGAATTTGCTTTTGATTCTCGAAATGTTCGGTTAGGGCTAGCTAGTGATGGTTTCAATCCCTTTGGAGCGATGAGTACTAATTATAGCATTTGGCCTGTAATTTTGGTTCCATATAACCTTCCACCTTGGTTGTGCATGAAACAACCAAGTTCTATTCTATCAATGATCATTCCAGGTCCACAGATGGCGGGAAATAACATAGATGTATACCTACAACCTCTTATTAAGGAGTTAAATGAGTTGTGGAGTGAAGGTGTAGAGACTTTTGATTCATCAAAGAATGAAATGTTCAGAATGCGGGCAGCTCTTATGTGGACAATTAGTGATTTTCCGGGCCTCGGTATCTTATCTGGTTGGAACACATATACCGGTTTTGCATGTCCATCTTGTAATTTTGACATGGAACCTTGTCGACTTCATCATAGTAAAAAGTGGTGCTTTGTTGGTCATCGTCGATTTTTGGCAAGAAATCACAAATTCAGATTAATGAAGAATCATTTTGATGGAACTGTAGAAGAAAGAAACCCCCCAAAAAAGTTATCTGGATCAGATATTTTGCAACAAGTGACAAATATTGATGTTACATTTGGAAGACAAGCAAAGTTGAATGATAAAAGAAAAAGAAAAAGAATAAACAATAGACAAAGCAGTGTGGGTGAAGGTTTAACTCAACAGTGGAAGAAAAAAAGCATATTCTTCAATCTTCCTTATTGGGAATCCAACTTGTTGCATCATAATTTAGATGTTATGCATATTGAGAAAAATGTTTTTGACAATATTGTATACACTTTGTTAAATGATAAAGAAAAGTCAAAGGATAATATTAAAGCTCGAAAAGATCTACAAGATATGGATATAAGGCAAGACCTTTGGCCAGATGAGAATGATGATTTTCGGCTTGGTGCATTTACAATTCCAAAGGATAAGAAAGTGACCTTCCTTACAACTTTAAAGAATATCTCAATGCCCGATGGTTATTCAAGTAATATATCTCGTTGTATACATCTAGAATCAAAGAGGATCTTTGGATTAAAAAGTCATGATTGTCACATCATTATGGAACAATTACTGCCGATAGCAATTCGCAATGTGCTTCCGAATCAAGTTGTTGCAGTTTTGGTAGAGTTCTGTTCCTTTTTTAGACACATTTGTCTGAAAAACTTGAGCCTCATGGACCTAGAAAAGCTACAAAAACGGATTGTTACCACTCTTTGCCACCTAGAGATGTTGTTCCCTCCATCCTTTTTTACTGTAATGGTTCATTTAACTGTCCATTTAGTGGACGAAGTAATACAAGGTGGTCCAGTACATTATCGATGGATGTATTTTGTTGAAAGGTAAAATATCTTATTCAAAAATAACTTTATTTCAAAATAAATGCTTGTTCTAATACTATGTAATTTTAATTATAGATTGTTAGGTCATTTCAAGTCCCTTATAGGGAATAAATCACAGGCAGAAGGATGTATAGCTGAAGGTCACAAAATTGAAGAAGTTCTAACTCTTTTTTCTCGTTATTTTGAGGATATCGAGTCGAGGATAAATAGGCCTAAACGAGTAAATGATGAATCAAATCGTAATAAGGTTTCTGAAATGTCATCTATGTTCCCTCGACAAGGTAAAGTTGTCGGAGGCTTCATAACATTTCCTTTGACTCATTTGGAGAAAACTCAAGCTCATCGATATGTATTACTCAATTGCGCTTCAGCAAAGCCATTTATTGAGTAAGTAATTTAAATAAGCTTGATCTATTAAAAACACATTAATAAAAGGATTGTTGATTGATTTCCTTTGTAGTGAATTCAGGCAACACATTAAAAGGAGTTCAAGAGGCAGAAAACCTTCAGTAACAGAGGTAGAAAAGAGAATTAATAGAGAGTTTGCTGATTGGTTTCCTAAGCGGGTGAGTGATTTAAATTAGAATGATACTTTTGCATAGGATTTCTAATTCAATTTAGAATATCTGACGAAAATATTTTTCTTATTTAGATAATGAATCAAGATATAGCAGACACAATCTCTGATGAAATAAAGTTTTTAGCACAAGGTCCAGCGCCATATGCAAGAAGATTCACTGCTTATAACATTAATGGGTTCAAATTTCGAACTTTGTCTAGAGAACAAGGATTGGAAACTCAAAATAGTGGAGTTTTTCTTATGTCTGACACTTCTTGCATTGCATCTAGTGCTGATAGAAATGCAAGACAAGCAGATTTGCCATATTATGGGAAGTTGGAAGATATTATTGAGCTTAACTATTATGGAAAGTTCAGGGTTGTGCTTTTCAAATGCAAGTGGGCTGACACTACTCGAGATAGAGGGTTTAAAAGAGATGTTTGGAATTTTAATTGTGTCAATTTTTCTAAATTGATTCACACCGGTGATCGTGAGGATGATGATCCTTATATTGAAGCATCACAAGCAAATATGGTCTACTATGTTGATGATGAAACTGATAAAGAATGGAGTGTAGCTATACATTTACAACCAAGAGATGTGTTTGACATGGGGCAAGTTGATGAAGAAGAAATATTTGAGAATGAGCCATACCAACAACAAGAATTTGAAATTTTTTTTGATCTTGATTATGGAAATATCCAAATCTCAACAGAGGAGCATATGTCTGAACACACATAGCATGCGTTTTAGTTTTTATAAAAAGGAATGGAGGAGTAGCTGACTAGCTAGGAGATAAGTTTTTCTTACTCATCTCCTAGCTGGTCATAATACCTACATAAATTCTCCCGTAGCTAATTCATGTATTATTAATACCTACATAAACTCTCTCGTAGCTAATTCATGTATTATTAATATCTGCATAACTCTAATCAACTATCAAACGACTCTCGCTACTTAAAAGACTTTATTGCCTTGTGGTTATTGGCTCTGCAACATCAGTTCTTCGAAATTTCCAATAACTTCAGGGTCGTTCAGTAAAAAGTATCAGAGAAATTGGTAGGCCTTGATTTAATATAGAAAAAAGTTAGAAACTAAACTAAATATATAGTATTATTCAATAACAAAATATTATGGTATACTATGTGTTAGCTGCAATCTGATAAGATTATTAATTAATTACTCTAAGTTGTTATGACATTGAAAGAATTAAGAATGTTTGATATTTTCCACCAAATTTGAGGATGGAATTTTTCTAGTACTATTTAATTGGTAGGCCTAGTACTAGGAATGGTTTGTTCAATATGGGCCAATTAATTGGAGTTGTGTATCCAATGTCAATGTAAAAGTTTGAAGATGACCATATTAATATTTAATTAGGACCACTCTTTTAAATGAACTTTAAATTATGTATACTTATACAGTTAAAACTATTGTTGTACGCGTATATTCACCTTTAAAACTCAGAAAAGCATCGTAAAGACTATGATAGTCTTTATGGGAACTTCTTATCATCTTCTTATTTCAAGTCATAAAATATGATATTACTAGTGCGAGATCTAATACATGCACAATGACACTAGGCGGGCACCCTCCCACGTCCCATGTATAATGCCCACCTACGCCATCAGATAAAATTTCTCTACTTATTTATAATCTCTTTAAATTGAATATTTTCTCTGCTTATGTATTGAAGTGTTTGTTGTTTCAAGAATATTACTACTCTTTAGATAAAATATGAAAAAAAATAATTAATTTTATCTTGAACTTTTAAAATGACAAAAAACTTGAGATAATTATTTTAAAAAAATCACGACAGATAATTTGAGATGGAAAGATCGTAGTATTTAAGCTTTGATTTGTTTTAATTTACTTGGAAAGAAATAGATACTCATAATGTTGTTATACTCTCTTCTAAAACAAAAATGTAGCGCCTCTTTTGGACGGTAAAAAAAGTAAAAGTTGTAGAATCATATTAAAATGTTTGAAGAGAGAGAGTTGTTCGGATGGTAAGTACCCCTCAATATCAAAATGAGACCAAAACAAAAGGGCATAGTTAGAGGAGGATTGTTCTCTTTTTCATTCGGGACGAAACTCCACTCCTTGAACAATGAGGCCTTTTTTTTCATTGAGTTTCTTAGTTTCCATTAATCGCGCATCAACATATCCGTCTTCTCCCGCATCATTGAAAAAGTCTCCCATTTTTAATTCCATCCATCCATCAGCTCTTTTGAAGGGTAGCGTTTCTCTAGGTCCTCGTCCTGCAAAATGCACAACACTAGCTTGTTTCTCCGCATCTTTTTTACTTACAGAATCAACAAATCTAACAACTGCATTAACAGTTTCAAGGCCATAGAATTTATCTTCCAATTTGAACACTAGATAAGCAACATATTTGGTTCTTTTTGACAGTCTTCGAGAATCAATTTTGCCTTGAATTTCAAGCCAAGAGACCTTCTTGAGTTTAGCCACTTCCGCGAATCTACAAAAAAAAAAAATTAACCTTGCTCAATAATTATTACTGATTTCTTTCAAATTTTATACTAAAATATGGAAAGGGACTGCAAATATATAAAACCTGGAGTCAGAGTGAGATAACCATTTCCACTTCTTTGGTTCATGACTCCATTCAATATCAAGTCCCCTTGCTGCTATCATAAAACATTTCTTCCTCTTCTCATCTAACGAAAAACTCTATTTAACAAGACAAATCACAAACATAGGACATCATAAATTAGAAAACAAATCGAAAAAGGTCCTATAGAGACCACTCAACAATCCTAATGAATGGGCCAAGAAGCTAGTAGTTGGCCTGCGCCTGGACCCTGACCACCCAACAACCCTTATGAATGGGGCAGGCTAGTCACTCGCCCTTTCTTATCAGGTCGGGTTGGATCGGTCATGGACTGACCCTGCCCACTTGACATGACTTCCACAGTTTCACCCATACATGTAACACGGTACACATAGACATTGGTCCTTTTCATTGACAATTAGTTTTATATTAATCTAAATTCTAATATTTACGAAAATAACGCAATAAAAGAATAAAACTATAATTGAATATGTAATTTTAGTTGTGGACATATGTCAAGTGTGAATTAATCATTTATAAAAAAAACATGTATACATAATATTTGGTATTTTAAAGACTATTGATCATTATATTACTTAATTTTTTACTTATTTATGTTATATTCGGTACACTACTAATTTTTTTTTTCTAAAAATATACGTACGTACATATCTAACACAAAATGAGAAAAAATGTAAAAAGAATTAAAAATAAAAATTAAGATCGGAGGGTTAACTAGGATGGGGTAGAATTTTTATTTTCTTAAAAATAAAATAATATCAATTTTTTTTTTTGGGAGAAGGGGGGGTGGGGGGGGGGGGGAATGAGTGGGTGGTTTTTTTTGGGAGGGGGCGGGGGAGGGTGAAGTATGAATTTTTTAAAAATATTTTATAAAATAATTTTTTTTATAAAAGGATGGGGGATTGTCGGGGGGAGGAGGGGGGTACGTATAGAGGAGGTGGTGTTGTGGGGTAAGAAAAATAATTTAATTTTTTTAAAAAAATATTTTTTTTTATGGATAGTAATACTTTAATCTTTAATTTTTAATTAATATTAATAGTTTATTATTTATTTTTTGTTGGTTGAAATATTTTTTTCATGTGGAATGTCATGTGTCAAGGTTTTTTCAATTAAAAGAAATAGTGTATTACACACACCACTGAAATGTGTTTCTCAAATTAAAAAGTGATAATTTAGGTATGAAACTCATATTTTTAATAGTTTAAATATCAAACTAAAAAAAAAAGATAATTTAAATGTGTTTTTGACACTTATCTCAATTTTGTATTGATAATTGAAATAGTACTTTCAAGGGTCAACTCACACAATTTTGAAACTAGCAACTAGGTACTTAATGGACTGACCGCTTTACTTTTTACATGTGATAAGATAGATATTTATCAAATTTCACTAAGAGGATTCAATTATAAAAGAAATAATACCATTTTGCCTCCATCGATAAGAATTGGAGATTTAATGTCCATGCCCCGCATGAAGGCACGAACATCATCGTCATAATCGTCATCAGATTCAATATGCAATACTGACATTAGTCTGTCAACAACTTTTTTGATGCAATCTGCCTCATCCCTAAATGTAACGATGAGAAGAACTATTTAGATCGAACTTTAGAACTCAAATTAAATATTGTCTTTGACTCAATTTATATGACACGTTTGACTTGAAACAGTTAATAAGACAAAGAAAAGTAATCTTACCTGTAATTTTGCAAATGATACCCTGATATTTTCCCAGACTCTGCAAATGCATCCCTCCATCTTTGAATCCTCTCGATATCGCCTTTGTATTTTTCCTCATGTTGGGAAAAAGACTCAGCAAAAGTTTGAGTTTGATGACGCACATCTGATGGATCCACATTATAGAAAATAGGAATTACAATTTGGTCCAATTCCTTTCGACACTTCATGATGTGTGCAAGCTCGTCTAAACACCATTTTGACGATGCATAGCTTTCAGAAAATATCACTATAGCAAATTTAGACTCTTCTATGGCCTTTGGTAGTTCGTCAGAAATTGATTTTCCGGTTTCTAGACGTTCATCGTCTTTGAAAACATTAATTCTTCCTTGTATTAAAGCGTTATAAAGATGACTCACAAATGTTCTGCGTGTATCTTCACCTCTAAAACTCAGAAATGCATCGTACTTTTGAATGTTAGAAGAAGAAGCGTGTGACATTGTTGAAGAATATTAGTTACAATTGCTAAAAACTAATTTGGAAATTCTCAACTTAATGAAAAACAACACTTCACCTAATTTTTTCACTACTTATTCATAGTCTTTATGGTCTTATTATGTTTCTACTCCTTCAAAGTCAAAAGGTAACCGACATTTTCATTAATGAGATCGTACAAAATACAGATAAGAAGACTTTTGACTTAGCCCTTGGCCAAAAAAGCCAACAAAAGTTGCGGTGTTAGTAGAGTGTATTAGCAAAAATAATACACACATTAACTATGTGTATTAATAGTATCTTGTTTGCACACATTAGTTATACACGTTATTGTGTATGAAAAAGTGTATTACTATATAATTGATTTCTGGGTATTAGTAACACAAAGAGATTCAATACATGCATTAGTATGGTTAAAAACTCAATTACCCCTTAAAACTCCTTTTTACATCTTTTTCATCATAATTATGGAGGATATTTTTATAAATAAATATTTTTTATGCAATTCATGTTATTTTTTGTACACCAAACTAAACAATGCATAAAAAATAATTTATGTATAGTGAATACAAGCATAACTAATACACTCTATTTAACATTATTTTTATACATCCTATCAAATGACCTCTAAGTGTATGTCGTCGTTTATTAGATGTCGCACAATTAAGTAATACCATATGTTTGATACTCCATCCGTTCCTTTTTCGTTGTAATGTTGCGCTTTTCGAAAGATAATTTAACTAATTTTTAAAGTTGAATTAGATTATATTAATTTGATATTTTAAATTAAAAAATTAGATATTCAAAAACTATACGAAAATTACTATAAATTGCAATTTTTTGCATATTAATATGATAAAAAATACATCATAAAATGTTAGTTAAAATTCTTATCGTTTGAATTTAAAAAAGAAAGCATGACCACTAAAAATGAATGGAGTTTTTCTCTAAAACAGTCTGCTGGGCTGAAAAATTGGTGTGCAATACACTAAACGATGATTTTTCTTGGACTAATAATTAAACCATCGTCTATTGCGACACATAGATACAATATCATCGATTTCAAATATAGTAAATGATAAAATTTCTGATGAAAATTTTGCCTTAGCACATATCAGGCTCGATCAGAGACAAATAACATATCATCTCGATAAAGGTGCCACGATACAAAATTACAAAGGTCCCCTATTTTAGTTATTACGTTAGAAACTAAACTAAATATATAGTACTATTGAATAACAAAATATTATGGTAATCTGATAAGATTATTAATTAATTACTCTAAGTTGTTTTGACATTGAAAGATTAATGTTTGATATTTTCCACCAAATTTGAGTAGGGCTGGGCATAAACATTGAAAAATCGAAAAATCGAACTGAACCGAATTATTTCGGTATTTCGGTATTTCGGTTTTCGTTTTCGGTTTGGTATTCAGTATATGATTTTGTATCTTTCGGTATTTTGGTTCGGTTTTCGGTATGTAATTTTTGTATAATTCGGTATTTCGATATTTCGGTTTACCAAAATATATTATATTACAATATATATATTAATATTATATTAATTATTAATTTTAAATAATAAATCTTATAATTTAAAATTAAAAACAAAAGTTTGTCTTTTCAACTTTACAGACCCACTTCCCAAAAGGCAAAAATTACCGTTCCCACTTCCCACGTCTAGTTGTCTACAGACTACAGTAGCGTCGACCGTTTCGGCGACCAGCAGTACGCAGCAGCCGCCAATCGACCAGCAGGCAGCCGCAGCACAACAACAACCGGTAAATTTCAATGTTATAACAAGGCTAAATTTCAATGTTAGCGACAATTTATTATTTTGAATCATACAATAATTTGAAAAACAGAGTAAAATAAGCAAAAAGAAATAAACATAAATAAAATAAACAAAAAACTTACAAAATTTTAAAAAGCCCACTAAGCAGGCCCATAACAAAAAACTGAATTAACAAAAACCGAACCGAAATAACATAAACCGAACCGAAATAATAAAAACCGAACCGAATTATTTCGGTTCGGTGTTTGGTACATGTTGTACAAGAACTGAAAACCAAAAAAAACCAAAAAAAAAAACTGAAACCGAACCGAAATACCAAATGCCCAGCCCTAAATTTGAGGATGGAATTTCTCTAGTACTATTAAATTGGTAGGCCTAGTAATGGATATCTTCAAAATGGACCAATTAATTGGAGTTGTGTATCCAATGTCAATGTAAAAGTTTGAAGATGACCATATTAATATTTTATTAGGACCACTCTTTTAAGTAAACTTAAAATTATGTATACTTATACCGTTAAAACTATTGTTCTACACATATCTTCACCTCTAAAATTCAGAAAATTAAGTATCGTAAAGACTATTGATAGTCTTTATGGGAACTTCTTATCATCTTCCAATTTCAACTCATAAAATATGATATTACTTGTGCGAGATCTACTACATGCACAATGACACTAGGCGGGCACCCTCCCATGTACAATGGAGGTGAGATCTACTACATGCACAATGACACTAGGCGGGCACCCTCCCATGTACAATGGAGGTTAATTGCCAGCCTACGGCATCAAATAAAATTTCTCTACTTATTTATATAATCTCTTTAAATTAAATATTTTCTTTACTTACGTATTGAAGTATTTGTAGTTTCAAGAACATTACTACTCTTTAGATAAAATATGAAAAAAAATAATTAATTTTATCTTGAACTCCTAAAATGACAAAAAACTTGAGATAGTTATTTTTAAAAAATCATGAGATATAATTTGAGATGAAAAGATCGTAGTATTTAAGCTTTGATTTGTTTTAAATTGCTTGGGAAGAAATGGATACTCATAATGTTGTTATACGCTCTTCTAAAACAAAAATGTAGCGCCACTTTTTGGACTGTAAAAAAATCCAGTGCGTCTTTTTAACTAGGGATCAAACACAAACACAAATAACCAAAGTACATAAATTTTGTTAAACAACTAACTAGATGTCGATGCAAATAAGCTCGACACTTGAACGAAACTAAATCTTGTAGAATCATATTAAAATGTTTAAAATTTCTACCTTACTATAAACACACATTGTCTAATCAAATTCAATTTTCTCTATCAGTATGTTCCTCTAGAAGGGCCAAGGGCATAGTAAGAGGAGGATTATTCTCTTCTTCATTCGGGACGAAACTCCACTCCTAGAACAATGAGGCCACTTTTTTCATCGAGTTTCTTAGTTTCCATTAATCGCACATCAACATATCCGTCTTCACCCATACATGTAACACGGTACACATAGACATTGGTCCTTTTCATTGACAATTAGTTGTATATTAATTTAAATTCTAATATTTACGAAATTAACGCAATAAAAGAATAAAACTATAATTGAATATGTAATTTTAGTTGTGGACATATGTCAAGTGTGAATTAATCATTTATAAAAAAACATGTATACATAATATTTGGTATTTTAAAGACTATTGATCACTATATTACTTACTAAATAGGATTTTGTATTGATAATTGAAACAATATTTTCAAGGGTCAACTAACACAATTTTGAAACTAGCAACTAGGTACTTAATGGCAGGGGTGGCTGGCTAGGCTTACAAAAAAGTCCTTGGCCTTAGGCCCCCAATTTTAGGGGACCCCATTTTTTAGTTAATTAGGTAAGATTAAATTAAAAAAATAATATTAGAACTAAGACAATAAATGCAAAGACCTCATTTTTTAGTTAATTAGGAAGGATTAATTTTTTTTTAAAAAAAGAAGAAGTTAGAACTAAGGCAATAAATGCAAACGGCTTAATGAAGTGATAGTCTATAGATATGACTATGACTTTTTAACTTTCAAATAAAAAGTTATGTACTTTTTTTTTAATGTACAAGTTATCTTCTTTTTTTATACCTTAATTTTTTTTCTAATTGTATTTTGATATAGTCTATCATCCTCCCTTCTATTTCTTTCGACTTTCTCTTTTCTAATCTTACATCTATCTCTTATTCAAAGCTTACAAATTTACTTGTTCTATTAATAGTTTATATTTTAAATTTGGAGAAAACTATATTGCAGCAGCCCGATTCATTTTCGGAAATCAAGTCTTCATTGCTTTTGAATTCGGCAGGGGCGGCTGGCTAGGCTTACAAAAATGTCCTTGGCCTTAGGCCCCCAATTTTAGGGGACCCCATTTTTTAGTTAATTAGGTAGGCTTAAATTAAAAAAAATATATATTAGAACTAAGACAATAAATGCAAAGGCCCCATTTTTAGTTAATTAGGAAGGATTAAATTTAAAAAAACCCGTATAAAATACAAAATAAAAGAAAAATCATAGAAAGAAAATGTAAAAAAGTGCACTAATTTTTTTACGATCTTAATCATTAAAAATAGAAGGAAACAATACGAAATCAATGCACAATCTTACGACCTCTTGTCGATTTCTACACCCACAAATTGATCATCATTCAATAGCCTTCATCTTATTTTTCAAGTCAAACTAAAGCATGTAAACATCAAAAACATAACAACTTAAAGAGCTAATAATGTGATCATTTCTACAAATTCTTACAGTGTCCTTATTTATAGTACTACATGTCTATTAATTATTTTAGGGTTTATGATAATAAAAATGTGAGAGTAATGAAAATAAAGATCATTAAATTACATTAACCGCTTGTTTTGATTGTTAATCTAATTTTATTGTATTGTATCGTTAAACTAACCGTAATAACGAAAATTCTCATTATTCTATAAGAAAGAAACGATACAATACAATAAAATTAGATTAACAATCAAAACAAGCGGTTAATGTAATTTAATGATCTTTATTTTCATTACTCTCACATTTTTATTATCATAAACCCTAAAATAATTAATAGACATGTAGTACTATAAATAAGGACACTGTAAGAATTTGTAGAAATGATCACATTATTAGCTCTTTAAGTTGTTATGTTTTTGATGTTTACATGCTTTAGTTTGACTTGAAGAATAAGATGAAGGCTATTGGTTAACATTACACATTTAATATTACTAAGAGAATAAAATGTGTGAATTTTAAAAAAAAAATGTAATATAGCATATAAAGTAGGAAAAAATAAAGAAAATCTCCAAAAAGAGACAGATACCGTAAATTTAACCTCTGTGAAATTTCTCAACATCATACTAAATCCCAATAAAATGTAAGCATATCTAAAAATAAAAATAATTTAATAGAAAAATATATTAGTAATCTCTTCAGAATCATCAATTATATATGTTTATAAGTACAAATATTTATATCATTACGTCTATTTTCAAGTTAATAAAATCATAACATTTATAAGTTCTTTAGCAATAATTTTCTTTAGTACTTATTTGTGAATGAATTAGAAATTATTTTTTGGTCAAGGATGATTAGATTGCTTGAATTGTAAAATGATATTTTTTTTTTTGGATTTTACGTAAGTAATTATTATTTTATATTATTTTTCACTTTCCTAAGTTATGACGCTATAATGAATAGTGTAATTTTGATTAAATAAATAAACAATATACTTGTATTAAAATGAAACAAAAAGTAAGAGATAAAAAAAAAGTGCATACACCATCTTTCCTGAGATTATCTCTATGCATTTTGAATGATCATAATTCTATTTTAATACCTTTCAAGCATGACACGACCATTTAATCCTCAATAACATAAAATGTTGTATTCATTCAATAATTTTAACGTCTATATTCCTTTGATGCCATTCCACGCTCCTCCATTTTCTTGTCCTCTCTGTTATTAGATAATACTTTAATATTGCTTTTCATTGAAAAATAAATAAAAGAGGAAAAAAGAGAAAAACTTATTACATCAAAATTTGTTGTCATATTGAAGCTCTTTTACATATTGAAATTTAATTAATTTGTGTTACATAGATTCAATATTCCTTAACATGGGTCATTAAGAAATTAGGCATAGATTCAATATTCCTTAAGATTGGTCATCAATAAATTAGTTAGGCTCGTGTACATATAATTTTTTTAAATAATTTGTCTTGCACAAATTCAATATTCCTCAAGATTGGTGATAAAAAAAATTAGTTAAATTTTGATACATTTGAATTAGAAATGAAAAACATAAAATTCAAATTCAAAATTAATGATATTATAATCTATATACAATTTTTAAAAGAAGATAATTGATCTTACCTTGATGAGAGCAAACCTATTTAAATATATATAGAGAAAAAATTTATATCATACATGAGGAAAGAGAAAAAAAAGATAAAAATAAAATTTACAAAGCATTTTATTCACAAACGACAAAGTGGATTGTTGAACTTATATTTAAAAGAAGAAGAGAGAATTGTTGAACTTACCAAATTTTAATGGAGATATTACAAAGAGAATGAAAGTGAAATCAATTTGTGCCAGAAGGAATATGACATTGTCAGTTTGTATTTGTAAGTAAAAATTGGCCGACTTTTTCTCATACATTAATACTCATAATGATGATATTTAATTTATCCAATCAGAAAGAAAAAGAGAAGAAAACCAAAGTAACATAAGGAAAATGGAGAGATTCTAAGAAAGATTAATATTAAATTAATAAGGGAAGAAACAAATGAGATATAATTCATCTAATTAAAACAAAAAACTTTTGTAACATAAAGAATATAGAGAGATTCTAGGAAATTAATAGTATTTTATTGATAAGGAAAGGAATAAATGAAATAACGTTATTAGTTAACATATATGATTAGTAGGAGTGATTTCAATAAATGCTAATAATAATTAATAAGGAAATATATAGTTTTTCATGAAGGTTTTATAATAGAAAATAAGCAAAAATTTCAAAATTCTGACAAAATAGCTAAATAGTCATTCTGGCCATTGAGGCATGCCACATCATCATTCTTACGTTCAGTTTTATATTTTTATATAGATTTTTTAATTTTATTTTTATATAGTCTATCATCCTCCCTTCTATTTCTTCTCACTTTCTCTTTTCTAATCTTACATCTATCTCTTATTCAAAGCTTACAAATTTACTTGTTCTATTGATACTTTTATATTTTAAATTTGGAGAAAACTATATTGTAGGAGCCCGATTCATTTTCGAAAATCAAGTCTTCATTGCTTTTGAATTCGGTAATATCATTCTAATTTCTAATATTATTTTTGTTTTGTGTCTTATGTTTATTATATTTTTTATTTGATATTGTAAATAGTGTTTAAAATATTTGTTAGATTTTAATATGTCAACTAGAAAATATGAATTCGGTCATTCAAAACTTAAAAGAAAAAGAAAAGTCGAAAACTTGATAAAATCTCAAAAAGGTGCTCTTGATAAATTTTTGGAAAACAATGTTAAAATTAAATTAAAAAAGGTAGGGGAATGCTCTTTAGATGAACAAGTTACTAACTTAGTTGAAGTTGAGTTAGACAATGATATAAACCAAAAAGAAGAAGAAGGAGAGAAAATTAGTGAAAAGTCGGATGTAGATTCCCAAGAAAATCAAGAACTTATAAATGAATTAAATAATCATACTCCTAAAAATATCTATGATCCTAGTCAATGGAATATTGTTGATGCAGAGTTAAGAGACTTATTAGTAGAAAAGGGGCCAATTAGAATTACCGACACATGTTTTCCGAAGGATAAATTTTTAAGGCACTTTTCTACTACATATTATTTTCAAAAGTTGGCAAATGGAGAAAGACATGAAAGAAGATGGTTATTTTATTTCAAAGATTTGAATAAGGTATTTTGTTTTTGTTGTAAGTTATTTAATTCGACATTTAATGCAAAGAATAATAAGTTAGCTAATGAAGGTAGTAGAGATTGGAAAAATCTTACTACTAAGCTTAGAACTGATGAAACAACTAACCAACATATTATTAATATGAGTTCATGGATTGATTTAGAATTTAGATTGCGTAATAATAAAACAATCGATAAAAACATTCAAGATCAAATTAATAGAGATAGAGAACATTGGAAAAATGTATTGTCAAGAATTATTTCCATCATCAAAACTCTTGGAAGAAATAATTTGGCGTTTAGGGGGGAAAATGAAAAAACCTATCAAGAAAACAACGGAAACTTCTTGAGTCTTATTGAAATGATTGCAGAATTTGATCCAATTATGCAAGAACATATTCGACGAATCAAACATGATGAAATTCATAATCATTATCTTGGACATAATTTACAAAATGAATTAATAAATTTATTGGCAAGTGAAATTAAGAACAAGATTATTGAAAAAGTTATAAAAACAAAGTAATTCTCTATCATACTTGATTGCACGCCAGATACAAGTCATCAAGACCAAATGTCTTTTATAATACGGAGTGTAGATATTTCGGCAACTCCAATAAATGTAACCGAATATTTCGTAGAATTCTTAAAAGTGGATGATACAAGTGGAGAAGGTCTTTTTGAAGTTATTTTAGATGAAATAAAATGTATTGGACTTGATATTGATAATTTAAGAGGACAAGGATATGATAATGAGTCTAATATGAAGGGAAAACACCGAGGAGTGCAAAAAAGACTTCTTGATATAAATCCTAGATCATTTTATACACCATGTGGTTGTCATAATCTAAATTTGGTACTTTGTGATATGGTTAATTCTTGTACGGAAGCTATATCATTCTTTGGAGTGGTACAACGTATATATTCCCTATTTTCTTCGTCTACTAAGCGGTGGAAAATTTTAAAAGATAGTGTACCTAGTTTAACTCTTAAATCATTGTCACAAACACGGTGGAAAAGTCGTATTGAAAGTGTTAAAGCAATAAGGTTTCAAACTCCACAAATAAGAGATGCTTTATTTAAATTAGAAGAAGTTAGTGATGATCCAAAAATTAAAAGTGAAGCTAATTGTTTAGCAATTTTTGGCTTGAAAATTTTGAATTTTTATTGGGTATGACTATTTGGTATGATGTATTATTTGCTGTAAATTCAATTAGCAAAAGTTTACAATCAAAAGATATGCATATTGATGTCGCTATAGATCAATTAAGAGGTTTAGTTTCTTTTTTTTTAAAACATATAGAGAAGAAGGATTTACAAGTGCTATGATTTCGGCTAAGGAAATTGCATTAGAGATGAATATAGAACTTGTATTTCGTAAGAAACGTGTAATTTATAGAAAAGAACAATTTGATGAAAATGTTGATAATGAAATCACAAGATCTCTTGAAGAATCATTTAGATTTGATTACTTCTTGTACATAGTAGACCAAGCCATTTTTTCACTTCAAAATAGATTTGAACAATTTGAAGTATATGAAAATATTTTTGGTTTTCTATTTAGTGGGAAAAAATTGAGATCATTAGATGATGAGAATTTAAAAAAATATTGTCTTAATCTTGAATGTTCCTTAAAACATAATACTCACTCCGATATTGACAGTTTAGACTTATTTTCTGAATTAAAAGTGTTAAGGGAAATCATAAAAGTAGAAGACAATACTCTAATTGAGATACTCAATCAAATAAAAAGACTTGATTCTTTTCCAAATGCTTACATTGCTTATAGAGTAATGTTAACAATTCCCGTAACAGTCGCCTCAGCCGAAAGAAGTTTTTCAAAATTAAAAATAATAAAATCTTATTTAAGATCGACAATGTCTCAAGAAAGATTAAGTGGTTTGGCTATATTATTGATTGAAAAAAAATTATTAGAAGAGATTGACTACACAAAAATTATTAACAACTTTGCATCTCAAAAAGCTAGAAAAATAGATTTAAATAAAAATATTTATAATTTTTTTTAAGGCCTCTAGTTTGATTTTGGCCTTAGACCACCAACGGGTTTGAGCCACCCCTGCTTAATGGACGTGATAAGATAGATATCTATCAAATTTCACTAAGAGGATTCAAATTATAAAAGAAATAATACCATTTTGCCTCCATCGATAAGAATTGGAGATTTAATGTCCATGCCCCGTATGAAGGCACGAACATCATCGTCATCAGATTCAATATGCAAAACTGACATTAGTCTGTCAATAACTTTTTTGATGCAATCTGCCTCATCCCTAAATGTAACAATGAAAAGAACAACCATTTAGATCGAACTTTAGAAATCAAATAAAATATGATCTCTTTGACTCAATTTATATGGCACATTTGACTTGACAGTTAATAAGACAAAGAAAAGTAATCTTGTAATTTTGCAAATGATACCCTGATATTTTCCCAGACTCCGCAAATGCATCCCTCCATCTTTGAATCTTCTCGATATCGTCTTTGTATTTTTCCTCATGTTTGGAAAAAGACTCTGCAAAAGTTTGAGTTTGATGACGCACATCTGATGGATCCACATTATAGAAAATAGGAAATACAATTTGGTCCAATTCCTTTTGACACTTTATAATGTGTGCAAGCTCATCTAAACACCATTTTGACGATGCATAGCTTTCAGAAAATATCACTATAGCAAATTTAGACTCTTCTATGGCTTTTGGTAGTTCGTCAATTTGATTTTCCGATTTCTAGACGTTCATCGTCTTTGAAAACATCAATTCTTCCTTGTATTAAAGCGTTATAGAGATGACTCACGAATGTTCTTCGTGTATCTTCACCTCTAAAACTCAAAAATACATCGTACTTGTGAATTTCAGAAGATAAAGTGTGTGACATTGTTGTTGAAGAATATTAGTTATAATTGCTAGAGACTTAATGAAGAACAAGACTTCACCTTTTTTCACTATTTATTCATAGTCTTTATGGTAACTTCTTATCATGTTCCTAATTGAAATACCCTATTTTATTTTTTAATGAGAGAAATTAAAGAGTACGTACTAAAATCAAGTAATTTAAGAAGACTTTTGACTTTGCCCTTGGCAAAAGAAGGTGAAGAAAAGTCAAAGTGTCGTTATGCGTGTATTAGATCTTAGGTTCATATATGATACTTTTCCCTCCGTCCCTAATTACTTATATATTTTTTTAATTGACACACCTATTAAGAAAACAATTCTTAACATAGTGAATTTATCATTTTACCCTTATTAATTATAAAGTGGATGAATTAAAAATTTATGATTTTCAAAATTTCAACCTTTTTCAAAGTAATTAATTGAGGGTATAATAGGTAAAAAAATTTTGTCCTTTCTTGATTTGTCAAAATGGACAAGTAATTAGGGACAATTATAAAAAGAAAAGTGGACAAGTAATTAGGAACAGAGGGAGTATTTGATTTGCAATTTCAAAATTCGCATAATTAATAAATGCATAAGGTATGAGAAAATGTATGTATTATTTTATACAGGTTATATAAAATATGGAATATGTACTATATTAAATATTAATAATCAAAATATGATTCATGAATAACTAAAATTTGTATAAAATAATACATAAATTCTCTCCTAACTAATTCATATATTACTAATATTTGCATAACTCTAATCAGCAACCAAACAACCCTCGCTTTGATGTTAAAAGACTTTATTACCTCGGGATTATTGGCTCTGAAACATCAAGTCTTCGAAATTTTCAACAACTTCAAGGGTCCTTAGGTAAAAAGTATTTAAGAAAATACTATATGTATTAATTTTGATTTTTTTTTTATACTTATCGTATGCATGACTTTGCTTAAAATAATACAATTCATTATCATACGTTACGAAACAATAGGTAACAATATTCATATAAAAGTCGGTTTATTTGACTTTTTGTCACTCGATTTGATTCGGTCTTTAATTAATAGATTATTAATTTAACTTTTCTACAACTTGATCAAATGAGTTTTAGTTATGTCACAATCAACTAAGTAATTACTTCTAAACAAACTCTATTTGGATCATTGACTATAATATTTTTTTTTATTGTATTGTATTATTTGTGGATATAATATTAATATAATACATAAGTCTTGTCTTTTAACTTGATCTTAATTGATATTTATATTCTTTAATTTTGAAAGTGCACAAGTAGGTACTTAAAACTTGTATGAAGTTGGAAAAGTAGACACACGCATCCCATGTGACATGATGTATGTAGGATGCCACATAGGACATAGATTGCCACTTAGAACGCGTATATATGTCTACTTGTTTAATTTTATATAACTCAACCACAAATTATGACATAGACTCGACCACTTGGGCCAACATTAGTTGGACGATCCTTCAAAGTGCAATGAAGATCACTAGCCTAGGTCGTTGAGCCTTTTTTATCGTCCATTGACCTCGTCTAGATAAGTATGTTTCCTTGAAAATCCTTTGTGTCAGCTGATAAGGAACATCTTAGGCTTAACAGCTACTAGCTGTTGTTTATTTCTAATTTAAAGAGATGCTTATCCATATAATTTTATATACAAACATATAACCGGACATTCATTCAATGCATTCTTTTCGATCTTGTATTCTATGTAAGCTTGTATAGATCATAGTAGACAAGTGGTACACTGAACACCAACACAATCTAGATGAACAAAAGGAAAAGAAAGTACATCCTTAATGACCTCTATTCCTGACGTGAATGACCGTTTTCTTGAAACTAATTAATCATAGGCACTTCCCATTTGTTTGAGTTCACATACTATATAAACAAATAGTAGAAACGTGTGATAGAAAGCAGAAAAACAACAACATACTCAATCATATAGTCCCATAGATTGAATTATACACTTGAAATGAATGTAGTTAAACAAGACTAGACATTTTCTTCTTGTTTCTTGGCATGGACTTTTTTCAGTTCATCCACAAATGCTTGCATATTTTTGTCTGACGAACCGCGTTCTTCAACTGCCTCCTCAGCTTTCTTCTTCCACTTACGCGCATTTTCTTTCATCTCCGTGGCCTTTGGATCATCACTAGTGGCTTCACGCAGGCATTTCTTGATCTCTTCCCTTGTAATTATCGTACTCCCATTGTCACCTCTCCTTAATCTAGTCCCCATTTTGAACACAGCAACCAAATACTTTGCGTTCGTGACTTGATCACCCCATTGAGGGAAAGCCACGATGGGGACGCCATTTGAAATTGCCTCCATCGATGAATTCCATCCACAATGTGTCAGAAAAAACGCGATAGAAGGATGAGACAAGACTTGTTCTTGTGGACACCATTTCACTATTTTCCCCCTGCCACCGACTTTCGAAAGAAAACCATCAGGTAACACAACAGGCTTAAAAACAGAATATTCAGGGGGTGGCTTCATGATCCACAAGAAAGATATCCCTGAATTTAATAGCCCGAACGCGATCTCATTTACTTGTTCTTGATCAGGAACTGCAATACTACCAAATGAAATGTAAACAACTGAAGAATGAGGTTTTGAGCCAAGCCACTCGATACAATCCTCCTCTATTTTCGTGCAATCACCACGAATGTGAATGTTCGTGGGACTAGAAATATCATGGTCATTGAATAACAAGGGACCAATAGTTCTAATGAGGCAAATTTTCGACATATGACTTACCACCTCATCTTCAAGTTCTTGAAATGAGTCCACCAGTATGCAAAAAGGTTTGGACAAATTGTGGAATTGATCCAAAATAACCCGTTTCAACGCTTGGAAAGGGCTCGACAGGACTAGGAACGTAGGCAGATCATCGTATTTCAAAACAGGCATGTTAGGTAGGACGATGTCCTTTTCAGGTTCGGATTCACTTGGAAAGGGTACAGAGTTGAAATGATAATGGTAATATATTGAAAAGCAAGCACAAGATTGAACCCAAAGCAACACGTTAGGTATTCCAAGACTCTCAGCAATTTTGCATACCCATGGAGTAAATGGATTGTTAACTATACAAGAAACAGGACGACCTTCATCATCCTGTTTCTTCAGGATTTTAGTCAAGCTCCTTCTTCCAGCTTGTTCAAACATTTCCATCACCAAGTCAAAATCATTAATTTTGGATGGATCAACATAGTCCGAGGATCCATCCTCGAAGAATTCAAACCTGATCATACCGTCTCCATAAGGAGTTGGTTTATCGATGATCAAGTTCTCATCAACAGCTCTCATCTCTTTGCCAACTCGTTCGGGTGCAGAGAAGGTAACCAACATACCCTTGCTAGCAACACACTTCCCTAGTCTAAGAAGAGGGTTAACAATGCCTTGACCCGTAAATGCGACAAGAAAGACATGGACAAGACTACTTTTTTTGGTGTTTTGTGATGCAAAAGCCATTTTTAGGCAAAATGAAGTAGTGGATATGCCAAAGGGAAAAAAAAAGATTTAAGAACAAACAATTTAGGCAAATGATGTTTAAGTTCTAGTTGCAAATGAAGATTAATTTTAATAAAAACTTGCAATAGTTTAACTTGGATATTTTAGGGAAACAAGATCCATGAATTTTGGATTGTCCCTTAATATTGTTGTAGTAAGTCAACTTAGCTCAATAAATTTCTCAATAAAAAAAGAAATAAAGTTGTTGCGAAAGACAAGAGGAGTTGCTTGTAAACTCCCTCCATCTCTAAGGTTGTGGGTTCGAGTTACCAAGTAATTATCCATACAATGGTATATATTTGGTTTCTTTTCTCTTTTCTTCTTTCACCCCCTCTATTTATTTCAACATGTATATAATAAGTTAAAGGGCCGTAAGTTAAATTTAGACTTGGAATTGACAAGAACAATCTCTTAAGTCATACCAAACTTAGTTTTGTTTACATTTCGGATGTGTGATTCATGAAGGGCGTCTAAAACACATCTCACGTTGTATTACTTTTATCGTTGAAGAAATCCAAGGGGCAACATTATAACCATAGATCAACACACTTCGAGGATCGATAGAAATGTAAATAACAAATAAATTCAATATTTATGTAATAGGTTGAAGTTAAACTTGGAATGAACAATCTTTCAAGTGTGCATCTTGAACTTTAGAAATGGTAAAAACACAAACTAACACCAACTCCACACGCACACACTAACACACTATCGATCACTAGGCGTTTTCTTCTTGTTTCTTGGCATGGATATTTTTCAACTCATCCACAAATGCTTGGATATTGATAGCAGAGGAGCCGCGCTCTGCCACTGCTTCCTCTGCTTGTTTCTTCCACTTGTGCGCATTTTCTTTCATCTCTGCTACCTTCGAATCATCACTAGTGGCTTCACGCAAGCATTTCTCGATCTCCTCCCTTGTAATTATCTTACTCCCATTCTCACCCCTGCTTAATCTGATCCCCATTTTGAACACATCAACCAAATACTTTGCGTTTGTGGCTTGATCACCCCATTGAGGGTAAGCCATGATGGGGACGCCACTTGAAATTGCCTCCATCGACGAATTCCATCCACAATGTGTGAGAAAAAAGGCGACAGAAGGGTGAGACAAGACTTGTTCTTGTGGACACCATGTCACTATTTTCCCCCTTCCACCGACTTTCGAAAGAAAACCATCAGGTAACACAACAGGCTGAAAAACAGAATAGGCAGGGGGTGGCTTCATGACCCATAAGAAAGATATCCCCGAATTTAATAGTCCAAACGCGATCTCACCTGCTTGTTCTTGATCAGGAACTGCAACACTACCAAATGAAATGTAAACAACTGAAGATGTTGGCCTCGAGTCAAGCCACTCGATACAATCCTCCTCGATTTTTGTGCAATCACCGCGAATGGGACTAATGATTTTAGGGTCATTGAATAACAAGGGACCAATAGTTCTAATGGGGCAAATTTTCGACATATGCCTTACCACCTCATGTTCAAGTTCTTGGAATGAGTCCACCAAAATGCAAAAAGGTTTGGACAAAATGTTGAATTGATTCAACATAATCCGTTTCAACACTGATTCGAATCCACTTGAATGGAGTAGGAACGTAGGCAGATCATAGTATTTCAAAACAGGCATACTAGGTAGGATGACATCCTTTTCAGGTTCGAATTCACTTGGAAAAGGCACTAGATTGAAATTATAATGGTAATATATCGAAAAACAAGCACAAGATTGAATCCAAAGCAACGCGTTAGGTATTCCAAGACTCTCAGCAATTTCACATACCCATGGAAAAAATGGATTGTTGACTATACAAGAAACAGGACGACCTTCATCATCCTGTTTCTTCAGGATTTTAGTCAAGTTCCTTCGTCCGGCTTGCTCAAGCATTTTCATCCTCAAGTCAAAATCCTCGATAATGAATTGATTCGAGGATCCATCCTCGAAGAATTCAAACCTGATCATACCATCTCCGTAAGGAGTTGGTTGATCGATGATCAAGTTCACATCGACAGCTCTCATCTCTTTGCCAACATGTTCGGGTGCAGTGAAAGTGACCAACATGCCCTTGCTAGCAAGGCGTTTCGCTAGTCTGAGAAAAGGGTTAACATTGCCTTGACCTGGAAATGAGACAAGAAAGATATGGACAAGACTACTTTTTGTGTTTTGTGATGGAGAAGCCATTGCTAGTCAATAGACAATATGAAAAAGATCAATCCTCTCTTTATAGTTGCAAACTTGCAATAGTTTAAACAATAGTACCTACTTCATTCTGTTTCATTTTATATGACGATGTTTCAATAGATAAGGGAATTTTAATGAAGCGTAATAAAGTCATTAATTGGTATTTTTTTTCCCACAAATTTACCACTAGATAGTGTCTAGTGGCCTTTTATTAAACACAAAAAATATCAATAGGGATAAGTGCAAGCAAGGGGGGCTAGGCCTTACCTTACTAATCCTAATGAAGTGTCTACTACCTAACAAGCATGAAGAAAATAAGAGCTAGAGAGAACTAAGTATTTTCTGATCACCACAGAGTTTGAAATACACTCCATGATGATATTACAAATGAGGATGCTTAAATAATGTAAAAATATGCCAATCAAGAAGAAAGTTGAGTTATCAGCCTCAAACTTTCTATTGCAAACGCATGAATTAAAAAAGATTGATTGCCCATCAAAAGTAACTTGAAGTATTTTTCTCTTGTCTTCTTCTTCAAACCTATCCAACAACACTTGATAATTCATACTTTATTTATGGATTTATTGGATCTTGTTGAACCTATTGATACTGTCAAATGGTTCTGCTTTGCCTGTCGCATCGGTTGGTGCCTTGGAACAAACTCTTCAGTCATTTTGCCGTCCCAACTATGTTGCCTTCCATGTGTCTTCTTTTTGCTTCTGTTGCTTCCACTTCTTTGTTGCCTAGGTGATATATCTCCTTCCCTAGCCACTCTATCAAAACACATGTCCAGCATATCTTCCTCATCTTCATCAAGAGAATCCTCGCCAAAATCAAGCATATTGTCTTCCCCATTTTCATCAAGAAAATCCTCGCCCAAATCAATTGTATTTGACACTAAGACCCTTGACTCATTCTTCTTTGCAATCACACATTTAGGCACAAATACGGGAGCTTCTGGACTTAATTTGCTATTCAAAGTAGGTGGTGAGACCTGCTTTTCTTGGATCAAATCGTTGTCATTCTCTGTTAACTTTACTTGCTGTCCAGTAGTCTTCAATAAAGCATCAAAGCTATTTGAACATAATAGGTCTCTTGAGGCATTACTAATATCTTGCCTCTTCTCACTGTCATAAAAATTTCCAGTCGCACCCTTTTCACTACATGGAGAATTATTTTGACTAGTCGGGGAAAGGCTCCGATTACTAGTTGAATTTTTGTGTGCAACCAGTGTCCAATTTTTAGTTGCATTCTTGGTTTCAACTTGCAAAACATGCTGCCCAAAATTTTCAGCATCTTCAACATCAGATGTATCCATTAGTTTGTGTCCTGAATCCATTATTTTTTTGCCTGAACCAACTCGCGGCGCATCAACCCCAACTCTTGGCGTTCCCCTTTTGTTTTCGGTCGTTGTTTGAACACCAATATTACTTGTAACAACATCCATTGAGTGTGCACGATTTTGCTCAGAAGGGACATCAACCAACTGCCGATCTAACGAAGTAGCTTTACTTTGATTGATATCTACAACCTTTCTTTTTTCATTTAGTATTTCTCTCGCATCCCCTTGATACTTTTCACTATCAATAGTACCTTTTGTAGCAACTTCAATGGTATCATCAATTTGTTTGTTATTTTGATTTCTTTTTTAGATCAAACGACAACTATCTTCATCATGACCTTGGTGCTTACAATAATTGCAATACAAAGGTAGATTATCTTATACAATCTCCTGAAAAATCTCGATCAACTTACCAGATTTTCCATCCACAAACTGCAATCTTATACGATTTGGAAGCTTTTCCATTAGATCAAGTATAACCTTGACCCTAGCTATGCTAGGTCTTGACTTGATTTGAGTAGCTTTATCTATAGCTATTGGTTTCCCAACTGCCGATGCTATAGACAACAAAGACTTCTTTGCAAACAAATCTGGAGATAAGTTTGGTAAAGAAATCCAAACCACAGCTAACGTCGTTTCCTCCTTAGGATTATATCCAATGGACCATGGAAAAACCCTACATTGGTGCTCCTCTCCATTGTAGAGAAGATAATTAACTGAGCGAGATAATGCTAGTACATAATCTTCATATTGATCAAATCTCAACAAAATTTGTCTTGGAGCAAGTAAGCCAATTAAACAATTGCCCTTGGTACCAAGATGTTTCGGTAAAATTGACCTTAATACCTTCAAATCTGGCGCACCATGGGATAATTTAAACACCACTGCTTGATGCAATCCCTCTTCAATCATAAAGTCTTGCCTTTCCTCCATTGAAAACGTGATAGTAGGTTCTCCATGAATTATTTCGATTGGTTTTGCGATTGTTTTTGAGTTAATTAGGGCAGATTGTTTAGGATTTATAGTATTGGAATTGAAAAGGGTGGCGTATGTGGTGGTTTGGGGTGGTGGGGCGGGCTGGACAGCCTCAAAAGGAGGCCGTCCAGTGGTCGTAGCAGCCATGAGAGCTGTGCAGCTGCTGGCTTAAAACCCTAGGTCGTAGGGCAATATCATAACATGTCGTTATTAGAGATGCTTAATAAGTCATCCCTACGAGCTACCTGGTTAGATTATATTATATGCCGCTTGATAAATTAGACATTTTCATTAATTGGTATATGGATTTAGATTAGTCTCGGAAAATCTTAGTAGTTCAGTTGATTGTTTATCTGATCTTTCACCTTGTTGATGATTGTTCAATTCCTCATCTTGTAATCATCTACCCCGGATAGTCTCAAGAAATCTTAGTAGTTCAGTTAATTGACTATCTGATATTTCACCTTGTTGATGATGGTTCGATTCATCACCTTGTAATCAGCTCCCCCGAGTAGTCTCAAGAATCAAGATCCATGAATTTGGGATTATGCCTTAATATTTTTTTTTTTTGAAAGTCAACAATAATTTTCTGAATCAAAGGAAATTAAATTGCACAAGTAAATGTTTCACCAACCCCGCACCAATTATTTGTTTACCCAATTATATAATGTACACATGCAATGATGCAAACATATACTAATTAAAAATAACAATTTGAAAAAAATCACATCATATTATACACACTTAGGTTATGAAATAAAAATATACAATAGTGCAAATTTCTGAAAATAATGTGATTTGTTTGTCCATAACTCTTGAAAGATTAAGGATGAATATTTATTCTATTTAAGGACAAATTCTTCCAAAAAGTACTCAAATGCTTTATTTGTAATTTAACGATTCCAAAGGAATTATGATTTGCAAATGATGTGATATATGCATCCCTCCATCTTTGAATCCTCTTGATATCGTCTTTGTATTTTTCCTCATGTTGGGAAAAAGACTTAGCAAAAGTTTGAGTTTGATGACGCACATCTGATGGATCCACATTATAGAAAATAGGAATTACGATTTGATCCAATTCCTTTCGACACTTTATGATGTGTGCAAGCTCGTCTAAACACCATTTTGACGATGCATAGCTTTTAGAAAATATCACTATAGCAAATTTAGACTCTTCTATGGCTTTTGGTAGTTCATCAGAAATTGATTTTCCAATTTTTAGACGTTCATCGTCTTTGAAAACATTAATTCCTCCTTGTATTAAAGCGTTATGGAGATGACTCACAAATGTTCTACGTTTATCTACACCACTAAAACTCAGAAAAGCATCGTAGTTTTGAATTTTGGAAGAAGTGTTTGACATTGTTGAAGAGTATTAATTACAATTGCTAAAAACTAATAGGGAAATTCTCAACTTAATGAAGAACAACACTTTCACCTAATTTTTTAACTATTTATTCATAGTCTTTATGGTCTTATCATGTTTCTATAATTCTATTTCAAAGTCATGAAAATGTAACCTACTTTTTCATTAGTGAGGTCGTACAAAATACAGGTAAGAAGACTTTTGACTTAGCCCTTGGCCAAAAAAGCCAAGAAAAGTCTTGAGGTGTCGGTGGAGTGTATTAGCAAAAATAATGCACGCATTAACTCTGTGTATTAGTAGTATCTTGTTTACACGCATTAGCTATACACTTTATTGTGTATGGAAGAGTGTAGTCCTAATATCATTGATTTCTAGGTATTAGTAACACAAAGAGATTCAATACATGTATTAGTATGGTTAAAAACTCAATTACCCCTCAAAACCCTTTTTTACATGTTTTCCATCATAATTGTGGAGGATATTTTTATAAATGAATTTTTTTATGCAATTCATGTTATTTTTTGTACACCAAACCAAACAATGCATAAAAATTAATTTATGTATAGTTAATACAAGCATAACTAATACATTCTATTTAACATTATTTTTATACACCCGATCAAACGACCTCTAAGTGTACGTTGTCGTATATTAGATCTCGCACAACTAAGTAATACCATATGTTTGATACTCCCTCCGTTCCTTTTTCGTTGTAATATTACGTTTTTCGAAAGTTAATTTGACTAATTTTTAAAGTTAAATTAGATTATATTAATTCGATAATTAAAATTAAAATTTTAGATATTCAAAAACTATACGAAAATTACTATAAATTGCAATTTTTTGCATATCAATATGATAAAAAATACATCGTAAAATGTTAGTCAAAGTTTTTATCGTTTGAATCTAAAAAAGAAAACCATGACAACTTAAAAGGAATGGAGTTTTTCTCTAAAACAGTCTGCTGGGCTGAAAAATTGGTGTGCAATACACTAAACGATGATTTTTCTTGGACTAATAATTAAACCATCGTCTATTGCGACGTATAGATACAATATCATCGATTTCAAATATAGTAAATGATAAAATTTCTGATGAAAATTTTGCCTTAGCATATATCAGGCTCAATCAGAGACAAATAACATATCGTCTCGATAAAGGTGCCACGATACAAAATTACAAAGGTCCCCTATTTTAGTTATTACGTTAGAAACTAAACTAAATATATAGTACTATTGAATAACAAAATATTATGGTAATATGATAACATTATTAATTAATTACTCTAAGTTGTTATGACATTGAAAGATTAATGTTTGATATTTTCCACCAAATTTGAGGATGGAATTTCTCTAGTACTATTAAATTGGTAGGCCTAGTAATGGATATCTTCAATATGGACCAATTAATTGGAGTTCTGTATCCAATGTCAATGTAAAAGTTTGAAGATGACCATATTAATATTTTATTAGGACCACTCTTTTAAGTAAACTTAAAATTATGTATACTTGTACCATTAAAACTATTGTTTTACGTGTATCTTTACCTCTAAAACTCAAAAAATTAAGTATCGTAAAGACTATTGATAGTCTTTATGGGAACTTCTTATTATCTTCCTATTTCAACTCATAAAATATGATATTACTTGTGCGAGATCTAATACATGCACAATGACACTAGCGGGTACCCTCCCATGTATAATGGAGGTTAATTGCCAGCCTACGGCATCAGATAAAATTTCTCTACTTATTTATATAATCTCTTTAAATTAAATATTTTCTCTACTTATGTATTGAAGTATTTGTAGTTTCAAGAACATTACTACTCTTTAGATAGAATATGAAAAAAATAATTAATTTTATCTTGAACTTCTAAAATGACAAAAAACTTGAGATAGTTAGTTTTAAAAAATCATGAGATATAATTTGAGATGAAAATTAAAGATCATTGTATTTAAGCTTTGATTTGTTTTAAGTTACTTGGGAAGAAATAGATACTCATAATGTTGTTATACTCTCTTCTAAAACAAAAATGTAGCGCCACTTTTGGACTGTAAAAAAATCCAGTGCGTCATTTTAACTAAGGATCGAACACAAACACAAATAACCAAAGTACATGAATTTTGTTAAACAACTAGCTAGATGTCGATGCAAATAAGCTCGACACTTGAACGAACTAAATCTTATAGAATCATATTAAAATGTTTAAAAAACCGACCTTACTACAAACACACATTGTCTAATCAAATTCAATTTTCTCTATCAGTACGTTCCTCTAGAAGGGCCATATATATAGAAGTACTTGAATCAATCAAAATGAGACCAAAACAAAAGGGCATAGTAAGAGGAGGATTATTCTCTTCTTCATTCGGGACGAAACTCCACTCCTTGAACAATGAGGCCACTTTTTTCATCTAGTTTCTTAGTTTCCATTAATTGCGCATCAACATATCCGTCTTCTCCCGCATCATTGAAAAAGTCTCCCATTTTTAATTCCATCCATCCATCACCTCTTTTGAAGGGTAGCGTTTCTCTAGGTCCTCGTCCTGCAAAATGCACAACGCTAGCTCGTTTCTCTGCATCTTTTTTACTCACAGAATCAACAAATCTAACAACTGCATTAACAGTTTCGAGGCCATGGAATTGATTTTCCAATTTGAACACTAGATAAGCAGCATATTTGGTTCTTTTTGACAGTCTTCGAGAATCAATTTTGCCTTGAATTTCAAGCCAATAGACCTTCTTGAGTTTAGCCACTTCCGTGAATCTACAAAAAAAAATCACCTTACTCAATAATTATTACTGATTTCTTTCAAATTTTATACTAAAATATGGAAAGGGACTGCGAATATATAAAACCTGGAGTCAGAGTGAGATAACCATTTCCAATACTTTGGTTTATGACTCCATTCAATATCAAGTCCCCTTGCTGCTATCATAAAACATTTCTTCCTCTTCTTATCTAACGAAAAACTCTATTTAACAAGACAAATCACAAACATAGGACATCATAAATTAGAAAACAAATCGAAAAAGGTCCTATAGAGACCACTCAACAATCCTAATGAATGGGCCAAGCTAGTAGGTGGCCTGCGCCTGGACCCTGACCACCCAACAACCCTTATGAATGGGGCAGGCTAGTCACTCGCCCTTTCTTATCAGGTCGGGTTGGATCGGCCATGGACTAACCCTGCCCACTTGACATGACTTCCACAGTTCCACTCATACACGTAACACGGTACACATAGACATTGGTCCTTTTCATCAACAATTAGTTATTTATTAATCTAAATTCTAGTACTTACGAAAATAACACAATAAAAGAAAAAAACTATAATTGAATTATGTAATTTTAATTTAGTTGTGGACATATGTCTAGTGTGAATTAATCATTTATAAAAAAAAAAACATGTATACATAATATTTGGTATTTTAAAGACTATTGATCATTATATAATTACTTACTAAATAGGATTTTGTATTGATAATTGAAACAATATTTTCAAGGGTCAACTAACACAATTTTGAAACTAGCAACTAGGTACTTAATGGACATGATAAAAGAAATAATACCATTTTGCCTCCATCGATAAGAATTGGAGAGTTATTGTCCATGCCCCGTATGAAGGCACGGACATCATCATCATCGTCATCAGATTCAATATGTAATACTGACATTAGTCTTTCAACAACTTTTTTGATGCAATCTGCCTCATCCCTAAATGTAACAATGAAAAGAACAACTATTTACATCGAACTTTAGAAATCAAATTAAATATTCTCTTTGACTCAGTTTATATGACATGTTTGACTTAACCGTTAATAAGACAAAGAAAAGTAATCTTACCTGTAATTTTGCAAATGATACCCTGATATTTTCCCAGACTCCGCAAATGCATCTCTCCATCTTTGAATCTTCTCGATATCGTCTTTGTATTTTTCCTCATGTTGGGAAAAAGACTCAGCAAAAGTTTGAGTTTGATGACGCACATCTGATGGATCCACATTATAGAAAATAGGAATTACGATTTGTTTCAATTCCTTTCGACACTTTATAATGTGTGCAAGCTCATCTAAACACCATTTTGACGATGCATAGCTTTCAGAAAATATCACTATAGCAAATTTAGACTCTTCTATGGCTTTTGGTAGTTCGTCAGAAATTGATTTTCCGGTTTCTAGACGCTCATCATCTTTGAAAACATCAATTCTTCCTTGTATTAAAGCGTTATAGAGATGACTCACGAATGTTCTTCGTGTATCTTCACCTCTAAAACTCAGAAATGCATCGTACTTGTGAATTTCAGAAGAAAAAGTGTGTGACATTATTGTTGAAGAATATTAGTTATAATTGCTAAAGACTTAATGAAGAACAAGACTTCACCTTTTTTCACTATTTATTCATAGTCTTTATTGTAACTTCTTATCATGTTCCTAATTGAAATCATAAAAAATGTACCCTATTTTTTTTTTAATGAGAAATTAAAGAGTACGTACTAAAAACAAGTAATTTAAGAAGACTTTTGACTTAGCCCTTGGCCAAGAAGGTGAAGAAAAGTCAAAGTGTCGTTATGTGTGTATTAGATCTTAGGTTAATATATGATACTATTTGATTTGCAATTCGGAAATTCGCATAATTAATAAATGCATAAATTATGAAAAGATATATGTATTATTTTATGCAGCTATATAGAATGTGGAATATGTACTATATTAAATATTAATAATCAATATATGATTCATGAATAACTAAACTTTGTATAAATAATACATATTCTCTCCTAACTAATTCATATATTACTAATACTTGAATAACTCTAATCAGCTGCCAAATAACACTCGCTTTGATCTTAAAAGACTTACCTCGGGATTATTGGCTCTACAACATATATCAAGTCTTCAAAATTTTGAACAACTTCAAGGGTCGTTCGGTAAAAAGTATTATACAAAATAATATATGTATTAATTTTGATTTTTTTTTTTATACTTATCTTATACATGACCAATACTTAGCAAATCATAATATTAAAATAATACAATTCATTACTATACGTTACGAAACAATAGGTAATTAAAAGTCGGTTTGTTTGACTTTTTGGCACTCGATTTGATTCGGTGGGTTAGTTAATTGATTATTAATTTAACTTTTCTACAACTTGATCAAATGAGTTTTAGTTATGTCACAATCAACTAAGTAATTACTTGTAAAGAAACTCTATTTGGATCATTGACTTTCCTATTTTTTTATTGTATTGTATTATTTGTGGGTATAATATTTAATATAATACATACACGTGTCTTTTAACTTGATCTTAATTGATATTTATATCCTTTAATTTTGCAAGTGCACAAATAGGTACTTAAATTTGTATAAAGTTGAAAAATAGACACGTGCATCCACGTGACATGATGTGTAGGATGCCACATACGACGTAAATTGTCACGTACAACGCATATGTCTACTTGTTTAATTTTATAGAACTCGACCACAAATTATGACATAGACTCGACCACTTGGGCCAACCTTATTTGGACTCTCCTTCAAAGTGCAATGAAGGTCACTAGCGTAGATCGTGGAGCCTTTTTGATCGACCATTGACCTCGTCTAGATAAGTATTTTTCCTTGAAAATCCTCGGTGTCAGCTGATGAGGAACATCTTATGCTTAAGAGCTACTAGCTGTTGTTTATTTCTAATTTAAAGAGATGCTTATCCATATAATTTTATATACAAACATATAATCGAACATCCATTCAATGCTTTCTTTTTGATCTTGTACTCTATGTAGGCATGCATAGATCAGACTAGACAAGTGGTACACTGAAGACCAACACAATCTAGATGAACAAAAGGAAAAGAAAGTACATCCTTAATAACCTCTATTCCTGACGTGAATGACCGTTTTCTTGAAACTAATTAATCATAGGCACTTCCCATTTGTTTGAGTTCACATACTATATAACCAAATAGTAGAAACGTGCGATAGAAAGCAGAAAAACAACAACATACTCAATCATATAGTCCCATAGATTGAATTATACACTTGAAATGAATGTAGTTAAACAAGACTAGACATTTTCTTCTTGTTTCTTGGCATGGATTTTTTTCAGTTCATCCACAAATGCTTGCATATTTTTGTCTGACGAGCCGCGTTCTGCAACTGCCTCCTCAGCTTTCCTCTTCCACTTAAGCGCATTTTCTTTCATCTCCGTGGCCTTTGGATCATCACTAGTGGCTTCACGCAGGCATTTCTCGATCTCTTCCCTTGTAATTATCGTACTCCCATTGTCACCTCTCCTTAATCTAGTCCCCATTTTGAACACATCAACCAAATACTTTGCGTTCGTGACTTGATCACCCCATTGAGGGTAAGCCACGATGGGGACGCCATTTGAAATTGCCTCCATCGATGAATTCCATCCATAATGTGTCAGAAAAAACGCGATAGAAGGATGAGACAAGACTTGTTCTTGTGGACACCATTTCACTATTTTCCCCCTGCCACCAACTTTCGAAAGAAAACCATCAGGTAACACAACAGGCTTAAAAACAGAATATTCAGGGGGTGGCTTCATGATCCACAAAAAAGATATCCCTGAATTTAATAGCCCGAACGCGATCTCATTTACTTGTTCTTGATTAGGAACTGCAATACTACCAAATGAAATGTAAACAACTGAAGAATGAGGTTTTGAGTCAAGCCACTCGATACAATCCTCCTCTATTTTCGTGCAATCACCACGAATGTGAACGTTCGTGGGACTAGAAATATCATGGTCATTGAATAACAAGGGACCAATAGTTCTAATGGGGCAAATTTTCGACATATGACTTACCACCTTATCTTCAAGTTCTTGAAATGAGTCCAGCAGTATGCAAAACGGTTTGGACAAATTGTGGAATTGATCCAAAATAACCCGTTTCAACGCCTGGAAAGGGCTCGACAGGACTAGGAACGTAGGCAGATCATCGTATTTCAGAACAGGCATGTTAGGTAGGACGATGTCCTTTTCAGGTTCGGATTCACTTGGAAAGGGTACAGAGTTGAAATGATAATGGTAGTATATCGAAAAGCAAGCACAAGATTGAACCCAAAGCAACGCGTTAGGTATTCCAAGACTCTCAGCAATTTCGCATACCCATGGAGTAAATGGATTGTTGACTATACAAGAAACAGGACGACCTTCGTCATCCTGTTTCTTCAGGATTTTAGTCAAGCTCCTTCTTCCAGCTTGTTCAAACATTTCCATCACCAAGTCAAAATCATTAATTTTGGATGGATCAACATAGTCCGAGGATCCATCCTCAAAGAATTCAAACCTGATCATACCGTCTCCATAAGGAGTTGGTTTATCGATGATCAAGTTCTCATCGACAGCTCTCATCTCTTTGCCAACTCGTTCGGGTGCAGAGAAGGTAACCAACATACCCTTGCTAGCAACACACTTCCCTAGTCTAAGAAGAGGGTTAACAATGCCTTGACCCGTAAATGCGACAAGAAAGACATGGACAAGACTACTTTTTTTGGTGTTTTGTGATGCAAAATCCATTTTTAGGCAAAATGAAGTAGTGGATATGCCAAAGGGAAAAAAAAGATTTAAGAACAAACAATTTAGGCAAATGATGTTTAAGTTCTAGTTGCAATTGAAGATTAATTTTAATAATAACTGGCAATAGTTTAACTTGGATATTTTAGGGAAACAAGATCCATGAATTTTGGATTGTCCCTAAATATTATTTTAGCAAGTCAACTTAGCTCAATAAATTTCTCAATCAAAAAAGAAATAAAGTTGTTGTGAAAGACGAGAGGAGTTGCTTGTAAGCTCCCTCCAGCTCTAAGGTTGTGGGTTCGAGTTACCAAGTAATTATCCATACAATGGTATATATTTGCTTTCTTTTCTCATTTCTTCTTTCACCCCCTCTATTTATTTCAACATGTATATAATAAGTTAAATTTAGACTTGGAATTTACAAGGACAATCTCTTAAGTCATACCAAACTTAGTTTTGTTTACATTTCATATGTGTGATTCATGAAGGGCGTCTAAAACACATCTCGCGTTGTATTACTTTTATCGTTGAAGAAATCCACGGGGCAACATTCTAACCATAGATTAACACACTTTGAGGATCGAACATAAATGTAAATAACAAATAAATTCAATATTTATGTAATAGGTTGAAGTTAAACTTGGAATGAACAATCTTTCAAGTGTGCATCTTGAACTTTAGAAATGGTAAAAACACAAACTAACACCAACTCCACACGCGCACACACACACACACTATCGATCACTAGGTGTTTTCTTCTTGTTTCTTGGCATGGATATTTTTCAACTCATCCACAAATGCTTGGATATTGATAGCAGAGGAGCCGCGCTCTGCCACTGCTTCCTCTGCTTGTTTCTTCCACTTGTGCGCATTTTCTTTCATCTCTGCTACCTTCGAATCATCACTAGTGGCTTCACGCAAGCATTTCTCGATCTCCTCCCTTGTAATTATCTTACTCCCATTCTCACCCCTGCTTAATCTGATCCCCATTTTGAACACATCAACCAAATACTTTGCGTTTGTGGCTTGATCACCCCATTGAGGGTAAGCCATGATGGGGACGCCACTTGAAATTGCCTCCATCGACGAATTCCATCCACAATGTGTGAGAAAAAAGGCGACAGAAGGGTGAGACAAGACTTGTTCTTGTGGACACCATGTCACTATTTTCCCCCTTCCACCGACTTTCGAAAGAAAACCATCAGGTAACACAACAGGCTGAAAAACAGAATAGGCAGGGGGTGGCTTCATGACCCATAAGAAAGATATCCCCGAATTTAATAGTCCAAACGCGATCTCACCTGCTTGTTCTTGATCAGGAACTGCAACACTACCAAATGAAATGTAAACAACTGAAGATGTTGGCCTCGAGTCAAGCCACTCGATACAATCCTCCTCGATTTTTGTGCAATCACCGCGAATGGGACTAATGATTTTAGGGTCATTGAATAACAAGGGACCAATAGTTCTAATGGGGCAAATTTTCGACATATGCCTTACCACCTCATGTTCAAGTTCTTGGAATGAGTCCACCAAAATGCAAAAAGGTTTGGACAAAATGTTGAATTGATTCAACATAATCCGTTTCAACACTGATTCGAATCCACTTGAATGGAGTAGGAACGTAGGCAGATCATAGTATTTCAAAACAGGCATACTAGGTAGGATGACATCCTTTTCAGGTTCGAATTCACTTGGAAAAGGCACTAGATTGAAATTATAATGGTAATATATCGAAAAACAAGCACAAGATTGAATCCAAAGCAACGCGTTAGGTATTCCAAGACTCTCAGCAATTTCACATACCCATGGAAAAAATGGATTGTTGACTATACAAGAAACAGGACGACCTTTGTCATCCTGTTTCTTCAGGATTTTAGTCAAGTTCCTTCGTCCGGCTTGCTCAAGCATTTCCATCCTCAAGTCAAAATCCTCAGTAATGGATTGATTCGAGGATCCATCCTCGAAGAATTCAAACCTGATCATACCATCTCCGTAAGGAGTTGGCTGATCGATGATCAACTTCTCATCGACAGCTCTCATCTCTTTGCCAACAAGCTCGGGTGCAGAGAAAGTAACCAACATGCCCTTGCTAGCAAGGTGTTTCGCTAGTCTGAGAAAAGGGTTAACATTGCCTTGACCCATAAATGAGATAACAAAGACATGGACAAGACTACTTTTTGTGTTTTGTGATGGAGAAGCCATTGCTAGTCAATAAAGAATATGAAGAAGATCAATCCCCTCTTTATAGTTGCAAACTTGCAATAGTTTAAACAATAGTACTTACTTCTTTCTGTTTCATTTTATATGACGGTGTTTCAATAGACAGGGGAATTTAAATGAAGCGTAATAAAGTCATTAATTGGTATAGGGATTTAGATTAGTCTCGGAAAATCTTAGTAGTTCAGTCGATTGTTTATCTGATCTTTTACCTTGTTGATGATGGTTCGATTCCTTACCTTGTAATCAACTCCCCCGAGTAGTCTCAAAAAATCTTAGTAGTTCAGTTGATTGACTACCTATTATTTCACCTTCTTGATGATGGTTCAATTCATCATCTTGTAATCACCTCCCCCGAGTAGTCTTAAGAATCAAGATATATGAATTTTGGATTAGAATAGTCTCGGGAAATCCTAGAAGTTTAGTTGATTGACTACATGATCTTTTACCTTGTTGATGATTGTTCCATTCCTCATCTTGTAATCATCTCCCCCGAATAGTTTCAAGAAATCTTAGTAGTTCAGTTAATTGACTATCTGATATTTCACCTTGTTGATGATGGTTTGATTCCTCACATTGTAATTACCTCACCGAGTAGTCTCAAGAATCAAGATCCATGAATTTTGGATTACTCCTTAATATTTTATTTTTTTAGAAAGTCAACTTAGCTCAATAATTTTCTGAATCAAAGGAAATTAAATTGCACAAGTAAATGTTCCACCAACCCCCCACCAATTATTTTTCTACCCAATTAAATAAGACGTGCAAACATATACTAATTAAATATAACAATTTGAAAAAAATCACATAATATTATTACACACTTAGGTAATGAAATTAAAATATACAATAGTGCAAATTTCTAAAAATAAAGGATGAATATTTATTCTATTTAAGGACAAATTCTTCCGCAAAGTACTCAAATGCTTTATTTGTAATTTAACGATTGCAGAGGAATTATAATTTGCAAATGATGTGATATATATATATTTTTTATATACCAAACAAAATAAAATGATTAATATTCTTACCGGGAGATTTCACTTTGAATAACATATGATTATATGATAATATTTTTAATTGTTATGGCTTTGGATTGTGAATTAAGATTCGCGGAAATCCTTATTGGTATATTTTTTCTTTAAAAAAAGGTTAAATACAAAGATAACACTTTAAACTTGTCCGAATATTTCACCTAGACAGCTAAACTCATCACCCTCTGTCCATTTGAATGGCTTATCAAAACTAAAATTGTGACACTTAGATACCAATTATTGATATCGAAGAGAAACCAAGATAATGAGATGATTTCGTAAAGTATACTTTTGATTATATAAAATAAAATAACCGAAAAATAGTATGGTATAAATTTTATAAAATAATCGTCCGAACCATACCATTAATATCCTTAGTCGCCACATTTTTTGGTCTACAAAGTCCTATTAAACTTTGTTAACATCACGCATATGCATTTTGTGAGTTTATGGACAAAAATATCCCAAATTAAAATTCGAGTAACGATTACAGGAGTTTGAACATTTAAGTGCATACAATTGAAAAATCAATTAACGTAACCCCCACTGTCACAAATTATGATGTAGGCTCGACTTATTGAGCCGACCTAGACAAATAATGCCCCTCCAAAGTGCGATGAAAGTCACTAACCTAGGGTTAGATTTAAATGGCACCATCAGAGTGCACGTATGAGCTCTAAATATTGCATAAATAATTTATCTAATAATTGATAGGTTGTACAACAATTAATGTTTTACAATAGATAGTAGTTATCGTTTTCATTCCTATTTGGCTATTTGCTAATTGATTGATGATAAGATCTTTGAATTATTGATAACGGTAGGTAAAGCGTATAATCGTAAATATGTCATAATATTGTGCGGTTATAAAACTTCTAGTCTTAAACATGTTAATATCATTTGTATGGCTATAAGAGCTTCTTATCATAAAAATATAAAAACGTAACATTTTTTTTTAAACGGAGTAATAAAGAATAAATATCAAACAGTGACACACATAATTTTCATTCAGGAGTTCGAAATATGAAGAAGTAAATACATAAAAATTACAGAATGAGAAATAAAATAAGGTGTCCGCTATATCTTTAACCCATCTTATCATGCCCATTTAATATATTTTTTCCATTTTGCTCTACACCATCGAGCCCTTTTAAAAAATATTGTGCCTTTTTTTTAACTCTCACTTTTTAATGTCCTACTTTACTTCAAACTTTTTTTTTCTTTCAAATTAATCTCCAAAAAAATACAATTTTTATAAAATAAAAATGAAGTGTAAGGATTGAATTATTAGTACTATACAATAGGTGAATTAGCCTCTAAATGTCCAAAAAATCGCCTAAGGATTGAATGTATCAAAAATCACATATGAGAACAAATAAAAAATATATTGGAAGTACATCAACAAATGATTCTATAGGCAAAATAAAATAAAATTGGTATGTATCATCAATGGTCCCGACTAATTCAGATTCACATTCACAGACTCAAATTCAAAAATTATGATCAGGGGTGAAAGGTATCCCGTACGTCCATCACACACCGTGCTTCCTCCTCTGTACCAGGAACAACATTCCTAATTTTCAAGCCATTTCTTAGTGAATCTGAGGGGACTGTGAAAGTGAAGTAGAAATTGTTTGAAATCTGTAAAAGAGAAAATCAATTAGATACTAATTTATCAAATAACTCATCAAGGATTTCATAATAAAAATGTATTAATACTCATATTTGTATTTTATTCAGACTTTGCATATGTAAAATATTAGTCTAAAGTTTTGAATTCCCTTGAGTACTTGAATTTCTGACTCCGTCAGTGAATAATATTTGATATAAGATATTGTACACACCTCACTAGAAAGATCTTGGGGCTGTGTAACATGAGATACCACTTCCACATTAATCAAAGGCCTAGATGAATTTTCAACTTGTGTGTATATAACACATGATTTGAGGTGAAGGAAATCTCCAACATCTACCTGCATTAGTAGACTATGTCTTAGCCATAATTTATACAAGACATTAAAGCACAAACAATAAAAATATGTTTGTTTTAATCGCTTAAACTTTTAAATCAGATAATCACATGTAACCGTCAACACATTTATGTACTTATAACAATAATAACAAGTAATGCATATCAAAGCAGATTTAAAAACAGAAATTAGAAGTAATGAAGACATCACAAATACTAGAGGAAACATTCTAAAGCATACAGAGAAAAGGAACAATAACCACATAATAAAATAAAGGCATATACATAAATATGCCTTTTAACTGGGCTTCATTTCACATTTATACCCTACAAGTTTAAGTGTGCACAAGTAGACACATGAGTTATATGTTACATAATACACACGGGACACCACGTAGTAGGATGTCACGTAGGACACGTGTGTCTATGTGTTCAATTTTATACAAGTTTGAGTGTCTACTTGTACATTCTCAAAGTTGGAAGCATAAATATAAAATGAGGTAAAGTTAAAGGACATATTTATGTATTATGCCTAAAATAAAATAATAACATAAACACAATAAACAATATATAGTAACATAAATCGAAGGACCAGAACTACGAGAATAATAAACACTTACTGGTTTCAAGAAATCAACATGATCAACTTCCACAAAGCAAGGTGGAGTCCTAGCAAATGAATAAGCAGTTGCATATGCCAATTCATAAGCTTTCCTCATTAAATAACCTCCAAATATTTGTCCATGAATGTTATTTTTCTCTGGTTGGCAAACCAAAGAATTTTGAAGACAAGTTTCCTTAATTAAAATGTTATTGTTGTTGTCTTTATTTGCCAACACCAATTCATTCAAATTGTCTTTTTTTTCTTCTTTTTTCTTCTTTCTCATTTTGTTTCTTTCTTCTGCTTCTTCCCATAGATGTTTTTCTTTTTCATTTCCAGGTAAAATTTGGTTGATTTTAACTGATTTTCCTGTCTGGTCTCTTGCTACAAATGTGAAGTTTGCTGTAAGAGATACTGATTCTGTGGAATTGGTTGATTCTGCAAGAAAATGATAAATATCATGTCTTTTTTCCTATAAAAGTGCTCTCTCCGATTCGTTCACTTTTACTTGTCCACAATGAACTTTACGCCTCCTTTAGAAAAAAATATAATGAAGTGCATATTTAGCATGATACTGATCATATATATTATATTAATTAATATATAGTACTCTAATGGATCTGAAAAATTATTTGGAATAAGTAGTTAATGAAATCTTTTATAATAGGCATAATACATAAACATGTCTTTTAACTTAGCCTCAACAGACATCTATGTCCTCTAACTTTGAATGACAAGTAGACACTTAATTGTATAAATTGAACAAATAGACACATTCGTCCAATGTGGCATTCTACGTCTATTATGTCACTTAGGAAGTGTGTGTCTACTTGTTCAATTTTATACAAGTTTAAGTGTCTAATTGTACACACTCAAAGTTAAAGGGTATAAATACAAGCAGAAGCCAAGTTAAATGACATATTTATGTATCATGTCTTTATGATAAATAACACAAAAGACATAATACATAAACATGACCCTTAACTTGGCTTTAGTGGGCAACTTGCCCTCCAACTTTAAGTGTGCACAAGTAGGCACTTAAACTTGTATTAAATTGAACAAGTAGACACACGTGTCCTACATAGCATAATACACGTAGGATGTCATGTAAGACACAAAATTTTCATTTAGAGTGCCATGTAGGACGAATGTGTCCATTTTATACAAGTTTAAGTGTCTACTTGTGCACACCAAAGTTAAAAGTCATAGTTGTCAGTTGACGCTAAGTTAAGGGTCATGTTTATGTATTATGCCAAAAATGTAATTTATGTATACTATAAAGGCATAATACATAAATATGCCCTTTAACTTGGCTTCAAATTACATTTATACTCTTCAACTTTGAGTGTGCACAAGTAGACACTTAAACTTATATATAAAGTTAAACAAATAGACACACGTGTCCTACATGGCACCCTACGTGTCATTTTTGTCCTACGTGGTGTCCTATGTGTATTGTGCCACGTAGGATTTATGTGTCTACTTGTTCAACTTTACACAAGTTCAAGTGTCTAATTGTTCATACCCAAAGTTGGAAAGCATAAATGTGAAATGAGGCCAAGTTAAAGGGTACATTTATGTATTATGTCTACTATAAACATGCCTTTTAACTTGGCCTCAACCGACATTTATACCCTCCTACTTTGGATGTGCACAAGTATACACTTAGATTTATATAAAATTGAACAAGTAGACACACACGTCCTATGTGACATAATACATATAGGATGTCACGTAGGACACAAACTGGTCTTGTAGGACGCCACATAAGACACATATGTCTACTTGTTCTACTTTATACAAGTTTAAATGTCTATTTGTACACCTATAATTAGAGGGCATAGATGCAAGCTGAAGTCAAATCAAATGGTAGTATATTTATCTATAATACCAAACGTAAATATATTTTTTAAAAAAGATTATAAAAATACCTGGTGTAGATTGCTTGACCTCTAATTGAATCTCCAAAGATGAACATCCAACCCATGTAACAGCCCCCTCTATAGTGATATCATTGTCAATACAAATTGGTTTTTTCAAAATCATATTATCCACAGATGCAGTCACCAATATTAATGACCTTGCTTTGCCATCATCACAAGAACAATGCTGTTTGTCAAGAGAAACAATATGAGTAATGCATTAGGGTATAGAATGCTTGTTCTCAAGAATTCAGTAATTTTTACATAAATTCTATATTTATATCGAGAACCTAAGAAATATCTGTTGAGATCAGAATCTAATAACAAAGCAATCACTTGATCTAGTTGGCAATAGTAAAGTAACACACTTAAGCTTAGCTAGCCCAAATTATTTTCATCCAACATTAACCTTAATAAGTATCCACATTGCCCAAATTTATTAAAGTTACAACCTTAACAATCATTAACAAGGGTATTTTAGTAAATAACTTCTATAGGGCCATGCCTAGTCAACAAAGGACTAGCAAAAAAGTCCTCTACTATGAACTTTCTCTTTTTTGAAATTTCGCGTTCAGTCAAACTAAAACAAATAAAATAAAATGGAAAAAATACCTTATAGGAAATGGTTCCAGCGAGTGCATCCAAGTCTTCTAACAACTTTTCAATTCGAATCTCATTTGTCGGGTTCCTATACCTCTCCCGAAGTTCAAAATCCGAAGAAAATCTATACACAACGGTAGTCCTGCTCCTAGACGGAGTTTTAACGATCAAATGATCATCAATTGACAATGCCAATGGAACAATAGATGAATAATTCCAGAAAATACTCGATCGTGCCTCCCACAACGCATTTTTCACAGGTGAATGGTTCATAAATAACAATAAATTCGTATTAACCGTGGGTGTTGATGATGGATCAGATATTGTTGATGTAGTTGAATATTGCCTTGTTTGAGAAAAATGTATGGATTGTGAAGTTAAAATGGAAGAAACAAGTTTTTTTTCTTCATGTTTGAAGAAATGGCAACATTTTAGAGGTTTTTTTGGGAGTTTCATTATTGGTCCAAAAATAACACAACATGACAAATGATGGGAAATTCATTAAGATTTAAAGTGATGGTGAAAAAAGAAGAAGATGGGGAATTAAATGATGACAGCTAGATGAAATTAATAATGTTTGTTTTAACCAGTATAAATATGAGTGGCAGTGGGATGATTGAAATCTTTCGACTCTTAATTAAAGATCTTAAATTTGAATTTATGAGAACAAAATACTTATTATTAGAAATATCGCCCCTAAAAATTTGTCTCACAAATGAGCAATGTAATACTCAACATCAAATCGAAAAGGTCTCGAATTTGAATTGCCGGAAACATAATGTAGACATTAAATGGGCATGTGTATGAAAATGTAGGTGTTATTGTAATGCGTGCTGACCGACTTTAATGCTGCTGTGCCAGCTAATTTTATTTATTTGATCTTCCCGTTAGTTTTATTTGTCTATTAAATTAAAATTATATATTCATTTCTAAATTCTAATTGTTCAGTTTAAAAAATTGAAAAATAATTTATTAATTAGTTTCTAATTTAACCTTTTTCTTAACCACATTCATTTTTCAATGTATTTTGTAAAATATTAAATTTATTATAATTCTAATAATTATATAGTAAAATTATCATTTTTTCACTATTTTTTAAGAAATTATTAAATCAATACTGGACAAATAAAAATAAAATTAAAAAATACTTTATTAGTCTATGACTTGAAAAATAGACTTGATCATGTTCGTTAAAAGTCTTCGAGAACATGTTTATTTTTAAATATGCCATAGTCTAAATCAAAATCATTCTTAATGACTTTTATTCTAAAGCCTGATCGAATAAATACTACAAATATTGAGTGACTAATTTGATAGAATAATTCTCTTATTTTTTAGACGGACTAAAAAGAGTGTGGCCACAACTACCTGGGGCTATTTTAGCAACGGCTTCAATGAGAAGAACTAATTAAAAATTATGGTTGACGCAAGAATAATTAATGTTTAATGATTTATTTATCTTTTGGTTAATATTAAGCTGACCTAATAAATTACTTAGTAATTATTCTCCATTGCACGTTATTATTAATCATGCTTACAACTTCAGATGGGAGAATATAATTATCCAAATATAGTATTGGTTTTTCCTACTCCTTAATTATCATCCTAATTATTGACGTGGCTCTTAGGATGATATTTATTAAATTTTAAAAAAATTAATTAGGATAAATAATAAGGTAAAGATAAAGTGTATTTCTGAAATTTGAGTTTAACTCAAATGGATACTTATATTTTTTTTCCTTTTTAATTTTTTTAAAGTGGTAATTAAGGAATGAATCTACATATAAGCCTGTTGTTTCTATCATAATTATTACGTTATATCTTCATAATATATACTTAATTAAAATAATTAGAAGCAATCTCTTGGCCCTGAGATTGTGGCGTTTTCTCCTCTGCAATTCTGATTACCAAAGCTATCCACCAAAAAAGATATTTAATTTTATATTTTTTTTCGTCTCAATTTATGTGAAAAAGTTCATATAACAAATGTTAAAATATTCAGATGGTGGGGAAGTTCGGGGAGCAGTATGGGAAGTTTCACTATTTTTTGCATATAGTTTGGGCATTTAAGAATCATTTTACAAGAATTAGGTGGTTTTTTCAGTTTTTTGTGTATGTTAACCCATGAATATTTTGGTGATATGAATTTCGAACAATTATTTTGTAAAATATTTGTGAAACTGTCTGTAGGGAGTTGCCGGAGCAGTACGTGAAGCCTCACCATTTTTTGCACATATTTTGGACATTTAGGAGATGAATTAGGTGATTTTCTTAGTTTATCGTGTGTATTAGCCCATGAAAATTTTGGTGTCATAACTTCCAAACGATTTTTTTTTTGCAAAATATTTATGGAACCCTCCGTAGGAAGTTGGGGGAGCAGTACATATAGTTTCATCAATTTCAGAATGATTTTAGGGCATTTTGGAGCCATTTTACAGGAATTATTCGATTTTCTCAATTTTTCGTGTGTGTTATCCCATGAATATTTTGATGATACGGCTTCCAGATTATTTTTTTGCAAAACCTTTACGGAACCCTCTATAGGGAGTTGGGGGTGCAGTACGTGAAACCTCTCCATTTTTTGCACATATTTCGGCATTTAGGAGCCATTTTATAGAAATTAGACGATTTTTTTTCCAGTTATTCACGTGTGTGTTAGCTCATAAATATTTTGGTGATATGACTTTCAGACAATTTTTTTTTGCAAAACATTTACGGAATTAAAAACCCATAGTACTAACAAAGTTCCGCAATATGTATGTTTCTTTCCTTTTAATTTCTCATCCGATATTCAATATTTATATATTGGAGTCTAAATATTTCAATATTGCGCCGGATAGGGCCCCATTTGGGGGTATCACTTCCTATCAAGGTTTTTTCCATACTCGCAGTTCAAACGCGGAATTTTTAGTTAAGAAAGGAGCAATCTCATCCACTGCTCCGCCACATCTGTTGGTGATTCAATATATATGTTTAAATGGAAAAGGGTCATATTTGCTCTTGTACTTTAAGAAAAGGGTCATATTTACCCTTCATCATACTTTTTTGACATATTTGTCTCTAACATCCAACTTTAGACATATATTTTCTATTGAATAGTTAAGTCTCATCTCTCCACTTTTATCATCATATGTGACGACGCCTATATGATGCCTACGTGGCAAGAGAATATTGAGTGATTATGCTTGCCACGTAAGATGATAAAAGTGGGGAGATGAGACTTAACAGTCCAAGGCAAAGATGTGCTTAAAGTTGAATGTTAGGAGCAAACATATCAAAAAAAATATGATATATGTTGGACAAATATGACTCTTTAAGTCCAATGGCAAATATAACATTTTCCTATGTTTAAATTTAGGAAACTTTCCCATGTATTTGTTCTTTGGTTTGAATAAACAAAAATGTCTCAAATTATTAATGACAGCCCGATGGTAAAGTCTGAGAATATATATAATAGAAAAAATTGGATTATAGCCCACTACTATAATCTTGTCTCATAGCTAGTTAGCAAATGTTTTTTAGAAAATATTCAATTAAAAGACATTGGATTTTTTTTTTAAATGTTCACACGTGAATATTCTTTTGTTGTCGTATAATTTAAAGTTTATGAATTTTGAATTTATCTTCAAATTCATATATACTTTAATATAAATACTAAATTGAAACATAAACTATTGAATTGATCATCAGAATCAGACGCGGGTACTAATAATTTGTTTGATCAAATTTTTAGAAGGTCAAACGTGCTTATTTTATAAAAGTAAGTGTATGACTAAGTTTTTAAGAAAAAATAAGTGGTTTCTAAAGAGTAATTAGATGTTGTTTTTCAAAAGCTAAAAAAATAGTTTATGCACAAAAGTACGTTTATTGAAAAAATATATACTTAAAACCGTTTTTAAAAGATTGACCAAATATTAACTGCGGCTCAAAATTTGTACCCCTCTATTTCAATTTATGTGACACATTTCGTTTTTCGAAAGTCAAACAATTTAAGTTTGACCGAGAATTTGCTCATGGAATATTCAAAATTTTCAAAATGAAATTTATATATATTTGTAAACTACGTAAAAAGTACTATAAGTCATAATAATTTACAATTCAAAATATTTAAAAAAATATATGAAAATTTTACAATAAAAAATAGACTTATTTTAATCTCAAAATTTGAAATGAATCACATAAATTGAAATAGAGGAAAGCAGTAGCTAACTACTTGTCATCTATAAAACCTTCCATCCTTCTAACAATCACCCCCACTCTCCACTCCACCCTCCCACCCCCCAAATACCCAAAAAAAAAAAAGAACCTCTCATAAAGCTAATTGGTGTATATAGAGAATTTATATACATAAATAATATTTTTAATTGGAAAAAATGGGTGAAGATGTATTGCCATTGTTGTTAATGGTGGTAGTTCAATTAGGTTATGCAGGCACAGCTATTATATCAAAGCTTGTAATGGATGAAGGCATGGATCCTTATGTTCACTTATCCTATAGACAAATTTTGGCCACCATTTCTATTGCACCTTTTGCTTACTTTTTTGAAAGGTAATTTCTTATTCAAACTCTATATGCAATTTTTTCAATTGGTTAGAGTTCAACTAATTCGAATTTGCACTGATTCAGTAAAAAAAAATGCTCCGTATTAAGATTTTTTTATATTCAGAACTCAAAATTATGATTTCTGATTAAGAAAAGAACAACTTGATCCGTTGCTTCATATTCTTTAGTAGTTATGTACAAAATAATATTTATTCCATTCATTCTCAATTTTTTATTTTTAAATATGCTGATAAATTATATTTTTAGTCACATATCTCAATTAATTACTCAATAATTCATAGTATTGTTTCACATTTTATCTTTATTGCTTCATACGTTCTTCACGCAAGAAATATACCACTTTTTTTTAAAAAATCTTAGTAGCTTAGTTAATTAATTATTTGAATATTTTAGTAGCTCAGTTAATTAATTACTTGAATTTTTATCTTGTTTGTGAGACTTCGATTCTTACCTTGTTACCTCTTAAAAAAAAATTGAAAAAAATGACATACTTTTTTACTGATTTTTTTCTACTTATTATTATATTATATTATTATTTTAAATAATTTAATCGTACCCTTGTAGTTAATCACATTCATTTCCCTTTGAGAAAGAAAATATAGTCAAACTAGAGGCCCATTAATACAGCCAGGCAATGCACACAATCACATGCATGGATCGTACAATACAATATATTTTAATCTTTATATATAATTACATCGTTTGTCTCATTTGGATATTTTAATTGCTATAATAAAATCTTTTTAAGTTATCAATTCTCCAAAACAAAAAAACATATGTTATTAATATATATAGTGAAATGTTATTATAAATAATGCTTATCATATCTTAATCGATATATTTCTTTAAGATTAATATCTCATTAAAATATTCTATAAGTTCTTATCATATTGTTAATTATTAAGTTTTAATAAATATTTCGCCATAAAATAATTTCGCATTCAAATACGAAATGACATTTTCGAAAACATTATTCTCCATCACACCAAACACCAAATATTAGATGTTTATATCCTTTAATCATAACTCTTCCTTCCATTTCTTTGGTTCATAATAAAATAATTCATTTTTAATTCATGAGTGAATGGAAATCATAGATTAGAATAGAATATTAGTATATAGTTGAATTATGGCTTGCTTTCAGCATGATTAGGTAACGAACTAAGGTTTGTATTGATCATAAAAAAAATACTAGCTGATGAAAGAATAAAAGGAAAATAAAAAAAGGAGATTTCAGACTGCTATTACAATATAGCTAATTAAAAAAAAAAAAACATAATTCATAACATAACCCTAATGAGATAGTTTATCCTCTTTATATAGATATCTTTAGTGCACATGCACATTCCTTTAACCGGGGTCTCAAGTGTAATTTGACAGTAAATCACGATCAATTGGGCCCTCCTTCTTGGATAGATTCGTAACAGATTAGGTATGGTGTGAGCCTGAAAGCTTCATAGTTGTTGTAGTATTAGTCTTATACATGTAGTTTCTTGTTTTTGATTGATATATGTTATCATCTATTATCTTTTGTGTTTATGTACTATTTCGTTATTATTATTGTTCTTTTTCTGAATGTCGTGTACTGCTTTCCGTATTAATTGACTATTTTCTCTATTATTGTGTTACCTTTTTCATGACTATTTTAATTTACCACACTCGAGTCAACCATCTTTTGAAAACAATCCTATTTATGCATATTTTTTATTTTTTTCAGATCATACTCGTAGAATTACATTGAACATATATACGAATAATACGATTATTATATTATTGCTAACTAATGATTGTGTCCCACCACACAGGGAAACAAGGCCTAAGTTGACACCATTTACACTTTTCCTAATTTTCTTATGTTCTGTTTTGGGGTAAGCAATCACTTTAATTTCCAAAATTAATTGTCCTTCTCACATGATTAATTAATATTTGTTAAATCAAATTACTTAAATGATAATTAATTAATTAAATTATAATTGATATGATTTTTTGGTGTGATAACTGCAGGGTAACAGCAATGCAAATGACTTGTATTATAGGATTAAAAAATTCAACAGCAACTATTACAACAGCTATGGCTAATTTAATTCCAGCAAATACATTTCTTCTTGCCCTCATTTGCAGGTAATATTTTTTACTTTATGATTTATGTAGTGAAATTATAAAATAATTGACACAATTAGATCACTTAAAGTGTACTAATTAAAAGTAGAGTAATAGATGGTTTATTAGGTATTAGGGTATCCTTATATTATGGATTAAATTTTGGATTTGAGTTAGATTCAAGATTTATTGTCGTAATATGGGGCGAAATGCATGGGTATCCAATTTTGACACCATTACATAATTTGTGTTCGCCTTTTAGATTATTATTTTTTACAAGTGTAAGTTGTAATTAGTTTAAGACAACTTCAGATTTATGATCAATGTCTGAATTTAGTCTAGACAAAGTTTCATATAGCCTGAACTTCAACCATTTAGTTATTTTCGTCTGAACTTTAGGCAGATTGCATGAATCTTACTTTTATGTAACTTCAAATATTTTCTTTCGAGTTTGATTTTGTCAAACTTAACTTCAAACGTTGTGTATGTCTAAATTAAAGTAGGTATATATGTGCAAAAAAAAGAATTTATTTTGTTAACAAGGTATCCCAATTAGCCTATTTGAATTTTTGATTTACCTGATGTTGTTTTTCATATTAAGTTATTTACACTCCAGTTGACAAGTCAGGACTTGTGAAAGGTTCTAGTAGTCCTACATCGTATGTGTGATGGACACTTGAATCTTTTTATGATCTTTAACAATTATCGTCACATAAATTATTATTTTGAGTTGAGTTAAGCTTAAAATTTATTTTTTTCAGATATAACATGTCAAGTTACATTAATACTATCAATATGATAAATAATATATATGACTTAAATTCATTATCTTATAGTCCTTTTTGAGTAAATATGTAAATTTCTCAACAACAAAAGAACATATCTAATTTGAAACTTTTATTTTTACATATATGTAGGCTTGAAAAACTAGGACTAAAAACTAAAGCAGGACAAGCCAAAATGATCGGGACAATAATGTGCATTGGTGGAGCTATGTTGTTATCATTATATCATGGAAAAGTTGTGATTGGAAAATTGGGAATTCATTGGAAATATTCACAACATAATAATACAAGCAAAAATAATAGTCATGGCAACTTCTTCAATGGACCTTTTCTAGTCATAATTAGCACTATGGTTTATTCTTTATGGTTAATCATACAAGTAATATTACTAATCTTCCTCTTAATTAAATATTATTTTCTCAGTCTCAATTTATGTGACATCGTTCGAATTTCGCGAGTCAAATTTCTTAATTTTGATTGCATATTCAGACATTTTTTTGGTAAGCTCTGCTCTCTTGGTAACTTGAATTCACAACCTTAAGATTGGAAGTGAGGGTGCTTACCATCCGAGCAACTCCCTTTTGTCGTATATTCAGACATATTTAGAATCTATTAAGTTTTATTAAAAAAAATAAAAAGGCATATGAAGGAAACACGGTCAATGAAAAACTTGTTGGACTTGCGAAATATGAAAGTTGTCATATAAATTGAGACGGAGGAAGTACCACCTACCCTTTTTTTGTCTTATTTATTTATTTATTTTGGAGTTAGCCAAGTGTTAATAAGAGGTATGCAGCTCCATATACTAGCACAACATTGATGTTCTTCATGGCAAGCTTGGAGTGTGCAATTGTTGCAATTTGTGTTAATCATGATGACAAAACTGCATGGTCTTTGAACCCCATCAGAGCTATTTCTGTTCTTTACAATGTAAGTATATATGTTTTCACGTTTCATATTTATATATTTTTTTTAAAAAAGAGATTTTATACAAATGAATATCTATAATATAAACCTTAATATATCACTCTTAACGTTTTTAGGTGTAAAATATTTTTCATACTAAGTATAGTCCCAATCAACACTAAGGGACGAACAGAGGTAGATGCAGAATTTAAACGTAAAGGGACACCAACATCTTTAATATGAATATGTTAATTACTAACAACAAGCAAGCAATATTGTTGGATAATATACGGTAATAATAGTAAACATATAATACACACTATCTCACAAAAAAAATAAATCATTTTATGATAAACAAATTGATCATGAGTTATCTTCCCTTGTTATATTGTTTTCTTTGCTTGTTTAGACTTTCGTGAGCATGTAACATTTTGTGATGTCACTTTTTATTATTATTATTTATTACTTACACTTTTTTTCTTATTTATCTTAGGGAATTGTGAGCTCAGCACTAGCATTATATTTGGCTACATGGTGCATCAAAAGAAAAGGACCTTTATATGTCTCAATGTTCCTTCCGTTGCAATTAATATTTTCTGCCTTTCTCAGTTGGACATTGCTTGGTGAAAAATTATACATTGGAACGTAAGTTATATTTTATTATTTATCATATTTTTATAGACACATGCACAAAACGTTATGAGATGTTTAAAACCTCAAATTTTCATTTCCTTATGATATATCATATCCTTTAAATTAGATGTCATGAATATATAACATTGATTAAACTTTTTATTTTTTTATTTTTGATCAGAGTTATGGGTTCGATTGTGACCGTTATCGGCCTCTATAGTTTTTTATGGGGGAAGAAAAAAGATATGAACGATATCACAGTGCAAGTTAAGGAGGAAGTATCGAAGGAGAAGAAACGGTTGACTAATTTTGACTCGGAATTGCAATTATCAAAAAATTCAGATGTATATTCAAATTCGAGATAAATTATATTTATATATTAATTGAATAGAAAATCTATTTAAACTTTAGCCAATAAACTTTTGTGTTGTTGCTTCTCATCCACTTGTATGATTTACATATACAAATTCTTCAATGATAACTTCCCTTATGGAACTCGCGATTTAATTCATCTTTATTAACTACACCATTATCTCCAACCTTAACGCGTATTCATGTTTGCCATACATCACTAATAGACATAATACACGTAGAACGCCACATAGGACACAAAATTATCATATATCGTGCCATGTAGGACGTGTGTATTTATTTGTTCAATTTTATACAAGTTTAAGTGTTTACAAGCACACTCAAAGTAAATGTCATAGTTGTCAGTTGATGCCAAGTTAAGGGTCATGTTTATGTATTGTGCCTAGTAAAATTACCCTTCTATTTATAGTTTCTTAAGAAGCATAATACATAAATATGCCCTTTAACTTTGCCTCATTTTATATTTATGTCCTCCGAGTGTGCACAAGTAGACACTTAAACTTGTATAAAATTGAACAAATAAACACACGTCCTATGTGGCATCCTACATGGTAATTCGCGTCCTACGTGGTGTCCTATGTATATTATGCCACATAAGACTCATGTGTCTACTTAGTCAACTTTATACAAGTTTAAGTGTTTATTTGTGCACGCCCAAAGTTGGAGGGTATAAATGTGAAATGAGGCCAAATTAAAGGGCATATTTATTTATTATGTCTTCTTAAGAAGTATGCAAAGTCAATATTTGACAAGTATTATTGGACATATGGAGTATTAACTACTCATTTTTATGCATTTTTTAAAACATTAAATTTATTATATTTAAAAGATGATATAATAATCGCGTATATATATATATATATAGCGCACCCGAGCAATGACAACAACATCTTCTTAACCCTAAAGAGTTAAAGAAAGTGTTTCTTAATATAAGGACAATACTTTTTCCTCTATTCTATCAATGATGAGGAAATCATGACTTTTCATTAATTTTCCCTTTTAGTTTTTCAGTATTCCCATTTTACGTTACATTTCATACCTTATATACGATAAAATTAACTTTAGACCTACATATCTGAAGTTGATATGAGATGATTAAACTTAATTGGTATTATAAATTTTGACTCATCTTTAAATAGGACCTCTAAAGGGGTTATTTATGCACTTTCTCCTAAAGAAAGAACAAGACAAGAGCCCTATCCAGTTTGTTCATATCCATAGCACTCATCACCTAATTACCCCAATTTTGGTCTTATGATCCATATGGCTTCATCTGTCTAAAATGTACAAATTTAGGTTTGATTCGATATAATTTGAAATCAGATTTGATTTAATATGAAAATTGTATATTTTTTTTAAAATAGTAAGTTTTTTCCTAATAATTGAACTCATGCCTTATAGGGTACACGCACTTTAGAAACTAAAGTCATGCTCAAAATAACTTGAGGGATATTATGAAATAAAATAATAAACTTATTTCTCAAAAAAAGTTGTTTGTCACGAGTAGAGCTGTCAATATGGGCTAGCCCACCCCATCCAGGCTAACCCATACAGGCTTTGACATTTTACGGGTCAGGCCGGGCTAGCCCATTTTTGGTGTGGGCCAGAAAACGGTCAGCCCAACCCACAAGTACGTGGGCTACAGGTTTCCCGGGCTAGCCCACTTTTTTAAAAATTATATTTTTTTTATAATTATTAAAATAAATTATAAATTATAATTTTAAAATATTATGATAAATTCGACAAAACAATATTACATCATGTTAATGTTACTACTTGTTAATCATATCCACAAATAAAATTATCTTTATAATATTTATTAAGGTTTTTTCAAATAAAAGTATAAATATATAAATAGAAATATTAACCTAATTGTTTTGTCACATTAAAAAAACAAAATATGTGACAATATTCCAACCATAAAAAAGTTAAAAATAAACTCCTTAAAAAAATCATGAAACTTATGGCGTATCTAACACATCATGAAATCTATGGCGTATTCAACACTTCATGATCATCTTCATCAAGCATATCTGAATCAGCTTGTGGCAAGGTTGTCTTAACATCTTCATTTTCATCTGCAATTTATATGCCGTTTCAATTAGTTAAATATTAAATAGATTTTGAGTTTGGATTCTCTTTAATTTTAAATTTTAATATTATATTATATTTTTTAAATTATTTTTATTTGGCCCACGGGCCGGCCCTACCTATATTTCTCAAGCCCAACAAATCAGCAGGCTTATTCAGGCCGGGCTAAAAAGCCCTTTTCTTAAATGGGCTCCAAAAATCTTAGCCCAGCCCTATTAAATCCCGGGTTAAGCCAGGCTGGCCCAACAGGCCTAGCCCATATTGACGGCTCTAGTCACGAGGAGTAAAAAATAAGGACAAACAGAAAATAGGTCAAAAAGTGCAAATGACCTGAAGTTGAAATTTGTGTGGACGATTGGACATGCAATTTGATTTACGTAAGTTGTATTTTTTTTCGTAATTAATCATGAAAATCTCATAATTTATGTAAACTATTAGAACTTCACCAACTCTTCAACAATCTTACCAAATATGTAAACTATGATTCAGAAACAAGGTATCGAAGTATCCTAATAAAACGCCATATTAATAAAAATTATATATATATATATATATATAAATAAATACTTGTTATTACATGCTATTACAAACTTTCAAATATATATAATTAATAAAATTATCTGCACTTTGCGGAAATTTAATATCACGGAATATATAAAATAATACTTAAAACCTATCAGATTAATAATGTAAAGGAAAATGAAAATTATTACATCTTATCATTTATCCTTAATAACATAAGCATAAATTAATGACTGTAAAAATACATACCATGATTTGTAACATAAGCAATTGTGTCACTGAGACACTCAACATGAGTAAAGTACAAAAATATTTAATTGTGAAGAAGGAGAAGATGAGGAGGTTTAGAATTTTCGTTGTTTTAAAGTGAGAGGAAATCCCTCTATTTATAGACAACAAATGGAAATGTGAACAAATGTTTATAGTGCCTTATCGGAAAGATTATACTCCCTACGTCCCTATTTAGTTGTCCACTTTAGAAATGACACACAAATTAAGGCAACAATGATTAGCATAGTGAAGTTACAATTTTATCCTTATAGTACAATTTATTTCCAAAATAAATTCACTCAAGATAACTAATCAATGCTAGGAAGTTCATAAGTTTATTTACTTTATTTATGACAACTTTTCACTTTAAATAAGGGTATAATAGGAAAAATTTGCTGTCCTTTCTTGATTTGTCAAAATAGACAACTAAATAGGGACAACTAAAAGAGGAAATATGGACAACTAAATAGGGACGGGGGAGTAACTATTTGGAAAAGTTGCAACCCTTCAGATAGGTCACAACCTTTCACAAAAGTCACAATTTTTCATAAAAGTCGCAACTTTTCATAAAAGTTGCAATTCTTCATTAATGTCGCAACTTTTCATAAAAGTCACAACTTTTCATAAAAGTCGCAACTCTTCATTAAAGTCGCAACTTTTCATAAAAGTCACAATTTTTCATAAATGTCATAACTTGTCATGAAAGGGAAAGGCTAGTTTTGGAAATAAATAAATTAAAAGTGAATTATGGTTTGTGATGACACCACGTAGGCGGGCCTAAGGTTCTCTTTTATTATATATATATATATATATATATATATATATATATATATGATTTTACAAAGATCACATATCCAAAAATCAACAATAATAATAATTAGCTTCTCTTATGTATAATTTTTTTTCACAATATCTGTTCTAAATTCAAATTACTTGATAATACCGAAGAAATTATCAAAAGTTCAATTTCTATTAAAATAATTTTTTGCTTTGGGTCAAATTAGACTTAAATTAAACTACCATCAGTCGATATCTGAATTTCCACCATATTTTACCAATTTAATAATTTCATTCAAATTCATTTTCACTATAGTAAAGACAAGACACAAAAATTTAATAAAAAGAAGAGAAAAGAACATTTTTTTATATATAATTATAAGTAGTTCAATACGTCTAACTAATTTGCCGCCTCTTTTGAAATATGTCAATTAATTAGAACAATTACGTAACTGATCTCTTCACTTATACATACTTGTTTATTTTGAATTTGATATGTCTCTTAATTAGAACAATTACATAACTCTTTTCACTTTTATTTATTTATTTTAAATTTAATACATCTCTTAAGAAATAAGTAATAATTAATATGAGTATTTTATTATAATATTCATATTCATATCAAGTGATCGAATATATAGTCTTTGCTTTGAAAAAAATCATTTGAGGAATAGAATTTTTTTTTCTCAATATGTTAAAACTGACAAATAAAAATAAAAATTTCATTATGAGATACTAAACACGTAAAAATGAACAACATAAGTACTTTGTTGATTTCAACAGTGGGGTCCAGTAGGTATCTCTATCATTAAATTCATCGCAAAAAACATAACCACATGCATGCAGTTGCAAGTTTCTATAAAAGCTCTTACTATATGATAACAATATACCTAACTTTGAATATTAATTTTATCGTATCATATCATATTATATCATATTTGATGGCTTTAATTTCTCCAATTTCATCCTCTAATGGAAAAACCTTCAACCAAAAACTTTTTTCCAGAATTAGGGTTGCGATTGAATCCGATGTCCCACACATATACAAGCTCATGCAGCAATTATTCGTTTACCACGACATCACTCATCTCCTGAAATCGACTGAATCCTCCGTTACCTCGGGGCTATTTAACCCTAAATTTCCTCATCTTAGTCCTGTTACTACACTTCTAATCGAAGTCTCTGCTAATCCTTTTCCATCTTGTCTCAATGACAAGACTAGCTCCAAGGTACGTATGATAAATATGCTTGACTTCTCTATCTGTTATCATAATTTGATTTTAGGCCACTAATTTTATTGAGTCGCTCTTATCTATGAAGGAAGTTGATCTTAACATGCCCCTCATAGATGAGGAGTCAGAACAGTTCAGAGTTGTCAAATATGATCAACATGATGTTTTTATAGCTGGATATGTCATGTTCTACCCATGCTTCTCGAGTTTCTTCGAGAACCCAGTGTTCCACATGGAGAACTTCTTTATAAGAGAGTGTTATAGGAGTAAAGGGTTTGGGAAATGGTTGTTTTCAACCATGGCGTTGGAGGCTGCAAGAATGGGATTTTCTTCTATTGATTGGTATGCTTCGGATTGGAATGAAAGTGCACTTGGTTTTTACAAACATATGGGTGCTACAATTTCTGATGATTTTAGGGTTTTGAGTTTGGCTGGTAAGGCTCTTGAAGCATTTGAGGATGATAGTAACTAATAGTGTGTTTGGATGGTGTTACCAAATATTATATTGCATGTAGCTCTAAAATATTATGTTTGTTTTGATCGTTATTTAAATTTCGATCATTCAGTGTATTGTATTGTTATATACATCTCTATGTAATAATCGTTATATACATCTCTATGTAATAATCGTTATATACTTCTCTATGTAATAATGAAAAATCTCATTTTATGTAATTACTGATTGATTTGTTGTGATCACATGATCGTTGAAAAAAATAATTTTAATATCTCAAAAAGAAATCTTTATATTATTTATGTCTAGGTTCATTCCTTTATATCTTGTCCCGCTATTTTTTCACGCATATTTTCGCATTTACAAGCCAACTTTTACGAATGACCCGATTTTCTTGGTTTTTCATGTATATTAGTCAATGGATTGGGCGCTTTTGGGGAACTCATAATTTTTTTCTGAAAAAAATTATATGAGGACCTCTGTAATGAGTTGAGGAAACATTACGTACGTATAGTCCCACCATTTTTTTCATGCATATTTTCACATTTACAAGCCAACTTTTAGGAATTACCCGACGTTCTTGGTTATTCATGTTTATTAGCCTATGTACCTGACGCCTTTGGGCATCCAAAATTTTCTTCTGAAAAACTATATGAGGACCTCCGTAATGAGTAGGGGAAGCATTACAAGCCATTTTCTAATACCATTTTTTTTAACGCTCATTTCCGCATTTACAAGCCATTTTACAATAATCACCCAAATTTCTCGATTTTTCGTGTGTATTAACCCATGGATCTAGCACCCAAAACTTTTTTCTCAAAAAACTTTTCGAGGACTTCCGTAATGAGTTGGGGAACACCTTTTTTTAACACTCATTTCCGCATTTACAAGCCTTTTTTTACGAATCACCCAAATTTCCCAATTTTTCGTGTGTATTAGCCCATGGATCTGGCGCCCAGAGCACCCACATTTTTTTTCTCAAAAAAACTTTATGGAACCTCCGTAATGAAATGGAACCTTCATGTATACTCACGCCATTTTTTTAACGGTGGTTTCCTAATTTACAAGACCTTTTTTAAGAATCGCCCAAATTCTCCAATTTTTCGTGTGTATTAGCCCATGGATCTGGCGACCGTATCACTCAAAAAAAAAATCAAAAAACTTTTTGAGGACCTCTGTAATGAGTTGGGGTACCTTCACATATACTCACACCATTTTTTAACAATCATTTCAACACTTATAAGCCTTTTTTTAAGAAACGTCCGAATTCCCCAATTTTTCGTGTGTATTATCTCATCGATCTGACGCCCGAAGCACGAAAAGTTTTTTTCTCAAAAAACTTTATGAGGACTTCAGTAGTGAGTTGGGGAACCTTCACATATACTCACACCATTTTTTTAACACCCATTTCCTTATTTACAGACCCTTTTTAAGAATCACCCAAATTTCCCAATTTTTCGTATGTATTAGCCCATGGATCTGGCGCCCGAGGTACCCAAAAACTTTTCTCAAAAAACTTTATGAGGACCTCCTTAATGAGTTGGGAACCTTAACGTATACTCACACCATTTTTAACGTCCATTTTCGTATTTACAAGCTCTTTTTTAAGAATCGCTCAAATTTCTCAATTTTTCGTCTGTATTAGTTTTCTCAAAAAACTTTATAAGGACCTCTGTAATGAGTTGGAGAACCTTCAAGTATACTCACACCATTTTCTTGACGTCCATTTCCGTATTTACAAACATTTTTTTAAGAATTGCTCAAATTTTCTCGATTTTTCATGTGTATTAGCCCATAGATCTGGCGCCCCGAGTACCCAATTATTTTTCTCAAAAAACTTTATGATTACCTCCGTAATGAGTAGGGGAACCTTCACTTATACTCAAACAATTTTTAACGCCCATTTCCGAATTTATAAACCCTTTTTTAAGAATCATCCAAATTCCTTGATTTTTCGTGTGTATTAGCCCATGGATCTGGCGCCTGGAGCACCCAATTTTTTTCTCAAAAAATTTATGAGGACCTCCGTAATGAGTCTGGGAACCTTCACTTACACTCACACCATTTTTTAACGGTAATTTCTGTATTTACAAGTTCATTTTAAAGAATCGCCCAAATTCTCTGATTTTTCGTGTGTATTAGCCCATGGATCTGGCGCCCGGAGCACCTAAAATATTTTTCTAAAAAAACTTTATGAGGACCTTCTTAATGAGTTGGGGAACCTTCATGTATACTCTTATTTTAACTCTCATTTCCGCATTTACGAGCCTTTTTTAAAATTTTCTAAATTCTCTCATTTTTCGTGAGTATTAGCTCATGGATCTGGCGTCTGCAACACCCAAATTGTTTTTCTCAAAAAACTTTATGAGGACCTTAATAATGAGTTGGAGAACCTTCCGTATACTCACACCATTTTTTAACGTCCATTTCCGTATTTTAAAGCCATTTTTTAATAATTGCCTAAATTTTCCGATTTTTCGTAAGTATTAACCTATGGATCTACCGCCCAGAGCACCCACATTTTTTTCTCAAAAAGCTTTATGAGAACCTCCATAATGGGTTTGGGAACCTTCACGTATATTCACACCATTTTTTTAAGGTCCATTTCCGTATTTACAAGCCCTTTTTATAAGAATCACCAAAATTCTCCTAATTTTCGTGTGTATTAGCCAATGGAACTGGCGCCCGAAGCACAAATATTTTTTTTCTTAAAAGACTTTATGAGAACTTCCGAATGAGTTGGGAACCTTCACATATACTCACACCATTTTTTTAACGCCCGTTTCCTTATTTACAAGACCTTTTTAAGAATCTCCCAAATTTCCCAATTTTTCATGTGTATTAGCCCATGGATCTTGCGACCGGAGCACTCAAAAAAAAATTTCAAAAAACTTTTTGAGGATCTACGTAATGAGTTGGAGTACCATCACGTATACTCACACTATTTTTTTTTTAACGCTCATTTCAACATTTATAAGCCTTTTTTTAAAAATTGCCAAATTTCCCAATTTTTCATGTGTATTAGCCCATGGATCTGGAGCCCGGAGTACCAAAAGTTTTTCTCAAAAAACTTTATGAGGACCTCCGTAGTGAGTTGGGGAACCTTCACGTATACTCACACCATTTTTAAGGTCCATTTCCTCATTTACAAGCCCTTTTTTAAGAATCGCCCAAATTCCCCGATTTTTTTTTGTGTATTAACCAATGGATCTAGCGTCTGAGGCACCAAAAAAATTTTCTTAAAAAAACTTTATGAGGACCTCTTTAATAAGTTGGGAACCTTCACGTATACTCTCACTATTTTTTAATGCTCATTTTCACATTTACAAGCTCTTTTTTAAGAATCGCCCAAATTTCCCAATTTTTCGTGTGTATTAGCCCATTGATCTGGCGCCTGTAGCACCCAAAAAAGTTTTTCTCAAAAAACATTATGAGGACCGCCATAAATGAGTTGGAGAACCTTCACATATAGTTACACTATTTTTTGAACGTCTATTTTCGCATTTACAAGCTATTTATTAAAAATCACTCAAATTCTCATATTTTTCGTTTGTATTAGCCAATGGATCATGCGCCTAGAGCACCCAAACTTTTTATCTTAAAAAACTTTTTGAGGATCTTTGTAATGAGTTGGAGAACCTTCATATATACTCACACCATTTTTTAACGTCTATTTCTGCATTCATATGCCTTTTTTTTAGAATCTCCCAAATTTCTCGATTTTTCGTGTGTATTTGCCCATAGATCTGGCAACCGAAGCACCTAAATATTTTTCTCAAAAATCATTATGAGAACCTCCATATTGAGTTGGGAACCTCCACGTATACTCACACCATCTTTCAAGCCCATTTTCACATTTACAAGCCTTCTTTTAAAACTCTCCCAAATTTCTTGATTTTTCGTGTATATTAGCTCATGGATTTGGCGCCTAGAAAACTCAAAAAAAAATTCTCAAAAAATTTTATGAGTACCTCCGTAATGATTTGGTGAACCTTCACGTATACTCACAAAAAAATTATAACAACCATTTCCAAATTTACAAGCCCTTTTTTAAGAATCGCCAAATTCTCCAAATTTTTGTGTGTATTAACACATTAATTTGACGCCTGGAGCATCCTAAATTTTTTTCTCAAAAAACTTTATAAGGAACTCCGTAATGAGTTGGAAAACTTTCACGTATACTCATACCATTTTTTTAACACTCATTTCTGTATTTACAAGCTTTATTTTAGTAATCACCCAATTTTCTCGATTTTTCGTGTGTATTATCCCATTGATCTTGAGCCCGGAGTACCTGAAAGGTTTTTTTCAAGAATATTTTATGAGGGCCTCCATAATGAGTTAGGGAACCTTCACTATACTAACACCATTTTTTAACGTCTATTTCCGCATTAACAAGCCATTTTTTAAGAATCACCCAAATTACTCGATTTTTTGTGTGTATTAGTCCATGAATCTGGAGTCCGAAGCGATTAAAATTTTTTCTCAATAAACTTTATGAGGACATCCGCAATGAGTTGGGAACGTTCACGTATACTCACACCATTTTTTAACGTCTATTTCCTTATTAACAAGTTTTTTTTTTAAAATCACTCAAATTATCCGATTTTCTGTGTGTATTAGCTCATGGATCTAACTCCCCAAGCACCCAAAATTTTTTGCTCAAAAAACTTTGTGAGGACCTTTGTAATGAGTTGGGGAACTTTCATTATACTCACACCATTTTTTAAACACTTATTTCCGCATTTAGTAGTCTTTTTTTAAGAATCGCCCAAATTTTCTAATTTTTCGTGTGTATTATCCTATAGATATGACGCCCGGAGCACCTAAATATTTTTTTCAAAAAACTTTATGAGGACTTCCGTAATGAGTTGTGTAACATTCACGTATACTCACACCATTTTTAACGCCCATTTCCTCATTTATAAGCCCTTTTTTAAGAATCGCTCAAATTCTTCGATTTTTCGTGTGTATTTGCCTATGGATCTGGAGCCCAGAGAACCCAAATTATTTTCTCAAAAAACTTTATGAGTACCTACGTAATGAGTTAGGGAATTTTCACGTATACTCACACCATTTTTTTAACGCTCATTTCTGCATTTAGAAGCCCTTTTTAAGAATCGCCCAAATTCTCTGATTTTTGTGTGTATCCCATGGATCTGGCCCCAGAGTACCCAAAAAAATTTCTTGAAAAAACTTTATGAGAACCTCCGTAATGAGATGGGGAACTTTCACGTATACTCACACCATTTTTTAATGTCTAGTTCCGCATTTACAGGCCATTTTTTAAGAATTATCTAAATTCTTCGATTTTTTGTATATATTAGCTCATTGATCTAGCGCACAGAATACCCAAAAAAAAATTCCAAAAAAATTTATGAGGACCTCCGTAATGAGTTGGCGAACCTTCACGTATACTCACAAAAAAAAATTTAACAACGATTTCTACATTTATAAGCCCTTTTATAAGAATCGTCCAAATTCCCTATTTTTCGTATATATTAGCCTTCAATCTGGCGCTAAGAGCACCCTAAATTTTTTCTCTCAAAAAAATTTATGAGGACCTCCGTAATGAATTGGGAACTTTCACGTATACTCACACCATTTTTAATGCTGATTTTCGCATTTTGAAACCATCTTTTAAGAATCGCCCAAATTTCTGATTTTTCGTGTGTATTAGCCCATGGATCTGGCGCCTAGAGCACCATAAAATAATTTTCTCAAAAAACTTAATGAGAACCTCCGTAATGAGTTGTGGAACCTTCACGTATACTCACACCATCTTTTAACGTTCATTTCTGCATTTAGAAGCCCTTTTTTAAGAATCACCCAAATTCTCCAATTTTTCGTGTGTATTAACCCATGGATTTGGCACCCCGAGTATCCAATTTTTTTTCCTCAAAAACCTTTATGAGGATCTCCGTAATGAGTTGGGAAACATTCACGTATTCTCACACCATTTTTTTAATGCCAATTTCAGCATTTACAGGCCCTTTTTGTAAGAATCGCCCAAATTTCCCAATTTTTGTGTGTATTAGCCCCATGGATCTGGCACACGGAGCATCCAAAATTTTTTTCTCAAAAAGCTTTACAAGGACCTCCATACTAAGTTGGAGAACCTTCACATATACTTAAACTATTTTTTACCGCCCATTTCCGCATTTACAAGCCCTTTTTTAAAAATCACTCAAATTCCCCCGATTTTTTGTGTGTATTAGCTCATGAATCTGGAGCCCGGAGCTGTTTTATTAGGAAAATATATTTGGATTGGTTTAGAGTCGCCACTTAATTTTTAAGAAAAATCAAGAAAACTATTATTTTCAAAAGACTAAAACAGTAAATCTATTGAAAAAACTTGAAAAGGGTTCGAGATTCTTATTAACATTCTAGGAAGGTTTTAAAAGCACCTAGAATGTCCACTAATGTGGTTATCCGACAATTAATCATTTGGCTAAAGTATTTTAACTTAACTTAATTGAACAAATTTTATAGTTAGAATCGTTTTTTTTTAAAAAGGGAAAAGGGAAATATTGGCCTATTATTTAAGTGAGGTATTTTTGTGAAATCATTTATTTATTATTTAAGTGAAGTAAAATACGAATAATTTAGTTAAGTGATTAATTCAGAATGGGTGTCCTTCGGGGATTTGAATTTTTAACTTTAAGATTAATAGCAGATAATAACGGGTAAGCAAACACAACAAAGAAACGAGGGAAAGAGAGTTGGACCCAAATCTGGTTTCTGTCCGCCTGGACCAGTATTCGGGCCCATTTTCAGTTTGGGCCTTTGGCCCAATTCCTGTCCATTTTTATACATGTCCTAGACTAAGTTTCGAAATTTACTTCTCTGGGTCTTATGCCCATCTTCCACCTGTCCTAAATTCTAACAGAGATAATAATAATGACTAGATGAGCTTAGGCCCAATAATAACAAAATACAATGAATTAAGAGTGGGCCTTTGGCCCAAATTTTTTAATTTTCTCGATTTGTCGCTTCTTTCAACTTCGGGACCTGTTCGTCAATTTTATAGTTGGCTGACTCGAATAAAAGATAGAATTGGGCCTCCATGGCCCAAAGGAAAATGCAAGGATATGGTCCATAGAACCCGGGCAGATTTCACATGTAAAAGAAAAAGGAAAAACAGAATGTAAGAAACCATCCGCTGATTTAATAAGTAAATAAAATAAATAAATCGATATGCCACAACTTCAAGTCTTGCACACTACCACAAAGAAACATTTCACCTTGAACAGAACAATTATCACATGCTAGGAAATCGATCATACAACTATGCTCCGGTACGATTAAGAATCCTAAACAAATGTTATGAAGAAATAGTTGGAATGAAGAGAACACCATATTCAAGGTGGGGGCGTGGGTTGACTTGCGCAATAGTCACTTTTAGAACACATGCCAGTGAGCAAAAAGAAAAAAAGAAAAAAAATCTTACTTAGCAATTAATAAATGCTATATCCCACAATTATTAAATCAACAATACTACACTATTCTAAGTGATTTTTGCTAGAATAATGAGATCAGGACAAATTTCAAAATATTGTAGCTAACTCAAAATATCAAACCAAGTAAACACGTGTACAAATAAAAGCATAAGAACTCAAAGCTAATGTCAAATGTTTGACCCAAACTGAAACAGTGAGTGGAAAAAATTAAAAAATGTGAAGGAAAAAATAAAACAAATAAAATTTAGAACAAAATGGAAGTCACAGACAATAGGGAAAGTATGCTACCGACTCAAATAAAAATGGAACATTTTTTCAACTGAAGTCGAATGACATGAAGACGAAACTCGACTTAAACACGTCACATGAGGCAGTAAGACAACAAAATGTCTAAGAAACAGACAAAACTACATGGTTCAAACAAGCATGGGACTACATCATATATATTAACCATATTATCTTATTAAAGAACTTAAACTTACATGAATACTAGCATTAAACAGTAACAACTTAAACACGGCATACACGAAATAGAACAGATTAATAGCACTCGAATGAAGGTTTCAGAAAGGGGAACATCTAGACTCACTCGAACAGAGAAATGCAGAAACAACCACACTCGATAAAATTTAGCAAAGAAACCTCAAAACGATATTACAACTAATCCATGAAAACAAGCTAGGATACATAACTCATATTAACAACATCATCATCTACTTAATAACGACTAGTCAGCGAACAACCCCAGGGTAACGATTTTATAATATTAACCAAACAAAACAGAGGAAGAGATGAAGAGAAAATCCATCGGAGAAAAGGTTACCTTTTCCGGGCAGCGAACAGGGGACAACGACGAGTGAAGACAATAAGCTTCCACCAACAACTCCGAGGATTCCGGCAAGTTTCCAACAACCCACAAAGAAAGCGATAAGGAAAAATATTTTTTAGGTGTATTGCTTATATGACCTTTATCACTAGTAATCCCCCTTTTTTAATCTTAATCCCCCAAAAAAAAAAATTGCCCCGCTCCACAATGAATCCAAACGATTATATAGAAGGGAAAACTAGGTTTTGGAGAGGGGGAAACGGATGAAAATTCGGGTTCAAGGCCCATTCGAAAATTTCAAAATCCAAAATCCTTTCACCATTAAGGATAAACATCTTTTTTTTCTGAAGTTTCGTCCCATTCCGAAAGAGGCAATAGGGACAGACGCGTGTTTGCTTCTCTGCTCAAATCGTACAATGGAGAGGGACGTGAGGAAGATGTCGTTGACACCTTTGGGACTGCCGATTCCAGGTCAATTTACTAGACCGGACTGTGAATTTTGGGTTTCGTAATGGGCTGCTGCTGGAGAGATTCTGGACTGGGTTTTGCGTTTTGGGTTTTTCTGGAAGAAGAATGAATGGTACAGGGGTGGGGTCGTTTGGGTTGTTTTGGCATGTTGCTGATTGTATTTTTTATGTTGTTAATGTGGGGTTTGGTGGGTATCTTTTATGTATTGGGTAGTGGGTATTGGGCCGGGTAATAGAAGTAATGGGCTGGGTCGGGGAATTATGGTGGGCTGCTGGTAGGAAAATCTAAGTGGATGGCCAGCTTAGTCTTTTTTTATATAGCCAAATGAATTATGATTTGACCAAATTGAATTTCCCTAGTAAAATTTAGTTAAGACTTAAATATGACGAATTAATATAATTAATTAATGAGCTTCTTAATGTTAACAAAATAAAAATAACTAACTTAATTATAAACTAATTAACTCAAAATATAAGCTATTAATTGATTAAACTAAATTACCAAATATTTAAACAAAACTAAAATCTTTTTGAGACAATTTTCGAACATTCATAAAATACACTAATTAGCACATAATTATATAAAATATCACATTTATTACTTATTTCTTTTTTTTTTTTTTTTTTTTTTTAAATGACAAAATTACTTAAAATGACTTGAAAAATATTTTGAATTTTATAAAGTCAGTTATTTCAAATAGTTTGGATTTAAGAAACTCAAAAATTAATGATTGCCGGGGAGGGTCAAAATTGGGGTGTCAACAATGAATAATATAGAAAGTATAATACAAAATTTAGTAATGCATGATTATAACGTTGAGACAAACTAGTACATGAGATATGGTTTAAATCATATGTTTACATTTAAGCAAAATAATAGTATGTGTTTTTATTATTATGAAGGTTAATCTATTCTCTGGGTATTTAATTTACATATTACTAATATTCTATGTTTCTTCTTTCACACTATAACTTATATAAATTAATATATAAATTCACTCTAATTTACACATGTATTATAAATTATGTGAAAAAGTATCAAGTGGATATTACTTACAATGATTTAAAAAAAGAAATGCAATAAAACACAGAACATCACGGTAATCAAACAAAGGTTTGGTTGGAAAATTAGAAAAGTTAAACTCCACATAAAATTTGTACATTATTTCATATAAACCTTAGTTTCAACATTTACCCCCCCACAAAACCTTCTTTACGATGTTTGATATTTTTATTCTTTTGTATAATTAATTTCCTCATAAATTCTATGTGATTGAATGTACAGATATAAATAAGATTTATTTAATAGTATAAAGAAGATTTAAAAACTGAATATTCTAAATCATTCGAAATCTGAGAAGCTCAAAAATTAATTTCTACCGGGGAGGGTCAAAATTGAGTGTCAACAGGAGCACCCAATTTTTTTTTCTCAAAAGACTTTATGAGGACCTCCATAATAAGTTGGGGAACTTTCACGTATATTCACACCATTTTTTTAACGTCCATTTTTGCATTTACAAGCTTTCTTTTAAGAATCGTCCAAATTCCCTGATTTTTCATTTGTTAATCCCATGGAACTCAGATCTGGCAATCTGGCACCCATAGCACCTAAATTTTTTCCTAAAAAAATGTTATGAGGACATATGTGATGAGTTGGGGAATCTTCAAGTAAACTCACATAATTCTTTTAACGCTCATTTTCGCATTTACAATTCCTTTTTTAAGATTAACTCAAATTCACTAATTTTTTGTGTGTATTAGCCAATGTATCAAGTGCTCGGAGCACTCTAAAAAAATTCTAAAAAAAATTATGAGGACCTCCGTAATGAGTTGGGGAACCTAACGTTCATTTCCGCATTTACAAGCCTTTTTTTAAAAATCGCCCAAATTTCTCGTCTGACGCTCGAAGTATCCAAAAAAAAATTCTCAAAAAACTTTATGAGGACCTCCGTAATGAGTTGGGGAACCTTCACGTATACTCACACCATTTTTTTAACACCCATTTCCGCATTTACAAGCCATTTTTTTAAGAATCACCAAAATTTCTCGATTTTTCGTGTGTATATTAGCCCATGTATTTGGCGCCTAGGAGCACCCAAAAATATTTTCTTAAAAATTTTAAGAGGACCTCCGTAATGAGTTGGGGAACCACTATGTATATTTACACCTTTTTTAAACGCCTATTTCCACATTTACAAGCCTTTTTTTTAAGAAATTATCCAAATTTCTAAATTTTTGTGTGTATTAGCCCATGAATTTGGCGGCTGAAGCATGTAAACTATTTTTATGATATGAGGACCACCGTAATGAGTTAGGGAACCACCACGTATACTCACACCATTTTTTAACACCTATTTTCTCATTTAAATGCCTTTTTTATGAATTAAGCAAATTTCTCAATTTTTTGTGTGTTTTAGCACATGGATGTGGCGCCTCGGAGCACCCAAAAAAAATTTCTGAAAGAAAAACATTATGATGACCTCTGTAATGAGTTAAGAAACAACTACATATGCTCATATTTTTTTAAACACCTATTTCTGTATTTACATGCCTTTTTTAGAAATTACGCAAATTTCTCAATTTTTCATGTGTATTAGCTAATAGATTTGGCACCTCGGAGAACCAAAAAAAAATTCTAAAAAAACCTTACGAGGACCTCCGTAATGAGTTTGGAAACCACCATGTATACTCACAACATTTTTAACACCTATTTCTACGTTTACAGACCCTTTTTTGGAATTACGCAAATTTTCCAATTTTTCCGTGTGTTAAAGCAGATGGATCTAGCGCCTCGCATAACCCAAAATTTTTTACTGAAAAAACTTTGTGAGAATCTCTGTAATGAGTTGGGAATTACCACGTATACTTACACTATTTTTTTAACACTTATTTTCGCATTTACATGCTCTTTTTCAGAATTATGCAAATTCTTTGATTTTTCATGTGTATTAACGCATGAATCTGATGCCTCGGAGCACCTATTTCCACATTTACATGTTTTTTTAGGAATTACGCAAATTTCTCGATGATATTTTTTATGCATTAAACTTGAAGTTTTGCATGAGTCTTAGGCATTTTGGTATTAGATGTGATGATATTTTGATCTTATTTTGTAGGAAATAGGTTTTGGATCACCAATTTATATTGAGTCAATATCATCAATTTATATTGAATCACTATTATTCTCTTTAAATAACCGTCATTTGAAAAAATCTCAAATTTATATTGAATCAATATCATCATTTACTAGAAAAGCTTGTTGAATTATGCCGTATTTGTTGACATGCTTCAAGCTATGAAAATTTCCTACGCATTTTCCTCATAAAATATTTTTCGTACAATTTCAACACTTAGGAATCTTAAATCCATCTCTATATATTAAAGTAGATATCTTAGTGATGAGCAACTCATATCAGGAACAAGCCTAATCATTTCCACTTCCTATACCAAACATGTAACAATACAAGATTTTCCAACTTAATTTCTACATAAATAATTTTCTAAAAATTGTTTGATGCGAACAATTTAACGATAAATTAGTGATGAAAATTTAATAGTGATGTTAAGTCCAGATGTAGCTCAAAAACTATAAACTAGTTATTGGGCAACGATGAACACTTGAAGAGAGATCGAAATGTTAGATGAGAAACCCATCTAACATTTTTACTCCCTTCTCCTTTGTTTTCCAGACATGTAACGGTGTCCACCAATTAAATTTGATGGACGCCTGACTATATGTCTGGTATTCAATAAATTACACACACACACATACATATATATATATATATATATATATATATAAACTATTTAAAACAAACTTGTTGCAATAATTTTTTGAAACAAGCAAGCAATATGCATTGTCAATATAAATAACGATGAGATGAACGGCATAAAAAGTTATTTATATTGATGATATATAAAACTTAAACTCATATAGTAACAAGAGGAAGAAATAAATTGGGAGAGATTTAAGAGTGAAGCTAACAAATGAAATTATCCTCTTGGTGTGTATGTTAATGATGAAATTGGGCGGAAATATAAATATAAATAAACTGAGGTTAGGGTTTCAAATGGGAGTTTATTTGGGCTTGGAAGTTTCAATACTGTAAGGCCCATATTATTTTAGATGTTTGTGATATTAATGAAAATATACGGACTTCTAAAATACTCATAAGTTATTAAGATTTGTGGTAGAGAATATCTTGTTACGTAATAGTGATATTGGTTGTGTTTTAATTTATGTGACACTTTTTATTTTTGAAATATAAACTATGTGAACTTTGACTAATATTTTTATGGCATAATACATAAATGTGTCTTTTAACTTGGGTTCAGCTGACATTCATGTTCTTTGACTTTGAGTGTACACAAGTAGATACTTAAATTTGTATAAAATTGAACAAATAGACACATGTGTCCTACGTGGGGTTCAACATGACAATTTTGTGTCCTATGTGGTGTTCGTGTATTATTACATAATTATGCAATGTAAGAACATGATGCATAAATTGATCAAAGTTTGTCCGCCTCTATTTAATATTCAAATCTAGTTTATTACAAGTTTGAGAAATTCTTCAATATTCTTGTCTGAACTTCCTCCTTCATCTACTGCTTCCTTGGCCAATTTTTTCCATTTATTTGCATTCTCTTTAAGCATTATACCTTTCTCTTCCCTCATGACTTCCCTTATGGAACTCACGATTTCGTCTCTATTCACTACACCATTTTCTCCAGCCTTAACGCGAACTCCTGTTTGCCATACATCACTAATAAATTTCGCGTTAGTTGGTTGATCTGACCATTGGGGCATGGCCACCATTGGCACTCCCAAACTCAGTGCCTCCAGAGTCGAATTCCATCCACAATGAGTAAAGAAACATCCAACTGCTTGATGTGACAACACATCGAGTTGAGGGCACCAATTCACTATTAGACATTTCTCTTTCGACTTGGACATGAATTCCTCTGTAAGTTTGTTCTCTTCTGTAGCTCTAACAACCCACAAGAAGTAGAAATCGCTCATCATCAATCCTGAAGCTAGTTCTTCCATTTGTTGTTCGCCAAGATTGGCTAAACTTCCGAATGATACATAAACAACAGAGCCAATTTCTCTCGAGTCTAGCCACTTCATACAAGTTTCACTGTTAGGTTTGAAGAGACTCAAACCGTATTCTTTGTCATCTTTCAGTCGCTTGTCAAGATACATTGATGGAATAATTGGTCCGATGGTTTTGATTCGACATTGTGTCCTTAGCCAGTCGATCACCTGTACAAAAATTCAGCAACAGAAACCTCAGATTAGTTACTAAGTATAACACTATGTAAGGATGTGTCATTTTATTTCCATTATTTATATATCACTCTTCTTTTTAGTCCGTCACAGAAAGAATTAGAAACTTCCTATAATTGGAAACTCTTCAAGGTTTAAACTTCTAATTTATTCTTGATACATTGCTCTTCTAGTCAGAGAATGTCATAACATAATTAAGACCTACAACTTCGTAGTAATTTTTTACCCTACGACAAGGGTTGAGTTCTATCAGAGTCATAAAAGGGCAGCTTAGTGCACTAAGCTCTCACAATACACGAGAGAAGGACTTAGATCATAAGGTCTATTTTAGGTAGCCTTACCCTGCATTTCTATAAATAAAAGTCTACACGATGACCGAGGGGATTTGAACCCTCAACCAAGAGGGTAATATAGCTTAACAAGCCCCTCTTTTGCCACTAGATCAACTCGTATTTTCGAATTTCTCAATACAAATACAGGATCCGCCCAAATATTACCACAGAACTCCTACCCAACCCCATGAATCCACCCTTGTCCACAACTCAAACCCGTAATCTCCTGATCACAAAACAACAATTTTACCAGTCCCGCCAAAACACAATTTACTAACAACAAAATATGAATAAAACCCAAAACACAATAAATAGTGAAAGATAAGGGTGGGGGTGGGGGGTTTACCTCCTTCTCCAACACATCAAATGAGTTGAACAAAAGCCAATCTGCTTTCTTGAAATTGATATTCCTGCTGAATACAAGTTTCCTAAGAGATGGATACAAATCACTCTGACACACAAAAGAAGGCAAATCTTGTTTTTGCAACAATGGAAGTGAAGGAAAACACACACCATCATCAAAAACACAAACTTTATTTTTTTCTGGATCCATATGATAATATACAACACTAAGAGCACAAGATTGTGTAAAAAAAGCAGCCCCTTTTAACCCTAATTCATGTGCCAAATCAATTGCCCATGTTGTTATCGAATCGAAAACAAGAACCTTCACAGGATACTCAGAATCAGACAATTCCTCAACAATTTTTGTCAAATTTTTTGACACCAAAACATGAAACCATTCAAGAAAAAGATCATAACTTTGTGGTGGGGTTTCATCATTATGTGGAATAGAGTGAATCTTGATTGAACCAGATTCTAATATTGGCATAGATTTGGTAACAGAGTCTATGGTGATTAAGGTCACTTTAACTGATTCTTTTGATGTTAATCTTTTGGAAAATTGAACCATTGGGTTTATGTGACCTTGTACTGGGAATGGAAGAACTAAAACATGAGATTTGTTGTTTTTTTCTTCCATTTTTTGCACTAATTTTACTCTTTGTAACTTGTAAGTTTATCAATCTTAAGAGAATAAGACCTAAAGTTGGTTTTTCATTTGGATAAGAATGAGGGGAAAACACACCCTAGTCTTAAGAGGGGAGTTTGACCAAGAATAGTCAAACATTCATATTCTGCCGTTCTAAAAAGAATGTCCTTCTTTTTAATATTTTTTTAATTTTGAATTTTCTCGATAGGCTTAAGATTGTAAATTAAAATTTATTTTATTTTACATATTTTTATCACATTTTTCAAGACATTATATTTATTATATTCAAAAAGTGATATAGTAAAATTATTCTTCTATTTATAGTTTTTTAGGAAGTGTGCAATGTCAATACTGAACAAGTATTGTTGAAATCCGACAAACAAATTGAAACGAATAGAGTTGTTACTCTTTTTTATTCCTCAAACCTATTATGAAAACTATTTTCTTGAGTTAAGAGTCTTTCAAGAACAATTCCTTTATTTAGGATAAGATCTGAATACACCCTATACTATTTCGATCATATTTATTGATCACACTATATGTTATTGTTCCTGGTTGGATGCTATAATGAAATATTGCTATACATAACATATAGTAGAATATAACATATTAAATCGATTTCAAAAAAACTTGTTCTTTAAAGTGAATGTTTTATAGAGCATGATTCTCACAGAGAGATCTGTCTATAATTAGTGATAGATTATAACGTTTTGGTAAATATTAAACTTTCAAATCATTTAATATTTACGTAAATGATATTAATATGTGATGGTCATGAATTTTTGGTCCCGCTTAATATTTGCTTAAAATACTATAGCATCCGCTTCGGTGGAAAAAGAAGAAGAGAAAGTCTAGTGGCTTTAAATAAAATGCCACATCAATATTCTGAATAACAAGTTCATACCTTTTATTACTATACATTATGAAACAACGTAAAACAATAATTAAATTAGAAATTCTGAAGCATTGGTAAAGCAAATGTTTTATGAATATGTTACTCAATTTAGTGCATTACAAGTTTGAAAGAAATTCTTCAATATTCTTATCAGAACTCCCTCCTTCATCTACTGCTTCTTTAGCTAATTTTTTCCATTTCATTGCATTCTCTTTAAGCATTATACCTTTCTCTTCCTCCATGACTTCCCTTATGGAACTCGCGATTTCGTCTCTATTAACTACACCATTTTCTCTAACCTTAACGCGAACTCCTGTTTGCCATACATCACTTATAAATTTCGCGTTAGTTGGTTGATCCGACCATTGAGGCATAGTCACCATTGGCACTCCCAAACTCAATGCTTCCAGAGTCGAATTCCATCCAGAATGAGTAAAGAAACATCCAATTGCTCGATGAGCCAATACATCGAGCTGAGGGCACCAATTCACCATTAGTCCTTTCTCCGATAACTTGGACATGAATTCCTCAGGGAGTTTATTCTCTTCTGTAGCTCTAACAACCCACAAGAAGTAACATTTGCTCATTATCAATCCCAAAGCTAGCTCCTCCATTTGTTGTTCGTCAAGACTGGCTAAACTTCCAAATGATACATACACAACAGAGTCAATTTCCTTTGAATCTAGCCACTTCATACAAGTTTCACTATTAGGCTTGAAGAGACTCAAACCATATTCTTTGTCATCCTTTAGTCTCTTGTCAAGATACATCGATGGAATAGTTGGTCCGATAGTTTTGATTGGGTATCGAGGCCTTATCCAATCGACTACCTGTACAAATTCATGGTTTGATTTAGATCGATTTTCCTCTAGAAAGAAATGAAACCACTTAAGTCTATTTTTTTAAAATATTAGAACCAAACAAATTAGGGATCCGGCACCTCTTCATTTCCCTTCTCTCCATTTTTCCCAAGTTCTTGCTTAGATGTGAGACACGTGACATAGCTAAAAATAAATGGCTAAGATTTAATTGATTAAAATAAGATTCTAATTATGATTTATATAATTAATATTTCATAAGAAAAATAATAATAACATAATCATAAGTCATAACAATATAATATCTTGTCCATAAATATATTATAAAAACTTTTCTCTTTTCTATTTTTTTTCCTACGAGTATTTATCTTCCGTTTTTTTAAAAAAAAAATTGAGTAAGTGTTAGATAGCAACTTTGAATTTTCTCTTAAAACCAGTTAACATATAATTAATAGCAAAAATAATTGCATGGAAAAAAAAAATTAGAAAAAGAGATTATTTTATAAGTAATATATTTATGGACAAAAAGAGAAGATATATACTAGAAAGAAAAAAATAGAAAAAGGGATTTTTTTTAATAATATATTTATGGACAAGATAATATATTGTTATGATTGTGGTATTGTCATTTTTATTATGAATTATTAATTATCTAAATTATAATTAGAATTTTATTTTAATTCAATTAAATCTTAATCGTTAATTTTTACCTATGCCATGTGTCTCACATTCAAGCAAGAACTTGGGGAAATGGAGAGGAGTCCGATCCACAAATTAGGTATAGTCACATGGTAAAAAAGAAAATAGATCTAGATCTACTCCTCTACTTTGGACTATTCTATGTTGTATGGAGCATAGTATTGACCGATTGTGAACTCTCACTAAGATTAAGAATGAAGATATACATGACAAGGTAGGTGTAGCCTCCGTGGTAGATAAGATGAGGAAAGTCAAACTAAGATGGTTCGTACATGATAATATCTGCGTAGATTTGTTGAGAATATAAGTATATAACTAAATAATAAAAGTGTGTTCTCTCTAACAGCTTAAGTTTTTAGATGAGATGATCACATGTTTTAACATGGTATCAGAGCAGACAAAAATCCTGAGATCGAATCTCACCACCACCCAAATCAAAATTGAATTTCCATGTGCTTGGCCTCATACACTTTAATCAAGATTCTACCCTTCTCAAACCTCATCTATGAGATTTGAGCTCTACTAACACAAGTATATTGAATGGAGTGGACCCAAAGGATTACATTAAGATAAGAGAATAGTTACCTCCTTTTCCAATGCATTAAATGTGTTGAAGAAAAGCCAATCTGCTTTCTTGAAATTGATGTTCTGACTGAAGATAAGTCCTCTAAGAGTTGGATACAAATCAGTATCATAGATGAGAGAAGGCAAATCTTCCTTTGCCAGCAATGGAAGTGAAGGCAAAGATACATCAGAGCCATCCAAAGAAACTTTGGTAGTCTCTAAATCCATATGATAGTAAATGGCACTAAGAGAACAAGATTGTGTGAAAAAAGCAGCCCCTTTTAGTCCTAATTGATGTGCAAGATCAATTGCCCAAGTTGCCATCGAATCGAAAACAAGAACTTTCACAGGGTACTCTGAATCAGATAATTTCTCAACAATTTTTGTCAAATTTTTGGATACCAAAAGATGAAACCATTCAAGCATTGGGTCAATATTTTGTGGTGGAGACTCATCATCATGAGGAATGGACTCAATATTGATTAAACCAGACTCCTTTGGCATGTTCTTGCTAATAGAGTAAATGGTGACTAATGTCACTTTATTAACTCCTTTTGATGCCAATCTTTTGGAAAATTGAACCATTGGATTTATGTGGCCTTGTACTGGGATTGGGAGAACTAAAATATGAGATTTGTTGGATTTTTCTTCCATTTTCTGCACTATACTCTTACCTGACTTAAAGTTACTGCTATCTATATAAAGGGCTGGGCAAGAATATATATAGTCTTAAATTGGTCTAGTTTTTTGTTCAATAGTCAATTATTAATTATTGAGCATGTGTTAGGAGATGTGAGATACATAATTGTCAATGATAAGATTACTTCCATGATCTTTAGACAAATAGACAATATTAGCTTAGGATCCATAAATCTATTAGTTTAATGATTAGAAAAATATATATTTTCACGCATAGTGGCTTTCCTGAACTATATAGAGGTGGTTGCGTTATCCCCCCTCCCCCAAAAGAAGGATTTCCAATGTGAGTTTGAATAAGTCGAGACTTATAGATGTTACAATTCAAAAATCGGGTGTGATGACACTTGTTTTATCATACCAAGACAGATCAGTCTAAACTCAAAGAAACAAGATTAAATGTGAAAGTAAAACAGACTAGCATAATATAAATCTACAGAAATAATAACATTACTCAAAATACCTCCAAAAACTGGTGTCACTTGTACAAGCCTTTAAGTAATACCTTAGATTCAAAAGGAATACAAGTATAAATGTCTGTGTCTAGAACATAACAAAAATATAATGAAAGAGTAAGATGTCTGTCAAAGTTGTAAAAATATGACACTTGGACCTAACTCAACCCCAAAAGCTAGCTCTTGAGGGGAGGATTGCCCAAGTCCATATAAAGAGACCACCAGCCCATTCCCGACATTAATGTTTTCATGAAGTAGCATACATTCATCTTAATGCATTAAATGAATTACAAATTTAGATTAACTTTGTAATATACACAAGCCCTAAATTTCAATAACCAAAACCCCTCATTTCTTGGTTGCATTAATACTTAGAAATAAGTCAAATAACTACAACCCCCAAATTCTAATAACCTAAACCCCCTGATTTCTTTGCTTCATTAATAGAACATTTTCTAATAACTACAACCTACTAAATTTTAATAACCACATTTCTGGGCTCCATATTTCTCAATTATTGCATACCCAATGGTAGTTACATATACATTTATGGTGGTTGTTGCATACGTATTTTTATTTTCTTCCTGAAATGTTTCTTAAGCTTAATTAACACATTTGAATATTTTTTCAATTTTTTTTTACGTCTTATATTATATATTTGTTATTTTTTTAGTTTTGGTTTTATGAAACTTATACCCTTTCATTTATTTATTATTTTTTTCTTTTATTTGCTTTAAATATCCACATTTATATCTCATATCTAATTACCTATTCAATTGCAACCATTAATATATATCTATATCTATAACTATAATATTTCTCATATTCACAACCTCTAAATATTTAATTTAAGATTTTAAGATAACTTTTGGTGTTCCTCCAATTTTATTTATATAAATCATCTTCTTTGTTTCATGAGATCCTTAGGTATCCTTTTCATTTTATAGTTAAAGTAATGAAACATTTATATCATTTTTGTGCCTTTGTTCTATTGATCATTCTTTAGTTTGACTCGACAAAGAAGGATCTTGAATTTTGATTGGCTATGATAGAAGGAGTTGACAAAAAATTGAAAAATTGTGTACAATTTCTATATTTTTGTTTACATCTATATTGTATGATTAAAGTTTCAAAAAAGATGAGTACACTGTATTTTTTTGTGTTTTCTATCTATTAGACTTTTTAAATATAATTTTCTATGAATTTCTGATTGATTAATCATTTGTGGTTTTATTGAAAGTTTGCTAACTACTAACCAAAATTCAAAACTAACAGTTGGTTGCTTAAAAGAACTTGATTTTAAACATTAAAATACGCTCCTTATTTTGGTACTTTTTACCATATTTTAAAGATATACTCCCTCCGTCCCATTTAATGTGGCAACATTTGACAGGGCACGGAGTTTAAGAAATAAATGAAAACTTTAAAATGTTTACCAAATTGCCCTTTAAAAAGTAAACTCACTTTTCTCTCTCCTCATAAATGTATTGGAGTATTATTTTAAGATTAAGTGGACCAACAAGGGTAAAAGAGAAATTATACCTTTAAATACTTACCATATAAGAAAATGTGACATTCTTTTTGGGACTGACCAAAAAGGAAATGGTGCCACATAAAATGGAACAAAGGGAGTATTAATAATTAAAATTACTCAATACATATTTTCATAAAAATTTAATTATTCTAACAAATTTATGAAAATTCTCATGGAACACACGTTCAATGCACATATCCAGAAACTGGTTATATAGATAATGGGCGTCCACATGTTCATGATTTACATTTTTCTTTTTTCAACTTACAAAAGATATGACACATAAAAAGTGTTCTTTTAACTTGATTTTAACTGGCAACTAAAGTTGTATAAAATTTAACAAGTAGACACACATCATACATCAACAACACACCAAATGCAGACCAATTGCTCTTTATTCGCCAGTCGTTGTCTCTATAAGAAAAGAGAAGATTTAAATGTTTAGTTTGATTTTGTTGTTCATAATTTTATTGAGACCTTTGTGGTAGTAGATGATTAGCAAGATATAAAATGACTTCACCAAATAGTATAAATCACTGTAATGTAGGTCTTTTTCATAAACAGACCAAATAGAACTAATTTATGCAGCACTCAAATGTTCATGGCAAGTTTGAAACAAATTCTTCAATATTCTTATCAGAACTTCCTCCTTCATTTACTGCTTCTTTAGCCAATTTTTTCCATTTAATTGCATTCTCTTTCAGCATTGCACCTTTCTCTTCCTTCATGACTTCCCTTATGGAACACGCGATTTCATCTCTATTAACTACACCACTGTCTCCAACCTTAACGCGAACTCCTGTTTGCCATACATCACTAATAAATTTCGCGTTAGTTGGTTGATCCGACCATTGGGGCATGGTCACCATTGGCACTCCCAAACTCAATGCTTCCAGTGTCGAATTCCATCCACAGTGAGTAAAGAAACATCCAACTGCTCGATGAGACAATACATCGAGCTGAGGGCACCAATTCACAATTAGTCCTTTTTCCGATGACTTGGACATGAATTCCTCAGGGAGTTTGTTCTTTTCGGTAGCTCTAACAACCCACAAGAAGTAGCAGTTGCTCGTCATCAATCCCAAAGCTAGTTCCTCCATTTGTTGTTCGTCAAGACTGGCAAAACTTCCAAATGATACATAAACAACAGAGCCGATTTCCCTTGAATCTAGCCACTTCATACAAGTTTCACTGTTAGGCTTGAACAAACTCAAACCATATTCTTTGTCTTCCTTTAGTCTCTTGTCAAGATACATTGATGGAATAGTTGGTCCGATAGTTTTGATTGGGTATCGAGGCCTTATCCAGTCGACTACCTGTACAAATTCAACATCAAATTATTGGTGCATGCCTAGAGGTGTTCATGGTTTTATTTTCCTCTAAAAATGAAATGAAACCACTTGAGTATATTTTATAAATATTAGAACCAAACAAAATTGTGTGGTATTTGTCCTTGACTTTAATAGGGCTTCAATATGAACTGATGAATTTCACATATCAAAAAAAGAAAATAGGTCTAGGTTTACTCCTCTGCTTTTGACTATTTCTATGTTGTATGGAGCGGAGTATTTACCAGTTGCGAACTCTCATGTTCAGAAGATGAGGGTTGCGAAAATGAGAATGTTGAGGTAGATATGCAGGCATACTAGAAGTGATAAGATTGACTTTTGTGGTGGACTAGACGAGGGAAGTCAGATTAAGATGTTCGGACATGATAAAGTCTGCATAGATTCTACCCTTGTCAAACCCCAACTATGAGATTTGAGCTCTACTAACACAAGTACATGAATGGAGTGGACCCAAAATATAACATTAAGATAAGAGAGTAGTACCTCCTTTTCCAATGCATTAAATGTGTTGAAGAAAAGCCAATCTGCTTTCTTGAAATTGATGTTCTGACTAAAGATAAGTCCTCTAAGAGCTGGATACAAATCAGTATCATAGATGAAAGAAGGCAAATCTTCCTTTGCCAGCAATGGAAGTGAAGGCAAAGAGACATCAGAGCCATCAAAAGAAATTCTGGTTGTCTGGATCCATATGATAGTATATGGCACTAAGAGAACAAGATTGTGTGAAAAAAGCAGCCCCTTTTAGTCCTAATTGATGTGCAAGATCAATTGCCCAAGTTGCCATCGAATCGAAAACAAGAACTTTCACAGGGTACTCTGAATCAGATAATTTCTCAACAATTTTTGTCAAATTTTTGGATACCAAAAGATGAAACCATTCAAGCATTCTGTCAATATTTTGTGGTGGAGACTCATCATCATGAGGAATGGACTCAATATTTATTAAACCAGACTCCTTTGGCATGTTTTTGCTAATAGAGTAAATGGTAACTAATGTCACTTTATTAACTCCTTTTGATGCCAATCTTTTGGAAAATTGAACCATTGGGTTTATGTGGCCTTGTCCTGGGATTGGGAGAATTAAAATATGAGATTTGTTGTTTTTTTCTTCCATTTTCTGCTCTATACTCTTACCTCACCTAAAGTTTCTGCTATCTATATATCTATCTTGTTCTATATAAAGGACTTATATGTGGGCGCCCACATATTCAAGATTGACCTTTATCTTCTTTTTTTTCTAACTTACAAAAGGTATGATACGAAGAAGTGTTCTTTAACTTGATTTTAGCTGGCACTTAAAGTTGTATAAAGTTTAACAAGTGGACACATACATCATACCTCAGCAACGCACAAAATCAGACCAATTGTTTTTTATTCGTCAGTCGTTGTCTCTACAAGAAAAGAGAATATTTAAATGTTTAGTTTGATTTTGTTGTTGGCAGATTGTTTTTTATGTCAATCTTTTGGAAAATTGAACCATTGCGTTTATATGGCCTTGTAGTGGGATCGGGAGGACTAAAATATGACCTTTGTTGGGTTTTTCTTCCATTTTCTGCTCTCTTTATAATCTATTTGTTCTATATAAAGGCTCAGAATTCAGGATTTACATTTATCCTTTTTCTATAAAAAAAAATTACAAAAAAGGCATAATGCATAAACGTTCCATTTTACTATATGATATATTGTGACGATATCATTGAGAAATTATGATTTTCCACCTTGAAGGATCAATCATTCATCATGTGTTTAAACATGGTATTTTAACAATTTTCAAGATTACACATCTAAATGAAAGATTGTTAAGGTATATATTATTAAGCATGCATTTAGATATCGTATATTATAACAATTGTGATGGTTAAAAGCAGTGGCGGAGCCAGAATTTTCAATAAAGGGGTTCAAAATTCGAAGGAGTAAACATACAAACTAGTCTAAGGGGGTTCGACATCTATTATATACATCTAAAAAATAATTTTAACCATGTATATATAGTAATATTTTCCGCCGAAAGGGGTTCGGATGAACCCCCTAAAGACATGCTGGCTCCGCCCTTGGTTAAAAGTCTAAGTGGAAGATTGTTGGGATATATACTATTAACCATAATATTTATATTATTAACCATGTGTTTAGATATAATATTTATTATAGAACAATTGTTTATTCAATTTTAATAAAAGATTTAGTATATCATATACTCGTTTATGTATCCTTAACTTGTGTAGTAGATGATTTAGTGTATAGAGTTTTTTACATATACTGTTAGGATTAAATCATCGGTTCTTATAAGTGTAAAGTTATTTGTTTACTATCTAAGATGGAAATTGGACAAGTCATTGATATGATTACATCATAAGATTAAATATAATTTATCTTGATTTGGGAACGATGTAATTCGGACTTCTTGTGCTAGTGCATTTTGCATGTATTAAAACAGACCGAGTAGAACTAACTGACAAAAAACATATTATCTAAACTGCTTAATTATGTTAGCCATAAACATTTTTTGTCAACTTTTCTTGTAGCATTAATTCATTTAATTTATTTCAGATATTTCTTCCCAAGATAAAATGAATATACCTGTTAAAGAAATAATGTTGATTGAAAACTAAGATAATCCTCTCAATCTAGCTATAATCAACGATATGTGTTGAATAGGTGCGAACCCACCTATTCAGAACAAGCATGGTGTCTTTTGGAGAAGGATTCAAAAATATTCAGCGAATTTTAAATTAATAAATAATAAGTAAATTTTGTCTAAAAAAATCATCAATCAAACGTTTGCCGTAGTATAATAAATAATAAGTAAATTTTGTCTTAAAATATCATCAATCAAACATTTCTCACAGTATAAAACATCCATCTCATTTAGCTTAAAATTAAAACTTTCATCTTAAGTATATTAAAGTAAAAGAAATTTTACTGTTGATGTCACTACATTTAAGCATATATCACTCATATATTGTGAAATATTAATGTTATCTTTATTTTAATTGATATATAAAATACAATTTTTCAAGTGACTAATAGATTACTTGATTAAAAATATGTAATTCAATAGTGGAGTGAATATTTTAAGAGAAATCAAAATATAAATAAACATAAGGATAAGTCAAATAAACTCAACGTGTAATATATTCATAAATAAAAATTATATTTATATAGTATAATTTTTTAATGAAAAAAATATATAATCATAAAAATAACGAGTAGTGAAGATTGTGAATTTATTATAAATGGTACTAGAAATTATATGAATATACATGTATGTAAAAGTGATGTATAAAAGAGGGTTTAAGAGCGTACTTTTGTTATTTTAAATTTTTATCTCGAGATTTGTATTCCACCCACAAGGATAACTTATCTCAATCATAATTATTCATCCTTGAATAAGTTATCGCACACCTTGTTACCAAATAAAATATTGAGGGGTACTTAATACTTATCCCCAAATTATTTTTCCTTATCCATCACATCAAACGACCCCTCAATTCTTTGTTCGGTTACAAAGTATGGGATAATTTATTTCATGATTAATAATTATGATTGAGATAAATTATTCCTACTTATGAGTGGAATATTAATCCCGAGATAACTTACCCTGGATAGAATTTAAAATAACAAAACTACCCCTTAAACCCTCTTTTATACCTCTTTTTTTTTACATGCATGTATATTTAAATAAATTTTAATAACATTTATAATTTTCACTACTCGTTATTTTTACAATTATATATATTTTCATTACAAAATTACACTATATAAATATATTTTTTATTTATGAATTTATTTGACTAATCCTTGTGTTTATTTTATATTTTAATTTCTTGTAAAATGTTCTCTCCACTATTAAATTACATATTTTTAATTAAATAGTTTAATCACTTGAAAATTTGTATTTCATACATCAATTAAAGAGATACTTTATTATTTTAACAATATATGAGATATATGTGCTAAAATGAAATGACATCAACAATTAAAAAAAATAACTTTAACAAACTTAAGATGAAAGTTTTGTTTTTAATCTAAATAAGATGGATTATAAAAAACGCGGCATGATTATGAGAATGCACACACAAAAATATTTAAGCTAAATATTTTTAGGAGTGAATAAAAGCTGCAAAGAAAGTATAAAAAACTAAATAAAATAAAGAATATTTTGTAAACAAACAACTTATTCTTAGAAATGTCATGCACATTATTTAAATATGACAAATCAAACAATCATCAATAAAAATATAATCTCAACATAATTATTCCTATCATAATCTATCCCACCATAAGTAATCCTAATTCCTAACCTAACTTGTTTTCAAACCGAACGATCCTAAAAGTTGTTGGACATTAATTTGAGTGGGGACAAAACACAGAAAACCTAAGTACTTCTGTCATTGTAAACAGAAATACGTGAAGAAAAAGGACTGTGCTCAAGTGTTTCATCCTTTTCAGTGGTATTTGGGAGTGATTCTTATGCTGTTGTTGCACGTGAATATGATGCTTAATACATTTCAAGGATTGTGGGGTTGTTTGTAGCCATGGGAAGTGGGGGGCTGTACCCAAAAGCATGCAACTGAGACAATTAACACGTGAGCCCTTACCCTACACACTATGGACGGATCAGCTTTCAAGCACTTCAACTAATTTCACGGGATATCTATCACCTCCACCTTTCAAGGTTTGGGGTGTTGTTTGTAGCTGTGGGAAGTGGGGGCTGCATCAAAAAGCATGCAACTGATACAATTAACATGTGGGCCCTTACCCTACACACCAAGTTGGGCAGACCAACTTGCGCATACATCGACATCGACAAATTCCACGGAATACCTGTCACCTCCCACCTTTCGAGGTTTGTGGTGTTGTTTGTAGCCGCAGGAAGTGGGGCCCTGCACCAAAATGCATGCAACTGACACAATTAACACGTGGGCCCTTACCTTGCACACAAAGCATGTGGGTGGGTTAGCTTGCGCACACCTCAACTAATTTCACGGGATACCCAGCACCTCCCACATTTCCAAAGTTTGTGGTGTTGTTTGTAGCCGTGGGAAGTGGGGCTTGAACCAAAAAGCATGCAACTGGCACAATTAACACGTGAGCTCTTACCCCACACACCAAACATATGAGCGGGCTAGCTTTTGCGCATCTCAACTAAATTCACGTAATACCTGGCACCTCCCACCTTTCGAGGTTTGTTGTGTTGTTCGTAGTCGTGGGAAGTGGGGGTTGTACCAAGAAGCATGCAACTGACACAACTAAGACATGAGCCCTTCTCCTACAACCATGGCGGGCCAGGCGCTCAACTAATTCCACGGAATACCTGTCACTTCCCACTTTCAAGGGTTGGGGTGTTGTTTGTAGTTGTGGGAAGTGGGGGGTGGGGGGGTGGGGGGGGTGGGGGGGTGGGGGGGGCACCAAAAGGCATGCAACTAACACAATTAACATGTGGGCCCTTACCCTGCACACCAAGTTGTGGCCGGGCAAACTTGGACGCACCTCGACTAATTCCATTGGATACCTACCACCTCCCACATTTTGGGGTTTGTGGTGTTGTTTGTAGACGTGGGAAGTGGGGGACTGTACCAAAAAGCATGCAACTAGCACAATTAACACGTGAGCCTTACCTTGCACACCAAGCATGTGGGTGGGCTTGCGCACACCTCGACTAATTTCATGGAATACCTATCACCTCCCACCTTTCGAGGTTTGTGGTGTTGTTTGTAGCCGTGGGAAGTGGGGACTAACCAAAAAGCATGCAACTGACAAAATTAACATGTGACACCAAACATGTGGGAGGGACAACTTTTGTGCACCTCGACTAATTTCACGGGATACCTGCTACCTCCCCACCTTTCGAGGTTTGTAGTGTTGTTTGTAGCCGTGGGAAAAGGGAAGGGGGGGGGGGGGTACCAAAAATCATGCAACTGACTCAATTAACACGTGAGCCCTTACCCTGCACACCAAGCATGTGGACGGACCGGCCAACTTTCATGCACCTCCACGGATTCCTACCACCTCCCACCAACACAGGTACAAGGTACAAGGTAACTCTGCCCGCCAAGGCTAGGACAGATGAGAAGAATCACCTAATGTTTTTTTGTCTCCATTGAGTTTTGAACCTGAGACCTCAGGATTCTCAACGACTTCATTGACCACTAATAAGAATTTAAACACACACAAAAGAAGAAAAAAAATACCTAAAGATATTGACAGGAGGAGAAATGAAAACTTACAGACAGTGTCTTTCTATAATTGGAGGCCTAATCACATGACTGAACTAGGTTAGTGAAGTGTAGTGTTTTATTATTCTCTAAGATGCCAAAACTGTTGCATTATTCTGTCTATTCATCGGACCTGGCATCTTCTACGCGGCTGCCTAGCTTAACAATGTCTTCAACAAAAATCTTTCCCTCTGCAACAAAAAGACTCAACAGAAGTTAGAAGCAGCATATATACAGAGACATTCGGTTTTTCGGGTCAATTGTGAATTAAGATAATGACAAATACAAAAATCTACATTGTAGGAACTAAATTAAGAGTTGCTTCGTATAAAACCATGTTTATTTCAATCGCAAAATACAGCAACTTCAGTACTAATCCAAAGAAGAAAATCTGATGTATGAATTAAGTAATAACTTAAAGAAGTTCAAAGAAAAGGAAACAACAGATACATACAGTAAAAGGTAACTGTTTTCTGACTTCTTTGAAAAGAATGTATTAAATTAAAAGCAATTAAAAGAAATGAGGGTCATTCTCAGGAATGTGGAACCTAAAAAAGTAGTTATTCTAGATAATAAGGAATCCTTTGGTGCTCATACAATGTTAATCACTAACTTCCCGACGTCTATTATTTACCATGAATGAGCAAATAGGTCATCTATTTGAATATACAGTGAGGCGGGTTGATTATAAAGTTAAGCTGGTTTATTTAGGACAGTTGAGGTTTGGAACTCTTCAATCAAGGATTTTGTATAGTTAATATGTGACTTCTTTAGTTGAGGGTGCACACACGGTTATCAAAAAACGACTTCTTTAGTAGTATAGTTGCTGAAAGTTACTCACAGACCATCAAGTGTGCTATTGCTAATTGCTACCAAACAAACAGTGTCTCAATTTTTAAAAAAAGGGCATTTAAACAGCAAAAAACTTCAAACAAAATTGAAAGTGACCTGTATCTTTGGAAAGGTTGCTGATGAGTTCTTGAACCCCTTCTTTGCCAAGAGTATCCTTCAAGTACATGGCTGCAGCTGCTAGCTCCTCAGGAGTCACTTTTCCATCATAATCCCTGTACAACAAAACAACATGCAAGTCAATTAAAAGCTAAATTTTGGATCTGCGCAGTTGCAGATGAGCATGTAACTTCCCGGCAACTTAGGTCACCACTGAAAGCCTCAAACCAGACCACACTAATGAGAGAAATATAAACATGATTATTATTACTTCCAGTCATGATATGGTAATGATCACGTGCATGGCTCATGATTAATATTCCGCCAATTCATCTTCAAAAGACAACACAGATATCATTCATGATTTGCAACATGAGAATCATTCCATGATAAGGAGCACATTTCTGCCCACAAGCTCGTGAATAAATAGGTAGATTAATAGATAAGTAAAGGGAACAAGATTTCCCTAACTTCGACCTTAATTTCATTGGAGTTGGAGAAGGACACAACTATGCAAAATGGTTTTGTACTAGTATAAAAAAGAAAATGTCAAAGCCCAAAATTGATCATCAAGCAAAACCTTTTGATAAGGATCACCAAGCAGGATTATCAAGCAAAACACTGCTATTCACCTGTCAAGTATTTGCCAATGGTTGCCAATTTTGGCATCAACATCATCAATTTCCTTCTCGAGATTTTGAAGCATGGAATCAACCTGAAACATATTAAGCCAATAAATAAGTAATTTCAAGCAAACTGTAGGAACACATCCCAGTGTGCTGTTAGTTTTCCCTTGATTATCTTCTACATCACCTTTATCTGATGCTTTGCTCAATTTTTTTAGGATATAGAGGACAAAATATATGTCTTTTGTCACTACCTTTAGGACTATTTCAGGTTAAACGTCTCACCTTATCTATGAGTGCAGATGAAACCTCATCATGTTCAGCAGCATGATCATTCTCATCATGAGCAGCTCTATATGCCTTCATGGCATCCACTTCACCAACTGTACCCTCTTCATCTATCATGCTATGATAAAGTTCGATCTGACAAGAAAAGGAATCCTCCATGAGTCACAGATTCTTGTGGAGAATTACCTTGCCTTATAGAGAACCAAAGAGATACTCGCAACTTGCAAAAAAATATACCAGAAAAACATCAATAGCAAAGGGAGTCAGGCAGCCAACAGGTGTAATTTCTTTCTTTTATTATATTTTTAAACTTAACTTTTGGTTGGGGGAGAGAGAAAAGGATAGCTGGAGAAACAAGGTGCCCTATTAATTCTCTGCTATTAATTGAATATTCTGCTGTTTAAGCAAGTCAAAAAATTGTGACATAGAAGACACTGAGTCAATATAGATATCCTAGTATTATGCTAGGTTTTCCTTTTGCCTTATTAATATGGTCTTAGCACAACATATGAGCTGTTTTGGTCAATATATACAAATGTTACTTTATCAAATGGAAGTAAGGACATAATGAAATGATAAACATAAGAAAGAATCATTAAGAGAAACAGCAAGTATTAACATAAGAGATTCCCATTTGCTTATTCTTGGTCTGATTTCTCATATAGTTGCTTCTGAATTGTTAGAATAGAAATAAGTATTTCCTACTTAGAATAGAAATAAGAATAGGAATAGGAATAGGAATAAGAATAGGAATCCTAGTTGGAAAAGGATTCCAATGTAGTGTCTATAAATAGGGTCTCAATGTAACTATTTAGATACACAATTCAATAATATTTTTCGTATATATTTCTCACATGGTATCAGAGCATTGGTGAGAACAAACAAGTCACCGTATGTCTATGTCAATTTCCGGTGACTGTTGGGTCTGATTTTGTTATACTTTTTTCTTTCTGTGGGTGTTGTGCGAAAACCAACACCACCACGAGGCTCGGAAAGCCCCCGCGACCAAACCCCAGCCAAAACCACCGGAAAACACCACCCCACGCGCTCTCACGCGCCTATCGGAGGTGGCAGTTTCCGGCGAGATCTGTCTCACGCGCCGGCGCGTGAGGGCTTTTCTGATCATATTTTTTTGAGATTTTTTTGACAGTTGGGGTCGTCCAGCCAATCCGACCAGGCCCATACTGTTTTTGACCAGATCCGATCGCCGGAATTAGAGTTCCAGCTATTTCCAGGCAGTTTCCGGCGACTTTTCTTCGAGATTTGAATTTTCCGAGACAAATTTAGCATAATGTCTTTTGGGTGTGATGTTTTTGGTTCCAAAAATATGGGGATTGGAAGTTCTAGCCCTATAATCACTTCAGAACTTTTATTGGGAAGTTCAAACTATTTATCTTGGGCTTCCTCGGTTGAGTTGTGGTGCAAGGGTCAAGGTGTCCAAGATCACTTAACGAACAAGGCTTATGAGGTAGATGTAAAGGCAAAGACTAGTGAGGAAGATGCAAAAGCCAAAGCACAATGGGAGAAAGTAGATGCTCAATTATGTAGTCTCCTATGGCGTTCTATTGATTTCAAGTTGATGCCCTTGTTTCGCCCATTCCAGACGTGTTATACAGTTTGGGAAAAGGCTCGTGCTTTATACACTAATGACATATCTCGATTCTATGATGTGATATCTCGATTGACCAACTTAAAGAAACAAGAATCCGATATGTCTACTTACTTAGGACAGGTACAGGCAGTCATGGAGGAATTTGACACATTAATGCCAGTTACTACGAATGTGGAAAAACAACAAGAACACAGACAAACATTGTTTCTAGTTCTTACTCTTGCTGGACTTCCTCCTGATCATGATTCTGTACGTGATCAGATTTTAGCTAGCCCTACAGTTCCTACAATCGATGAATTATTCTCTCGTCTCCTTCGTCTTGCGGCACCTCCCAGTCACAAGGTAGTTTCATCACCCACTGTTGACTCATCTATTCTTGCATCTCAAACCTTTGAAAAGCGTACATATCAATCTATGGAGAATCGGCGAGGAGGAGGGCGTTTTGGGAAACCTCGATCCAAGTGTAGTCATTGTCATAAGCCTGGACACACTCGTGATATATGTTATATTTTGCATGGTCCACCACCCAGTTATGATCCTATTGTTCTAAAGGAATATAATGAGTTCCTTTGAAATCGCGCAAGTAAACAGACATCTCCACCAGTAGCATATGGTGCTCAACCTAATCAACCATCCAATAATGCTCATATTGCTCAGACAGAATATGATGAGTTCCTTCAGTATCGTGCAAATAAGCAAACGTCTCCACAAGTAGTTTCGGTTGCACAACCTGATGTCTCTGTTGCGGGTAATTCTTTTGCTTGTGTGTCGCAATCTAGTACTCTTGGAACATGGGTCATGGACTCTGGGGCTTCTGATCATATCTCTGGTAATAAATCACTTTTATCCGATATTGTTTATTCACAATCTCTTCCAGCTATTACTTTAGCCAATGGGATCCAAACCAAACCAAAAGGGGTTGGAAAAGCCAAACCCCTATCTTCTGTCACCCTAGACTCTGTTCTTTATGTCCCTGGTTCTCCTTTTAATCTAGCATCTGTTAGTCGTTTGACGAAAGCCCTACATTGTAGCATAACTTTTTTCGATGATTTTTTTCTCATGCAGGACCGCAGTACGGGACAGATGATTGGAACAGGACATGAATCACAAGGCCTTTACTATCTTACCTCTTCAAATTCCTTAGCAGCATGCTCCATTACAGATTCCCCAGATTTAATTCACAAACGTTTGGGACATCCGAGTCTATCCAAACTGCAAAAGATGGTGCCTAGTTTGTCTAGTTTATCCACATTAGATTGTGAGTCGTGTCAACTTGGGAAACACACTCGTGCTACGTTTTCTCGTAGTACTGAGGGTCGTTCAGAGTCTATTTTTTCATTAGTTCATTCTGATATTTGGGGTCCTAGTAGAGTCAGTTCCACCTTAGGATTTCGTTATTTTGTTAGTTTCATTGATGATTATTCAAAATGTACTTGGGTTTTCTTAATGAAAGATCGTTCTGAGTTATTTTCTATTTTCAAAAGTTTCTTTGCTGAAATACAAAATCAGTTTGGTGTTTCTATTCGTACTTTTCGTAGTGATAATGCCTTAGAATACTTATCCTCCCAATTTCGGGAGTTTATGACTCACCAAGGCATTATTCACCAGACTACTTGTCCATACACCCCTCAACAAAATGGTGTAGCTGAAAGAAAAAATCGGCATCTTATTGAGACCGCTCGTACTCTTCTCCTTGAATCCAATGTTCCATTGCGTTTTTGGGGAGATGCAGTTCTTACGTCTTGTTATTTGATAAATAGAATGCCCTCTTCTTCTATTCAGAATCAGGTTCCCCATTCCATACTGTTTCCTCAGTCACATCTCTATCCTATCCCTCCTCGTGTCTTTGGGAGCACATGCTTCGTTCATAACTTAGCCCCAGGAAAAGATAAATTAGCTCCTCGTGCCCTCAAATGTGTCTTTCTTGGTTACTCTCGAGTCCAAAAAGGGTATCGTTGTTATTCACATGATCTTCATCGATACCTTATGTCTGCTGATGTTACATTTTTTGAGTCTCAGCCTTACTATACATCTTCTGATCATCCTGATGTCTCTATGGTCTTACCCATACCTCAGGTTTTACCTGTGCCAACCTTTGTGGAATCTACGGTTACTTCTACATCTCCAGTTGTAGTGCCACCACTACTAACTTATCATCGCCGTCCACGTCCAACCCTAGTCCCAGATGATTCATGTCATGCGCCAGACCCTGCTCCTACTGCGGACTTGCCTCCTCCTAGCCAACCGCTTGCACTTCAAAAAGGTATACGATCCACTCGAAATACTAACCCACATTATACCTTCTTAAGTTATCATCGTCTATCATCACCCCATTATGCATTTGTGTCGTCTTTGTCCTCTATTTCCATTCCTAAGACTACAGGTGAAGCACTTTCTCATTCTGGATGGAGGCAGGCTATGGTTGATGAGATGTCTGCTTTACATAAGAGTGGTACTTGGGAGCTTGTCTCCCTTCCTGCAGGTAAATCTACTGTTGGTTGTCGTTGGGTTTATGCAGTCAAAATTGGTCCAGACGGTCAGGTTGATCGACTTAAGGCTCGCCTTGTTGCCAAAGGGTATACTCAGATATTTGGGCTAGATTATAGTGACACTTTCGCTCCTGTGGCTAAAATTGCATCTGTTCGTCTTTTTCTATCTATGGCTGCCGTTCGTCATTGGCCTCTTCATCAGTTGGACATTAAGAATGTTTTTCTGCATGGTGATCTTGAGGAAGAAGTCTATATGGAGCAACCACCTGGTTTTGTTGCTCAGGGGGAGTCTAGTAGCCTTGTATGTCGATTGCGCAGGTCACTCTATGGTCTAAAACAGTCTCCTCGAGCTTGGTTCGGGAAGTTCAGCACAGTAATTCAGGAGTTTGGCATGACTCGTAGTGGAGCTGATCACTCTGTGTTTTATCGGCATTCTGCACCAAGTCGATGTATCTATTTGGTTGTTTACGTTGATGATATTGTTATCACCGGTAATGATCAAGATGGTATCACCGATTTGAAGCAACATCTCTTTAAGCACTTCCAAACTAAAGACCTTGGCAGATTGAAGTATTTTCTAGGTATTGAGGTTGCTCAGTCTAGATCAGGTATTGTTATTTCTCAGCGCAAGTATGCCTTAGACATTCTTGAGGAGACAGGGATGATGGGATGTAGACCTGTTGACACTCCTATGGATCCGAATGTTAAACTTCTTCCAGGACAGGGGGGAGCCACTTAGTAATCCTGAAAGGTATAGACGACTTGTTGGAAAGTTGAATTATCTCACAGTGACTAGACCTGACATCTCTTTTCCTGTGAGTGTTGTAAGTCAGTTTATGACTTCCCCTTGTGATAGTCATTGGGAAGCAGTTGTTCGTATTCTGCGATATATAAAGTCAGCTCCCGGTAAAGGACTACTCTTTGAGGATCAAGGCCATGAGCATATCATTGGATATACAGACGCTGATTGGGCAGGATCACCCTCTGACAGACGTTCGACATCCGGATATTGTGTTTTAGTAGGAGGTAATTTGGTGTCGTGGAAGAGCAAGAAACAGAATGTGGTTGCTCGATCTAGTGCAGAATCAGAATATCGAGCAATGGCGACAGCAACTTGTGAGCTAGTTTGGATCAAACAGTTGCTGGGAGAACTAAAATTTGGCAAAGTTGATAAGATGGAACTTGTGTGTGATAATCAAGCGGCTCTTCATATCGCATCAAATCCAGTGTTTCATGAAAGGACTAAGCACATTGAGATTGACTGTCACTTTGTCAGAGAAAAGATACTCTCGGGAGATATTGTTACGAAATTTGTGAAGTCAAATGATCAGCTTGCAGATATCTTCACCAAGTCCCTCACATGTCCTCGTATTAATTACATCTGTAACAAGCTAGGTACATATGATTTGTATGCACCAGCTTGAGGGGGAGTGTTAGAATAGAAATAAGTATTTCCTACTTAGAATAGAAATAAGAATAGGAATAGGAATAGGAATAAGAATAGGAATCCTAGTTGGAAAAGGATTCCAATGTAGTGTCTATAAATAGGGTCTCAATGTAACTATTTAGATACACAATTCAATAATATTTTTCGTATATATTTCTCACAAAGTTAAATATAGTGATTACGTTGGTGGTTTTGCTGACATGATACTTACAACTTACCTTATTGAAAATAGTGTAGCGCTTGAAATATTCATAATTGATCCTTGCAAATATGATGCTCAATCGAGAGGACGGGCTCGACGACAACTACCAGGGAAAATTCCCAAACGAGTCAAGTTAGTGATCCTTTAGGGGTTGTTGGGTTACTGACTAGAGTCGTAGTTGTTGGGTTACTGACTAGAGTCGTAGATATCAGTATTATAGAGATTGACATACCTCTTTATTTACAAGCCTCAGGAACTCTTCACGCTCTTGGCTAACAGACTGCATAAAATAGAGTTATAAAAGATTGAGAGAAAAGACTAGGTACTGAACAGTCCAAAACTTTTTCAAGTCCATCCTTACAGAAGCAGAAGCCAGAACAGCCAGGGCACGGCTAATTTTACATAGCTGCTCTTGTTTGTCAATTGCTCTTGCTCGAGCTTGCTCTTGTGCTTCTGTAGCAGTAGGAACAGTCATCTCTTTCAATGCCACATCCTCTCGAGTACAAACAGATTCTTTCCTTCTAGATTTCTCTTCTTCCTCTTTCTCTTTCTCTTCCTCCTCCTGTGGACAATTACAATTACCTCTAAGCAGAAGAGTACTGATACTTACACAACTTGATGTATAAATATATAATACATATGCGTTAAGAGGCAGATTCATTTCCTGATGGATACCATTGTCAAAAAATAGGATCCCCGGTTAAGAGAACAAAAAAAGATCCATCCACTACATCTAAGCAGGGGAGAGGGGGTGGAAAAGAAAAGGCATAAGAAAACTGTTCATTTCACAAGAATAAAAGAAGACATCAACCTTGATAAGCTCCTCTTGCATTTTAAGAAATTCCAATTTCCTCCTCCTTTCTGATAGAGAATCTTCAGATGGCAGGGAAGTGATGCCCACAGTGTCCACAACCTCATCTGGTAGCGAAGACAGTGTAGCTCCAACAACCTCCTCTGGCTTCAACCTTCCAGAAACAGTGAAAGATCTGCTCACATGCAAAGAAAAAGCAGGTCATATGTGCTCAAAAGTGAACAAAACTAATCAGTTGCAAGTTAAATAATCCAGAAAATGCGTAATATGTGCATGTATATACTAGTCTACAGGTGCTGAATTTCAGAGAGAGACTGAGATACCTGGAAAGGATCAGAAGTGAAGAAGGCACTGAATGATTAAGTGACAAATCCAACCAATCTCGGAGCTGCACTTAAGAATAACAATATCAGAACAAAATACTCTGATCTTCTACAAATGGTGATTAGTGATTACTAAAAATCTTCTTATTATAAAGAGAATAAAAAGATCACACCAAGTTGCTCTCACTACACAATATTCGTTCAAACTGAATCTCCATCATTTTCAGAGATGGCGCAATGTTCTTTGCTAACAAAAACTCACATTGCATGTTGAAACAAAGACGCAACTGTTAGGATCCTAAGTACACTTATCTCTGTGCATGTTGATAAAGCAAAAAAACAGTTGAACAAAAAGGAAGGACAAAAGTCTATCTCAGAGAGAAAAATAACAGCAGAGACTTATTAGAGATTGTTGGACAGAAAAGGTGACAGGAGCCTAAAGAAATTTACTGATCCAATTCCAGAGTACTACATCATTGACTTTAAAGTTCATTGAATGCATGAATAATTGACTTAGAACCTCATTTCCCTCATATATGGTTTATGGAAGCAGTCAGAGACTTGTTCATTCATTTCCATACTTCCCCTAAATGAAGTACATATTCTTCTCTTCTAGTTTTCTTGTAACTGAAGGAACTAAAAACATTTCTTTTCCTTTTGTCAATTCAATATTTGTGAGGAGTTATCGTCCCCTTTGGCTTCTTAATTTCTTATGAAACAGTGAAAATGGACCACATCCTCACCCTTTTGCTTCTCCACATGCCCATTAACTTTTGTGTCAATGACGACAGCGGTACAGCTAATTGAGTGCTTATACGAACTTATTTCTTCATATCCATTTGAGCAGAAAGATCATAGCCATTCTAATGACGTGTTTCACATTCAAAGTCTAGATGTCAGACGGTTCCTCCATCACTATAAACCAGTTAGCTTTAGAACAGTAAAGATGATAGTCTTCGTCCCCATTTATTTGGCATTCTTTTCCTTTTTATCTGTCCCTAAAATTGAGATGTTTTCATATTTAGAAATTAAACTTGATCTTTACCTTCCAATTTTGCGCTGATTGAAATGTTCAATGAGAATTGGCGTGACTTGACACGGCCCACTGCATAAAATTACTAGTATGGTACTAAGAATACTTCTAATAGTTTGTAAAAATGTAGCACTTGTTTCACAAGACTTCCTTTCTTTCTTGATCTCTGTGCCTACTCAAATACTCGCAGAAAAATTGAGAAGAGTACTTTTCATTGCTAATGAAAACTTTCAACAAGAAAATCTCTAAAAAAAGATGAAGTCAACATTGAATATCTTAGCAAAGATCGTCTGAGAAACAGATATTGCAAGTGCAATTCATCATCTAATAATTTAGCTGAAAAAGTTGCTGCAATTCAGTGAAAACTATTGACAGGATATCCACTTAATATCGAATTGAACAAAATATTTTTGCATTGATGTTTATTACAGAAAAATTGACGAAGAACCTGTTGGTGCATTTCTTCCACGGAAAATAAACCAAGCATGCCTCGCTCTCTACAATCTTCACGAAGTTCTGCCTCTGAAAGGGATTCCACACCTTCAGCTTGAATCAATTTGTCATCAACTTTAATCCTATGAAAATGATAGGAGTTTCAGTATCAAGTATATTTTACTAGATTCAACTGAACAAAGATGAAACTAGTTACTTTGAAAGTAGCTAGTATATGTCGTATGACATGTTAATGAACATGTAGACATGTTCCTTCTAATTATGAAAAACAACACCTAGATACTTGAGAAATCACTTGGCTGTTACGTCTCCAAGAACTGCATTACTCACCTTTTATCCCAGGCTATATAACACTAACAAAGACAGACTGGTAGAGTTGCAATATTTGTACAACTCATTGATGTTGCTTCTTGTTATAAGAGTAAAGACAGCTTTCTCCATCAACAATTAAACAAGTGAAAAATTGTTTCCATCAGCAAACAACTGATCGATCACATTTTTGTTTCCCAATAAAGTGAAAATATTTGCAATTACTTTCTTTCAGAGCTGCAGATTTAATATTGTTTGAGTTATGTAGCTTGCACAAGCACAACTAAACAAACTGTAACGTCTTCCCAGCGAATGTTCAAGAAGTCAAGAGAAACTGAATGTACATCCATATGAAGGACCATTTTCTTATTTCTGTTGACAAATTAAACAGGCTGACATAACAAGTTCCTCTTTCTGATACAGTTCTTCTAGACAATGCTTCAAACACCTTAATCAGAGTCCAAAACACCACACCAGAAGAATTTTATGTAATTGATTCACTACTGAACAATGTTAGGGGAAACCTCTTTTCTTGTACCTCCACAAGCATCAAGAACAAGACAAAGAATGGCCTACTTTCAAAGGAACTGAATATACATCCACATGAAAGACATTTTTCTTATTTCTGACAACAAATTAAACAGACTGATATATCAAGTTCCTCTTTCTGATGCAATTTTCCTAGATACTGCTTCAAACACCTTATTCAGAGTCCAAGCACCACCACCAAAAGAGTTTCATACTATACTGGAGATTCAGGAAGTGAATCACTACTGAACAGAGTTAGGGAAAACTTCTTTTTTTTAGAATGATAATGTTAGGGAAAACTTCTTTTTTTTAGAATGATAATGTTAGGGAAAACTTCTTTTCCTCTACGACTACAAGCATCAAAAACAAGTCAAAGTATGGCCTACTTTCACAAACTGACTGACTAAAAAGTAAACTTTCATTCAGAAATCAGAACATCCAGAACAGTCTCTAACATGCATTTTCTTTAAACAATATCCTACATAGAAAGATGTGGCGCACCTTTGCAATCTCTTCCGAAGCATAAAACGCAAATAAGCATCTGTTCCATAAGGACTGATCCCCATATACTTGCACATACTTACTAATCGAGACCTGAGAAATAGATAAGATACAATTCCTTCCATATTCAGAGATAAGCTCGCATATCAAGTTGACTAGATGCAACCATAGAGAATAAAAGACTTAGTTATAAACCCAACCTGCTTATATTATCTAGGGTAAGTTCATCATTGAACAGCTTGGCAAAGCCTAAAATTTCCTCATTTGTGACTCCTGCACCTCTTCTAACCTGCATGAAGTTATAAGGCCTATATTTAGACAAACAGAATGCTATTGATCTTGGTTGGCATTTCTTGTTTCCATATTTTTAGCCTCTGGAGGCATGTAGGGGACAGTAATGGTTGTATATCAAGAGTGAGTCACCTTGCTCAGAAACTCATCAAGATCTTCAGCTGTCTTCTTTAATTCTCCACTCCAAGAGTTTTGGACTTCTTTAGCCATCTCCTTGACAGTGTCTTGAAGAAATTTTGCATACTCTATCCTCGCAATCAACCTCCTCTTTAATGCTTCCTATAAGTGAACCATTCCAAGAAAGTAAGTTGATGATCTTTGGAGGATAAACTCTTTTGCTTAAGTAAACGCAGAAGTAATAATCTGAGATTGCTAATGACACTGCAATTTGTTAGAATGTGCACAGAAGCATTTCACCGGACATGGCACGCCTGCAGCTTACAGAGGATGACCCTAGATAGGAAGATTTGGAGGTCATGGATTAGGATAGAAGTTTAGTAAGAAGTTGTGTGTTGTATAGTTGTTTCCTTATCAGTATTGTTATTGTTTGTATTACTCTCCTACTACATTGTCCTTCGATTTTAGTTTCTCCTTGGCTTCGGTTATCATATTATTTGTTGTTGCAACTGTTATCTTCTCCATTTGTTTTCAATATGAATTCTTCAGTACTTTATTTGATATACAAGCTTGACTTTTGGATATGCTTTACTTGAGTTGAGGGTCTATCGGAAACAACCTCTCTACCTTCCCAAGGTAGGGGTAAGGTTGTGTACACACCACCCTTCCCAGATCCCACTTGTGGAATTATACTGGGTATGTTGTTGTTGTATATGACGAAACCTAGATTGAGAAATCAAGGCCTAGAACTACAAATCAGCAAAAATCTATGACATCACACAAGTTAAAATATTACAGACTACTTAGACTACAACCAAAAAAAATTACTTTACACTCAGAAAGAAAGGATTTGACCTGTTCTTTCATTTTGTCTTGAAAAGTAGATGGCAGCATGTTTGGAAATAGCTTCAAGAACACAGGCAGTAAGAATTCCATGAACGGGACAATGATGAAAACAGCAAACGGAACAAGCCTGAACATATCAGCTGTAGTCCGTGTCAGCTGTTGCCTCTCTTCTAGAAAGACTCTTTCCACTAGCTAGCTTTATCAGCAGTCTTGAACTGATCCTCATGTCAGCCCATAGGAGCTTAAAACCTAGCCAGTAATGTTGCAGAGTAGATGTAAACTCATGTTTCCAGTGAGCAAGTTTTTTGGCCCAATCTTCCCTGAATAAAAACCCAAAAAGATAAGGAAAGCATGCAACTCAGCACTATCAGAGGCACTTCTTGTTTAGCCAAAAATGAATCAATAGGTTCTAACAATCCTAACCTACTCATTGAGGCCACCATTCTCAAAGAGGGACCAATCCCCAAAAGTGTTGCCCATACTCTCTGTATAACAGATTTAGCAACTTTCTGAGATTCTTGCAGGCGTTTCGCTTTTGCTTTGGCCTTTGCAGTACTTAATCCTACGACAGCTTGATCACATTCCTCTGGAGAAGCTTCACTTTTCTTTTTGGTAATCAACTCTTCTTCATCATCACTTCCCAAATTAGGTTGTTTTGCTGTTGCAGTAGAAGCACAACGTACAGAGTACGGCCACAAACTCATGCCAGTCGAAGGAACAACATCAACTCTTCTATTTAGATAGCCAAATACTGTAGTACTATAACGTTTTGTCCGGAAGAATCCTAAACCCGAAAATCCATCATTTATTGGAGAAACTTCGTCATGATCCTTTCTTTTATCCGAACCTTGACATATACAATTCATAGTTGAGCTGAAACCGCAGGGGTCAAAATAGTGAGCAGATTGCCCATTCCCCCAACTCTGAAGATTTTGAATAGACCAAGCAGAGACATTCAAATAGTCAGAAAGGAGCCTCCTCCTCCGTTGAATCGCCCTAGAAGCCATTAATTTCCTCTTCACTAACAAACAAAAATCATCATGTTCAGCAAGTGGCACAACGTTACTCGAATTAGATAAAATACCAACAGTGAAACTGCAAATCATACGCGATTAATTGCATATTATAGGACAATGATTTCTTCTTCCATTTCTTCTAAATATATATAGACATAACATAGAACGCCAGCAATTAACTGCAAATATGCTCTAGAGATAGATATACACACACTTATTGATCCTTCTAGACCTTCTAGAAGGTTCCACAGCATGCCTCCAAGGTTGTGCCATTGTGGCCAAGCAATCAATAAAACTGGAATGTAAGACTAGTATTCCTTCCACCAATACTCAGTATCCGTGTTGATGGAAGAAGCAGTCAGCTGGTCGATTAGTCGAGATGCATGCAAATTGGCACAAACACCACCAGTACACACACATATTAATTGATATTATAATACAAAGTTTTCTCCTTTCATTTCATCTTAATATATGTAATACAAATTCGCTCTAACACTTGGAGAAAAAAGAAAAAAAATAGCACTCTGCAAGTAGAGCTAAAATTAAATTACACAGGACACAAGCATAAAACTGCAAATATAGTCAATTAATCTCCTCTTTCATTTCTTCTCAACATATACTCTGCAAATCTGTGCTTAGAAATTATATTTTTTTTAAAAACAAGTAAAGCTAAAATTAAACAACATAGATCACCAGCACTAAAAAAAACTGCAAACATACTCCATTGATCGCCGCCTATTACACAATAAATTTTTTCTTCTTCACACCACAAATTCAGGTAAAATTTCAGAAAAATACACTTACAAATCACAAAAAGTGAAAACTTTGATTTCACACAAAATCGACACTTCAAAATGAAACGATAATTCGCGAGATTAAAACTGATGAATTTTCCACAGCCAACAACATTAAAAGCAATGATGAAAAAAGCTTCAACACTTAAAAGTTTCTCCTCGTTTGATGCGCAGAGAAAATAGTTTTGCAGAGAAATTCGCAGAGAAACATGCAAATTTGTGCTTAGAAATTAAAATAACAGGTAAAAAAGTTAAATTAAACAACACAGAACACCAGCACTAAAAAAAACTGCAAACATACTCCATTGATCGCCGCCTATTACACAATAAATTTTTTCTTCTTCACACTACAAATTCAGGTAAAATTTCAGAAAAATACAATTACAAATCACACAAAGCGAAAACTTTGATTTCACACAAAATCGACACTTCAAAATGAAACGATAATTCGCGAGATTAAAACTAATGAATTTTCCACAGCTAACAACATTAAAAGCTGTTAAGATGAGAGACTTGGGAGGATGAAAACCTCCATTAGAGATGAGAACACAGAGCTCAATTGAGAGAAGAAGAGTGAAAATATGTATATTAACTTGTTGCTTACAACGGTAGCTCACAAATGTATTTATACAGCTAAGTAAGAAAATATCTAAATCCTAACTAACTTGAAGAGAAAAGAATAGCTGCCACATGATTGACAGATGTATACAACTAACTCTAACAAACTCAATGTAATTAATATGTCATGTACACTAATTTAAGTTACTTAATCTCAATACCCCCCTCAAGTTGGAGAAGTAATCGAAACCAACTTGTCTAAGAGAGCAGAATGCTTGATGCCAGTGAGGGCTTTGGTAAGAATGTCAGCTAACTGAGCATTACTGTCAATGTGGTGCAAGGTAATGAGTCCCTCTTGCAGTTTAGTCCTCACAAAATGGCAATCAACTTCAATGTGTTTCGTACGTTCATGGAATACAGGATTCCTTGCAATGTGAATGGCTGCCTGGCTATCACAGTACACAGAGAATGGCCCAGTCTGAGGTACATTCAATTCTTCAAATAACCTTTGCAACCAAGTCAATTCACCTACAACCTTTCTCAAGGATCTGTACTATGCTTCAGCTGAGGAAAGGGAAATTGTTTCTTGTTTCTTGGACTTCCAGCTAACAGGGCTATCTCCCAACAACACAATATAACCACTAACCGACCTCATTGAGTCAGGGCATGCAGCCCAGTCAGAGTCACAGTAGGCCTGTACCCTAAAGTTCGCAGATGAGGACATAAAAACACCTAGAGTGGGATCCTTCTTGAGATACCTGAGCATGTGAAAAGCAGCATGTAGATGAGGTTCCCTAGGATCCTGCATGTATTGACTAAGAAGCTGCACACCATAAGCAAGATCAAGTCTAGTGTTTGTAAGAAAACTCAACTTGCCAACTAGCTTTCTATAATAAATAGGATCAGCTATGGCTTTCCCTTCATGTGATTTTAGTTTGACATTTGGATCAAGGGGAGAAGACAATGGAGTCATGTGATCACATTTGAATTCCTTAAGAAGGTCCAAGACAAATTTCCTTTGAGAAATCAGAATCCCATCATCTTTGTACAGAATTTCCAGACCCAAGAAGTAATGCAGTCTTCCAAGATCTTTGATCTTGAACTGATTGTCAAGGAACCTCTTGAGCTCATTAATTTCAGCAATGTTTGTTCCTGTGAGCAGGATGTCATCAACATAAACACCTAGAAACACAATAGAAGTACCTCTTTTCCTGTAAAACAAAGAGTAATCATGGAGGGAATGAACATAGCCTCTTGTGTGAAGTGTTTCAGTCAGTTTTTCATACCACTGTCTACTAGCCTGTTTCAGACCATATAAGGACTTGTTAAGTCTACAAACTGCATCTTTGTGAGGAATGACTAGACCTAGTGGTACATCCATATATACTTCCTCATGTAGATCTCCATGGAGAAATGCATTGTTAACATCAAGTTGATATATATCCCACTGTTTCTTTGCAGCAGTGGCAATGAGTGCCCTCACAGTTGTCATCTTGACAACAGGTTTTGTATAGTCTATACCATGATGCTGAGTATATCCCTTCACCACCAACCTAGCTTTATACCTTTCTATGCTCCCATCAACCTTGTGCTTGACTTTGTAAACCCACCTGCACCCAATAGCCTTCTTACCAATTGGTAGAGTTGTGAGAGTCCAAGTGTTGTTGTCATGTAAGGTAGTAAATTCTTGTGTCATAGCTCTTTGCCAAGCAGGATCCATGGATGCTGCCTCAAACGAGTTAGGTTCACAATCATGAGAAACATTCATCACAAAAGACCGACTGTCAGGAGCTAGAGCAATAGGTGAGACATGGTTCCTAGGGGAAAACAGGGCACTGAGAGATGAAGAGGATGGTGTAGATGATGTAGCTGGAGAGGGAATTGTGTGCACATAATCAGGGATCTTGTGTGCTCTTTGTGATTTTCTAAGGGGAAGAGAGAGTGTCTACAGGTGAAGTATGTTGAATTAAGGTGGAAGGAACAGGTTGACATGATGTGTTATCAGTAGCAGGTGCATTAACAGGGACAACATCATCAGCTATTTGGTCCTGATTATTTTGTTCAGAGGGAAGAGAATTACAATTATCATTATAGGACAAGGGATAATCATTTAGAGTCACAGAGTGAAAAGGGAAAGATGGGAAATGGGCAGTATCTTTAGACATGGCAAAAGGAAAAATGGTTTCATGAAAAATAACATCCCTTGACACATGGATTTTCTGAGTGGTCAAATTCAAAACTTTGTAACCCTTTGTGGCATAAGGATATCCAACAAATACATGTGGCATGGCCTTTGGTTCAAATTTGGTTCTGTGGGTTTTTGGAATGGTGGGGTAACAAAGGCACCCAAAACTCTTTAGGTGTGAATATAATGGCTTTTGTTGATATAAAATCTCATAAGGGCACTTATTGTGGAGAGGGGAAGAGGGAAGTCTATTGATGAGATATGTGGAGGTAAGTATACACTCACCCCAATACTTTACTGGAAGTTTGGATTGGAAAAGGAGAGCCCTTGTTGTTTCAAGAATGTATTTGTGCTTTCTTTCCACTACCCCATTTTGTTGGGGTGTATAAGGACAGGATTTTTGGTGGATAATTCCCTTGTTCTGGAAAAACATAATGGATTCATTATTAGTGAACTCCAGCCCATTGTCTGCTCTAATTGTTTTAATGGTGGTTTTGAACTGGTTTTCAACCATGAGGATAAAAGCTTTGATGATATATAGGGCATTGCTTTTACTGCTAAGAAGATGTGTCCAAGTTGATTTGCTGAAGTCATCAACCAAGGTGATAAAATACTTAAAATTGTCATGAGTTGCTGTTTGGTAAGGGCCCCAGAGGTCAACATGTAGTAATTCAACAATACTGGTACTATTGTTAGACTTAGATGGAAAAGGTAATCTAGATTGCTAGCCATTGGGCATATAACGCAAAAAAAAAGGTTGTTTTGGTGAAAAAGTCACAAGTATAGAGGATATGCCTTTCATTTTTACAAAGGGTACATGACTAAGTCTGTAATGCCACAGTAAATCCATGCTATCAGTAGGAAAAGAATTGAAAGATTTGTCTACAACATTTTCTTTATTGTTAACAAAGGAAGAGTTTATTACATTTGAATGAGAAAAGCATGAGTGAGAAACACATTGACAATGTATTTTATTGCTAGGGAAAGGAAAGTATGAAGTAGAATGTTGTTGTGCATTGGAGCTGGTCTTTTGCAGACAGTCTGAGCAAAGGAAGTAGTGACCATCATGAACTTTACCAATCTCCAGAGGCCTCTTCAGTGAAGTGAAGGGGCCTGTAGTATACAAGAATTGTTAGAAAAAGAAATAGTACATTTGAGGTGATCTACTAGAGAATTTATCAAGATTAAGTTGTATTTGAAAGAAGGAGCATAGAGTACTCCGGACAGAAGATCAATCTTGGGAGTAAGATGCACATTACCCACCTCTGTAACTTTGACTCTATATCCATTTGGTAATCTGACTAACATAGGATATGGGAGAGTGATCATATTCACAAGATGGTTCTTGTTAAAAGTCATATGGTGAGAAGCTCCTGAGTCTAATATCCATAAGTCAGTCTTTGTTTTGAAACATTCACATGAGAGTTTAATAACATCAGGAGAGAAAGAACAAGCAAAGATACCTGCAAAGCTCCCAGCTCCACATGTTAAGCATTTTGATCTACCACAGTGTTGGTGTCCTGGAACTGGTCTAACAAATGAGCAACTTGATCATATTGTTCCTTGGTGATACTTATGTTTTGACCTCCTTGTGCGTCAAATTGAGAGCCTGATTCCCCTTTCTGATTAACAACAGTTCCATCATAGGATATTCTCACAGAATTAGAATTCTGCTACACCCTTTCCCTTATTGTTGTACCTGTGATTTGGGTAAGTACTGTGGGCTTGTCTTGAATTGTACTAATCAGTGTTAGGAGCTTTCTGATGCTGGTTTGTGCCATAATTGTTGGAGGATTGAGAATTTAAAGAGTTTGGAGGTGGTCCACCAGATGGATAACCATGTAACTTGTAGCATTTGTCCTTAACATGACCTGGCCTTCTACAGAATTCACAAAAAGGTCTGCCCCTAGGAGCATTAGTGTTAGGAGAATAGTTTGTTCGAAAGTTTCTTCCTCCTGGTACATCTGGTGAACTTGCAATGAGCGAACTACTTTCAGCAAACATTTGGTTGTTAGGCTTGAATTCCCTCTGTTCTTCCTCTTGTATCAACAAAGCAAAGGCTTGTGCCATAGAAGGCAACGGATTCATCATCAAAATACTCCCCCTAATCGTGGTATACACCACATTTAAGCCCATGAGAAACTGAATTAAACGTCTATCTTGCTCTGCCTTATGAGTATTTGCCTTAGCTCCACAGATACACACACAATTGCATTGACTTAAAACACACAAATTGTTCAATTCTTCCCAAAGTTTCTTCATGCAAGTGTAGTATGTAGTGATATCGAGAATACCTTGACTGAGATCATTGATTTCCTTCTGAGTTTGATACAATTTTGCTCCATTTGTCTGATCGTAACGATCCACCAGTTCCATCCACAGCTCTAGTGCATCACTGACATACTCGACACTATCTGCAATGTCTCGACCTAGAGAATTGAGAATCCAGGACATAACCATATCATCGCCTCTCACCCATTGACGATAAGTGGAATGAGTCGCGTCTGGTCTTTTACATTCGCCATTGATGAAAACTAGCTTGTTCTTCACTGATAAGGATCGAAGCACACTACGACGCCAGGAATGAAAACCAGTGCCATCAAAAGGAACGGGCACAAGTACTGCACCAGGACTATCTGAGGGATGAATGTAGAAAGGACTTCATGTATCAACTCCAGAGGAAGTAGAATTGCTTGCTGAAGCAGTGCTCGCAGATGTGAGTTCCACCATTTTTTATCAGAAATAAAGGAAAATTGAAGAGAATTGGGGAAAAGACATAATCTGGTAAGGTAATCAAAGATGAAGAGGAAGAACAAATCGTCCTTGCTCCGATACCATGTTAAGATGAGAGACTTGGGAGGATGAAAACCTCCATTAGAGATTAGAACACAGAGCTCAATTGAGAGAAGAAGAGTGAAAATCTGTATATTAACTTGTTGCTTACAATGGTAGCTCACAAATGTATTTATACAGCTAAGTAAGAAAATATCTAAATCCTAACTAACTTGAAGAGAAAAGAATAACTGCCACATGATTGACAGTTGTATACAACTAACTCTAACAAACTCAATGTAATTAATATGTCATGTACACTAATTTAAGTTACTTAATCTCAATAAAAGTGATGATGAAAAAAGCTTCAACACTTAAATCTTTCTCCTCGTTTGATGCGCAGAGAAAATAGCTTTGCAGAGAAATTCGCAGAGAAACATGCAAATTTGTGCTTAGAAATTAAAATAACAGGTAAAAAAGCTAAAATTAAACAACACAGAACACCAGCACTAAAAAAAACTGCAAACATACTCCATTGATCGCCGCCTATTACACAATAAATTTTTTCTTCTTCACACCACAAATTCAGGTAAAATTTCAGAAAAATACACTTACAAATCACAAAAAGCGAAAACTTTGATTTCACACAAAATCGACCCTTCAAAATGAAACGATAATTCGCGAGATTAAAACTGATGAATTGTCCACAGCTAACAACATTAAAAGCGATGATGAAAAAAGCTTCAACATTTAAAAGTTTCTCCTCGTTTGATGCGCAGAGAAAATAGTTTTGCAGAGAAATTCGCAGAGAAACATGCAAATTTGTGCTTAGAAATTAAAATAAAAGGTAAAAAAGCAAAAACTAAACAACACAGAACACCAGCACTAATAGAAACTGCAAACACACTCAATTGATCGCCTATTACGCGATAAATCAACATCACTAATTCAGCAAAAATTTACGATAAAAACACTTGCAAATAAAATAAAATAAAAATGAAAAAAATTGTTTTCACATAAAATTGATACTGCAATTGAAACGATGATTCGCGATATTGTAAAAACTTTCAAATTGATGATGAAATTAGCTTCGATACTTACAAATTTCTCCTTGTTTGATGCGCAGAGAGAATGATTTTGCTGAGAAATTCAGATTTTTAACGTGTGTACATGTAGAAGCAATGAGAATGCTTAAGGATTTCAAGTTTCAAGTGTATTTAGAAAGAGAAAAATGGTGGAGAAAAAATAGGCTAAGTTAGGGTCACAATTTTTTTACATGAGCTCTCAGGAGGACAAAGAAGCAGATGAAGATTTTAGGGAAATTGGGGTTTAAGTAATCAGGTGTAGTGCATGTGCAAATTATTCAGTGTACAACACATTGTGGATCGTTGATTAGTTTTTTTTTTCTCATTTTAGTCTAATAATAATATATTTTTGTGTAATCGACTTGAGGGGATGTTGGATGTGTGTGGATTTTCCCCCTTTGCGGAATTTAAAAAACTTGTTTTCGATAGACCTTCCTTTTTATAACAACGCATTATCAAAAGGAGCTAGAAAGAATAGCTAAAAATAACGCAAAGTGGTAAGATGAGCATGGACAATTAAGCAATACGTAACAAATAAAAAAGATGAAGTCAAAGATTTTAAAGCTACAGTTTGATTATAAATTTTGAATTAAATTCTAAACAATTATTTTAAAATGCATGTTCAATTCGAATTTATACTTTAAAATCTATAGTCAAATAGGAGCTAAACATGTACTAATATTACTATTATCATGTACTAATATTACTATTATACAAATTTGATTTCTCTTGTTGGATGCTTAATTTTTTGCTTATACCTCTCTTGCCTTTGCTTAATTTATTTTACAACAGTAAAATAGGTGAATAAATCTCTATTCTTGTCATTTTTTTATGTTCTTTTGATTCATCATTTTGTAAATAATAAAAATGTCTAGAGATTTTGCCAAAACACTTGCAAGTATGCATGATGTCGTATTGTAAATTCTACATGTAACTCTTAAAATAATATTGAAAAATAACGTAATCGTACTAATATCAAAAGAAATCCCAAATTGAAATGATTTCGAAAAATTTAATTTTTCTAAATATAAAATGAAATAATAATTGATAAGATATCATTTTTAGAATATAATCGACCAAATCGAAACATTTAAATTTACCCATTTGTCTTAACTTTCTTTCATAAAATAAATCTTCTGGTTAATACATGAAGTAATCCTACTATCTTCAAAAGAAAGAAAACTAATTACTATGACATTCCATATAAATAAAATGATAATAAGGAAATAAAATTATTTACACGCCAAAAATATAAATGGAATACAACTTTAAATGATAAACTTACTTTTATTTTGTTTACTAGCTAGTATACCATCAAACATTTTTATAACGGTCCGCTAATATCAACATTTTATTAGTCAAAAGATATTCAAATACAAACAAGGTTTGATTATTTGTCCAATTCTCAATATTTAAAGGACCATAATTTTACAATATCATAAATACCAAATCTTACCCTATTTATGGTCTGATTTTTTTCATTCTTCAAATTCCAAACATATCATAGAATTTTCCCTATATAATAAAGATTATTGTATAGCATAAGCTTCATAGAAAAAATCATTTTGGGCTTCTTTCACTTTTTTTTTTGTTTTCCATTTATCAAAAATGGAATTGAACTTGGAATTCATTTCCACAAAACTCATAAAACCATCCATACCAACACCACAACACCTTAAGAATTACAAGTTATCGTTCTTCGATCAGCTCGCGGAGAGGGAACATATGCCATTACTACTTTTCTATTCACATGATAACAACAACAACGATGACAAGTTTGATGAGAAACTCGAAAAATCCCTATCCAGAATTTTATCTCATGTTTATCCTGCAGCAGGAAGGTTGTCAAGGGATCGATGTTCAATCGATTGCCTTGACCAAGGTGTTAAGTTTACAAAAGCCAAAGTCAATTGTAAATTCAATGATTTCATCAATCAGATCCAAAATGACCTAAATCTCGCCCTGTTTTTCTTCCCTCAGGATATCCAGAATTTGAAGGACGCGGATTTTGACAGTACTCCACCTATGGTTGTACAAGTGACAAAGTTCGAATGTGGTGGTATTGCTATCTCAATTAGTGCATCGCACCCTGTAATGGATGGATTCAGTAATTTCAAATTCGTTTACGAGTGGGCTAAAGTGTGTAAATTGGGGATTTCAGCTAATCAGATTGATTTCATGAGTTTTGATTTTGGTGAGATTCTTCCAGCAAGAGATTTATCGAGTATTTTCCCAAATCGTGTTCATCCAGTAGAATTAGAAGCAAAATTTATAGCTAAGAGATTTTTTATTAATGAACAGACGATATCGTCTCTCAGAGACAAGTTTACAGGGGCGATAAATTCAGGGGAACTATGCTTTAAGCCTTCAAGAGTTGAAATTATTACAGCAATTTTATGGAGGGCTTTAATTCGTGTTTCAGAAGCAAAACACGGGTATTTGAGACGTTCATTAGTGTTTTTCCCTGTGAATTTACGCGGAAAAATCTCATTACATCTAAAAGAAAACGCGTTTGGGAATTATGTAATGGATGCTCCAATTCTATTTGTACCCAAGAAGAACAAAATGGAGCTTCATGATTTTGTAACGTTGATTAGGAATTCGGTGCAAAAAGCTATTGATGCTTGTGCTATAGGTTCAGCTGATGACATAATCGCGACTGTGGCTAATTCATACAAGGAAATTTTCTCGTCAAAAGAATGGGGAACTGACAATGATGAAGTTGACAAGTGTATAATTTCGAGTTTGTGTAAGTTTCCGATGAAGGATGCTGATTTTGGTCGAGGAAAACCAAGTTTGATGCATTTTGGATTAAGAAATTTTCATAGTTGTTGGATGTATGATGCAGAATGTGAAAGTATTTGTGTGCAAGTGGACTTGAAGGATAGTTATATGAGTTTATTTGAATGTGAAAGTGATATCAAGGCTTTTACCAATGGAAATCAAGAGAGAATTCAACTGCAGCCATTACTGTAACCAGAAAAGTGTGAAACTCATTCTCAAGCACTTACTGAGAGTTATATTACTTATGGATTATTTTTTTTTTGGACCATGATGTTAAGGCATTTGCTAAGTTTTTAGAGTTTTCTATGTTTTTTTTTTGGTCATCTTTCTAGTTTGTCTAGTTTATTGTTATTGAGTTAACAAGTTTTTAATGATTATAAAAAAATAAATATTGAATTATCAATTTGATTTGATTTTTTTTAGCTTTGCATTATTGAGTAAACCAATAACCCAGTAGTCATTTCCTCAATTACCTCCAGCAAGAGATTTATCGAGTATTTTCTCAAATCATGTTCATCCAGTAGAATTAGAAGCAAAATTTATAGCTAAGAGATTTTTTATTAATGAATAGACGATATCGTCTCTCAAAGACAAGTTAACAGGGGCTATAGATTCAGGGGAACTATGATTTAAGCCTTCAAGAGTTGAAATTATTACAACAATTTTATGGAGGGCTTTAATTCATATTTCAGAAGCAAAACACGGATATTTGAGACGTTCATTAGTGTTTTTCCCTGTGAATTTACGCGGAAAAATCTCTTTACCTTTAAAAGAAACGCGTTTGGGAATTATGTAATGGATGCTCCAATACTATTTGTACCCGAGAAGAACAAAATGGAGCTTCATGATTTTGTAACGTTGATTAGGAATTCGGTGCAAAAAGCTATTGATGCTTGTGCTATAGGTTCAGCTGATGACATAATCGCGACTGTGGCTAATTCATACAAGGAAATTTTCTCGTCAAAAGAATGGGGAACTGACAATGATGAAGTTGACAAGTGTATAATTTCGAGTTTGTGTAAGTTTCCGATGAAGGATGCTGATTTTGGTCGAGGAAAACCGAGTTTGATGCATTTTGGATTAAGAAATTTTCATAGTTGTTGGATGTATGATGCAGAATGTGAAAGTATTTGTGTGCAAGTGGACTTGAAGGATAGTTATATGAGTTTATTTGAATGTGAAAGTGATATCAAGGCTTTTACCAATGGAAATCAAGAGAGAATTCAACTGCAGCCATTACTGTAACCAGAAAAGTGTGAAACTCATTCTCAAGCACTTACTGAGAGTTATATTACTTATGGATTATTTTTTTTTGGACCATGATGTTAAGGCATTTGCTAAGTTTTTAGAGTTTTCTATGTTTTTTTTTTGGTCATCTTTCTAGTTTGTCTAGTTTATTGTTATTGAGTTAACAAGTTTTTAATGATTATAAAAAAATAAATATTGAATTATCAATTTGATTTGATTTTTTTTAGCTTTGCATTATTGAGTAAACCAATAACCCAGTAGTCATTTCCTCAATTACCTCCAGCAAGAGATTTATCGAGTATTTTCTCAAATCATGTTCATCCAGTAGAATTAGAAGCAAAATTTATAGCTAAGAGATTTTTTATTAATGAATAGACGATATCGTCTCTCAAAGACAAGTTAACAGGGGCTATAGATTCAGGGGAACTATGATTTAAGCCTTCAAGAGTTGAAATTATTACAACAATTTTATGGAGGGCTTTAATTCATATTTCAGAAGCAAAACACGGATATTTGAGACGTTCATTAGTGTTTTTCCCTGTGAATTTACGCGGAAAAATCTCTTTACCTTTAAAAGAAACGCGTTTGGGAATTATGTAATGGATGCTCCAATACTATTTGTACCCGAGAAGAACAAAATGGAGCTTCATGATTTTGTAACGTTGATTAGGAATTCGGTGCAAAAAGCTATTGATGCTTGTGCTATAGGTTCAGCAGATGATATAATCGCGACTGTGGCTAATTCATACAAGGAAATTTTCTCGTCAAAAGAATGGGGAACTGACAATGATGAAGTTGACAAGTGTATAATTTCGAGTTTGTGTAAGTTTCCTATGAAGGATGCTGATTTTGGTCGAGGAAAACCGAGTTTGATGCATTTTGGATTGAGAAATTTTCATAGTTGTTGGATGTATGATGCAGAATGTGGAAGTATTTGTGTGCAAGTGGACTTGAAGGATAGTTATAGGAGTTTATTTGAATGTGAAAGTGATATCAAGGCTTGTACCAATGTTCTTGAAAATCAAGAGCGGATTCAATTGCAGCCGTTACTATAACTAGAAGAGCGTGAAACTCATTCTCAAGAACTTGCAAAAAAAATTTCTTATGAATTTTATAGTAATTCTAAGAGTTATATTTATTTATCAATGTTGTTTTTTTTGGACGATGATGTCAAGGCATTTGCTAAGTTTTTAGAGTTTTCTATGTTGTTTTTTTGGTCATCTCTCTAGTTTGAAATTAACTAAGTGTTCTTTACTCCAATATTACTTGTTAAAATATTACTTATAAGATTAGCTCAACCTTGTCTAATTATGAAAAAAAGAATAATGTGAGAGATATTCATGTGTTGGGATTAATAGCCAAATATTTTAATAGATATTCTATTTGCTTATAAAAATTGTTTTAGGTCATATATTTGAATAGATATTTTATTTGTTTTGAAATCTTCGTATATGTATTTCAAGCATAGTGAAAATAATCTACATTCTTTAATATTGCTTTAAAATTAATCTCCTTCATCCTTCAATAATTTGACATTTTTATCCCCTTATCTCAAACGAGTCAAAATTAGGGGTGAGCAAAAATCGAAAAAATGTTATTGGCTTATTGATTATTTTTTTTAAAAAAATCTACCCCTCTCCCAGGAGCTTCCACCTTTTTGTTCCCTTAGTGACTCGAAGTGAGGAGTATTTACTATTCAAGCAACTGCCTTTTGTCTAGTTTATTGTTATTGAGTTATTGGATTAATGGGTTTTTAATGATTTTATAGATAAAAAAATATTATCGGATTATCAGTTCAATTTTGTTTTTTTTTTTAGTTTTGGATTGTTGAGTAAACCGATAACCCGGTAAGAAGGTAGTCATTTTCTCATTTACCTCTGCATAAATATAGTAAATATTTATTTCAGTATATATATTTTAATGGTTACTACCTTTAATTTGTCTTTAGCCTTCGATTCACATTATTGTCCTAGTTCTTTTATTTGTATTGCACTTGTGTATGTAGTGTTGGAAAACTATATGCACAGCGGAAGCATACTAGAATCTTACGGTTTACATGAATAATAGATAACCAATATTGTTTATGCTAGACCACATAATCATGCTAGAACACATAAACATACTGAAATTTAATTCGATAAATACCTCTTGAAGCATGAACAGATACCTTCAACCGAATCCCCTGGTTAGACAGTCCTTCAAGTGAATCTACAAGATAGCCATGGTCTTCTACAGTGATCCCAAGTTCACATCTGAACTCTCTCAATACTTGGGTGGGCAAGTATCGAATAGAAAATTAATCCATTTAAGGCAAGAAGAATCCCTAATCATAGAGATTTCTTCACAGTACAAAGAGGAGAACCAAACACACGTTAATTTTCTTCAACCGAAAAATACATGCTAGTTTTTTTTTTATAAAAAAACTAACGCATCTCCCCTTTTCCCTTTAGAATTAGGATTCTGAGTTCTAGTTAAATATGGGCACTGGAGGGACCACATAATTAATTACTGAGGCTTCCTATTATGGAAATATTTCCAAATAATTAATTTGAATTATTCTTACCATAATAAATTACAAATCATTCCACTAAAAATTCGTAATTGCACTCCTCTATTTATATTTCGTAATTCTCCATTAAACACTTATGTAATTCCCCATGTTAAGATTTCAGATACTAATCAATAAATTAAATTACTGACGAATTTAACTTAATGATTAATTGCCTTTAGAGCACTACTTAACTTATTTCATGTGTCGGATTCATAAATCCACTTGCAAGGTTTGACACGATGAAAACTTATAAGTTTCTCAAAAAGGCATATCAATCAATCCCTATAATGAGACATGGATTTCATCAACTAACTTATTATTTCACCAATATATATTATTATCATCCAACTTACCAGGCATATTGACCCATCTCAGAATCTCACCTTTTAATAAATCAAAACGATAATTAATATATACAGATCATAATAGTTATATCAGGATTAAGAATATAAGTACATTTAATAGTTTAGAGAATATGTTTTGTCAGTCAGTCTAAAATAACTATCTCTACTCGGTCCCGTTCAATACATACAAAATGCACTAGCACAAAAAGTTGGAACTATACCGTTCCAATAATCAAGATAAATTACCTATAATCTTGTGCTACAATCGTACCGATGGCATGTCCAATTTCCATCCTAGATTGTGAACAAAAAACTTTATACTTATAAGAGCCGATGATTTAATCCTCTGTGTATAAGTTAAAACTCTACACACTAAATCATCTACTATATAAGTAAATAGACACCATAAACGAATATATGATCTATTAAAATTGAGCAAATATTTATTCTATAATAAATATTATTTCTTAACACATGGTTAATAGTATATATCCCAACAATCTCCCACTTAGACTTTTAACCATCACAATTGTTATAATGTACTATATCTAAAAGCATGGTTAATAGTATATATACCCTAACAATCTCCCACTTAGATATTTAATCTTGAAAACTGTTAGAATACTATGTCTAAACACATGATTAATAGTATATACCCTAACAATCTCCCACTTAGACTCTTAACTATGTATTTACAACTTTCACAAGCATTTATTTATTTCTATTTTCTCATGCAATTTTGTCTAGTAGTGCTTCGTCATAACAAATCGATTTTGTACTAGATCTTGAGAGAGCTTCTCATGAAACCTTCCAAGAGTGTACTTCTTTTCGGATCATAAAAGTTCTCTCAAGCATACAAAACAAATCAATCTTCGCTATGATTCTCCCACTACGACTAAGCACTACATAATCACACTTTCATGATCTTGAGTCTTAATATTTTCTTCAAAATCTTTTGATATTGAAATATTAACAAATTTTCATGTAGTGTTCTTCAATTTGCTCAACATCACTTTCACTACTTGAGGTAGTAATTTTCTGATGTCTAGCAACGTTTCTCCCATTACATAAATGCAATGGAACGTCATTTCTGACATACCGATTAGATGTTTTTGAGCGTCTGAATTTATAATTGACTTATTTGTTATTTCTTTGTTCAATTCTTGTAAAACTAGTTACTTCTATGAACATGGTTTACTAAATGATCCTTTTCTAGAAATCAAACAGTTGTGTTAACAATTGTCTTATTTTCTTTAGGACACTATAATAAACCTTCTTTCATTCTTTAGGATATCTAATTAACACACACATGCCGTTCTTAATTCCAATTTTAATTTTCTTATTCTCCCACTCAGCACATGTGCTGAACAATTCTATAACTGAACTTGTCACAGATTAGACTTACGTCAAATCCAACTAGTTCTATAGTTGTTCAAGGTTCTGATTTGAAAGAAATTGAATTCAGAATGTGATATGTAGTTATTAGAAACTATCCCAAAAGAAACAAAATAACTAATAATAAGTCAATAATTAATCTTATCATCTTCATAAGAGTCTACTTCTTTTCTCTTCTACACCAATCTATTATAGAGTGTCTGGTGTAGACAATTGAAATGCAATTATTCTATAAGATAAGTGACTCATGAGCTCTGCAGAGAGGTTTACGTCATTACAATCAGATTGTAATGACTTTATATATATTTTTCATGATGCTATTTTTGTGTGTCTTAAATATTTTCTTTATCAAGACATTTAGACTTACAAAACATCAAAAAATATATCCATATCATGAGTAACTTTCTTGAAAATTCAGAATACTCAAATTCACCTCTTGCCCAAATGCTCATTTATTACACAAATCAGAATAGATTAATTATAATTTATCACTACCTCTTTTTCCTTTTCTAAGAGGAAAGGTCTCTTAGTCATTTGTCCTTCTAAACAAGACTCACATGTTGGTAGTGACTTCACTTTCAATGAACCGTTATGTGCATCCACTAACCAACCTTGAAATTCTATTCAGAATAAATAACATAGACGCTAATGTACAGATAAGTTTCATTCAATTTAAAAGATAGTTTCCCTTATGAGACAGATTAATATAATTCAATTCATGAGAGATAATACTAATAAAGGAATCACGCATCAATGTACCACAATAAATAAAATATTCATCAAACTCAATGATAGGAGAGTTACAAACAAATATATTAAATACTCATCTCTTATCTAGTTAGAAACCGAAAAAAATTCTTTCTAACATAAGGTACATGTACAATGCATTCTTTGACTTAATAGCTTATCTCTACCAAAAGAAAAGTTTAAGTAGTACTAAGTGGGTGCGTAAAGTCTATTGAGAATATGAGATATAAAACATTAAATAGATCATAATTTTTCGGATAATCCTAAATAACAAAATTCAGGGCTCATTTTTATAGATATATCCATGCATCTCGAATAGCCAATCAATGGGATTGGAGAACTACTCATACAATACACATGCCAATGACTGATTATTCACTCAATAAACTTATACAGACCTAACTCAGATGGAGAGTCTACTGTTAGTTTAAGTCAAGTGAAAATCCTCTAGTTATATTGATCCAATCTTATATTACTCAATTTAGGAGAGTTAATATAGATTATCAAAACTAGACGATTAAATACATAGTGACTTGTATCAATTTCATCCGATAGGGAGGAAGGTCTAAGCCATCACATAAAACTAATACTTCACTACTATTTAATCAAATATGACCAAAAAACTCATATAACGATCCAAAAAAAAATTAAATTTCTTACTAGGTTGTTCTTATGAATCTACCAAATTTCAGATCAATCAGAGTTCTTTTTTTTTTCGAATTCCAAAACTATGATCAATTTGGTTGAAAACGTTGTTTGGCCAAAATAGAATTTAAGATTTTCCCGCTCAATAATTCTTATCATATATCATCATTTTGTGAAATAGATACACGAATTAAGAATAAAGAACGAAATTCTAAAATTCCAAAAGAAAAACATGTTTATGTATACATTGAATATTAAAATTCAAAACACACCTCATAGATATCAATGCATCTTGAACAATAAATTTTGATGAAAAAATGACTACTCATGCAACATACATATGTGGTGTCAGATATTCACTTCGACAAATTTATAGCAAAAGCTAACTCAGATGGAGAGTATATGTTAATTTAGGTCAAGTGAATATCATTATCTCTAGATCCATTGATGCAATCAAATATTACTCAGATAGGGAGAGTCAATACAGATAATCAAAACTAGAGATTAAATTTTAATGACTTGTATTAATTTCATCCGATAGGGAGGAAGGTCTAAGCCAACACATGAACTTAATACTTCACTAAAATTTAGTCATGAATACCATAGAGAATAATCTCTATCACCACTATATCTTAGTCGAGTAATTTTTTGGTAAAATTAATTTTTCAAGATACAAAAATTATCTAAAAACATCATCTGAACGACCTCAAATTACCAAATCACTATATAACAATGAGTGTTTTAAATTTGATCATTTCTGATGAACCTACCGAATTTCAGATCAATTAGAGTTCAAAATTAATATTTATCTCCAAAGCTATGATCAAATTCAAATTCAAACGATTTGAGGAAAAATGAACAGATCTACATCCTTATCATATATCAATTCATGTTAACTCATCACGTGTAATCATGTACCACGTATAACATAAATAAAACCAATATAAAAGATGTCATTCATACTAAATCACATTATAATTCTAAAAAACTACTTTAAAATCATTTTAACGAGAAAAAAAAACATAACCACATAGCAATGAGTACTTCTTACTAGGCCGTTATCAATGAACTTACCAAATTTCAGGTCAATTGGAATCTATAAAGAATCTTTATTTCCAAAGCTATGACCAAATTCAAATTCGGGTGATTTAAGCATTTTTAGGAATTAAAACAATATGACCTACATTCTTATCACATATCAATTCATATTAAATCATCATGTGTAATCATGTTCTAGATTTTACATGAACATAAATGACATTAAGAATGATCTTATCATATTCAAATCAAATTTTAATCCGACAAACTCTTTAAAACCATCTAAACGATTTTCGTTGGAACCATCAAATTTCAAGTCAATCAGATATCATAAAATTCATGACCACCTTAACTATGATCAAATTTGAAAAAATAATCATTTCAGGCATAGTTAAAGATTAAAATAATAACTTGATTCACATTTTTATTCTCTTTTTAATAATTATCTCATGAGCACAAAACATACTTGTGTCCTGTCTTTCGGCTAAGACACACAACTAACCTCTTTACAACATATTGTTCTCTCAATTAATACACTTGAGAATTCAAGATATTATATTTCTCCCTTTAAACCAGTGAAAATCTTTAATATCTCTTCTCAAGAATTAATTTAAGTGTTACTACTATCTAAAGGTAAATCTCCTTCCGAGTAAACAAACCTTTAATAGTATACATTTATGAAGAACAATCCATACATGATACATTGAGAATATTCTAACGACTCAAATAAATAGACCACTTTCGTAGATCCTATTTATTTATCATAATTCTCAATTCATATTTTGTAATCTCACATATATAAAATATTAAGAATTTCTAATAATTCTAAATAAACAAACCACTTTAATGGTAATTATTTGTTAATTATAAAATTCTTAATATATACAAATATATATTGTAAGCGCCGCGAAAAAAGATTAATGCCCATATAATTATAGTCATCTTATTCAAATATGTGATTATCGAGGATCTTGAACCATTGAAAATTATTGTGATGACCACGATATCAATTCTAAAACTGGCATGTATTTTATCTCAAAGTAAACCAAAAAAAGGGAATATATTACTTTGACAATACAAAAACCAACCTAAAAAAATATTGGTTGGTACTGACTGCCGTCACCACCAGTTCATATTCCTTTCCTCATTATTATTATATATATTTTTTTTTTCATTCATTAAAAGCTTCATGCCTATTTTGCTTTATCTGTATGACAAAATCAGCCAACACACCCTCCATATTCTTTTTCATGTCAAACAATTGAACAAAAAAAAAGTTGAATATGTCATGCCAATACGGTGTTCTTGCAAGAACCGAAGTTAAATAACGAGATTTTAAAACTAATTCTCGACAAGAGCATAAATCTAGAAACATGTATATATGCTCACGTATATATATTCTTTATGCATCTATTTAGATGTAAGCAAGGCTCTTGGTGCCAATTGTTGAAAAACTATATGCACAGCGGAAGCATACTAAAATCTTACGGCTTACATGAATAATAGATAACCAATATTGTTTATGCTAGACCACATAACCATGCTAAAACACATAAACATACTGAAATTTAATTCGATAAATACCTCTTGAAGCACGAACAGATACCTTCAAGCGAATCCCCTAGTTAGACAGTCCTTCAAGTGAATCTACAAGATAGCCATGGTCTTCTACAGTGATCCCAAGTTCACATCTGAACTCTCTCAATACTTGGGTGGGCAAGTATCGAATAGAAAACTAATCCATTTAGGGCAAGAAGAATCCCTAATCATAGAGATTTCTTCACAGTCCAAAGAGGAGAACCAAACACACGTTATTTTTCTTCAACCGAAAAATACACGCTAGTTTTCTTTTTATAAGAAAACTAATGCCTCTCCCCTTTTCCCTTTAGAATTAGGATTCTAGAGTTCTAGTTAAATATGGGCACTGGTGGGACCACATAATTAATTACTGAGGCTTCCTATTATGGAAATATTTCCAAATAATTAATTTGAATTATTCTTACCATAATAAATTACAAATCATTCCACTAAAAATTCGTAATTGCACTCCTCTATTTATATTTCGTAATTCCCCATTAAACACTTATGTAATTCACCATGTTAAGATTTCAGATACTAATCAATAAATTAAATTACTGACGAATTTAACTTAATGATTAATTTCCTTTAGAGCACTACTTAACTTATTTCATGTGTCGGATTCATAAATCCACTTGCAAGGTTTGACACGATGAAAACTTATAAGTTTCTCAAAAAGGCATATCAATCAATCCTTATAACGAGACATGGATTTCATCAACTAACTTATTATTTCACCAATATATAATATTATCATCCAACTTACCAGGCATATTGACCCATCTCAGAATCTCACCTTTTAATAAATCAAAACGATAATTAATATATACAGATCATAATAGTTATATCAGGATTAAGAATATAAGTACATTTAATAGTTTAGAGAATATGTTTTGTCAGTCAGTCTAAAATAACTATCTCTACTCGGTCCCGTTCAATACATACAAAATGCACTAGCACAAAAAGTTGGAACTATACCGTTCCAATAATCAAGATAAATTACCTATAATCTTGTGCTACAATCGTACCGATGGCATGTCCAATTTCCATCCTATATTGTGAACAAAAAACTTTATACTTATAAGAGCCGATGATTTAATCCTCTGTGTATAAGTTAAAACTCTACACACTAAATCATCTACTATATAAGTAAATAGACACCATAAACGAATATATAATCTATTAAAATTGAGCAAATATTTATTCTATAATAAATATTATTTCTTAACACATGGTTAATAGTATATATCCCAACATGTAGTTCTTTTCATTTTCATGGTAGTTAATATTGTTTCTATTTTAATTATGACAATTATGTAAAGTTACATTATTATGTTGTTGCGCCAAATTATTGGAAAAGTCATACCTGGGGAGACTTCTTTATCGAAGCTTCTCTTGCCTCGTGTTCCTCCAGAAGATCGTGTGGAGTCTAAATTAGTAGCCAAAAGGCTATACATCAATGAAGATTCCATTTCAAGGCTCAGAGGAGAAGTTGGATACTTATGCACCTTTAAGCCGTCAAGAGTTGAAATGATCATGGCCCTCCTATGGAGGGCTTTAATCCGTGCTTAAGAAAAGAAGCATAGATATCTAAGACGTTCTCTAATGAACATCCCAATAAACTTGCGCACTAGGTTAATTTCTTTACCTCAAGTAGAAAAATCTTTTGGGAATCTTGGAGTTGACGCCCCTTTAAAATTCATACCTGGGGAGAACAAGATGGATTTGCACGAATTCGTGACATTAATTCATGACACTGTGAAGGAAACTATTATTACTTGTGACAAGACATTCTCCGGAAGACATAGTGTCCGCGGTGTCAAATATATATATAATGAAAGTTCCCTAGCTAGCACAAGATTGGGGAGGAAGTGATGAAGTTGATAAGTACATGAGTTCAAGTTTGTGTAAATTTCCTATACAAGAAGCTGATTTTGGTTGGGGAAAACCATGTTTGATGCATTTTGGGTCAAGACATGGTCAGGCTTGCTGGTTGAATGATGCAGAATGTGGCAATGGGATTTGTGTGCAAGTGGATTTGAAGGAAGACTATATGCATCTATTTGAATGTGACGATGATATCAAGGATTTCTTTCAGTTTTAGAGTTTAGGTCTCTAAGATTTGGCAATTTTTATTTACTTTATTGTTGTTGTCGTTGTCGTCGTCATTTTGGATTTGGTAATATAATAAAGTTGCTTTGTTATCTTGTTACAACTTAATTTGTTGGAGGGAGGGTATTAGTACTTTTACCCGATAACTTAGTGCATGCAAGTTTCAATTTATAAGACTTCAACCATCACACCATCCGACTTTAGCAAGATCTCAAAGGTCTTTCTTCCAGTCTTGTAATGGGGCTGAACGTAAACGTATGGCCAATTTGACTTAGTGATGAAAAAACTCTATCAAGTGGATAATCTCTTGAAGCTGAAGTTGTGGATTTAATGAATTTTTCAAGTCTATTTTTGGTAGATTCATGGTGGTGTGTTGTATCTTTATTAACTAATAGTTTTTGTCGAAGACGGTGATTACATGGTGGTGAGGAGAAAAATAGCAAACGGAACTATATCTATGGAGCGCAATTATTGATTGAAACTATAGCTATAGAGGTCTATTATGTTTGCTATTTCTAAAATTCTCTATTATAACTTATCGATAATTATCCTTGTTTTTCAAAAATATAAGAATTTTTATTAGTTAATTTTGATTATTAATATTTTGTCAGAATATGAAATATTATTTAGTTTTATTAAACCATCATTTTTCGTTAAATTACATTTTTTTATATATGTATCATTAATTACATTTATTTTAGCGCAGTCTATTAATTCACTGAATCACAGATATTTAATTAGCCCATGATTTTGAACCTGTAGTTTCGTAGAATGAGTGATTTTAAATTTTTGAGGGTGATGAATAATTTTCAGATTTTTTATTTAACGGTTTCACTATTCATCTTCTTCTCCGGCGAATAGCTCGCCGGAGCTCCGATGAGCCACCCACCTCCTCTTAAATCCAGACAGAACAGCCCCTTCAGGAACACCAATCACAACATTGCTGGAATTGAGCAACCCCCTTTTTCATTGAATTAAATGATGCATATATGCGGAATATAATAAAATATTACAATTTAGTCTTTCACACTACACCGGTTGAGACATCTCTAATTTTCAAACATTTATCAATATGTGTCCACATCCTCAGTCTATTTGATTTAATAGTTTCAAAAGTATATATTAAATAACTATAACTTTATTTTAACTTCGCTGTAGACACGTAATTTTGACCGAACTTAAGTTTTACACGATTTTTAAGCTTAAATATTTTTATAAAAATCTAATTTTGAATATTTTGACTTTTACCTTATTTTATTAACTTTACTTTAAAAGATTTGAAAGCAACAAAAAATAAAGTCACATTTAATTTCGTCAAAACGAAATGAGATTTACAAAAAATATATGTATTTAAATAAATTTAGTGTTTTTTTTTATGATATATATACATTTTTTTATTATATTTTATTAGTTACTTAAAATGTTTCTCATATTTTTAGTTGTTCAAAAAATAGTTATATTATATTATATTATATCATACTATATTATATTGTAAAAAATAAAAAAAAAATAAAAAAAATAAAAAAACCTAGACTACCCAAAAAACCATTAACCTAAACCACCTAAAACCTAAAACCACCCAAAAACATATCATATGCCACCAGAATTCCTCCATTCACGTAGCAGCATACATACAACAGATACCAAATTAACTAAGACACCCACCGAACTCCCTCACATCACGTATTCCTTTAAAACCTCAACCAACGCCTCCCACTCCCACACGTCTCTCCACTTCCTCACGTTTTTTTTTTCTTCCTTTCAGAAAAGAACCAACCCCTCCCCCACTGCTATATAACCAGCAGCCTACGGAGAAAAAGAGGACAGAAAAAAAAAGACACACACAGAGAGAGACGCACAAAACCAAAGAAAAGGAAAAAAACTAACCTGCACGCGCACACAACATACATATTTGTCCTCTTATAATACATTTTAATTTACTCACAAACAAAGGTTGAGTTCAAGGTTTGCTTTCGTGGTTTTGAGTTCGTGGTTCCCTGTTAGAATTGCTTTTCTTTCGTGAGTTGATTTTCGCAAGAGGTACTATTTAACATTTATTTTATAATTTGATTTTCATGATTATATAGTACTTAATTCCGGTGTCCTGAATTTATTCAAATTTCATGTGTGTTTAGCTTTGCCATTATAATATTGAAATACATGAAAATATTTGTAGTGTTGCATTTGGATTAAAATATGATATAACGTATAATTGCTTCTTGCTCACTAAGGATTCAATATTATTCTTTATTCGCTCTATTTTATCAAGCCGAAATCTAACTCGGGGATTGTCATTAATTAATTTGATCAATTCACATAGTTTTGAGTTATTCGTTGATAGCATAATTTAAAAAACGGACTAAGTAAATCATTGTTTGTTAGCCAAAAAATACATTTTTTATGCAATTTAATCTTATCATTTAAAGTGTTTTAGAATCTTGGTATTCTATAGGTCATAGATCTAATGCTAGTTTAAATTTAGCATAAATACTAATGATGTTTTTTTTTTACTTTTCTCTAAAAGCAACTTTATGGGTTCATTAATTAGGGTATTAGATTTGAGTTTACTAACTTACAGAAATAAAAAGTGTTATTTTAAGATATTTTCTTTTGTTATTAAGATATATCAACACGTATTATTAATAATTAATTAAAGCGTGACCTTAATTTGTTAATTATTTTTCTATCATTCATTAAAAATTATTATTTATAATTAGAATAGTAAAAAACATATCTCGAATAACAATGCTCCATTTTGTTAAACGACTGGAAATATTATTATGTTAATAAGATGAGATTTAATTAATTAAATGTAATATTTTGTCGGGGGAAGGTGATAAGTGAAATATAGAAAAGGTTTTTAGGTTACTTTAACAATTTAACGTTGCCATTTACTTTTAGACTGTTTTAACATAATAATAGGTATATCTTAGGATCTATTATACGTTGTACGAGTACAAACGTTTATGTGAGGATCTTATCATGATTTGTATATTTAGTGTATTCGAACACTTATGTATTTGAGCATAGAGTTGAGGCTTCTAGGTTATTAATATCGTAAGAATAAATTTGTTTTAGTGTTATAACGAATAGTACATCTAAATGCTGTCTTCATATTATAATGCAAGTTGTTTGTCAATTTTATTCATTTTTCTTAATATGTATATGGTGTCTTTAACATGATAGGTGTGCGTTTGTTTATTATTTTTTGTCATCACTTGTTCAATAAATATAAACAATAAAGAAGAATTGGATTACACATGATAAAGGATATATTTGTTGTAAAACTTTAGATTTATTTATTTATTTTTGTTAAAGATCGTATAGCTTTGTTGAATTTTTTTAGTCAAGCTCTAAGATGTGTCGAACTACAAACGAGTTAAGACACATAGTAAAGTGGATTCCAATAAAAAATGTGATTCCACATCTTTATGGAAATATTTAAAGATGAGAATAATAATAATAATAATAATGGTAGTAATAATAATAATAATAATAATAATGGTAGCAATAATAATAATAATAATAATAAGTCTCGATTAAGAATGTGGTTCCACATCTTTTTGAGATACTTAAGAAACTCAAGGATGCGGTTACGCACCTTGGTCAAATTCAAGGATGCGGTTACGCGCCTTGATCAAATTATTTCAATAATTAATTTTGTTAATTCAAACCAAGAGGTGTAAATTGAGATTATTAGGTGTGATGAACTCGAGAGGAGAAGACAGTTATGTCTCTAAATGTCAAGATCGAAAATGCAGTTATGCATCCGGTTTAAGACTAATACAAAAAATTAAAAAATAAATAAATAAATAAGCAAACCATGACATATAGACACAATATATCCCAAAAAATAGTAAAAATAAGTATAAGTCAATAAAAGCGACCGTGCTAGAACCACGGGACTCGAGGGATGCCTAATACCTTCCCCTCGGTCAACAGAATTCCTTACCCGAATTTCTGGTTCACAGACCAACACTAAAAGAGTCATTTCCTATTGATTAGGGATTCAAAAAGGTGACTTGGAACACCATAACTCAATTCCAAGTGGTGACTCTAAAAAAAATAAAAAAATAATCCCTTAATCAATAACGTCACTTAAAATGGAAAAACCCTTCCTCCAGCCTTGCGCGCAAAAGGGGTGTGACATTCGCCATATAAACATGACAACAAAGTTATACACTATCATGCTGTCTTTGCATTGGTTTCTCTATGAAGAGATAACTCAAGAGAAATCGAATCCGCCAAAGTGTTCTTTCTAACATTTGATTAAGTGCCTCTAAGGGTGTGTTTGGTATGAAGGAAAATATTTTCCTTTTTGACTTATTTTCTCATGTTTGGTTGGTGAGTAGAAAATATTTTTCGAAAAAGATTTTTAGTGTTTGACTATGAATGAAAAATGTTTTTGAGAAATATCTTTTATTTATACTAGAGTAGAAAATAATTTTTGAAATTGAAAATATTATTTAAAAACAAACTTAAATTTTTTTGGGGGGGTGGGGGGTGGGGGGAGGGGGGCTAGTCATTTTTTTTGGGAGGGAGGGGGGGTCGAGGATAGGGATGAAAAATAAAAATTTTAAGTTGAAAATATTTTTTAAAAACAAACTTAATTTTTTTTCTTTTTGAAGGGGGTGGGGGGCTGATGGGGGGCGAGAGTAGGGGTAAAAAAATAAAAAATTGAAATTAAAAATATCATTTAAAAATAACTTTTAATATTTTTTTGGGAGGGGATGGGGGTAGGCGTGAGGGTGGGGTAAAAAATTGAATTTAAAAACAAGCTTTAAATTTATTTATTTTGGAGGGTGGTTAGGGGGCTGGTTTGAGGGTAGGGACAAAATAAATTGATTTTTTAAACAAAAAAATAATTGTAATTTGAAGTTGGAAGAGAGTTTTGGAAAATGTTTTCCTTAAGTTTTGAAGGGAAGTCATTTTCCTTATATTTGAGGAAAATGAGTTGATTTGGAAAACATTTTCCAAAATATTTAACCCAACCAAACATGAGAAAATTGAAAAACATTTTCCGAAAAATAGTTTTGAAAATAGCTATTAAATAACTATAACTTTATTTTAACTTGCCATATAAACATGTCAACAAAGTTATACACTATCATGCTGTCTTTGCATTGGTTTCTCTATGAAGAGATAACTCATAAGAAATCGAATCCGCCAAAGTTTTCTTCCTAACATTTGATTAAGTGCCTCTAAAAGGCAAATAAATAGTAACATATTAGATTCAACATATATTCAACTAATAGTAGATAGCAACAAAATGAAAATTACAACAAAATAATACAATAATCAAAGTATAAGAAATAAAAACACAGAAAACTATTAACCAAAAAAACAAGAGAATATTACGTACAACTACTAATATAAACGGACATAAAAACACCGCACTATTACCTAGCTACTAATATTTTATCCTAAACAAATAATATTATAATTGTTGAACTGTGTGATCATCTTGTATAAAAGAAAATTAATATATTATTTATATTTACTTAATTATATTTTCATCATATTTTATCTAAAATAAACTATAAAAAAATATTTTACTTAGTAATAATACAAAACTGACAAAGAAACTTGAAAACGTCAGAAACAGGAATCCAATAACATGTGCGGTCATTGTTTATGTACGTATCAAGACATTAACTAAAGCAAATAACATGTGCATCAATAAAGGTTGTTGGGAAGTACTGGTAGATATTTCTTCCGCCTTAGTCAGAGGTTTCGAGTTTTACCTTTTTATGTAGGACTTTTCGATGCGAATCTAAATTTAGGTGTCAAAAAAATATGAAAAACTGACTGACCTAACTGAACCAAACCGATTTATGTTATTTTTTCAATAAAATTGTGGACTTTTATTTAAGTGTATAGCCGTCCCGAACAATTGGAATGGTCTTTTTAATTTATGAAAAAAATCGATTTTTTTTCGAACCGAACCGAATAACCTTACATATGTATGTAAATATATTTTATATATAAAAAATATGTTAAATTTAATATAATATAATTTATAACATTTTTCAAATATAAATATAAGTATATAACATATGTCCTAGTCCTCTATCCAGCGACTAGATGACTTTGAGTGTCTGCTCTTTGATTAGTCTTTACTTAATTAAGTTTAAAATTAAAAGATATTGTAATAGATACTCTATCAAACAATACAACAATACCTATGCAAATACTCTCATTAAATATTTAAGATCAAATAATACGGCAACAATGTTTTACATTCTCATCTTCTTGGTGAAGAATTAAAGTGCTACTTCTAGAACATATTTGCGAAAGAAATACTTTAATAGTAGTATATTTTGAGGTGATATTTTAAAAATAAAATGTAACATCTCGCAACTTGAAATAATCATTTTTGGAAAGTATAAAGAAATCTGGAAATTTTTAAGTAAGTTAAAGTTGAGATTTTGGTCAACTTCAAATGGCCATTAATCCTAGCTCAAGATGATTTAGGTGCAGTTTCAGATATGGTTGGAAAGATCTTGGAATTATCTTTGCAACGCCGCCGAGTTTGCACGATTCTGAGTTTGGATAAGTGAATTACGTCCTTTGGAAGTTGGGCAGTTCGAATAAAGAAATGCCCAATCCGGATTTTTAAAGGGTAGTTTGGTCTTTTCCTTATCCAATTAATTAAATTCGTTGTTAGAAAAATAATTGGGGTCAAGACTGAGTTAGTTCAGTTTACGCTTTTGAAAATTAGAGTTAGGATTTTTGGAGAAAGAACGCAAGAGAAAGGAGAAGAAGAAAAACAAGATTCACCAAGAACAATCGATTTTGGTGGTGGATTCGCCAAGGAATTGATCCTACAAGGTATGTGAGTCTCTCATAGCGTTGGGTTCATTCACCCATGCCCCAAACATGTTTAGTTCAGCGCAGTTCGTCCTAGAAGAGTTTGAACGTTGATGTTCTTGACATGAATTCTTGAATTTGAATGTTGTTCTTGAATTGGGTGGAATTGTGGAGTTTCTGAGATCTTTGCGTTGTGTTTTAGAGTTACCTTGACTTAGGTTCTTGAGTACATACGCTGGGTATCGGGATCTAAAATGAATTTGAGGGAAATATTCGAGTTTAGGCGAATTGGGGCTGGAAAATGAAAAAGGAAAAAGTCGAGCAGACTTCGTCAAACAAGTCCGCGTCGCGGACTTGTTCCCCCAGTGAACAAAAATTGACTCCGCGTCGCGGACAAGACACAGACTCTTCTGTCTAAAAATTAAATTTCGCGAGTATTTATTTAGAAACATCTCCGCGTCGCAGACTTATTCCAAGACGGTGTTTTCGTAACTTTTCTCAAGTTTAGCTATTCAAAATCCTTTCTAAACATCATGAGGTCTTTCCAAACACAAATCATAGTCCTTGAATCCATAATTCAATTCAAGGATCAGTTAAGAGTCAAGTCAAGAGCAGTTAAGATCAAAGTCAAGAGAAGTTAAGAGTCAAGTCAAGAGAAGTTCTCAGAGTTTTCCAAACGTCTTTTGCAAACGTTTTAACTTTGTTTTAGGGCTTAAGTTTTTTAGTTCAGTAAAGAAGTAAAGTTGAAGTTCATTTCTTCAAAAGTATATGGGCACTAAGTATTCCCAAAGAGATAAAAAATGTTTTCACATTTAGATAAGAACGGAAACTGAGATTTCAAAAGAGCCTTCGGGCTAGTTTTTAGAAAAAAGTAATTGCTTTCTAAATGAAGCAACAGGGAAAACTTTGATTTCCAAGATAGCCTTTGAGCTAAGTTTTTGAGCACTAATCTCAAATCACAGAAGAAGTATGTTTTTTTAAAACATAAGAGCCAGTATATTTTTGGAGTAGTATTGAGCACCGAATTGGGGACGAGCATGAGTTCAGATAACTCACGTCACCATAGAACCATGTAGCCACCATGGGTAGAAAAGGGTCATACTTTTAGATGAATCATTTTCGCAGTAGACTAGTGGATCTATTAGGCAGTTCAGGTCTTATACCTTTGGCCGGGTATAGGATGCGCTGACAGCGTGAGGTAGATTGTTGTATCATCACTATAGCTCTTATGTGATGGTTGTCGGCTAGAGAAACTCCCACAGAAGTTATTGTATTTTTATATACATCAGTTTATTGTATTTCTACATACATTTCAGAGTTATGTTGTATCCTTGTACATACACAAAGTTGACATCATGTTTTTAAACAACTTTTCTTTATATTGCACTTGTTTAAATTGTTTTATATTGAAATCAGTTCAGTTAAGTATTCATGAGTTGAAAAGAGCCAAGGTAAGTGTTTCTTTCAGATTCTCTTTCCAACCTATGTTGTTTTAGCATTCCAACTCGCATACTCGTACATTCAATGTACTGTTGTCAGTTGACCTGCATCTTATTATGACGCAGACACAAGTAACTAGGATCGGCATTCCGGCGCATCGTTGATCCAGTGAGCAGTTCAGAGTCTGTTGGTGAGCCTCCTTGCATTCCGGAGGATCTATTTCATTGCTTTCTAATTTAGTTTATTAGGATGTTGTGGGGTCTGTCCCAACATCCATCTCAGTTGTTATTAGAGGCTTCATAGACAGTCAAATGTTAGTTCTGGTCTTTTCATTCTCATTATTCCATGTTGAGACTTGAGTTTGCCTTAATGGCCAGTTGAATGTACCTTTATAACATTCCAGTTTATTATATGAACTTATATATATATTTGTTGAGTTTAAGTCTTCCGTTGAGTTAAGTAAGTCAGGTCAAGGGTTCGCTTGGGGCCATCAATGGTCTTCGAGTGCCAGTCCCGCCCAGGGTGTAGGCTCGGGGCGTGACATAAAAAATAACAAAAATTAATCGAACCGTACGAATAACGAAGAGAAACCGATACGATTGGAATGATTTTAAAAAATCTAATTTTTGGTATATATTATAAAATATCCAAAAAAAATGGAACGGTATAATTTTTAAAAAATAACCAATCAAACCGTACAATTGACACCCCTATCTTAATTTAATCGAGATTCAATTAGCTACCGGATACCAAATGGGGAAAAAATGCTCATTGTGGTCTCAATAAAACAAGTGTGGTCACTTCTAAAGTTGTCAAGTTTCTTTTAAGGACAAACTAGGGGTAATGGCCCATATAGGCCCAATATTAAAAAGTCCAAGTTTTATTTTATTTTGGTACAAAATTACAAAAAAATAAATTGATACAGGTAAACATCAAATCAGTTGATCCTCATATCAGGTCAAGGTCGTGGTGGTAGCGGCAGAGGTAGAAACCAAGTTGGTGAATTTCGCCAGTACAAGAGCAACATTCAATGCCGATACTGCAAGAAATTTGGCCACAAAGAAGTTGATTGTTGGACGAAGCAGAAAGACGAGTAGAAGGAAGCCAATTTCACTCAAAATGTGGAAGAAGAAAGTAAGTTGTTTATGACTCATTCCCCAATAACTGAAAGTGCGAATGTTGTGTGGTTCATTGTTAGCGGAAGCTCCAATCACATGTCAAGTTCAAAGTCTCTATTTAGAGATCTTGATGAGTCACAGAAAAGCGAGGTGCGGCTAGGAGATGACAAACAAGTGCACGTTGAAAGGAAATGTATTGTTGAGATTAAAACTGTCCAAGGTAATGTGAAACTTTTATATGGCGTGCAATATGTTCCCACTTTGGCTCACAACCTGTTAAGTGTTGGCCAATTGATGACTAGTAGGTACTCAGTTGTGTTTGACGATCAAGCATGTGATATTAAAGATAAGAAATTTGGACGCACCATAACTCATGTATCTATGACTAAAAATAAAATGTTTCCCCTTGATATTTCAAGTGTTGAAAATATTGCCTTAGTTGTCAAAGGAAAGAATGAGACTAATCTGTGGCACTTACGTTATGGGCATTTGAATGTTAATGGGTTGAAACTTTTGGTTCAAAAAGATATGGTTATTGGCTTGCCAAAAAATCAATGAACTTGACTTGTGTGAAGGATGTATTTATGGGAAGCAAGCTAGGAAATCATTTTCGGTAGGAAAATCATGGAGGGCAACAACTTGTCTTGAACTTGTGCATGCTGACTTGTGTAGGCCAATGAAAACGAAATTCCTCGGTGGAAGTCAGTATTTTTTAATGTTTACTGATGATTACAGCCCTTTTAGCTGGCTTTATTTCTTGAAATTCAAATCAGAAACCTTTGAGAATTTCAAGAAATTTAAAGCATCAGTAGAGAATCAAAGTGGCAGGAAGATAAAATCACTCCATACCAATAGAGGTGGTGAATTATTGTCTAAAGAATTTAATGTCTTTTGTGATAAGAATGGAATTCGCAGGGAACTTACAACACCATACACACCGGAGCAGAATGGTGTGGCCGAACGAAAGAACCGAACGGTAGTGGAAATAGCTAGAAGCTCGCTGAAAGCAAAGGGTCTACCAGATTACTTTTGGGGAAAAGCTGTTGCAATTGTTGTTTATCTTTTAAACATATCTCCAACAAAAGTGTTTGGAACACGACACCTCTTGAAGCTTGGAATGGTAAGAAGCCACGGGTAAGCCACTTAAGAATTTTTGGTTGTATAACATATGCTTTGGTTAATTTTCATTCGAAGCTTGATGAAAGATTTGAAAAATGTATTTTCGTTGGCTATAGTCTTCAATCCAAAGCATATCGTCTATATAATCCCATAAGTGACAAAGTGATCATAAGTAGAAATGTTGTGTTTAATGAGGATGTCTCTTGAAACTTTAATTCTGGGAATTTGAGATCAAATCTCCAATTGTTATCTACTGATGAAGAACCTGCAGCACCAGATCCTACTCCTTGAAACTTGCCTAGTGCACCAACAACAACTGCAACACTTGACGAGTCTTCTGATGAGCCAATTCCACCAAGACGATCAACAAGAGAAAAGAAACCAAATCCCAGATATCCTAACAATGTAAATACTTCATTTCAATTTGCTTTTCTTGTTTCAGATCATGTTTGTTATGAAGAAGCAGCAGAACAATCTGAATGGAAGAATACTATGGTAGAAGAGATGCAAACAATTGAAAGAAATTCTACGTGGGAGTTAGTTGATTCACCTGAAGGAAGGAATGTTATAGGGCTCAAGTGGGTATTTCGAACAAAGTGCAATGCAGATGGTAGCATTCAAAAGCATAAAGCTCGTCTCGTGGCAAAAAGAATATTCACAACAACAAGGTATAGATTTTGAAGAAACTTTTTCTCCTGTTGCACGATTTGAAACAGTGAGAGTTGTTTTGGTTTTGGCTACACAATTGTGTTTGCCCGTGTATCAATTTGATGTGAAGTCCGTCTTTTTGAATGGTGATCTAGAACAAGAGGTTTATGTTTCACAACTTCAGGGCTTTGTTATTAATGGCAATGAGAACAAAGTCTACAAGCTAAGGGCTAAAGCAAGCTCCGCGTGCGTGGTACAACAAAATTAATTCATTCTTTCAGGATAGCGGATTCATGAGAAGTGAAAATGAACCCACATTGTACTTAAAGAAGCAAGGTAATGGAAAATATTTGGTAGTTTGTCTTTATGTTGATGATATGATTTATTTTGGTTCCTCAAAGTCTTTAGTTGATGATTTCAAGTCCAGTATGATGAGAAACTATGAGATGACTTATTTGGGTTTAGTGAAATACTTTTTGGGGCTTGAAGTAATCCAAGATAAAGATGGAATTTTTATTTCTCAAAAGAAATATGCAAAGGATCTTTTGGAAAAATTTCGTATGCTGAATTGTGAAGCAGCAGCTACACCTATGAATATCAATGAGAAGTTGCAGTGTGCAGATGGAACTGAGAAAGCAAATCTGAGATTGTTTAGAAGTCTAGTTGGTGGCTAAATTATCTAACACACATTAGACCTGACATTGCTTTTTCTGTTAGTGTTGTGTCCAGATTTTTGCAGAGTCAGACAAAGCAACATTTAGGTGCTGCAAAAAGAATTCTTAGTTATGTTGCTAGAACGACAAACTTTGGTATTTGGTATTCTAAAGTATCAAATTTCATATTGGTTGGCTATACAGATAGTGATTATGCAGGCTGTTTGGACGATCGAAAAAGTACTTCTGTTAATTGTTTCAGCTTGGTTCTGGAGCAGTGACATGGAGTTCAAAGAAGCAGGAGACAGTAGCTCTGTCAACGTCTGAGGTGGAGTATACAACAACAAGTTTAGCAGCACGACAAACTTTATGGCTCCGAAAACTACTTGCAGATTTTAGTTACGAGCAAAAAGAGTCTACTGAGATTTTTTCTGATAGCAAATCAACAATTGCTATGGCAAAGAATCCCTCTTTTTATGGGAGAACCAAGCACATTGATGTGCAATATCACTTCATCCAGACATTGGTAGCTGATATAAGAATAGTGCTGAAATTCTGCGGCACAAACGAGCAAGCAACAGATATATTTACGAAGTCTCTTCCTCAGGCTAAGCATGAATTTTTCAGGTTGCAGTTGGGAGTGTGTAATTTCGAATCAAGAGGAAGTGTTAATTGACTGATTCAAATGTCACTAAGTTACTGTCAGTGTTGTTAGGAGCCTTTTACGTATTCAGTTTATTAGCATTAGGAATCCTAATTTAGTTGCAGTTAGTCAATTAGCAGGTCATGGGATGGTGCCCTATTTTCTCTCTTAGTTTGTTGTTTTCCAAGTGCTATTTATAATCTTGTACGGTAGTTTTATGAGAAATAAGAAATACTCAAGTTTCTCTCTGCTTTTCTTCTTATTGTATCATCTTTGTTCGTCTCTTGTGCCAACAACTTAACTAATGTCGTTAAAGATTTTAACACTCTTTATTAATGTGTGTATTTATTGCCGCTAAAAATTATTTTTGTTGTAGTGTAACGTTTTCAAAGTTTGTCCAAATAAAGTGTTGATTAAATAATCAAGTAAACTTTTTTTTTTTATATAGTTTTGTATTAGATAAAGCAGGATGAAAACATAATTAAATAAACATAAATAATATAGTAATTAATTTCTTTTCTTTCTAGGACTTGTATAACTTTCAGCTGTTATAACCTTTGTTACATGACCCTCTGTCCTTCAGATAGTCACTATGTGGTAATAGCCTACAAACCACATGATGTAAATCGTACTAGACAAGTTTTATGCAACATGCTTGACTTAGAAAACATTGAGGGGAAGTCGATCCCGAATCATCTGTGTGATGGACTATCCTCCAAATCAACTGAGTCATCCCGAAGGACTATCTAACAAATTAAATTAAGCTTTTACACGACACTATCACATACATTATAGCATTGTATATTTCTTTTACAGCTAAGTATTGAAACATCTTTTTAGTGAAATCGACAAGACTTGTGATTTTTTTTCTTTGTTTTCTTGTTGTTATTAAAGCAAGACATGTGAAAAATATTGACCTTGGCTTTTATCAATATATTGTAACACCTTGATCTTGACAAATTAAATATTTATTTTCATTAAAATCTTCAAGTTGTTGTACCATAGAATTAGTAATGGAAAAGTTGTTTTTGGGATAAAATAGAACAAAAGGGACGTGTTTTCTTAGCAACTTGATCAAAGTAAGATAATTTAACTTGAATTTGGCTAGCTCAAGAAGAAACTGTAAACAAAACTTGCATTCTAACTTGTATTTAAGTAAGAGAGTGGAGAATCTTAGTATAGCTTAGTTAGTTGATTATACGAATTTTCACTCTGTTAGTGAGTGATTGATGATGCTCCAACCTTGTAATACGCTTTCGCGTTTCTCTTTTTTCGTCACCTACCCTTATTTGTCAAATTTGGATATGATACACTCATTAAAAAAAATAAAAATTGACATGATATTTTAATTAGCATATTACCCCTATTAATTGATAATTAGTATTAAATTTTGAAAAATGATTTGGGGAAAAAGTAATTAACACTAAAAGCAAAACATGGAAAAATAATTATTTACTCTTGATATGTGAAAAATAACGAGTAAAAGTGAACTGATCTAGGGAGTATATTCTTTCTAGTTCAATTTGTTTGTCATATTTTTACTTGACACAAAGTTTAAATAATTTTTTTTTTGAATCTTGTGATCTTAAACATGTTACGTGAAAAATTAAAAATCAAAGAGTACAATTACTAATAAATAAAAGAGTTTTTTTTTTTTCATTTTTTAACGAATAAAAATGAAAAGTAGCACATACGAATTGAAACTGAGAGAGTACCTAATGACTTAGACAACCTGTTCATATAATATATAATAGTTATATATAAATTCAAACCAAAAATATTATAATAATTGATGAGAGAATGTAACATATTAATTTAAAAAAACTCAAATATGCTATCAAATTTTGAGAAAAAGCTTATTTATGTCATCTATTAAGAGTTTAGCTTATCTATGTCATTTTCGTTTGAGAAACATCTCATCTATGCCATTATTTGTCAATTGAAATAACATAGATGAGCCAAACATTGAACGGATGACATATATGAACATTTTCTCAAAGTTTGATGACATATTTGAGGCTTTTCCCTTTAAAAAAATAATTTAACTAATGACGTGGCTAAATCGTAATTGACCACGTGCAAAAAATGATTTTTCATAATTGACCGTGTGTAAAAAATAGTTTTGTAAAATGGAATTGGTTTAAGTTAACAAATAATGTCATAAATGAGCTTTTTCTCAAACGAAAATGACAGATATGAGCCAAACTTTTAACAGATGACATGAATGAGTCTTTTTCAAAATTTAATGATATATTTAAACCTTTTTTCTGTTAACAATAATAATTAATATAATATCTAATATTGAATTTTAAATATTTATATTAAAAATATACTAATACTTATTAACATGGATAATAAACTAGATGCGTAAAATCAAATGATGAAGGGAGAAATGAAATTACGAAATTCAACTTGAAAAATATATCCCCAAACTCAGGGGAAAAATATTTTTCTTATTGTTACAATTATTTATTACTTAACATATTTTAAAATTTTAGAATTTGTTTCCTTTGACTTCCTTGTTTCCCCATTGCCTTTTCAAGAGTTACATGAAAGTCTTTAAAAGGTACCATCTCCATCCTGTAATAAATTTTAAAAAAATAAATCAATATTGCTATTTGTTCATTTTAAATTCAAAATAACTTCTTCTTTTTTAGTAAAATTATATATATAAATTTAAAATAAATTTATAAAAAATTACAAAATTAATTGTTCGAGAGAGTAAGAAATTGTACTCATATTGCAATATCCCAGCACGAACGAGGGCCAATAGATGATCAATCGAACACCTATATTGTGCTTCATCTAAATTCTTTTCTTGTAACAGGTATCCTTTCAATGAAATATCCTTTTAAAAAAGAAGATAATTCAATATATAACAACATATTCAGTGATCTACAAATGGTCAAGTTTGTAATAAATAAAGTGTACGTAGATATTATTTTCGATATACTCATAGCCGTTCAATATATGATCCAAAGAATTACTTAGTGTTTAAATTTCATAATTGATCATTTGAAAACTAACCTTGAATATAAAATATGGAGTAGATATGGTAATTGGCTTCTTTGACATCCCTCCATATGTAACCATAGTACCACCTTGCCTTAAAAATAATAAAAAAATATTGTATATCTTCAATATTTAACCAAAAAAAAAACAAGTAAAAACTTTAACTTTGAAGAAAACAATATTTTAAAAAATAAAAAAAGTTTCTCACTTTAAGAATTTTACCACCATATTAGCTGCATTTCCACCAATACAATTCAAACCTAAACTAGGTTTAGGTATATCACCCTACAACACATCATCGATCGTTACAACATATTAAAAAAATAAAAAATACACTCGTTGATTATTTAAAAAATAATCATATTGTTCGTATATAAAAGTTAAATTCATACCAGGAGGACACCTTTGACTTCGAGTTCACTTTCAGTAAATACTTTATTAGCGCCAAGTTTAATTAATTTTTCTTTAATTTTATCAGATTCAGGTTTATCTCTTATGATATTAATGCTATGAATTCCACGAATTCGAGCTAATTGAATAACACATTGCCCTACTATGCTTGTAGCTCCATTTTGAACAATTGTGTCCCCTGTTTAATCGAAAAAAGCTAATTAATTTTTAAATCAAATTAAAATAATTAAACATGTTTTTAATTAGGAAATTTAAATAATAAACCTGATTTTAAAGCCACAAAGTCCTCAAGCATTCTCAAGGCACTCAAAGGATTAACAGAAATAGTGGCAGCATATTCAATTGGAGTATTTTTGTCTATTTTGTACCATAAACTTTGATCTTCTACCACATAGGTTTGCCATGTCCCTGGAACACAAAAGACATAAAACTACGAGTTTAAAATTTGAATTTTACGATTTTTTTTTATTTTGTAAATGCGCTTTTGGGAAGGAAAATCATAATTTTTTATGTGTCTAGCGCTTTCATCAATATGAAAGAGGAAGCTTTTGCGTTGTACCTGTATAACTAGGGTCACTACATCAAAAATGATCTTTAACAACAATTAATTAATGATAATAACTTAATTGCCACTAAATATGTATTTTTAGCGGCGCCTAAACCCTCTTTGTAAAATGTCCCTTAAAGCCTATAACGACATTTGGTCTAATGACAATTAACTAATGTCAGTAACAGTTGTAACACTCTTTGTTAACGTGCATATTTATTTCTGTTAAAAGTTATTTTTATTGTAGTAAGGTTGGGAGACGTTAAATAATGTGATTTACTTTCTTTTTTGGTCAGTCCCAAAAAGAATGACACATTTCTATAATAAGTAACAATTTGACTACCCTTAATAAAATGATTTACAGCCACACAAATTTCTATCATTCATTTGAGACCACAAGTTTTAAAAGTCTTCCTTTTTTTCTTAAACTCCGTGCCGAGTCAAACTACCTCACATAAAATGGAACGGGGGAGTATATGATTTGAACTAAAGTTGTTGAGAATACTGACTAAACTTGTAACTTAAATCCTATTTCATGATAATTTGATACGTAATTATCAAATATAGCTATAGTTTGAATAATTACCTGAAAGATAAGCTGCATGAATAACCAAATCTCCTGGAGAAAGAGCCATAACAGCAGAGCCCACAGAATGTATTTCTCCAACACCTTCCCATCCCCCAATTGCAGGTATTGGTGGTAGTACTGGATACACTCCTGATATGCAATTATTAGTAAAATTAAGGACTCTATCATAAAAATTATTCACTTTTTTATTAACTTCTTTTTCTCAATTCTGAAAGTTATATATTTAACTTGAAATTGTATTTTAAATTTGGAAAACGGCCTATAATATGTTTTTTAAACTCATTTTTCACTTTTCATGTTATATCTATGTACACTCAACCTTGAAGATTATTCGAATATTCTGTTAAAAAAAAATATAACCAATCACAACTTCATGAATCCCCCCCCACCCCCACAACCAAAATGATAGCTAGTTTATGCACACCTTAACTAATTTTATAAAATGCCTAACATATTTTACTAACAATAGATAACAGATAACCCTGTTCAACAAGACTAATCTCATGAAATGTCTGACATATTCTACTAACAATAGTTTTTTAAACTCATTTTTCACTTTTTATGTACATTCAACCTTATTCTTTAGAAAAAAATATAACCAAGCACAACTTCATATAGTGTAATTTTCCTTCGACATATTCTACTAGCAATAGTTTTTTAAACTCATTTTTCACTTTTTATGTACATTCAATCTTATTCTTTAGAAAAAAATATAACCAAGCACAACTTCATATAGTGTAATTTTCCTTCGAAGAAATCACAAAGTATTTTTTCCTTTATTGAAATTAATTAAACCTACAACCTAGTAATTACTATATCAACTATTAGATTGAAAAATATTCTTTTTTCATTCTATTTTTTTTGTAACACTGATATTATTTATATATATAAAGGAGAAAAAGAGAATTTAATGGAATTAACCCTCTATTCTGTTGATATCGGCGGGATTGATGGGAGCTGCAAGCATTTTCACGCACACCTCGTTCTCATTCATCTCCACCGGTGGAATCTTCGTAACCCTGTTGGAATTAGAATTTTCACTAACGTAATTTAAAATATAAAAAAAAACATTTACTATGTATTTAACGGTATATATATGGTATAATTTTTTACTACGTAGGGGTGGTGGTAGGAGGACATTGTGAATCTAGAACGGACCTTGTGACGGTGTCGGGAGGGCCGTGTTGGTCGTAGACAACAGCGGTGGATGGCGGAGACATGGTGGCCGGGAAGTTTACGACGGAGGTTTGTGTAGGGATGACCAAATATGAGTGACGAGAAAACATTATCCTACAAAATTTGAGGTATTGTATTAAAGTGTTTAAGTTTTCACTTGGAAACATTTGGGGAAAATGCAGCTACTTATAATGTAAAATGATAATAATCCTTAGGCTCAATGGAAATATTATTTTATACAATAACACGTGATATATATTACGTAAATAATTTGATATATATCCATGTGCTATTTAAATATTATTTTATTTAATTGTATGTGTCAAATAACTAATAATATAAGAAAAGTTATAGCCAACGAATTTGTATTTTTAAATTCAAATTTATCCTATTTTTATATTTTTATAAAATAGTTTTATTTAAATTTATTTTATGTTTGAATCATATTTCATATTACTTTAACACAAAGTATTCAAGTTATAACTATTTATTGCAAAAAAGTATGATCAAACATAACTCCATATTCAATTTCAATTATTTTTTAAAATAAAATTTTAAAAAAATCAAACATAATACATGATAGTGCTCATTGGTTGGTGGGAAACCTAATCTTCACATTAACTATGGCTCAAATGATATGTGGGGCTTGTTTTTTTTTATACGTTTTTTTAAATATAAAAATCATTAATTAGAAGATGTCTTTGTAGTTTTAAATAATAATTAATTATCTTAAACCTTTAAAATGATTAATAGTTTAAGATATTTATTTTTTAAAATTAGGATAATTAATTTGAGATAAAAGAGAGAGTGAGAGAATAATATTTAAACGTGGTAGGTGGGAATACCCAATCCCCTCCCAAACAGTAAAAAAATGTATTTTTTGTATAATAAACAAGTAAAAATGAACAATAACATATTTTGTGCGAAATTTTCACATACTTGAATCTGAACATTAACATAGTTTAATTTTTGACAACGTAGGGGTGGTGGTAGATGGACATTGTGAATCTAGAATGGACCTTGTGACGGTGTCGGGTGGGCCGTGTTGATCGTAGACAACGGCAGTGGATGGCGGAGACATGGTGGTTGGGAAGTTTACGACTGAGGTTCGTTTAGGGACGACCAAATTTGAGTGACGAGAAAACATTATCCTACAAAATTTGATGTATTGTATTAAAGTGTTTTTAAGTTTTCACTTGGAAATATTTGGGGAAAATGCAACTACTTATAATTAAAAATGATAATAATAGTAATAATACGGAAAATGATTTAAAATATCTCATAATTATGTGATTTGATACAAAATTATCCTTTATCTATTTATTCAGATATAAAATGCTTTCGACGTCAATCTTTAGGCTCTTTTTTATCCTTATCTTTAACGATCTAATTAAATAATAACCTCAATTAACAAATTCATTACAATCTTGTTGATCACCCTAACAATTAATTGAGTTAATTAAAAATATCACAAAACATCCACCTACTCCAAAAAAGATTTACTATGACGTTGTGGGGCTCAAATTGTCTTGTACTATCAAGAAAACTTGTACAGGATCCACTAACTTTTAGACATTGTGGTGCTCAAATTGTCATTTAAAGCATTCAATGAAACGAGAGAATGTAAAGTTTGTGTGGAAATTGAAAGAAAAAATTATATATTATAAGATAAAATAATATTATTTGTATACACTCTAGTCTCTTCAAACTCGCGTTATTTGTAAAAATGGTTTTATATTATAAGATAAAATAAGATTGTGTATATTCTATTTTTGTTAAATTCGAGTTACTTTTAAAATTATATATTTTATATATGCACTGAGAAAAAGACTTAAAAGTGTAATAAAGTGAATTTTTTAGAAGAATCCTATGATATAACGAGCATATTATTAGAGTATTTCTTTTATCTTAACTTGTTAGGTGATTTTTTTGTTTATCAAAGTAGCTGTTTAATTTTGAGGTGACGGGAATCCAATACCCTCCATTTTTTTGTTTACCAAAGTCCTCAATTGACACTACACTTGTTTTTCTTGAGACCTCAATGCACATGTAACATGTTTTTTTTTATTATTAGTTTTTGGTATCACATTGAAATTCGATTAAGTTCAGATTCACGTCGAAAAGTTTCATATTGAAAGGTAACTTAAATTCGAGATCTTTGATTAAAAATAAAAAAATATTTATCACTCCACCAGAATTTTGATTGATGCACGTGTTATCTAAGGTTTTCAAGTTTTTTTTTAAATAAGGGGTCAGTTGAGTTGTACTATTCACTACAAGAAAGTGAAGATACAACGACATTTGAGTGCAGAGAATTATCCACCATTTAAAAAAATGTCGATAATTAATAAGCGACATTTATTTACGATAAATATAAAAATGTTATTTAATGATTTTATAGATAAAAAAATATTATCGGATTATCAGTTCGATTATGATTTTTTTTTAGTTTTGGATTATTGAGTAAACCGATAACCCGGTAAGAATGTAGTCATTTCCTCATTTAACTCTACATAAATATAGTAAATATTTATTTCAGTATATATTTTTTAATGGTTACTACCTTTAATTTGTCCTTTAGCCTTGGATTCACATTATTGTCCTAGTTCTTTTATTTGTATTGCACTTGTGTATGTAGTTCTTTTCATTTTAATGGTAGTTAATATTGTTTCTATTTTAAGTATGACCATTATGTAAAGTTACATTGTTATCTTGTCGCGCCAAATTATTTGAGAAGCCGTATATTTATTTTATGAGCATTTTCTTATTGGTTAAACCGAATCGTTAAAAGATCAAAAATTGATAAACTGAAAATCATCTTTTTTTCTATATAAAGGGGAAGAGTGAAGTGCCACTATAAATCTTAGCTTCTTCACTTGTTTGCTTAATCTCTCTTTTGCTATTTCACCACATCTGACATTTCAAAAAGAAAACATGGAAGTTGAAATCATATCCACAAAATTCATAAAACCATCTTCACCTACTCCAAATCATCTCCAAAATTACAAGTTAGGTTTCTTTGATCAAACAACTGATGAGACACATTTACCTCTTGTTCTTTTTTATCCTCCTACCAACAACATTAATTTTTCAGCTCATGAAGAACAACTTGAGCAATCCTTATCTAGGATTTTAACTCATGTTTACCCTATTTCTGGCAGATTTACGGAGGATAACTCGATATCCTGCAAGGACCAAGGGGTTAAATTTATAAAAGCAAAAGTGAATAGTAAACTCAATGAATTTCTTGAGAAAGCACATAAGGATGTCAACCTTTCATTGCTCTGTTGGCCTCAAGATTCATGGAATGTAGATGCATCCAACTTATACGCCATGCCAATTGTCATTATCCAAATTACAGAATTCGAGTGTGGTGGCTTGGCTCTATCCTTGAGCCTCGTGCACATTGCAATGGATGGTTACTCAATTTTTACTGTTATCAACGAGTGGTCCAAAGTGTGTAGACTTGAGATTCCTGTAGAGAAGATCGATTTCATGAGCTTTAATTTGGCTGATGTTTTCCCAACCAGAGATTTATCGAAGCTTCTCTTGCCTCGTGTTCCTCCATTAGATCGTGTGGAGTCTAAATTAGTAGCCAAAAGGCTATACATCAACGAAGATTCCATTTCAAGGCTAAGAAAAGAAGTCGGTGGAGACTTATGCTTTAAGCCGTCAAGAGTTGAAATGATCATGGCCCTCCTATGGAGGGCTTTAATCCGTGCTTCAGAAAAAAAGCACGGATATCTAAGACGTTCTCTAATGAACATCCCAATAAACTTGCGCACTAGGTTGATTTCTTTACCTCAAGTAGAAAAATCTTTCGGGAATCTTGGAGTTGACGCCCCTATAAAATTCATACCTGGGGAGAACAAGATGGATTTGCACGAATTCGTGACATTAATTCATGACACTGTGAAGGAAACTATTATTACTTGTGACAAGACTTCACCGGAGGACATAGTGTTCGCGGTGTCAAATATATATAATGAAAGTTTTCTAGCACAAGATTGGGGAGGAAGTGATGAAGTTGATAGGTACGTAAGTTCAAGTTTGTGTAAATTTCCTATACAAGAAGCTGATTTTGGTTGGGGAAAGCCATGTTTGATGCATTTTGGGTCAAGACATGGTCAAGTTTGCTGGTTGTATGATGCAGAATGTGGCAATGGGATTTGTGTGCAAGTGGATTTGAAGGAAGATAATATGCATCTATTTGAATGTGACAATGATATCAAGGATTTCTTTCAGTTTTAGAGTTTAGGTCTCTAAGATTTGGCAATTTTTATTTACTTTATTGTTGTCGTCGTCGTCGTCATTTTGGATTTGGTAATATAATAAAGTTGCATTTGTTATCTTGTTACAACTTAATTTGTTGGAGGGAGGGTATTTTTATTAGTTAATTTTGATTATTAATATTTTGTCAGAATATAAAATATTATTTAGTTTTATTAAACAATCATTTTTCGTTAAATTACATTTTTTTTTATATATGTATCATTAATTACATTTATTTTAGCGCAGTCTATTAATTCACTGAATCACAGATATTTAATTAGCCCATGATTTTGAACCAGTAGTTTCGTAGAATGAGTGATTTTAAATTTTCAAGGGTGATGGATAATTTTTTAAATTAAGGTTGAATAATTTTCAGATTTTTTATTTAACAAACGGTTTCACTATTCATCTTCTTCTCCGGCGAATAGCTCGCCGGAGCTCCGATGAGCCACCCACCTCCTCTTAAATCTAGACAGAACAGCCCCTTTAGGAACATCAATCACAACATTGCTGGAATTGAACAACCACACAATCCCCTTTTTCATTGAATTAAATGATGCATCAGGATATATGCGGAATATAATAAAATATTACAATTTAGTCTTTCACACTACACCGGTTGAGGGTTGGCGTGAAAAAATAAAATTTTAAAGTTGAAAATATTTTTTAAAAACAAACTCATTTGGGGGGGGGGGCGGGGGGAGGGGGGTCGAGGATAGGGATGAAAAAATAAATATATGAAGTTGAAAATATTTTTTTAAAACAAACTTAATTTTTTCCTTTTTGAAGGGGGTGGGGGGGTGAGGGTAGGGGGTAAAAAAATAAAAAATTGAAATTAAAAATATCATTTAAAAATAACTTTTAATATTTTTTTGGGAGGGGATGGGGGTAGGCGTGAGGGTGGGGTAAAACAATTGAATTTAAAAACAAGCTTTAATTTTTATTTTTATTTTTTTTGGGGGGGGGGGGGGTGGTTGGGGGCTGGTTTGATGGTATGGACAAAATAAATTGTTTTTTTAAACAAAAAATAATTGTAATTTGAAGTTGGAAGAGAGTTTTGGAAAATGTTTTCCTTAAGTTTTGAAGGGAAGTCATTTTCCTTAAATTTGAGGAAAATGAGTTGATTTGGAAAATATTTAACCCAACCAAACATGAAAAAATTGAAAAACATTTTCCGAAAAATGTTTTCCTTCGTACCAAACACACCCTAAAAGGCAAATAAATAGTACTCTAACATATTAGATTCAACATGTATTCAACTAATAGTAGATAGCAACAAAATAATACAATAATCAAAGTACAAGAAATAAAAACACATATAACTATTAACAAAAAAGAACAAGAGAATACTAATATAAATGGACATAAAAACACCGCAATGCTATCTAGCTACTAATATTTTGCCCTAAACAAAAAATATTATAATTATTGAATTGTGTGATCGACTCGTGTAAAAGAAAATTAGTATATTATTTATATTTACTTAATTACGTTTTCATCATATTTTATCTAAAATAAACTACAAAAAAAATATTTTACTTAATTATGTGTTCCAACTTCATTTGGGTAGACTATAAAAAAATAACATAAACTAATTGAATCGTACGAATACCGAAGAGAAATCGATACGATTGGGATGATTTTAAATAATTTAATTTTTGGTATATATTATAAATATCCAAAAAAATTGAAACGGTATAATTTTAAAAAAATAACCGATTAAACCGTACCATTAACACCCCTATCTAAATTTAATCGAGATTCAATTAGTTACCGGATACCAAATGGGAAAAAAAATATTCATTGTGGTCTCAATAAAACAGGTGTGGTCACTTTAAAGTTGTCAAGTTTCTTTTAAGGACAAACAAGAGTAGAAAATTTTCCTTTCTTTTATTTCTCAAATTAGAAGCACTTTTTGATTTCATTATGGGTGAAAGGAAAAAACAAAAGACTCCATTACTCACTTCTCTCTCTAAATTTTTTTACCCAAATTATATCCTTTCTTTTTCTCTCTCATGATTTCTTCCATTCTTTCATATTCTCAAGTAACTTAAACCTTGCCTTTTTAAAATCAAATTCTTCTATATTTCTAAGAAATCTCATATATCATTCAAAATATTTTCAATATTTTTTTGAGAAAAAAAATATTTTCAACATTTGTCGAAGTGAAATTTGACTAATTTGCGATTGTTCCATTACGGAAGAAAATTTTGAAATAATTGATTGGAAATTTCGAAGTGAATTCGATTGATTTTGTTGAACTTTGAAATTATCGGTGAAATACAAAAATGATCAACGATCAGGTATTCATTAACTGTTGATTCTTTAAATTGTTTGGAAGTGATTCGAAAATGGATCTGGATCGTATTTTGTATGTTGGATCTTCACCTGAAGATCTTCATAAGTTACTATCTGAATATTGGGTTCAAAAGTTAGACGGTCACTGAGGTATTCAATTTGGGAGTTTCAGGTCATATCCCATCCAAGACACTTTGTTGGACGACATCAATAATTCTAGTTATTTCTTCAATGAATTGAAGTATTTTGCATCTCTCTCACATGCAGAAGGACCCAAAGGAGATGAAAGTACAGAATCACCAACCATATTTTAAAGTAAAAATATAGATTTTTTAATCTTTAATATGTTTGGGATACAGATAGTGAATGATTGAATTGTTTTGATTTTGTTTGTATGTTTAGATGCATGGAATATAAAATAATTTGGAATCTTATTTAGTAGATGTTCAATAAATTAGGATTTGAAGACTTCAGGTGCACCAAATATGATCGCTGAGCAAAACTTAAAATAAACATAATGAATTAGCACTTTAGCTTGATTCAAACCCTAGTCTCACGGGTGGTTCCTGTGCCTTATACCAACAGCACAAGAACACTCATATGTTTTGAATGGGTGCACTATTAATTATATCTTAATTTTTATCAGTTTCTTAAGATAGATATACATATATACACATGATTTTTTCCGAAGTTAACGGATGCACGTGCACCCCTACTTAATAAGGTAGGTTCGCCTCTGGATACATTGTCTTGTTGTTTGTTTATATTAATATTAATAGTTGTATATAATATTGCTCCTGCAGTTTCTAATTTTTTTTATTACTATCTGTTGTTTCTTGTACCTCGATTATTGTATTATTTTGTTGTAGTTTCCATTCTGTTACTATCTAATAATTTATATTTTATATGTTATTTCTTGTACTTCCACTTTGTTAGATTATTATTTTTTTGCCAAATGTCTATCTAATACAACTTCTTTACTTTTGAAGTAGGATATATAAGATTCGTGTACGATCTATTCTCGCTAAACTCAAGTTTATGAACTAGAAACTACAATAAATATGTTATATTATAGTAATCAATAGGAGATTTATTATTGAAAAACTATCTTTCCTCGTATGTATATTCTTTTCTACATTAATTTTGACAAGTTCTTCTTCATTGACATTCATGAACTTGAGGTCATGATTAATGATCTTAGTTATCACAATAAAATGGACATTAATAACTTGTTGGATAGATGAAAATGATACATGTTCAGAAGTCCAGAGCTTAGAAGAAATTATGGATATCATTGAAAAGTTATTGTTGATGATAAAGTTGAAGATGATACAAGACATTTAGAACCAATCACGCGTAAGGAAAACATTTATCACATTTAGAACTCTTCACAATTTACGATGCAGTTCGAAAAGACAACACCGCGAATGAAAAGTTAGGGATGAGCTTCAACGAGATTAAATTTTAACGGTGGAATCATATTTTACTAAATTGTTTTAGATATATTTGTACTTTTAAAGAATTATTAATTTATAATATTAATGGGACCATATATTTATATATGAGTCTTCTGAAAATATATTTTATAAAAATGGGTAATTTTTTTCATTGGCCCAAGTCGAGATTGGAAGAAAATATTATCTTAAAGAAGTTATTAATTAACCAAGTATTAATTTAGTAAGATTTTATTGTATAATATTAATTAAGTGTTTCAATATTTTCCAACATTAACACCTTGTTTGGATGGTTGTTACCTGTTGTATTGTATTGTATCGTTAGTTTAAATACAATGTTTGTTTTGATTGTTACTTAAATTCTATTGTATCGTATTGTTGGCTAACAACGAAAAGACTCATTTTATGTAACAACCGATTAGGTGTGATCGCATCGTTACCTTAATATTTTCTTCTTATTTGATCTTTATTTATTATTTAATAATCATATTTCATCTTTTATACTACCATTTCATCATAGTTCTACTCCGTACCCTACTTTTCTTATAGATTTATCACTTAATTTATGAATGTATGACATTATATAGCGACAAAAAAGGATATAATATATCTAAACATTATATCCATTAAAACAATACAGTACGATACAATACAACACAATATAATACAATATAAAGCAATATGTAACAACCATTCAAACAAAATGTGAGTAGGTTGAGTCGTCCTAATAGATGAATTGACCTAATAAATGCGTCTATTTTTCTTTGAGTTAATGTTTCGCACGTACATGTCCTTACGTATGGCCCATTGAGGTCCCAATTTATTCCCATCATCACCTGAAGACAACACTTTCAAATTAAATTCACGTGTTATTTGGTTCTTGTATCTAACGTTATCAAGTTTTTTCTAAATTCACGTGTTAGTTGAGTTAAATTATTGTACTGACGTTTTCAATGTCTACCCAAATAAAGTGTTAGAATACCTAATTAATAAGTAAAAAATATTATTTTATAGTTTATTTTATATAAAACATTATGTGAGACGATCATACACTTGGTAAGTAAACGCACACACTAGTTAAATGGGGTTCCATATCTACTGTATATACCTAAAAGATAATTCTAACCATATATAAATAATAATACTTTCCATCGAAAGGGGTTCGTAACCCCTGACAATATGCTGGCTCCGCCCTGCTTGGTTGCATTATTGAAAATATATCTTCCCCAATATATGCTTTTCAACATTATTTTTCACATGTTCTTTTTCTTCATTATCTTTTTGAAGATCCAGTTCAGCTTAAGGTGTAATATTTTGAAATTTAGCAATAACTTTTATTTGTCACTATTTGTAGGTTTTTACGCATAATAATTTAGGAGTTTACTTATTTTTCTTTGAGTTGATGTTTCGATAAATACATAAATTGACATGTCTTCATTAGTGGCGGAGCAAGAATATGGGAAAAAGGATAAATATACTTCCGAACTATCGTAACTGGTATGGATATATCTTCCGTCATACTTTTGGGACATTGATGCCCCTGCCGTCAAAAAACTAAAGCATATATTCTTGCTAAATTGATTGCCTGAATACCAACTCTTATACCATAATTTATATCATATAATGCATGTTTGTTAATAATTTTATAAATATTTTTTTAGCTAGTCATTTTATACCACAATGAACTCCAACAAAATTTCTATCAAATATTACCTTTCAGGTCCAACACTAGAATGAACAATACCACATTTTGAGAAATATTATTTTTCAGAATTTCTAGAAAGACTAAAAATTAGGCACAATGAAATACAAAAAAAATCATCAAAAAACAATTATTTTTTATTTAATTGTATGACAAAATAATTTCTCAAAATAAGATAAAGTGATGGAAGAAATTGTTCTAAGATGAACTTCTATATAAAATTACTATCATACGAATACTCCTTCGAATCAACGGTTGAAACCTCTTTCTCCTTACCTTTCTTTTTTGTCAAATTAGGAGTAATATAGATAGACCTTTCACTATCGATAACAACATTAGGGAGAATGCATTCAACTCAAAATTTAATTTCAAACACACGTCAAGATTATTAATATTGCAATTCGACTGTCAATACCCAGATTAGTTCTACAAATCGAATTCATGAAATTTTCCTATTCATAATCGTATAAATAAAAAAAACACATAATTTTATCTCAAAATATAGATAATTTTGAAGAACCAAAATTCTTAATGAGGAAAGATGGAGATTTTATTAAAAAACTAACGATGATATGTGAGAGCATAAAAAATTAAGTGGTATGATTTCATGATAAAAAATTAAGAGAGAAAGAAAGAGAAATTAAAAGGTGTTTTTTTTTATATAAAAAAAAATGTATCACAACAGGACTGTGCTTGAAATTCAAAAGGTAAAATAGTAAATTATCAATTTCATAAAATAAGCACACTACCCCAAAAAATAGTAAATAAAACCGTATTCCACGTAAAAAAAAAAGTGCAATTTTATTATATTGTTTTGCATATACGTAATAATATAAATAAAAAGATTAAAATAATATTATGTAAATAATGATTTTAACAGCTAAGCATTGAAACTAGTGAAATAGACAACTGTCTTGTTGTAATTATTAAAACTAGAAATGACGTGTGAATAAAATACTGGAATTCCCAACTTTTAGATCACCTTGGAAAAAATCGTGATTTGTGCAAGCATAATTTTCACTTTGTCATTGAGTGATTGATACTCCCATCTACTGCCGACAAAATAAATTCATATTTTAGTAATTCGCCTATATTTAATGGGTTGGTGAGTGATTTTTTACATGAATAAAATATGAATTGATATCCATATTCAATTCATAAAAATATGGGTAAAATACGAATTAGTCAAATGGGTTAAACTTCTAACTTTTATTCACAATAAATTCATGATATCAATACAAAAAAATGTAATTTCTCTTGTTTTTTATGTTCTTCTATAGAACAAATTATTTTTCACTATAATTGAAAAGGTAAAGTCTTTGGTCCTCCAAAAATATATATTTTAAATGTATATATCTTTTGTTACTTATAACTATATTTTTTTTATTTATTTAATTTTATATTGGATAATAGAATATAGTGTAAAATAAGCAAATCGTATATTAGTCTTGACATTGCTTAAAGTGCATTAAGCATGTTTTAGTCCTAAAATGCAAATATTCATTTACTTTGAAATTAAAAATATTTTCTCCTTGTTTTTACATAATTGTATTTTATATTGAAAAGTTATAAGATTTTTTTTTTTTACTTTTATAATACAATAAAACTAAATGAAGCATTTTCAACATTTTTCATCTAAAAAAGACTAAAACATTTTCTTCATGTTGAATTCTTAAGTAAGTACTACTATTTACTCATGAAAATATGAATAAATATGGATAAACTAGTATTTTACCCAACTCATTTCTTACCCAATCCATTTTTACCATATCAAATATGAGCGGATTGAATTATTACCCATTTTATGTTGACCCATTTTCAATCTGCCCAAATTTAACCCATCCCATCCATTTGCCACCACTGCTCCCACCTTATAGTACAATTTCCCATTTTCCTTTTTTCTTCACCTACCGTAATATATTTGTTAAATTGAATCTGATACACTCATTGAGACTTTATAGTACAATTTCCCATTTTCCTTTTTTCTTCACCTACCGTAATATATTTGTTAAATTTGAATCTGATACACTCATTAAGACTGTATCAGATAGTAATATATTTGTAATTATTAAAACAAGAAATGACGTGTGAATAAAATACTGGAATTCCCAACTTTTGGACTACCTTGGAAAAAATCGTAATTTGTGCAAGCATAATTTTCACTTTGTCATTGAGTGATTGATATTCCCATCTGTGCCGACAAAATAAATCCATATTTTAATAATTCGCTTATCTTTAATGGGTTGGGTAAGTGATTTTTTATATGGGTAAAATATGGATTGTTATTCATATTCAATCCATAAAAATATGGGTAAAATATAGATAAACTATGGATAAAATATGAATTAGTCAAATGGGTTAAGTTTCTAACTTTTATTCACTATAAATTTTTAAAATATTATAATTTCTCTTGCTTTTTATGTTCTTCTATAGAACTAATTATTTTTCACTATAATTGAAAAGATAAAGTCTTTGGTCCTCCAAAAATATATATTTCAACATTTGACCCAACCCGCCCATTTGTCACCACTACTCCCACCTTATAGTACGATTTCCCACTTTCCTTTTTTCTTCACCTACCGTAATTTATTTGTTAAATTTAAATCTGATACACTCATTAAGAAAATAATAACTGACATGATTACTATTTTAGCATGTTATCCCTATTAATTGATATTTAGTATTAAGTCTCAAAAATATCTTAAATATACAACATAATTTTTTGTTTAGGGGGTTCGGGTGAACCCCTCGACAACCTCTAGGTCTGCGTCTGGATACAATCTATCCAAACATTGTATTCATTAAAATAATATAGTACGATAAAATATAACACAATACAATATAATACATTATGAAACAATACGTAACAACCATTCAAACAAAGTGTCAGTAGGTTGAGTAGTCCTAATAAATGAATTGAACTAATAAATGCATCTTTTTATTCTTTGAGTTAATGTTCCAGTGGTCTCGGAAAAAACTCTCTCTCTCATATATATATATATATATATATATATATATATATATATATATATATTACTATATAAGAAGAGGGAATAAGTATTCACCACAAGTCAACATGTGTTCCAATAATAAGAGGGAATAACCAATATATTTATAAAAAGAAATGACATATAAAATAAAATGGAGAGAGTATTGGTTTTTCAAAATGGAAAAGGACAAAACACATATAGAATTAAAAGACATATAAAAAAAAGTTGGTTTAACTCTCAAACATAAAAAGTAACATATGTTATTAAAAACTTTAATAAAAGTACTATAATTTACAATAAATAATAACTTAAAATATCTACAAGACAACAAAAAAAAGACTAATTTTTGTACTGCTTCTGTCACATAAATTAGGATTGGGATGATTTTAAAATTTTAATTTTGGTTATACATTATAAAATAGCCAAAAAATTGAATGATATAATTTTTTTAAAAATAACCGAATGAATCGTTCTATAGAAGAGGGAATAAGTATTCACCACAAGTGAACATGTGTTCCAATAATAAGAGGGAATAACCAATATATTTATAAAAAGAAATGACATATAAAATAAAATGGAGAGAGTATTGGTTTTTCAAAATGGAAAAGGACAAAACACATATAAAATTAAAAGACATATAAAAAAAGTTGGTTTAACTCTCAAACATAAAAAGTAACATATGTTATTAAAAACTTTAATAAAAAGTACTATAATTTACAATAAATAATAACTTAAAATATCTACAAGACAACAAAAAAAAGACTAATTTTTGTACTGCTTCTGTCACATAAATTAGGATTGGGATAATTTTAAAATTTTAATTTTGGTTATACATTATAAAATAGCCAAAAAATTGAATGATATAATTTTTTTAAAAATAACCGAATGAATCGTCCTATCGATAACCCTAATGTTACTTCTACTCTATTTATTTTTACTTAAATTTAGAAAGATATGCTTCATTTCTACCCTCAATCTTATCGCTACATTTATTTGCTATTTAAAATTGAAATTAAAAAGACAAATGACAAATAAGTTTCTATATTAGCTCACTTATGAGCAAAATATATTATAACAATCTTTATTAATTTCATAACAATACATAAACTATACTCCCTCCGTTCCATATTAGATGGGCACTTCCAACTTTACACGGTGATTAAGAAATCATTAATAAATTGGAAGACTTCACCATTTTTCCCTTTGTTTATATCAATGCACATTGAAATGAGTTACAAAAAATACACATACAATATAGGAATGGTCATATTAATTGTAGGGGTAAAATGGAAAAGAATTAATTAATTCTATCCTAATTTAATAAGTGCTCAAATAATATGAAAAAAATATTTTTAGTAAGATTCTCATCTAATATGGGACGGAGAAAATAACAATATAACTTTATTAATGTTGCTGCCCGGGCTTTCTTTACTAGTATATATATATATAAAATAAAGTAATATATATTTTCTTTGCCAACCACTAAACAAAATGGTGAATGGTTCAATTGGTAAAGCAGATAATTCGCCACACGACACGGGCAACATTAATTTTTTGGAGCTTTTTCTTTCTTTCTTTCCCCCCCTTTTTTTTTTTTGTCTTTTTCATTAATGTGTGAAGGCTTTTTCTTTTCCTTCCATTCATTCTTATTTATTTACTAATATTTTTTATTAATTCAAATTGACTCCTATTCACCATAATTAATTCTTATTTTTTTTTCATTTTCTCTTTCACTAATTATTAATCTCTTGATATGAGTGTTGTGTGTTTATTCTTTATCAATTAATGAGTACTGAATTATGAATGTGACATAAATATTATTAAGAATATATTATTAGTAGTTTTATAAAAATATATGTTTAAAAATGATGAATATTATTATTAGAACTCTTTTAATTTAAAGGTTCTTTGGATCTTCACCGACGTTCCTGCTAAGTAAGATGACTAGTTTGAAACTAAAATTTTTATTCTCTTTGTTATATATTTGCAACAACACATAAAGTCAATGAAATATTAAATATATTAAGTTAACACTATTAGATAGTTTATACAAGTTCAAATTTTAGTGTGAAAAATCTATTTTTTCCTCAAAGAATAAGGCCACTAATTCCTAAAAAGAAATAAAAATTGAATTGTTTAGTTATCTTTAATATTATAATATCGAAAAGAAAATATTACTAACATGCATGTTTGATCGATTTGTTTATAAAAATCGAAAAAAGACAAAAGACTCAAATTGTAACCCAAAATTAAAGCAACCGACCTGCTTATCTTACTTGAACATTGTGGCACCCAGGACCTCCAAATCCTAGATCCGCCTCTGCTTGCATTAAGAAATGATGTAACTTTTATCCTTTTATTCTTATTTAATGTTTTTCTTAAATCAACTTTATAATAAATGATGAATACATTTTCAAGATTAATTAACTACTTTATCAAGGGTATGATAAGCAAAATATGGTAATCTATGCATAAATTTTATAAAATGACAAGTATTGTGATTCAACTATTTATAGAAAGAAATGACATATAAAAAGGGACGGAGGGTGTGCATAATTAAGTAAGAATATTATTTTATAATTTATTTTAGATAAAACATGATGAAAACTAAATATAAATATTATACTAATTTCTTTAACAAATTAAATTAAACTTTTATATTAAACGATCAGACAATTATTGCATTACTAAAAATATATCTTCCCTAATATATCCTTTTCAACATTATTTTTCACATGTTCTTTTTCGTCATTCTCTAGGGGATGTAAACCACAGTAGAAAAGTTCTTGTTATTTTTTGTTACTATTATTTCTTGTACCTCAATTATTATATTATTTTACTGTACTTTCCATTCTGTTACTATCTACTAATTTTTTTATTATCTGTTGTTTCTTGTAGTCTTTTTCTTTTAGACTATTTTTTCTTAAGCCAAATATCTATTAAATACAACCTCTCTACTTCTGAGGTAGGGATAAGATTCACGTACACTCTATTTTCGCCTAACTCTATTTTATAAACCTACACTAAATATGTTATAATGTAGTAATCAATAAGAGATTTATTATTAAAAATCTATATTTGAATCCATCACTTTACTACTGTTATAACTTTTAAAAAATGAATTAGCTACGAAATTATTTCTAATTTATCAGTAAATATTCTGTAACAAATAAGATTTTTTTTTTATCACTTGTCACTATTCTTTTGTCAAATAAATTTTTAGTATTCAACAATAAATTTTATTTATCGCTAATTTCTATTATTTTTATATATAGTATTAATACACCTATTTTTCTTTGAGTTAATATTTCGATGTCCTTACGTATGGGCTATGGCCCATTGAGGTCCCAATTTATTCCCATCATCACCTCAAGACAACATTTTAAAGTTAAATTCACATGTTATTTGATTCTTGTATCTAACGTTATCAAGTTTTTCTAAATAAACGGTTAGTTGAGTTAAATTATTGTACTAACGTTTCAATGTCTACCCAAATAAAGTGTTAGAATACCTAATTAATAAGTAAAAATATTATTTTATAGTTTATTTTAGATAAAAACATTATGTGAGACAATCATACACTTAGTTGCAGTGGTGGAGTCATGATTTTAAATAAAGGGTTCAAAATCTGAAGAAGTAAACACATGAACTAGTTAAATGGGGTTCGACATCTACTGTATATACCTAAAAGATAATTTTAACCATATATAAATAATAATATTTTCCATCGAAAGGAGTTCGCAACCCCTGACAATATAGTGGCTCCCCCCTTGCTTGGTTGCATTATTGAAAATATATCTTCCCCAATATATCCTTTTCAACATTATTTTTCACATGTTCTTTTTCTTCATTATCTTTTTGAAGATCTAGTTCAGCTTAAGGTGTAATACTTGAAATTTAGCGATAACTTTTATTTGTCGTTATTTATAGGTTTATATGCATAATAATTAAGGAGTTTACTTATTTTTCTTTGAATTGATGTTTCGATAAATACATAAATTGGCATGTCTTCATTAGTGGCGGAGCAAGAATATTAATTAAGGTATGCTAAAATATAAAGAAGTAAAATCATGTAAAAGTTAAAATGTGTCCGTATGTAATATATATGACAAAAAATATTTTTATTCTAACTAATACGCAATATAATTTTCCGACGATGAAGTATCTATCACTATCCCACACCTATAAGTGGCTCTACCCACCACTGATCCTCACATATGGCCCATTGAGGTCTCATTAATCCCTAATTCCCTATCATGTAAAGTTTTCAAAGTTTGTCCAAATAAAGTGTAGAATAAATAATCAAGTAAACTTATTTTTTTATAGTTTGTTTTAGATAAAACCATGATGAAAACATAATTAAATAAATATAATTAATATACTAATTAATTTATTTTCTTTTCTTTTTAGAACTCTAGGATAACACTCCGCAGTTATAACCTCTGTCACAATCTCACCAACAAGGATTGTGGTGGAGTGATAAGTACTCTTTCATTCTTAACCAAAAGGTCTTGGGTTTGAGTCCTCTTGGGTACAGAGTCACCTTTATTAGAGAGCGCTTTAACCCCCCCTCTCCCCCAATGTGGGACTTCCCGGCGCAAATCTAAATTTAATCAGATTCTAATATGGATATCAGACACCGAATAAAAAACCAAAAAAAAAAATCTTTGTCACACTCTCAATCCTTCAGATAGTTACTATGTGGTAACAGCCTACAAACCACGTGAAGGAGGTAAGTATCACATACTCCCTCCGTCCCTTTTTAGTTGTCCACTTTAGAAATGGCACACAGATTAAGACAACAATGATTAGCACAGTGAAGTTATAATTTTACCCTTATGACAATTTTTCACTTCAAAATTACAACCACTTATTTGAATTCAAGTGAAATAAATTGGAGGGAAACAACATACACTTTTACAATTTTCAAGAAGTGTAAATAAGGGTATAATAGGAAAAAATTTGTTGTCCTTTCTTGATTTGTCAAAATGGACAACTAAATAGGGACAACTAAAAAAGGAAATATGGACAAGTAAATAGGGACGGAGGGAGTACTTTATAAGTAGTGTGTATTTCCTTTACAGCTAAGCATTGAAACTAGTGAAAGCAACCGGACTTGTGATTTTTTTCTTCGTCTTGTTGTAAATATTAAAACAAGAAATGACATGTGAAAAATACTGGAATTCCCAACTTTTGAACCACCTTGGAAAAAATCGTGATTTGTACAAACATAATTGGTATCACGTTCACATATTTAATGCCCCGTGACAAAAATAGATTATACGAATTTTCACCTCCCACCTTATAGTACGATTTCCCATTTCCCTTTTTTCTTCACCTACGCTAATCTATTTGTCAAATTTGAATCTGATACACTCATTAGAAAACAATGACTGACATGATCACTATTTTAGCATGTTATCCTTATTAATTGATATATTTAGTATTAAATCTCAAAAATATCTTAAATATATAACATAATTTTTTGTTGAGGGGGTTCGGTAATCCTCGGCAACCTCTAGGTTTGCACCTGAATACAATCTATTCAAACATTATATGCATTAAAATAATATAATACGATACAATATAACACAATATAATACATTATGAAACAATACGTAACAACCATCCAAACAAAGCGTCGGTAGGTTGAGTAGTCCTAATAAATGCATCTTTTTTTCTTGGGCAAACAAAGTGCCGGTAGGTTGAGTAGTCCTAATAAACCGCAGCAGAAAAGTTCTTGTTATTTTTTGTTACTATTATTTTTTGTACCTCGATTGTTATATTATTTAACTGTACTTTCCATTCTGTTACTATCTACTAATTTTTTTATTATCTGTTGTTTCTTGCGGTCTTTCTCTTTTAGACTATTTTTTCTTAAGCCAAATATCTATCAAATACAACCTCTCTACTTCTGAGGTAGGAATACGATGCACGTACACTCTATTTTCGCCTAACTCTATTTTATAAACCTACACTAAATATGTTATAATGTAGTAATCAATGAGAGATTTATTATTAAAAATCTATATTTGAATCCATCACTTTACTACTATTATAACTTTTAAAAAATGAATTAGCTACGAAATTATTTCTAATTTATCAGTAAATATTCTGTAACAAACAAGATTTTTTTTTTATCACTTGTCACTATTCTCTTGTCAAAATAAACTTTTACTCTTCAACAATAAATTTTATTTATCGCTAATTTCTATAATTTTTATACATAGTATTGAGGAGCTTGAGTCGGCTTAGTAAATGAACTGAACTAATAAATACACCTATTTTTCTTTCAGCTAATATTTTGATGTCCTTACTTATGGCCCATTGAGGTCCCAATGTATTCCCTATAACCTCAAAACAACTTTTTGGATATATATATATCAAAAAAATATTTTTATTATAACTAAAACGTAATTTTTTGATGAAAAAATGTCGATCAACATCAAAATCCATATCACCTCAAAATCCTTTCAAATAAAGGGTCAGTTCAGTTGAATTATTGTACTAACACTACATGATTTTTAGCGGCAATTAATTAACGGAATAACTCAATTGTTGTTAAATATGTATTTTTAGCGGCAATTAACACTCTTTGTATATGTCCCTTAAGCCATTAGCGACATTTGATCTAATGACACTTGTGTTATTTGACTTATTCGAATGTCACTAAGTTACTGTCAGTATTGTTAGGAGCCTTTTACGTATTCAGTTTATTAGCATTAGGAGTCCTAATTTAGTTGCAGTTAGTCAATAAGCAAGTCATGGGATGGTGCCCTATTTTCTCTCTTAGTTTGTTATTTTCCAAGTGCTATTTATAATCTTGTACGCTAGTTTTCTGAGAAATAAGAAATACTCAAGTTTATCTCTGCTTTTCTTCTTTTGTATTATCTTTGTTCGTCTCTTGTGCCAACAATTGTGGTATCAGAGTATAAATCCAGGTTAGAATCCATCCTTTCCTCAAGTAGGGATTGGTAAAGTAAGAGGAAAAAAAAAGAGTGAAATATTGTGAGATCTTTTTGAAGAAAGCAAAATATTTCCATGGCAGGGAACGGTACAACAGCATTGTCGCAACCCATGATTCCAATTTTCAGAGGGGAGAATTATCAGTTTTGGTGTCTTAAGATGAAGACTCTTTCCAAGTCTCAAGAACTCTAGGATGTAGTTGAGACTGGAATTCCAGAAGGGAATGCAAACCAGCTGAGAGAACATCGGAAGAGAGACTCAAAAGCTCTATTCACGATCCAACAGGCTCTTGATGATGAAATTTTTCCTCGCATATCACCAGCTGAGACTTCCAAACAAGCATGAGAGATCCTCAAGCAAGAGTACTTTGGAGATGATAAGGTAATTACTGTTAAATTACAAACTCTCCGACGTGATTTTGAAACATTATTCATGAATGAAAACGAATATGTGCAAGGATATTTGTCTAGAACATCTGCTTTGTTAATAGGATGAGGTCCTATGGTGAGAAAATTGCTAATCAGATTGTAGTGTCTAAAGTGTTGAGAAGTTTAACCACCAAATTTGAGCATGTTGTTACTGCAATTGAGGAAACTAAGGACCTATCTACCTATTCTTTCGATAAATTAATGAGTTCCTTGCTAGCTCATGAAGATAGGCTAAATAGGTCTCGTGAGAAAGTTCAAGAGAAGGCATTTCAGGTTAAAGGGGATTTTGGATGTAAGGGAAAAACATAAAACTCAACAGGACGTAGACATGGCAGAGGAAATTTTCATGGTCGAGGCTGTGATGGTAGCGGCAGAGGTAGAAACCAAGTTGGTGAATTTCGTCAGTACAAGAGCAATATTCAATGCCGATACTGCAAGAAATTTGGCCACAAAGAAGTTGATTGTTGGACGAAGCAGAAAGACGAGCAGAAGGAAGCCAATTTCACTCAAAATGTGGAAGAAGAAAGTAAGTTGTTTATGACTCATTCCCCAATAACTGAAAGTGCGAATGCTGTGTGGTTCATTGTTAGCGGATGCTCCAATCACATGTCAAGTTCAAAGTCTCTATTTAGAGATCTTGATAAGTCACAGAAAAGCGAGGTGCGGCTAGGAGATGACAAACAAGTGCACGTTGAAGGGAAATGTATTGTTGAGATTAAAACTGTCCAAGTAATGTGAAACTTTTATATGACGTGAAATATGTTCCCACTTTGGCTCACAACCTGTTAAGTGTTGGCCAATTGATGACTAGTAGGTACTCAGTTGTGTTTGATGATCAAGCATGTGATATTAAAGATAAGAAATCTGGATGCACCATAACTCATGTATCTATGACTAAAAATAAAATGTCTCCCCTTGATATTTCAAGCGTTGAAAATATTGCCTTAGTTGTCAAAAGAAAGAATGAGACTAATCTATGGCACTTACGTTATGGGCATTTGAATGTTAATGGGTTGAAACTTTTGGTTCAAAAAGATATGGTTATTGGCTTGCCAAAAATCAATGAACTTGACTTGTGTGAAGGATGTATTTATGGGAAGCAAGCTAGGAAATCATTTTCGGTAGGAAAATCATGGAGGACAACAACTTGTCTTGAACTTGTGCATGCTGACTTGTGTAGGCCAATGAAAACGAAATTCCTCGGTGGAAGTCAGTATTTTTTAATGTTTACTGATGATTACAGCCCTTTTAGCTGGCTTTATTTCTTGAAATTCAAATCAGAAACCTTTGAGAATTTCAAGAAATTTAAAGCATCAGTAGAGAATCAAAGTGGCAAGAAGATAAAATCACTCCGTACCAATAGAGGTGGTGAATTATTGTCTAAAGAATTTAATGTCTTTTGTGATAAGAATGGAATTCACAGGGAACTTACAACACCATACACACCGGAGCAGAATGGTGTGGCCGAACGAAAGAACCGAACGATAGTGGAAATAGCTAGAAGCTCGCTGAAAGCAAAGGGTCTACTAGATTACTTTTGGGGAAGAGCTGTTGCAACCGCTGTTTATCTTTTAAACATATCTCCAACAAAAGTGTTTGGAACACGACACCTCTTGAAGCTTGGAATGGTAAGAAGCCACAGGTAAGCCACTTAATAATTTTTTGTTGTATAACATATGCTTTGGTTAATTTTCATTCGAAGCTTGATGAAAGATCTGAAAAATGTATTTTCGTTGGCTATAGTCTTCAATCCAAAGCATATCGTTTATATAATCCCATAAGTGGCAAAGAGATCATAAGTAGAAATGTTGTGTTTAATGGGGATGTCTCTTGAAACTTTAATTCTGGGAATTTGAGATCAAATCTCCAATTGTTATCTACTGATGAAGAACCTGCAGCACCAGATCCTACTTCTTGAAACTTGCCTAGTGCACCAACAACAACTGCAACACTTGACGAGTCTTCTGATGAGCCAATTCCACCAAAACGATCAACAAGAGAAAAGAAACCAAATCCTAGATATCCTAACAATGTAAATACTTCTTGTCAATTTGCTTTGCTTGTTTCAGATCTTGTTTGTTATGAAGAAGCGTCAGAACAATCTGAATGGAAGAATACTATGGTAGAAGAGATGCAAGCAATTGAAAGAATCTACGTGGCAGTTAGTTGATTCACCTGAAGGAAGGAACGTGATAGGCTCAAGTGGGTATTTCGAACAGAGTGCAATGAAGATGGTAGCATTCAAAAACATAAAGCTCGTCTCATGGCAAAAAGAATATTCACAACAACAAGGTATAGATTTTGAAGAAACTTTTTCTCATGTTGCACGATTTGAAACAGTGAGAGTTGTTTTGGCTTTGGCTGCACAATTGTGTTTGCCCGTGTATCAATTTGATGTGAAGTTCGCTTTTTTGAATGGTGATCTAGAACAAGAGGTTTATGTTTCACAACTTCAGGGCTTTGTTATTAATGGCAATGAGAACAAAGTCTACAAGCTAAGAAAAGCTCTTTACGGGCTAAAGCAAGCTCCGCGTGCGTGGTACAACAAAATTGATTCATTCTTTCAGGATAGCGGATTCAAGAGAAGTGAAAATGAATCCACATTGTACTTAAAGAAGCAAGGTAATGGAAAATATTTGGTAGTTTGTCTCTATGTTGATGATATGATTTATTTTGGTTCCTCAAAGTCTTTAGTTGATGATTTCAAGTCTAGTATGATGAGAAACTATGAGATGACTGATTTGGGTTTACTGAAATACTTTTTGGGGCTTGAAGTAATCCAAGATAAAGATGGAATTTTTATTTCTCAAAAGAAATATGCAAAGGATCTTTTGGAAAAATTTTGTATGCTGAATTGTGAAGCAGCAGCTACGCCTATGAATATCAATGAAAAGTTGCAGTGTGCAGATGGAACTGAGAAAACAAATCCAAGATTGTTTAGAAGTCTAGTTGGTGGCTTAAATTATCTAACACACATTAGACCTGACATTGCCTTTTCTGTTAGTGTTGTGTCCAGATTTTTGCAGAGTCAGACAAAGCAACATTTAGGTGCTGCAAAAAGAATTCTTCGTTATGTTGCTGGAACGACAAACTTTGGTATTTGGTATTCTAAAGTATCAAATTTCATATTGGTTGGCTATACAGATAGTGATTATGCAGGTTGTTTGGACGATCGAAAAAGTACTTCTGTTAATTGTTTCAGCTTGGTTCTGGAGCAGTGACATGGAGTTCAAAGAAGCAGGAGACAGTAGCTCTGTCAACGTCTGAGGCGGAGTATACAACAGCAAGTTTAGCAGCACAACAAACTTTATGGCTCCGGAAACTACTTGCAGATTTTAGTTACGAGCAAAAGGAGTCTACTGAGATTTTTTCTGATAGCAAATCAACAATTGCTATGGCAAAGAATCCCTTTTTTTATGGGAGGACCAAGCACATTGATGTACAATATCACTTCATCCGGACATTGGTAGCTGATGAAAGAATAGTGCTGAAATTCTGCGGCACAAACGAGCAGGCAACAGATATATTTACGAAGTCTCTTCCTCAGGCTAAGCATGAATTTTTCAGGTTGCAGTTGGGAGTGTGTGATTTTGAATCAAGGGGAAGTGTTAATTGACTGATTCAAATGTCACTAAGTTACTGTCAGTGTTGTTAGGAGCCTTTTACGTATTCAGTTTATGTAACACCCCGTATCCGAAAATAGATATTTCAGATTTCTGGTGTTACAGGTGGCACTCATGGACACTATCCACGGACCGTAGATGGACTCACGGTCCGTAGGTCAGGTCACGGACCGTAGTTTGTGTTCGTGGATCGATGCCCCAAAAGCCCAGCTTCAGTCCCGAACTACGGTTGACCAGCACGGACCGTCATTCGATCCACGGTCCGTAGGTCTGACCGTAGATCGAAGGTTAGCACCTAGTTAGATGAAAAATATTGATGGGTCAACTTCAGATGGTCATAACTTTTAGCACAAAATGAATTATGTGTCCCATTACCTATGGTTAGATAGATAATTGAATTATCTTCGTAACGCCACCAAATTTACTAAATTCCGACCTCCAAGTAAAAAGTTATTCTCGTTTTAGTGAAGCCCTGTCGGGCAGACTCGACCTACGGACCCAATCGACGGACCGTCAGTCCATTCCGTCGATCACTCCGACAGCAGTTAATTCAGGGGTCTTTTGGTCTTTTCCTATTTCGTTTAACCCCTAAGATACGTCGTTTAGACCCTAAATCATGAGATTTTAATCAGCTTAAGCCTAGAAACATAACTAGAACTTACCTAAGTCAAATAATTAATCAAACTTAGAAGAATTAGAAGCAAGAAAAGAGAAAAAGGTCAAGAACCCTAGTTCAAGAACGCAACAAGGTTTCTTCAGTTCCAGCCCCAAAATCGAAAGATTTCTCTGTGTAATTCGTTACCAGGTATGTGGGATTTCACTAGTGGGTTCCTTTCGCCCATTAGGTCCCTAGAATTCAGTCAGATTCTTGATTCCATGATTATGAACAGACCTAGGGTTTCTAGAATTATAGCAGATCATCATGAATTAGTTATTTAAATGTTCCAAATCAAATTATCATGGTATTGCTCAGTTTATCGCATGAATTTCAGAACCCTAGCTATTTATTTCTTTAGTTCTTGAATTACACATGCTAGGTCAGATATTTCAGTATTCAGTTATACATGCCTCAGTTTATGAATGCATCATTATCAGATTAATTGTTGCATTCTCAGTTTGCATGTTCAGTTTCGAGCTATCCAGTATTTACAGAAATTCAGTCATAACTAGTTAACCACTTAATTCATTGGGAGTAGCATAATACCGAGTTGGACTAGGGTTTCAGCGTACCCATATAGTCCCAGAACTACGAGCCACGTAGGTGTAAGTCCCCTATGTGGGCAACATCAGTTTAGTGATCACGCCAGCATGCCTCTATACCTCTGGCAGGGTATATTGGGTCCTCTCGATGGGGCGTATACATCGGACTCCACATTTAGCTCATGTGGTTTTATGTCGATTATTAGTAGCTCCCACAGTTCAGTCAGACTCTATTGCATTGACCAAATTTACAGTTCATTCAGTATTCAGTCAGTATGTTATAAATTGGTTATTGCATTCAGGTAGCTCAGTATTCAGTATCTATATCATGTTCAGATTATTTCATTGCTTTATTGCTTTGTTCAGTTATATGTTCTTTCAGCTTTACTCTATCCTGCCTGCTCAGTACCTTTCAAGTACTGACGCATACGTGCGCTACATCTTCTCGTGATGTAGGTTCAGGTTCTCAGTATCCAGATCACGCTTAGATCGGTTCTCGATCTTCAGTTCAGCAGCATCAGTGGTGAGTCCTCATTCTTCGAGGACTAGTGACATGTTTATCTTTATCGCTTTTAGTCTTTAGTTTCAGTTTTGCTAGATCTAGTTGGGGCATGTCCCAACATTTCTAGTCAGTTTAGAGGCTTATTTCAGACATAGTTAGATTCAACTTAGTGTTTTGAGTTTGATATTTCTTTTGTATTAAACTCTCAAATTTGATATATTCAGTTACAGTATATAGGTATTCCCCATCTTTTCAGATTTATTTATGAATTAGCTTCCGCATCAGTTTATTATCTTTAGTATGCTCATGATCATGCCAGCAGGGTTAGCTTGGGATCACTTGTGGTCCTAGGTCCCGTGTCCGCGTCTCAGGGGTAGCTCGGGGCGTGACAGTTTATTAGCATTAGGAGTCCTAATTTAGTTGCAGTTAGTCAATTAGCAGGTCATGGGATGGTGCCCTATTTTCTCTCTTAGTTTGTTGTTTTCCAAGTGCTATTTATAATCTTGTACGGTAGTTTTATGAGAAATAAGAAATACTTAAGTTTCTCTCTGCTTTTCTTCTTATTGTATCATCTTTGTTCGTCTCTTGTGCCAATAACTTAACTAATGTCGTTAAAGATTTTAACACTCTTTATTAATGTGTCTATTTATTGCCGCTAAAAATTATTTTTGTTGTAGTGTAACGTTTTCAAAGTTTGTCCAAATAAAGTGTTGATTAAATAATCAAGTAAACTTTTTTATATATAGTTTTGTATTAGATAAAGCATGATGAAAACATAATTAAATAAACATAAATAATATAGTAATTAATTTCTTTTCTTTCTAGGACTTGTATAACTTTCAGCTGTTATAACCTTTGTTACATGACCCTCTGTCCTTCAGATAGTCACTATGTGGTAATAGCCTACAAACCACATGATGTAAATCGTACTAGACAAGTTTTATGCAACATGCTCGACTTAGAAAACATTGAGGGGAAGTCGATCCCGAATCATCTGTGTGATGGACTATCCTCCAAATCAACTGAGTCATCCCGAAGGACTATATAACAAATTAAATTAAGCTTTTACACGACACTATCACATACATTATAGCATTGTATATTTCTTTTACAGCTAAGTATTGAAACATCTTTTTAGTGAAATCGACAAGACTTGTGATTTTTTTCTTTGTTTTCTTGTTGTTATTAAAGCAAGAATTTACATGTGAAAAATATTGACCTTGGCTTTTATCAATATATTGTAACACCTTGATCTTGACAAATTAAATATTTATTTTCATCAAAATCTTCAAGTTGTTGTACCATAGAATTAGTAATGGAAAAGTTGTTTTTGGGATAAAATAGAACAAAAGGGACGTGTTTTCTTAGCAACTTGATCAAAGTAAGATAATTTAACTTGAATTTGGCTAGCTCAATAAGAAACTGTAAACAAAACTCGCATTCTAACTTGTATTTAAGTAAGAGAGCGGAGAATCTTAGTATAGCTTAGTTAGTTGATTATACGAATTTTCACTTTGTTAGTGAGTGATTGATGATACTCCAACCTTGTAATACGCTTTCGCGTTTCTCTTTTTTCGTCACCTACCCTTATTTGTCAAATTTGGATATGATACACTCATTAAAAAAAATAAAAATTGACATGATATTTTAATTAGCATATTACCCCTATTAATTGATAATTAGTATTAAATCTTGAAAAATGATTTGGGAAAAAAGTAATTAACACTAAAGGCAAAACATGGAAAAATAATTATTTACTCTTGATATGTGAAAAATGACGAGTAAAAGTGAACTGATCTAGGAAGTATATTCTTTCTAGTTCAATTTGTTTGTCATATTTTTACTTGACACAAAGTTTAAATAATTTTTTTTTGAATCTTGTGATCTTAAATGTTACGTGAAAAATTAAAAATCAAAGAGTACAGTTACTAATAAATAAAAGAGTTTTTTTTTTTTCATTTTTTAAACGAATAAAAATGAAAAGTAGCACATACGAATTGAAACTGAGAGAGTACCTAATGACTTAGACAACCTGTTCATGGAGTAATAATTATATATAAATTCAAACCAAAAATATTATAATAATTGATGAGAGAATGTAACATATTAATTTTAAAAAACTCAAATATGCCATCAAATTTTGAGAAAAAGCTTATCTATGTCATCTATTAAGAGTTTAGCTTATCTATGCCATTTTCGTTTGAGAAACATCTCATCTATGCCATTATTTGTCAATTGAAATAACATAGATGAACCAAACATTGAACGGATGACATATATGAACCTTTTCTCAAAGTTTGATGACATATTTGAGGCTTTTCCCTTTTAAAAAAATAATTTAACTAATGATGTGGCTGAATCATAATTGACCACGTGTAAAAAATGGTTTTTTCATAATTGACCGCGTGTAAAAAATAGTTTTGTAAAATGGAATTGGTTTAAGTTAACAAATAATGTCATAAATGAGCTTTTTCTCAAACGAAAATGACATAGATATGAGCCAAACTTTTAACGGATGACATGAATGTATCTTTTTCAAAATTTAATGATATATTTAAACCTTTTTTTTGTTAACAATAATAATTAATATAATATCTAATATTGAATTTTAAATATTTATATTAAAAATATACTAATACTTATTAGCATGGATAATAAACTAGATGCGTAAAATCAAATGATGAAGGGAGAAATGAAATTACGAAATTCAACTTGAAAAATATATCCCCAAACTCAGGGGAAAAATATTTTTCTTATTGTTACAATTATTTATTACTTAACATATTTTAAAATTTTAGAATTTGTTTCCTTTGACTTCCTTGTTTCCCCATTGCCTTTTCAAGAGCTACATGAAAATCTTTAAAAGGTACCATCTCCATCCTGTAATAAATTTTAAAAAAAAAAATCAATATTGCTATTTGTTCATTTTAAATTCAAAATAACTTCTTCTTTTTTAGTAAAATTATATATATAAATTTAAAATAAATTTATAAAAAATTACAAAATTAATTGTTCGAGAGAGTAAGAAATTGTACTCATATTGCAATATCCCAGCACGAACGAGGGCCAATAGATGATCAATCGAACACCTATATTGTGCTTCATCTAAATTCTTTTCTTGTAACAGGTATCCTTTCAATGAAATATCCTTTAAAAAAAGAAGATAATTCAATATATAACAACATATTCAGTGATCTACAAATGGTCAAGTTTGAAATAAATAAAGTGTACGTAGATATTAATTTCGATATACTCATAGCCGTTCAATATATGATCCAAAGAATTACTTAGTGTTTAAATTTCATAATTGATCATTTGAAAACTAACCTTGAATATAAAATATGGAGTAGATATGGTAATTGGCTTCTTTGACATCCCTCCATATGTAACCATAGTACCACCTTGCCTTAAAAATAAAAATAAAAATATTGTATATCTTCAATATTTAACCAAAAAAAAAGTAAAAACTTTAACTTAGAAGAAAACAATATTTAAAAAAATAAAAAAAGTATCTCACTTTAAGAATTTTACCACCATATTAGCTGCATTTCCACCAATACAATTCAAACCTAAACTAGGTTTAGGTATATCACCCTACAACACATCATCGATCGTTACAACATATTAAAAATATATATATATATATACTCGTTGATTATTTAAAAAATAATCATATTGTTCGTATATAAAAGTTAAATTCATACCAGGAGATTTTTGACACCTTTGACTTCGAGTTCACTTTCAGTAAATACTTTATTAGCGCCAAGTTTAATTAATTTTTCTTTAATTTTATCAGATTCAGGTTTATCTCTTATGATATTAATGCTATGAATTCCACGAATTCGAGCTAATTGAATAACACATTGCCCTACTATGCTTGTAGCTCCATTTTGAACAATTGTGTCCCCTGTTTAATCGAAAAAAACTAATTAATTTTTAAATCAAATTAAAATAATTAAACATGTTTTTAATTAGGAAATTTAAATAATAAACCTGATTTTAAAGCCACAAAGTCCTCAAGCATTCTCAAGGCACTCAAAGGATTAACAGAAATAGTGGCAGCATATTCAATTGGAGTGTTTTTGTCTATTTTGTACCATAAACTTTGATCTTCTACCACATAGGTTTGCCATGTCCCTGGAACATAAAAGACATAAAACTACGAGTTCAAAATTTGAATTTTACGAGTTTTTTTTTATTTTGTAAATGCGCTTTTGGGAAGGAAAATCAGAATTTTTTATGTGTCTAGCGCTTTCATCAATATGAAAGAGGAAGCTTTTGGGTTGTACCTATATAACTAGGGTCACTACATCACAAACGTTCTCTAACAATAATTAATTAATGATAATAACTTAATTGCCACTAAATATGTATTTTTAGCGGCAATCCGTTAAAATATTTTTTTATTGTAGTGGGACTGGGAGGACGTTAAATAGTAAACTAAACAAAGATGATTGCACATAAGATTGACATGAAAAGCCAATGTTCTTGGTACAGAATCTCATGTTCTGAATTTAATTCTTATGTCATAATCATTTATAAGATTTGAACTAAAGTTATTGAGAATACTAGCTAAACTTGTAACTTAAATCCTATTTCATGATAATTTGACACGTAATTATCTAATATAGCTATAGTTTGAATAATTACCTGAAAGATAAGCTGCATGAATAACCAAATCTCCAGGGAAAAAAGCCATAACAGCAGAGCCCACAGAATGTATTTCTCCAACACCTTCCCATCCCCCTATTGTAGGTGTTGGTGGCAGTACTGGATACACTCCTGATATGCAATTATTAGTAAAATTAAGGACTCTATCATAAAAATTATTCACTTTTTTATTAACTTCTTTTTCTCAATTATGGAAGTTATATATTTAACTTGAAATTGTATTTTAAATTTGGAAAACGGCCTATAATATGTTTTTTAAACTCATTTTTCACTTTTCATGTTATATCTATGTACACTCAACCTTGAAGATTATTCGAATATTCTGTAGAAAAAAATATAACCAATCACAACTTCATGAATCCCCCCCACCCCCACAACCAAAATGATAGCTAGTTTATGCACACCTTAACTAATTTCATAAAATGCCTAACATATTTTACTAACAATAGATAACAGATAACCCTGTTCAACAAGACTAATCTCATGAAATGTCTGACATATTCTACTAACAATAGTTTTTTAAACTCATTTTTCACTTTTATGTACATTCAACCTTATTCTTTAGAAAAAAATATAACCAAGCACAACTTCATATAGTGTAATTTTCCTTTGACATATTCTACTAGCAATAGTTTTTTAAACTCATTTTTCACTTTTTATGTACATTCAATCTTATTCTTTAGAAAAAATATAACCAAGCACAACTTCATATAGTGTAATTTTCCTTCGAAGAAATCACAAAGTATTTTTTCCTTTATTGAAATTAATTAAACCTACAACCTAGTAATTACTATATCAACTATTAGATTGAAAAATATTCTTTTTTCATTCTATTTTTCTTGTAACACTGATATTATTTATATATATAAAGGAGAAAAAGAGAATTTAATGGAATTAACCCTCTATTCTGTTGATATCGGCGGGATTGATGGGAGCTGCAAGCATTTTCACGCACACCTCGTTCTCATTCATCTCCACCGGTGGAATCTTCGTAACCCTGTTGGAATTAGAATTTTCACTAACGTAATTTAAAATATAAAAAAATAAAATAAACATTTACTATATATAAATAAAAAAATTAACGGTATATATATAGTATAATTTTTTACAACGTAGGGGTGGTGGTAGGAGGACATTGTGAATCTAGAACGGACCTTGTGACGGTGTCGGGAGGGCCGTGTTGGTCGTAGACAACGGCGGTGGATGGTGGAGACATGGATGCCGGGAAGTTTACGACGGAGGTTTGTGTAGGGACTACCAAATATGAGTGACGAGAAAACATTATCCAACAAAATTTGATGTATTGTATTAAAGTGTTTAAGTTTTCACTTGGAAACATTTGGGGAAAATGCAGCTACTTATAGGGTGTCTTTGGTACGAAGGAAAATGTTTTCCTGGAAAACAAGTAGATTTTTTATTTATTTTCTTTGGTTGGTGAATAGAAAATATTTTTCGAAAAAGATTTTTAGTGTTTGGTTTATGAATGAAAAATGTTTTTGAGAAATATCTTTTATTTTTACTAGAATAGAAAATAATATTTGAAATTGAAAATATTTTTTAAAAACAAACTTAAATGTTTTCTCTCTGAGGGTGGAATCGAGAGTAGGGGTGAAAAAAATAAGAATTTGAAGTTGAAAATATTTTTTAAAAACAAACTTAAAATATTTTTTGGAGGGTGGGGGGATGGTAGGGGGTGGGTGGGTTGGGGGGGGGGGTCGAGGGTATGGTGAAAAAATGAAATTTTGAAGTTGAAAATATTTTTTAAAAACAAACTTAAATTTTTTTGGGGGAGTGGGGAGGCTGGTAGGAGGTGGGTGGGGGGCTGGTAGGGAGTGGGGTGGGGGTAAAAAAATAAAAAATTGAAATTAGAAATATCTTTTAAAAACAACTTTTAATTTTATTTTTTTTGGAGGGGAGCTGGTGGTAGGTGTCTAGTTAAAAACATTTTAAAAAACAAGCTTTAAATTTTATTTTTTTATGGGGGCTGGTTTGAGGGTAGGGACAAAATAAATTAATTTTTACAACCAAAAAAAAAATTGTAATTTGAAGTTGGAAGAGAGTTTTGGAAAATGTTTTCCTTAAGTTTTGAAGGGAAATCATTTTTCTTAAATTTGAGGAAAATGTGTTGATTTAAAAAACATTTTCCATAACATTTAACCCAACCAAACATGAGAAAATTGAAAACATACCAAACACACCCATAATGTAAAATGATGATGATGATGATGATAATAATAATAATAATAATAATAATAATAACGGAAAAGGGCATAAAATAGCTCTCAATTATGCGAATTGGTACAAATTACTCTTTATCTACCTACTCAGGCATAAAATGTCCCTGACGTCAATCTTTTGGTTTTTTTTTTCTTGCCCTTATCTTTAACGGTCTAATTAAATGATAACCTCAATTAACAAATTCATTATCATCATGTTGATTACCCTAACAATTAATTGAGTTAATTAAAAATGGATAATGCTAAATGGCCAAAATTTGGCTAGAAAATTAAATAGTTTATAATATCTTTTTTATTTTAAAATAAACTAATCTTTTTTTCACTTTTTAGTTAAAAGATATTAAAGTCAAAAGGGTAAAAATGTTCAAAAAGGTAAAATAACAAAGGTAAAATACCATTTTGGTGTATGAATAGTGTTACACCATATTTGGTGTAACACTATTCATCACAGAAATTCACTTTTTGAATATTTTATTATTATTTCATTACACAAATTTTTAATTAATTATATAAATTGTATGTTTTAATTAAATCTCTTGTATATTTAATTATTTTTTATGTAATACTTTTATAATATTAATTTTAGATATAAAATTTAGCTTTTTTATAAATTAATTTTTCTATATATGACTTTTTTTTAAAAATTAAATTTATGTTAATTCTACTATAAATTATAATTGGATATAACTACAATTAACCTTCACAAAAATTAAAAATGCAAACATATAAATTTTCAAACAAATAATACAATGTACTTAAAAATAACCGTAAATAATAAACATTCAACAAAGTAGTAATTGACATTCACCATGAATTATATATTGAATGTTTTAGAAAGAATTTGTTTTATGAAATAAGAAAATATAAATGAAAAAAAAAATAATAATATAATAATGAAGAGAGAGAAAAATATTCTTTTTTGGCATAAAATTTAGTGCAGTGGATTAGAGTTAATCACACAAAAAATAGTGCTGACACTAAATTTGATGTAAAATTTGGTGTTTGAGTTGGAGATGCCCTAGAAACTTGTACTAGGATCCACTAACTTTTAGACATTGTGGGACTCAAATTGTCATTTAAAGCTTTAAATGAAACCAAATGAAGAGAAAATGTAAAGTTTGAGTGGTACTTGAAAAAAAATTGTGGAAAAATGCACAATAAAAAAAGTACCGAAGGAAATGAGAAGTCATATACTCATATTATCAGCTGACTAATATTTTTATTTTTCGTTTTAATATCCAGATTTATTTAACTTGTTTGATTGAGGATTTATAAAATAAAAACCTTTATTTCTATATTACAACATAAAATAATATTTATATACATTCTATTCTCTTCAAATTTGTGTTAATATTCAAAATGATTTTATATTATAAGATAAAATAAGATTGTTTTAGATATTTTGATATATGGACTGAGAAAAAGACTTAAAAGTGAGTATCCTATGATATAACGAGCATATTATTATAGTATTCTTTTATCTTAACAGTGTTAGATCATTTTTTTTGTCGTTTATCAAAGTAGCTGTTTAATCAATACACTCCAAATTTTTGTTTACGAAAGTCAATTGACACCACACTTGTTTTTCTTGAGAATTCAATGCACGTGTAACATTTTTTTTTTCATCAGTGTTTGGTATCACATTGAATGGTGATTGAGTTCAGATTCGCGTCGAAAAATTTTATATTAGAAGGTAAAGCTTAAATTCGTGATCTTTAATTAAAAATAAAGAAATATTTATCACTCCATCAGAACTTTTGTTGATGCACATGTTATTTAAGGTTGTATCTTCATTTTCTTTGTAGTGAATAATACTCAATTGACCCTTTATTTATCACTTCATTTTCTTTTGTTGTAAATGTCGTATTAGGCTGTTTAAATGTTGCAAAACTACTTACTGACATTTGATTGTCGAGAATTTTCCGACATTTAAAAAAATATCGATAATTAATAAGCGATATTTATTCACGACATATATAAAATGTCACTTAAATTTTTTGATATTTAAATTATTTTTGAAAAACGATTTACGACGTTTATTTGTGACCTTTATAAATTGTCACATTAGAATTAAATTTTTGCCAATATAAAAAATTTACTACTTTTATTTTGTAAGCATTCAATAATTTTGTTCTACAATTTAATATAAAGAGTGACAAAATAATTTTAAAAATCTTAATTTTCAACATTAGGTGTAAATGTTGGTACTTAGCGTCAAATGATATGACATTTGAAACAAATGTCATAATATTGTTGACATTTATATTTAATGTGATTGTTTAAATAACATTTCGTGTCAAATGTTATTATTTTTAGGATATTTTGTGCCAAATGTCTTTATCATTACGACATTTACAAATGTAGACTATTATAGATCTAGACTTCTAGTTCATGTGACTTTCTTGATACTTTTCCTTTTTAAAATTAACTAATAAATGTAGACTATTATAGATCTAGACTTTTAGTTCACGTGAAATAACAACAGTAATATTCTAAATTTATTAGTTAAGTTTTTTTTTTTTTTTTTTATGTTTGTATTTGTAAAATTGTCAATAATTTAGACAATAAGTTCATAGTTTTAAATATTCTCTCCGATCCATATTATTTTATCATTTTCTTTTTTACATGCATATTAAGAAATCATTAAGAAGAAAATAATTTTACTAATACACCCCTTAAAAACTTCTTGCGAATTTTACAAATAAATGTGAACACTTTCAAAAAGAATTAATTACAAGGATAATATATAAAAATTTTGATTAATGCTTTCTTGATTTAGTAAGGTGGACAACTAATTTTAGTAAAATAAACAATTATTATGAAACGGATGAGTAGTACTTAGTTTTATTTTTAGAAGTATACAAATTTTGTATTTATTTTCCTTTTTACTTGGTATACACGAAAGTTAGGATAGTGCATTTTTATTTATTTATTATTTTACTAGTTTTTATTTATTTATGGTTTTCAAAATTGTTATAGTTTTAGTCTTATATATATGAGTAATAAGTAGCTTGTTAAATTGAAAATATGTGGAAAATTTTTTTGTAAGTAGATAAAAATTTAATAGAGTATATTTTTTGTTAGGAATATCATCTCAAAATAACTTGTTAAGGATATAATTTAAAAAAAAACTGATAATTATTATTATTGATCGTTGCCATGATTATTTATAACTTGAACAAAATTCTAGGTCCGCCACTGTTATTCAATTATCTCTTCCTAAAACTATTAAATCAAATAGACTAGCTATGTGGACCCAAATGTTTGAAAATTAGAGATGTCTCAACCGATACCATGTGAAAGATTAAATTGTAATATTCTATTCCGCATATATATATATATATATATACATATATATCACTGGGTATGTTGTTGTTGTTGTTGCATATATATATATATATATATATATATATATATATATATCCTGAGACATCATTTAATTCAATGAAAAAGGGGTTGTGTAGTTGTTCCAGCAATGTTATGATTGGTGCTCCGGGTATTATTTTCAAAAGGTTTCCTAATCTTCAATGTTATTATGATTGGTGTTCCAGCAATGTTATGATTAATAAACTGCACTAAAATAAATGAAATTAATGACATATAAAAAATGTAATTTAACGGAAAAATGATGATTTAACAAAACTAAATAATATTTTACACTCAACGGGCTGTGACAAAAATAATACTTAAGAATAATCAAAATTCTAATATTTTGAAAAATAAGGATAATTATCGATAAATTGTATTAAAAATACAGAAATTGTATTTTGAATTATTCAAAGAATAAAAAACTTAAATATATTAACTTGGACTTAAAAAAATGGGACCAAAATTAGATGCCAACATGTCTCGTGTGAAAAGTTTAATTTAATTTGTTAGAGAAATTAGTATATTATTTCTATTTAAGTTTTCATCACGTTGTTTCTAAAATAAAACTGTAAAAATAATATTCTTTCTTAATTATATATACAACTCAACTTGATAACGTTAGACATGATAATTCAATAACACAAATTCCACTAGTTTAGAGTTAATTATTTGTCTTTTTGTGAGTTTCAATATTATCATTTCTATTATATTTTGGTCTCCAGGTGTATCTGGTGAATCCAGATGCATGCAACTGAAATACATTCTAATTAATAAGATACATCTAATTTTGTGTATCTAAATATAAAAGGTAGTTAAACACTTCAATTTAGGAGCATTTCATCACGCGTTCTTCCCTAAATTTCTTCCCATTTTTTTTCCAAGCATCAGAAATTTGTTTCCATAGATACACATAATCTTAACTCATACACATGTCCACTTTATCGGATACATGAACTCATAATTAGATACATGTATTTATTTTGTCAGATACATGTACACCTAATCAAATACATATTTTGACCACCATCTCTTCTCCTCTCGCCTTCATCTCTCTCTCCTCTCTGGTCAAAGATCAACACCACCTCGCTAATTATCTCTTCACCACCATGAAATCGTTATCTTCGACTAAAACTATTAGTTAATAAAAATACAACACATGCACCACCATGAATCTATCAAAAATAAACTTGAAAAATTCATTAATCAAATCCACAACTTCAGCTTCAATAGAGATTAGTCACATGAAGTTTTTCCATCACAAAATTGAGAAGAAATTACAACTAGTATAACAACAACAACAAAGAAAAAAAAAAGTGCCAACCCTAGGGACCTAAAGGCTAAAACTCAAAGAAATCCTTGATATCATTGTCACATTCAAATAGATGCATATCAACTTCCTTCAAATCTACTTGCACATGCCAATACCATTGCCACATTCTGCATCATATATACAATCAGCAATACTTACTATGTATTGACCCAAAATGCATCAAGCATGGTTTCCCCCAACCAAAATCGTCTTAGATATCCGTGCTTTATTTCTGAAGCACGAATTAAAGCCCTCCATAGGAGGGCCATAATCATTTCAACTCTTAAGGGCTTAAAGGATAATAAGTCTCCAACTTCTTCTCTGAGCAAAATTTCTTACCAACTCTTGATCACCCTCACCACCCCCCCCCCCTCCCACCTCTCCAACCCTAACGCCTCAAAATTATTATTTAGTGTTTTCTTTTCCTTATCCCACCCATCACTAACCCTACCCTGACCACCTACCGCTCACAAAAAATATTAATGTCATTTTTCTTTCTTTTAATAATATAACAAATTAAATTAAAAATTTATACAAGATGATCACACACTTCAACTGGTTATAGCATTGTATTCTTTTATTTTTTTTACAGCTACACAGTAAAACATCTTTTAGTGATCAAATGGACAAAACTTGGTTGTATTGTGATATTTTCTTCTTTTTCGTGTCTTCTTATTATTAAAAAACAAGAAATAACACGTGATATGATTATTCAACTTGAAAAATATATCCTTAGGCTCAATGGAAATATTATTTTACATAATAACACGTGATATAAATTACATAAATAATTTGATATATATGCATGTGCTATTTAAATATTATTTTATTTAATTGTATGTGTCAAATAACTATAATATAAGAAGAGTTATGGACAACGAATTTGTATTTTTAAATTCAAATTTATCCTATTTTTATATTTTTATAAAATAGATTTATTTAAATTATATTTTATGTTTGAATCAATTTCATATTACTTTAAACAAAGTATTCAAGTTATAACTATTTATTGCAAAAAAGTATGATCAAACATAAGTCCATATCCAATTTCAATTATTTTTAAAATAAAATTTAAAAAAATCATTTTCATGATCAGATATCACGAAAAAATTCACCAAGTGACATAATACATGATAATACTCATTGGTAGGTGGGAAACCTAATCTTCACACAAACTATGGCTCAAATGAAATGTGGTTTTTTTATTTTTTATACGTTTTTTTAAATATAAAATCATTAATTAGAAGATGTCTTTGTAGTTTTAGATAATAATTAATTATCTTAAACTTTTAAAATGCTAATAGTTTAAGATATTTATTTTTAAAAATTACAAAAATTAATTTGAGCTAAAAGAGAGTGTGAGAGAAAATAATATTTAAACGTGGTAGGTGGGAATACCCAATCCCCTCTCAAACATGTTTTGTTTTTCGTGAAAACATAGAATTTTAAAAAATAATTAGGAGAATTAGTAATTAATGTTAAGGATATATATATATATATATATATATATAAAATAAAGTGAACAATAACATATTCTATGCGAAATTTTCACATACTTGAATCTGAAAATAATAAAGTGTACATAAACTTTATTTCAATATTATAGAGATAGAAAAATTATTTTTAAAAGACATTCTACTTTAAGTAACGCACGACCAAATAATTTGAATCTCAAAATTATTTAAACTACCAAAGTTAGTGGGGCCATTTTTTTTTTATATTAGCTGTTAAACATGCTTTTCGTGTTAGAATAATTCCGTAGATATTCGATTGTATGGTCAGTAGGAAAAATATTTTTTGGAAGGACATGATATATTATTATTTGTTTGAACAATTTTTTTTTTTTAGATTTTCATTTTTTTCGAGATAATTTATAATTAAAAAGGATTGTTCAGTAAAGTGTATAAGAATAATGTTGAATAGAGTATTAATATTATTAGTATTGTTTAATAATATTGGTATTAGTTTGCTGACATTAACTATGGTGAAATTATTTTGTATGCTTTTTTTGGTTTGGTGTACTAAAAATGACACGCATATTCTCATGATTAAACGAGTTTCAATTACTTTCTGTGTCTCATATTAGTTGATCGTTTTCCATTTTTACATGCATATTAAGAAATTATAAATAAGAAATTTTTACTGATTCACCCCTTAAAAAACTTCTTGGGAATTTTACAAATAAATGTGAACACTTTTTTTAAAAAAAATTGCAAGTGTAATATACTTTATTCGTTCCTTTTTAGTTGTCATGCTACGTTTTTCGAGAGTCAATTTGACTAATTCTCAAATAAAAAATTGAATTACATTTATTCGATATCTTAAAATAAAACTTTAGATATTAAAAAATTATACGGAAAGTACTATAAGTTGCAACATTTTTCATGATAATATGATGAAAAAATGCAACTTCAAATATTGGTCAAAATTCATATCGTATGACTCTCAAAAAGGAAACTATGACAACTAAAAGGAATACAGGGAATAGAAAATTTTAATTAATGTTTTCTTGATTTAGTAAAGTGAACAACTAATATGAAACAATTGTTTATAGTAAGATGATATGTAATGACCCGGAAGGTCATTTTTGAAAATTTTGAATATTTATTTAACTAGAGTGAACTAATTGATGGTCAATTATTAAATAACTAATTTTAGTTATTGCTTAATGGATCAAGTTATAATTAGTTTAATACCACTTGACCCTTATAGGAAAATAAATTATTAGGGTTGAGAGTTTTTGGTGCATAACTTAAAAAAGGAAAAATAAGAACTTATAGGAAAATAAATTATTAGGGTTGAGAGTTTTTGGTGCATAACTTAAGAAAGGAAAAATAACATCCTTTCATTTATGTTAGTTGTCAGTTAGTAATGATGATAACCTATTAGTAATGTCCATTATTAGCAGAGATGAGTTAGCAAGTAAGGATCTGACAGTGTTGATGAACTTATCGTATTAAAGTTATAATATTAGATTGAATTGAGAAAAATTGTTGCTTTATGTGGGTTCTTTGAATAATAGTATGTAATGTGTGATTGTTGTAATGGTTAATTAGTATGTTAAATAATGTTGGATGAGGAAATAGGATTGCACGCAGACCCCTTGTAGCATAGTTGTCGTTGGAGTTGTGGAATTAATTAAAGATTTTTGTTAGGGATTATAGTGTTTGTAAATTGGAAAAGAAAAATAGGATGCTAAGTGATTATTCTTCATGTGATGCTGGCCAATGATTGCCATTATGAATACAATGTGATAAATTTAAATAAATTAATGGTGGAGTCTAGACTTTTGTAAAGTTTTCAATAGTTAAGGATGTTGATTACGCCTCTAAATCTAGTCATCATTTTAAGATTCAAATTTGGTATATTAGTATATGTAATTAAATATTAGGGGTATTATATTATATACATATTATTAGATTTATAATATTGGAGAGATTGAAACTTAAACCTAGACTTGAAATTTGGAATATGAGAATTTACATGTTAACTTGATTATAGAATGGGGATGAGTTTTTGGGTCTAGGTTAGACCTATAGTAACATGTGTATTGTTAGTTTTGGAAATCTTATTGTGGTTAATTATTTGACTAGATTGCTTTGAGTTGGAAGTTCAACGAAAAGGAAAGGCTCCCGGAGTGATTGTTCGATTATTTGAGGCAAGTGGATTTCTAAACCCTTGTTAAGTGTATGTAATTCGTGTATTTCCTTGTGATATGTGTTTGGGGGTAATGAGGCTTGGTGATGGGTTGACTTGTACATATTGATTATTTTCTAATGATAAAAAAGGGATAATAAAAGGCAATGTGATCAATTGTTTGTGTGATATGTTGAGAATTGTTTGAAAGACTTGTTGAATCATTGTTGATGTTGTATCATGATTGTGTTGTTGTGAATTGTGCAATTTTATGAAAATGGTCATCTCCTTATTATTTGTGTGAACATGTCATTTTCATTGTTCTGAGACATGGTTGTGACAAGTGCTATGTGCATTGAGAAAAAATAAGAAATTAAAGAGGACGTATCGGGCGCTGCGATGGATACTATATTTCGAGGGACGTATCGGGCGCCGCGATGGTTACTATTATCGAGGGTCGTATCGCGCGCCGCGATGGATGCATGGACAGATATATCCCTCATGGGTCCCGGACTGAGAGACAGCGGGTGTGTATCACTAGGTCAGACATGCATCACTATACTTGACATTGCATTCCATTGCATTGCACATATTTATCATTAGTGAACTTGATATTGTGTTTTGCTAATCTTGTGAGTGCCTCTTTGTGGAACTTTGTGAGTTCGTTTCTGTGGAATTTGATTGATGATGAATATTGAGGATATGCAATTGTTTGAGTGTTGTGGTTGAGCTGTGTGCTATGTGAATTATGAGCTGTTAGGTTGGACTGATTTTAAGCAGGTTGTAGTTGTAGAGGTTGTAATTAATGAATATTGAGCTTGTTGTTGAGAATCTGTGATTGTTAGAATGTTGTTGTCGAGATATGTGCTTGTAAATTGTGAACTGTTAGGTTGGGCTGGTTTTATGCAGGTTGTAGTTGTGGAGGTTCGGTTGAGGTGTAAGGAGTACCCGTATTCTATCCCCTTAGCTTGTGTTTAAAGGTTTACTTGTTGAGTACCGTGTGGTTTGGTACTCACCCCTTGCTACTACATTTTTTTTGTAGGTTATTAGCCCGAACCTTTGTGGTATTTTCTCTTCTCCTTGTCTAAGGCTTCTTGTGGAGGTTTGTGAGGTAGTTGCTTGTCATTTCAACGGACCTTCTTTCTCCTTAATTATGATCTTGTTCTATTCTAGAAACAGGGTCATTTGAGACTTGTGTTTTTCTTTTGAATAAATTATAATACTTTAGAGGCTTGTACACGTGATAACTAGATTTTTAGGGTATTTTTGAGTTGATTATAAAATTTTCGCATTTTATTGTAATGGTTGAGTTTTGGGCTAACTTGTCTAGGTGGGATAAGACGAGTGTCATTACGTCTATTTTTGGGTCGTGACATGATCAACTAATATGAAATAGAAAAAGTATATATAGTGGCAAAATCAGGATTTTTAACAGGGAGTTCAAATATGAAGAAGTTGAAAGGAGTTCGATAGTAGTATATATAGTGTAATTTTTCAACGAAGGGGATTTAATTGAATCCGACCTCTTCATGACTTATTGTCATTCAAAATGTCTTCTTCTATTGCAACACAAAGTTCACTAACCACATGTTTTATTTTGAAAGATATATACAAGGAAAATGACTGAGTTCTCGAAAAATCGATTAAACTTATAGTTTAAGAGAAATCGAATTTTCAAAAGAACAGAATCGCCACTTAATTTTTTAATAAAAATCAAGAAAAAATACTTGCGGTTTTCAAAAGATTTAAACAGATAAAATCAATTGAAAACGGGTTCGAAGTTCAATATACATTCCGAAAAGGTGTTAGGCCCTCGGAATGCCCGCTAACTTGCGGTTGACCAGCGATTTGACCAAAATGATTTTGACTAATTTTAAAATTTTAACTTAAGTAAAAGAATTCATTTATTTTAACTAATTTCTTTTTTAAAAATTTAACATATAAAGAACTCATGACTTTGACTAATTTTGAAAGTTTAACGAAGTAAAAGAACTCAATTATTTTAACCAATCTTTTGAAATTTTTTAACTAAATAAAAGAACTCATTTATTTTAACTTATTTTGGAAATTTTAACTAAGTAAAAACTCATTTATTTTAACCTACTTATTTATTACTATTATTATTTTTTATCATTTTATTTATCTAAAGGGCAATGAACTAGAGGGGAATTTTCTAAAGGGAAAAAATTTAAGTGTTGAAAAGACTAATATTAAAATAAGAACTAAGTAATAAAATATATATACTTTAATTCGAAAATAACATGAAATGACCATTCTTGAGGAATTTAATTAGGTTAAATCATAAGATAATCAAGGCGTTAGTCAAATATAATAAAATAATAAAGGAGGGAAAGGAAGAGCATGTCAAATTTGGGACCATTGCTGCGTTTTGGGCCTCCTTCAGCCCATTTTCGCTCCCAAAACCACTGTGTATACAGCAAAGGTATATCGATGTATATAGGCGTATTTCGATCCATTTTTTGTGTATATAGGACTGTAGGTCGAACGTGGACAGCCCACTTCAAATTTTCAGCACCTGTATCGTCATTTCAGACCTGTATATCGCATGTTTCTGACTGTATATCGATGTATACAATAGGTATATCAGTCCATTTTCAGCTTTTAGGAATCTGGAAATTTAATCTCCAGCCCTGTATTTCAGCTCCGGGAACCTGTACACCAATATCGCCGATCCGGTTGACTCAATAAAGATTGTTAGGCCTCCATGGCCCAACGAGAAAAATGCAAGGGAGGGAAAGAAGTCCATGAGGACTCGGAGAGGTTCATACAACAAAACGAGAGAGACAAAATTAGAATTTGATTAACTAACAAACGAGGCATAACTCGATTGAAATGAGAGCTATTCAGGAAAATCCAAAATGAAAAAAAAACTAAGAGTCAAGCAGCCCCCAAACTAATCGGCCAACATGACATATTACTTTTAAAGAGGACAAAATGAACTAAATTAACAAAGCTAGACCATGAGACTAAACAATAACACATGTATACATTTATGAATATATTATATTACACGGAGTACCTAGCCATTAACATACAATAATTCAAAAATGTTGGGAGGAAGACACATTGCATAATCCACAAGTAATGCATCTCATACCATAATCAAAATTAACTCTACCAATGGAACCTAATATTGATAGTTTATCACGATAAGAATAAACATATATACATTGGAGGCAGTAGCATACCAAACCATTACATGCAAAGAAAAGAAAAGAGACAAGAAATGATTGAATTTTTTATTATTATATTTATTTTTTAATAAAAGGAGAAATTTGTGACTCAAATTTATCATGCTGGTCATTAACACAAACCAACATGAAATGAACACAATATTCAGAGAGAACAGCACGGTTGAGCAGTAACACCAAACCCAGGACTACATTAAACGATATGTTATTTTTAGAGCAGATATTTTCTGACTAAACAAGGATGGGAGGATGGCTTGTTGAAAAATCAAAGTAACATCGGCTAAATGACAATAAACAATAGACTAAGAGTGAACATGATATCACGAGTTAAATCGAAGATAAATCACTATCCACGAGATATATAATCGAGGGGAAGAACAGAGGCAAGTCATCCAGATAGCAACTAATTTCGTATTGTGTTAACTCAAAGTAAAAAAAAAACAGTGGAGGTACCAAGTGACAAATTTCATGTTGTCCGGATTTTAACCAAAATGTTAAACTATGAAGAGCAGAGCCAACCAAATTACTATACGAGTAAAAAAATGAATCAACCGACACCATAGCATACTAAGTAAAAAAAAACTTCACTAACATTCGACTCCCCTCCATTCGCTGTCACTGTTGGAAGGAAGCAAAACTACAGAAAATTACGCTAACACGAAGAGCTGAATGCAACTAAAACAGAACTCACAGCCAGCATTAAGCATTTGACACACAAGAACCTCATCTCAAAGACGGAAGAGAGACAAAAATATCATAAAAGAGAAAGCGTTTTACCTTTTCGAGGGCAGAGAGCTGAGACGGGACAACAGCGAGAGGATGAACTTCTTCCACCACACAAATCTAAATCTCGAGAAGCTGACCACAAGATGCAACCCAGACCCAAACAAAGACTCTATCACGACTTAGGATCTAGAGGTGTATGATTTCTTGAGTATCAGAGTCTTTTCTCTCAATCTTTTCCCCTCTATTTTCTAACAAACGTTCTAAAAAAAATTTAAAACCCACCAAAAAAAATCCCCTTAAACTGAAACGAAAAAAGGAATATATAGAAGGAGATAGGGTTCGATTTTTGGGGGGGGAAAACGGATCCAAATCCGGACAAAAAGAACCCAAATTCAAACTCAAACTTCAAAATTTCTTTCACCAAATTAGGCGAACACCTTTTTCTTGCAATTGGGAAGAAGAAAATTGGGCCTAGGAATAAAGGGTGAGGATTGGGCCTGCTGAAAATAGGTAAGAAAAAGCCCAAATTTTGGTCTTTTGATGGGTTTAAAGTGAGGTAGAAGAGCTGGCTATGTTTGTAATAGGAATAAGACCATGTGGATTAAAGATGTAACCAAATTGAATTGATATGAACGAAATTGGTTAACCATTAAATAGAATGAATTAATATTAACCAATTAACAAGCTTCTTAATCTCAACGAAATAAAATAATTAACTTAATTATAAACTAACTATTTCAAAAATATAAACTATTATATAACTAAACTAGTCAACCAAATATTTAAGTAAAACTAAATATTTTTGGGACGATTTTCGAATGATCATAAAATATACTAATTACATACATAATTATGTAAAACAAATATATTATCTAAAAATTATAAAAGTGACAAAACTAGTTAAAATAACCTGCAAACGATATATATATATATATATATATTTAATTTTATGAAACTAATTATTTTAAATCATTTGAAGATTATGGAGCTCAAAAATTAATTACTATCGGGGAGGGTCAAAATTGGGTGTCAACACCACAAAACTCAATACAACTTTTGGTTTGTACAAACTTAGCATACTTGATAAGATATGTTTGTATGATGGAGAAAATTACACATCAATCTTGATGATTTACATGAGAGTTATTTGTTGGTACTAAGTTACACGACGAAAGTATTTTCCATCGTATCAAACACACTCGATAAGTTTATTCACGAGCAACGAGCACCACCTGTTTTCCAACATTTCGACCAGAGAAGAGGCCGACTAGAGCACCTGGTGCACTTTCAATTCCTTCAGCTATGTCCTCCACATATTTCACCTTCCCTTCTTTTATGTGTGGAGTAACCATTTCTACAAATTTTTTGTAAAGGGGAAAGTAGTCAACAGCCAAAAATCCTTGCATACGGAGTCGTTTTGAGATGAGGCAGAACAAGTTGTGAACTCCTTCATTTTGCTCGAGGTTGTATTGTGAGATCATCCCACATACAGCGATTCGTCCATGGATTCTCATGTTGAGAAGAACTGCGTCAAGCATCTTTCCTCCAACGTTCTCAAAGTAGATATCGATTCCATCAGGGAAGTACCTGGTTGTATTCAGGAATGATATAATTAAGTAACTAAAAAGTGTGTTCTCTGTAGCAGCTTAAGAGATGGTCATACACTTCAACAAACTAAATCAACATTTGGTGAGAAATATATGTTATTAGAAAAATCAATAACACCAAAAGAACTTAAATACCATGAAAACATCGGCTTTTACCTTTTCAAAGCTGCTGATAAATCTTGTTCCTCTTTATAGTTAAATGCTTCATCAAAACCAAATTTGTTCTTCAACAGTTCAACCTAACAACAAGAAAAACAACGAAAACATTGAGATCGGATCAGAAGTACTAGTCCCTGCCTAAATTTACATGATTTTGTTCGCGTAATATTATCCAACAGTAGTACCAACAGACTTCAAGCAATATCACATACTTTTGTGACTTGTGAAAGATCAAACTGTCTAATAAATGAATAAATATTTCTCATTTCTAATACACGCAATACCTTATATTGTTCAATTAGTCACAAGTTGCTAGAAGAGTATCTTTAAGAACCAACTCAGTTTCTAGCTGTCCTGACAGTAAGACGTTATTCATCTTGTTGAAGTGTGTAACCATCTCATGTAAGAGCTTCATATATTAGAGAGATCACACTTTTAATTTCTTAACCATACGGTGTCTTATTAACGTCTTCCCAACAAATGAACCTGATTCTTTTCTTCTTAAGCCAAACACATGGATATATTTTTTTTGCTTTTTCTTTGAGTGCATAGGACTTTTGTTTGGTCTGACATCATGTTGAATTGTGTGACAATATCGTACATTACATTAAAATTCAGGATGGTATCGGATCTCAAACCTCCTACTTCGTGGACGATGTTCTTGAAAATAGACTACAAGTCATGCATTTACTAAGCAAGCAATGGAAAAGGATCTTCCAGCCTCATGATTCCCCTGTTTAGAGGAATGATGGGGCAACGAAAGTCGGTTTGACATTAGCTAAACCGAATATCATCAAGATCCGAACATGCTTTGAAATCAATAACATTGAGAAGATCAACCATTTTGGTGAAGAGCGTTTCACGAAGAAAGCTTACCTTTTCTTCGCTTCCAGCACTTCCAACAACATAGCAACCTACAAGTTTAGCGAATTGTCCAACGAGCTGGCCAACAGCTCCAGACGCAGCAGAGACATACACAGTTTCTCCTTTCTTTGGAGAGCATAGCTCATAAAAACCTCCATAAGCAGTTATCCCAGGCATCCCTAAGAATACAATTACATTAGTTATTTTTCTATTGTTTTAACGCTAACCATTTTATAATTCTCCATTTGATGTGTGAAAAATAATCAGCAAGGGATCTTAGAGAACTGTTTTCAACACAAAAAGTGCAAATTTGGGATAAACGTAGACCTTAATACGCCTTCTGTTTCCACAATGAGAAGAAAAAATAAAAAGTTTTCAAACTTAGAAACACAAACATACATTGGACTGTTTTTGTGTAATGCATTTTAAAAAGGAAAAGGATCAGTTCCAGCAAAGGTTGAAGCGATTTGGTTTATTCGAGATATAAGCATTGAAGTATATGATCATCTAACACCCTTCCCCCACAAGTCCAGAACAGGACATCTCGTGCGTGAACAATATAACATGGATGTCCAAAAACGGACAAACATTCTCAAAATTATGTTTCAGAACTCCAAGACTTTACGATATGGAATACGTCTCGACATGGTACTTCCCATGATGTTCTTGACAGAATGACTTACCTAGGATTCCTGTATAATAAGAAAGCGGCACATCCGTATTGTGAATTTTAAAGAGAGTCTCAGGAGCCTTGATGACACTGTATTCTTCCCATCCAGTTATTCCCCAAACTAACTCATCTTTCTTGAATTTTGGATGAGCTGAATCCACAACTTTAGCCACACCAAACCCCACAATAGGCTACACAATGTAAAACAAAAAAGGATTCAATTGCCATTCATGTATAAATTATAAAAGGCCATAATACATAAACAAACACTTAAATTTAGCCTCCGCTGATAAGTAAGCACTCCAACTCTGATAGTGCACATCTAGATATCTCAACTAGGTATTAACTGACAACTAAACACTCCAACTTGTCCTCAGTGTGTTTCGTGGACACCGACGCTACGTGGCACATAAATTTTGAAGGTGTCTAGATGATCATTTTGTAAGTTGGAGTGTTCAGCTACACAACTGAGACGAGTTGAGGTGTCTAGATGAGTGCACATCTAGACATCTTACTAGCAACTATACACTCCAACGCATCTACACTGTGTTTCGTAGACACCTAACACTGATGTGACACATAAATTTTAGAGATGTTTAAAGGTGCACATAGACTATTTCTGTTTAAAAATCCAACTCTTTTTTACCCCTTTCCTAGAAGCTCCATCTTTTTGTTCCCTTTGTACTCAATCAAAACCACACCTTACGATTGAAGATAGAGGGTGCGGTACCATGTAAAACCTTCTCCAGAATTCAGAACCCATAAACTCAAAATTCTAACTCGGCCTCTATTCATCATAACCAGGGACAGAGCTAGAGTTGTAGCAATAAATTCAGCACAATCTAGTAGCTTTGGTTCAAAACACTTAAATTTGGCCTCAACTGACAAGCAAACACTCCAACTCCGACCGTGCACATCCAAACATCTCAACTTGTTCTCACACTCCGACTCGTCCACATTATGTTTCGTGGACACCTAACACTCGACATGACACATACATTTTGGAGATGTTTAGAGGTACACAGACTATTTGTATTTAAAAATCCAATTTTATTACCCCATTCCTAGAAACTCCAATCAAACCCACAATCTCAAAATCCGACATAGAGAGTGCTTACCATCTAAAACATTCTCTAGAATCCAGAACCCATAAACTCAACATTCTAGCTCCGTCTCAAAACTAGAGATCTAGTCAATCAAGTATCTTTTCTAGAATTCAGAACTCATAAACTCGAAATTTCAAATATAAAATACCATACTATAAAAATAAAAAGATTGGACTTACAGAGCCAGGAGTAAAGGAGTCGGTATAACTGCCTTCAGTTTTCTTCATACGAGGTCTCATATATGGATCACAAGATAAGTAAAGATTTTTAACCAAAACAGTATTTGAATCTTCTGGAACTTTCAATTTCATACTACTGATTTTTAATTCCATATCTGATTCTTTTGGAAATCCATTTACATAATCTTTTAGTAAGATCTGTTTGTTACTAATTTCTTCTCCCATTTTTTCACTCTAATTTTTTTTTTCTCACACACACTGTCTATGTATCCATATAAATATTATATAATGAAGAAGTATGAAAAAAAACGTGAAAAAATGGGCGGATATTCAATGTATGTAATTGAATTATTGTTGGTGTCAATAAGATAAGGTGCTTTAATTATGGGTCTTGTTCATGATGGGGATATTGGGTTAGTGGGCTTTTTTTATTTTATTTTATATTTTTATTTTATTGCCCATCGAATGTTTGATACCCATATTGAATTCTGCTTAAATATGAATTTGCGATGGGAAATCTCACGAGTTGAGTAAAGTGTTTTCTAATAAAAGCAACTTTGTATTCAAGAAATTCAAATCTGAAATTTCTGATTAAGAATTAAGAACTATTTACTATTCCACCATATCTCTGGTGGAATAGTAAATAAGATGAGGTGCTTTAATTATGGGTCTTGTTCATGATGGGGATATTGGCTTAGTGGGGTTTTTTTTATTATTTTATTATTTATCTGGTTCTCCGATACTCATATTGAATTCGCTTAAATTTAAATTTACGGTGAGAAATTCTACATCAGAATAAAGTAAAGTGTTTTCTTAAAAAAGGCAATTATGTTGTACTCGAGGAATTTGAACATGAAATCTCTAATTAAAAATTAAAGAGATTATTATTACACCACGATCTTTATAGGTGATGGAGATATTGGCTTAGTGGATGTAAACTTTTTGACTTTTTCTCCAAAATCAACTTTTGTGATAGTAAATACAATAAAATATCTCAATGTCTTTTATTTGCTTTTTGTAAAGTAGAAATTAAAATTTGTGGATTCTGTTACTTTATGGAATCATTTTTAAGTAGCATATATATTCATATTTATTCCCAACCATTTATAGTTAAATTATGTGCAAGTCATACATCAATCATCATTTATCACGTGTCATATTAAATTTTTTATTCGTTTTTTATTCTTTTTTTTCTCCCTATCTTCTTCACCTCAACTTCTACAAAAGCATCTCCAATGTAACAATCATTAATTAATATAACAACTTAGTATATAAATAATATATTATTACAAAAGAATACAAAATACATCATTATAATTAGATTATTCATCTTCATTATGTATAATATAATTACCAACTATATTTTCATGTATAAAAGTATATTTTGTTATTATTTATAAGCATCTACTAAGTTCTTCAAAACCAGAAGCTCTTCCTCCAGCATTAACACATGAAGCTTCAGCTCTACCATTTTTATAACTAAGATTCACACCTTCAAGTGTTATTCCACTACATGGATTTGTTTTGCTACAATCTAATTTCACTGCGATTTCTGTAGCTGATGTTCCATGTATGTCTTCATATGTTACATCACTTATCTTTACACCTGAGCCCTGAAGAAAAAAAATCATATAAGAGAAAACGCGATTGATATTATTCATCTTATTATATCATAATTGTGATAATCAATACCTGATTAGGACAAATTTCATGATTAGGACAATAATTTTGATCTATGATTATTGGATTTTGAACATTAGTCATAACAATATGTTGAAATAAAACATTTCTAACAAAACCATTGCTAGGTCTTGCCCATGTTTTTACTCTCACACCATTCTCAGTATTCGTGAAGGTAACCATCTTAACTGTCACATTTTGTACTCCTTGCTCTTGAGATTCCCAACCTAAGCTTCCAATGCTACACAAATATCGAGATTTTGAACATGCATTTTTGTAAGAACGATTAATCAAACTAAATTCTCTAAAAAGATAGGAATTAATCATTGATATGTTGTGTTTCAAACCTAATTCCATGGCCAGGGCCACAAGCAATGCCTTCAATCCATAAGTTTGAATTTCCAGGGCCAATAGATATACAATCATCTCCAGTACCAATATTCGAGTTCATAATACTCACTCCTGAAGATGATTGTACATGAATTCCATCTGTATTAGGGCTATTTCCTGGAGATAACACCTTCACTCCTTGAATCATCGCGTTATGGCAACCATCTACTAGAATATGGAACATTTGGCTATTTTGTATAGTTACTCCGTTGATTACAATGTTGTTTGAGTTGTAAAAAGCCAGTGCCTGAAACCAAAATTTAACGTAAAATATAAAAACATTGTTCAACCAAACATTTAAAAAAATGGAAAACTTAGCGTACCGTAGTTCCTTTAGGACAATTCTTGTTAGAGTTTTTGCAAGCCCAAAGACTAGCACCTTGACCATCAAAAATTCCACCATAGATAGAAACTCCATTGACTTTTTCAAACTTTATCCAACTTCCTTCATTGCCAATCACATTATAATCATAAGGAGCTAAGAGAGTTCCATCGATACGTATAGTAATAGCGTTACTTTTGCATGTTTGGCCATTGAAATATATGTTACGAATCAAGTAATTTCCACGTGGCACATAAATAGTGGACGCGCTCGTAGAACCACATGCTGATCCCCATGCACTCAAAAATGCTTTTGTTGAATCTATTTTGCCATTGGATTTGGCTCCAAAATTTTGGACATTGTAAATGGTGTTTGTTGCTAATGATAAGTTGAAGAAAAAGATGAAGAAAAGTGAGAATATTGCTAAGAGACTCATTTTGCTAAGGGAAAATTGGAATATTAATTGATGAGGAATTGGAGAAGGTTTTGAGTGATATTTATAGAGTTTGGGGTATACTCTCATTGGTAAATAAAAATAAATATTATTTTAATAGTTGCTTTTTGGATTAGAATGAAAGTTAGGTTATTTTTTCAATTTGGTCATGTTGGGATTTGGGAAAATAAGACTTTAAATCATAATCCAACACATGCAATCACATGGCCCAAAATCAAGAAAATTGTTGGCACCTTATTTTAAGGAGAAAACTAAGGGGATAAAAAGTTTCTTATACATTTGAATATTAATTAAATGACTTTAAATGTTAGCAATGTAGTTGTGTTTTGTTACATACAAACATTTAAAATATAGAAAAACAATGCCCATGCCCCTTTGCAACCTTCCTCTTTCCATTTAAAATTAATATTCCTTATTTGTCTAACAGATTCAATTTTGCGTGAATATTTATAATCAATAATATTCATCATCAATAATATTCTATATAAATGTTGTTAAAATATTTTAACGATTTTGAATGCAATAATATTAAGTCAATTACCACTACATAATAAATTAAAAGAATACTTTGATTATATTCACGTAATTGAATGTTTCCTAGTGCATACTCTTTAAAGGTAATAAAGTGAGGCTCTAACATCACATGTGTTGAATTAATTACGATGGAATGTTAGGAACAATTAATTAAAGAGATCCCAACACAAATAACATTAATATATAGCCTGACAGATACATTGTTTATTTTTTTAATTGATATACATAAATTATACATTGATTATACACATATTCAGTTAGATAAACAACTATTTAGATTAATATAATTCTTCTTAATTTTAAAGGGACTAGGTCAAAATTAGGTGGATACTACTGTTACAAGATCTTATGGATTTATCCTAAGTTGAATTTTTTGTTTATGGATAGTAACTAATGTTCATGGATTGTTTTTTGTCTATGGGAAAGTATATATAGGCTAGCTACTAGGTATTTGATAGCTATAATTACGCAAAGCCACACATGCATGGTTAAATTGACATAACTTCTACGTGTAAATATCTACCTCCTTCCTCCGTCTTATTTTAATTGTCACGTTTCTCTTTCAGCGTGCAAGCCTTAAATCATAAATAAGAATTTAGTTTCACTAATTTATATTCACTAGCATAGCGCGTACATATATAGATAAACACACACTATATGATCTTTAGTGGTAATTAATTAATGGCAATAGCTTATTTGCCGTTAAATATGTATTTTTAATAGCAATTAACACTATTTGTAAATGTTTCTAAAGCCTATTATTGTTTATAACAACATTGGATCAAATGACAATTAACTAAAGACGGTAAAGACTTTAACATCTTTACTAATGTATATATTTATTGCTGGTGAAAGTTATTTTTGTTGCAATGATCACGTAAAAAAGATAAATTTGCAAATTATAATTTCTAGTTATATAGTTAATACAATATTATTTATTTTTAAGAATAATTAATATTATGAGTGAAATTGAAAAAAGGTAATTGAAAATGATTGCATCCTCTACCATAAACGTGTTAAAGAATTTGTTATAGTTGTTGAAAAATTAGTAAAGCCAAGCAAAAGTGGACTTTAAGATCTCTATGATGGAAATAATCCTAACTTTGAAATAGTAAAGTTAGCACTACAAATTCACATCATTTTTGTGACTTTTTACATTACATACTTTAATAAAAGCCAACCTAAAACATGGGATCCCAAAAACAAGGATACGTGCATGCATGAAATTAATTGGCATAATATATATATATATATATATATATATATATATATATAAAAAATATCTAAATTGGTCCGATCAGCTGATAAATAATCACTCCAACTTTGAATCATTACTAGAAACGAAGGTATATTTCCATTACAAATCAATGAAAAATTTGACTAGAGGGAGTTGCTCAGATGGTTGACTTTCAAGCTTAAGGTTGTTAGTTCAAGTCACCAAGGGAGCAAAAAGGTGGGAGCTCCTGTTCGGGGGGAGGGAGGAGGATTTAATAAAAGTTTTGTGCTATAAAACATGATTTTTTCACCTCAATTCCCACCAAATCAGCTCACCAGAAAAACACATGATAGAAAATAAATTCTCGCTAAAATATTGGAAATCAGATTCCCATTGAGATACTTGGAATCAGATACCCATCCATTGAAATACTAGGAATAGCACACTACACTGAATATCTTTCTTTGTTGATTCAATAACTATATCTGTGGGAATGAATATTTTTCAGCAGAAAATTCAATGGAAATATATTGTAACTTTTTTAGTAGTGAGTATGCATTATGTCAGTTGAACATTCTTAACTTTCTAAATGACTATCTAGACATCTTTAAAATTTATGTCACACAGAATACACATGTTAGAGTGTGTAGTTATCCATTGAGGCCAAATTAAAATATATGAATGTGCTATTAATGTATTTACTTGTCTGCTGAAGTTAAATTTAAGTGTATATCTATGTATTACAATAACTTAGCTTTTTTGTTTATACTTAGGTTGATACTATTACAACTTGAATGATTTATTAGGTTGATACTATTACAATTTGAATTTGTTTATACTTAGGTTTACTTTGTACACCAAATATATCCAGCAGCCATAAAGTTGGCTGTTGTAGAAGAATAGACTACTAGTAGCTTTTTAGGAGCCTATAAAATGCACACATGATTAATAGGCGATTAAATTTGGATGGATCAAAATAATTGAGCAAATAAATTCGGGGTCATTGGCCAACGTTACTAAAAGTTACTTGGAATTAGATTGATCGAGTCAAAATGGGCCAAACAATTGAAACATACTTCAATTTATTCAATTCTTATCAAGATTTAATTTGTTTGGTTGTTTTCGTACAATTTGTTTAATTATCAAACAAAACTAATAACACTTTCTTTCCATAGTTATTATAGATATGATATATTACATATCAAATAAAAAAAATATTTTATTTAAATAATTTGATAAAAATTTCATGAGCTAATTTTAATTACTTACATACATACATACTTAGTACTCCCTCCGTCCACAATTGTTTGGCAGGTATACTAAAAATAGATGTCCAAGATTAATTGTCAATTTAAACAATCAAGAAATAATTAGTCACTTGTTTCCAATTCTGCCCTTAATGATAGTGTAGTTTAATTGAAAAGTTATGTGGACTTTTGGTATTCTTGGTATAGTAGAGTTATATTAGTCAAATTACACCTTGTATTAAATTTTCCTTGAGGGGTGTGCATGACCTTATCCTGACAAACAATTGTGGACGGAGGGAGTATAAATTAATTCAACTTTTAGATGAGTTGAATTTGGGCGGGTCAATATATGAAGGGCCCATTTACCTTTATAATTAGTAAAAATGACATAAATCTTATAGTGTTAAGAGCTAATTACATTTTATTTCTACTCTTTTTCAAATTATATAAAAATCTCTAAAATTAAATGATTTTGGATACATCAACAAACATGGGGATACATAGGTCGTGATATATTGCTATCTAGAAAAATTGCGGATAAATAGCTCACAGACGTATCCGAGAGGAGAGATGTATCCGAGAGGTGATAGAGATGTATCTGAGAGGTGATAGGGATGTATCCAAAAAAAATTGTAATTCTTATAATTGTATTTTTTTTAGAGATTATAATAAAATAAAATATATATTTTGGTAATTTTTCCGTATAATTAGTTATGAAGGACCCATTTACCTTTATAATTAGTTATAGATGCATTTCAATTTCCAGGTAGCAGTCATGTCACAATCTTTGAACACAAGGATATTTTCAGTTGATAGTGATAGCATTTTTTTTATTATACAAGTTGAAGCATTTACTACTTACATAAAAAATAATAATTAAAATCCCAAACAAAGTGATCTTTGATACATATGATATGTAAGAGATAATATACACTCCCTCCATTAATTTTAACTTTATAATTAGTTATAGATGCATTTCAATTTCCAGGTAGCAGTCATGTCACAATCTTTGAACACAAGGATATTTTCAGTTGATAGTGATAGCATTTTTTTTATTATACAAGTTGAAGCATTTACTACTTATATAAAAAATAATAATTAAAATCCCAAACAAAGTGATCTTTGATACATATGATATGTAAGAGATAATATACACTCCCTCCATTAATTTTAATTTATTTCTTTAATTTTTTTTAATACAGAATTCAAAAAATTCAAGAATTAATATTTTAAAAATTTTGTAATCATAAATTAAAGATATGTTAAGTATATTAAAATGTCTTTTATTTTGTGATTTTAAACATGTCACAATGTGTTTATCCGAATTCAATAACTTTGATTCAAATTTTATATATATTCACTAATTCAGAATAAATAATTGATTTTAACTCACTAAATCAAATAAATTAAGGTAAAATCTTAGACTCATCAAATTTATAAAAATTAAATTCCGAAGTCGATTGCGAGCTGTTAATTGTAAAGTTGCATAGCTCATTCACATCACATATATACATATCATAAAACTGAAATAATAGTTGGCCTATAGCTACAACAAAAAATGAAGGGGGGGGGGGGGGGCTTAAGAATATTAATTAATTAATTAAATAAGAGAATAAAACAAAATTGATATTTTGAGCTATTATATATCTTGTCCATGTAACAGTTGCATGTATATAACAAAGGAGACGTGAAAAAGGGTTTACTGCATATTTCATGCATGCACGTATCCATATTTTTGGGATTCCATGTTTTAGGTTTGCCTTTTTTCGCTCCGTTCATTTTTATTTATCCATTCTGAATTTTGTACCTCTCAGTGTATTTTATTATAATATTTATATTAATTAATGTATTAGTCCCATGTCTTCGAAAAAATTTGAGGAATAAATAATTAATGTTGAGGATAAAACAGAAGAAGAATAATTGTCTTTAATTTAATTTTTGATATATTAGAAGTGATAAATATATGTGAAAATTTATTTTTGAAATAGTGGAGGAGTAAAAATGAATAGACTGACGGAGTATATATTAAAGTATGAAGAAATTAGATAAACATATGATGTGAATTTGTATGGCAACTTGACTATTTGGAAGCCACTAGCTAGGCGCATAGAGTTAGAAGAATTGGCATATAAGAGAGATCTTAAAGTCCACTTTTGTTTGGGTTCTAAGTTTTCAACAAGTTGTAGTCAATTCTTTAAAATATTTTGTGTAGATAATATGCAAACAGTATTTCCAATTTCAAAACCTTATATTCAAAGCTTCATGTGACATGACTTTCACCTAGAAGCTAAAAAAAAGCATATTAAATGTGAATTTTGTTTAAAATATAATTAAGTAAAATAAAAGTGTTCTCTATGTAATATGATCATACACTTTAATATGTCAATTAAACTATGTGTATTTTTGCTTAAATTCAACTATAGACCAAAACAATACATGAATATCCACAAGGAATAAGTTCCTATATCCATAAACAACATTCAACTTACATAAATTAATCCATTCAAACTTGTAATCCCTAGTATATATCCACCTAATTTTTTACCCTAATCCATATGATTAATTAGTTCCTAATAATATTCAATCCTAATTAATTTCACACATGTGATGTTAGTGTTTTGCTTATAACTACAAATTAAATGAATTGCCAAAAATGGTATAAGAGTTTTAATATATCAAATGGAAGCAACAATTCTATGAATCAAAATATCAGTTTTATTTTATTTCCCTCTTGAAAAGTTTGTTGGACAAGTTTTTATTTTAAATGGAAAGTGGAAAGTTGCAAAGGGGAATGGGCATTATTTTTCTATCATTTTAATGTTCGTATATAACAGGACACAACAATACATTGCTAACATTATAATAAGACAGATAGACTTGGTGTGAGGAATATTCTGGAATTAATTTTAGAATGAGTTTATCCTATATTGGTTAGGATAAAATTGTAGGATAACTTATTTTGGGATTGTAGTGTTATTTTTATCCCACATTGAGAGTGAAATAAAAATTTCTGGAATAACTAATTCCGATATAATTAATTTAGAAATAACTTATCTCGAGATCATAGTCTTATTTTTAGGCACATTGAGAGTGACATAAAAATTTATGGGATAACTAATCCCGAGATAATTAATTCAGAAATAACTCATCTCGAGATCGCAGTGTTGTTTTTATCCCACATTGAGAGTGAAATAAAAATTTCTGGAATAACTAATTCAGAAATACCTTATCTCGAGATCGTAGCGTTATTTTTATCCCACATAAAAATGAAATAAAAATTTCTGATATAACTAATCCCAAAATAATTAATTCATAAATAACTTATTCCCCAATCAAACGATGATTACTACTAACCCCCTCCCACCCCCCTAAAATAAGGTGCCAACAATTTGTTGATTTGGACTCGTGTGATTACTTATATTATTGGATTGTAATTTAAAAGTCTCATTTCCCCAAATCTCAACATGACCAAATATTATTTGAAAAACCTAACTTTCATTAAAAATATCATCTTCTTTTTTTACCTCTATAAATATCCCTCTAAACTACTCCAATTCCTCATCACCATTCACCTAACCATTTGATCAATTAATTAATCCTTTAAATCCCTCTTAAATCTTGTACCAATTTTCCCTTAGCAAAATGAGTCCCTTAGCAGTTTTCTTCTTCTTTTTCTTCAACTTATCATTAGCATCCAATACCATTTACAATGTCCAAAATTATGGAGCAAAATCCAATGGCAAAACAGACTCATCAAAAGCATTTTTAAGTGCATGGGGATCAGCATGCGCTTCTACGAGCGCGTCCACTATTTATGTGCCACGTGGAATTTACTTGATTCGCAAGGCATATTTTAATGGTCAAACATGCAAACGTAACGCTATTACTATACGTATTGATGGAACTCTTTTAGCTCCCTCTGATTATAATGTGATTGGCAATGATGGAAATTGGATAACATTTGAAAATGTAAACAGAGTTTCTATCTATGGTGGAATTTTTGATGGTCAAGGTGCTAGTCTTTGGACTTGCAAAAACTCCAAAAACACTTGCCCCGAAGGAACTACAGTGCGTTATGTTTTCCATTGAAAATGTTTTTTAAAATATTTGGTTGAACAATGTTTTCATATTTTACGTTAAATTTTGGTTTCAGGCTCTAGCTTTTTACAACTCAAACAACATTGTAATGAACGGAGTAACTGTACAAAATAGCCAAATGTTCCATATCTTAGTAGATGGTTGCAATAATGCGAAGCTACAAGGAGTGAAGGTGTTAGCTTCAGGAAATAGCCCTAATACTGATGGAATTCATGTACAATCATCTTCAGGAGTGAGTATTATGAACTCAAATATTGGTACTGGAGATGATTGTATATCTATTGGCCCTGGAAACTCTAACTTATGGATTGAAGGCATTGCTTGTGGCCCTGGCCATGGAATTAGGTTTGAAACACAACATATCAATGATTAATTCCTCATGTTGATTCATCTTTTTTCGACTAAAATGTATGTCCAAATCTCGATTTTTGTGTAGTATTGGAAGCTTAGGTTGGGCATCGAAAGAGCAAGGAGTACAAAATGTGACAGTTAAGACGGTTACCTTCACGGGGACACAGAATGGTGTGAGGGTAAAAACTTGGGCAAGGCCTAGTAGTGGCTTTGTTAGACATGTTCTGTTTCAACATATCGTTATGTCTAACGTTCAAAACCCGATAATCATAGACCAAAACTACTGTCCTAATCATGAAAGTTGTCCTCATCAGGTACTAATTCATCACAATTATGATAAAATAAGATGAATCGCGTGTTCCTTTACCTTAATCTAGCTAATTACATTACATACTTTCTGTTTTTTTAGGGCTCGGGTGTGAAGATAAGTGATGTAACGTATCAAGACATACATGGAACATCGGCTACAGAAGTTGCAGTGAAATTAAATTGTAGCAAAACGAATCCATGTTCTGGAATAACACTTGACAATGTAAATCTTAGTTATAAAAATGGTCGCGCTGAAGCTTCATGTGTTAATGCTGCAGGAAGAGCTTCTGGTTTCAAAGAACTTACTAGCTGCTTATAAATAACAACAAAAATTACACATTTAAGTATGTATTTTGTAATTAAATTTACAGAATATAACCAAGAAATACACTCATATACGAATATTAAATTTGCTATATGTACCTAGAAGTAGAAAAAAAAATGAATGTAATGTAATTTTTATTTGTTCTGTTTTGTTCAATGAGCTTCAAGGAGCTGAAAATCGCGACTTCTGGTTTTAGTCTATTGTATGTAATTGAAACTTCAAATAGATGAAAGTAGAAAGACATTCTATTAAAATGAATAGTGAGACAACAATTTCACTTTCAAATCGCGCTATAGACTCAAGTAAACTTTTCTAATTTGAAAGGTGAAAATGACAAAGCTAAGCTAAATATACGAAAAAATATGAACTATTTTTTATCGAATTTTCCCTTACAAACAACTAGTAGGTTGAATTACACCAGTAGTTGTTCCTGCAACATTAGCACATGAAGCTTCAGCAGCTGGTTCATTCTTATAACTCAGATTAACATCTTCCAATTTTATTCCTTTACATGGATTTCTCTTACTGCAATCAAATTTCATCGCGACTCGTGTTGCTGAGCTTCCATGTATGTCTTGATATGTAACATCACTTACTTTCACACCCGAGACTTGTCCTGGACAATTTTTGTTGTACGGACAGTAATTTTGATCGATAACAATTGGATTTTGTACATCAATCATCGTAACGTGCTGGAAAAGTACATTGTTGACAAATCCAGTACTTGGTCTGCCCCATGTTTTGATCCTCACACCATTTTGTGTGTTCATAAACATAACTGATTTTACTGTCACATTTTGCACCCCTGCTTCTTCAAAATCCTTTGCTAAACTTCCAATGCTGCACAAAATAGACGCAGTTTAAGTTATATACATCATCAGTTTGAATAATTTTTACATGTTGTAGAACGTCGCATGTCTTATTTTCAAGATCACAGGTCCTACATTTTAAGGATGTTTACCCATAAATCATGTAACATTTATCTGTTGTAACAGGTTACATGTCTTATTTTCAATATGACAGACCTTAACACTAATATTACCTGATTCCATGGCCAGGGCCACACGCGACATTTTGGATCCACAAATTAGTAGTTCCTGGACCAATGGATACGCAATCATCTCCAGTACTGATTATCGTGTTCAAGATTGAGATATCAGACGATAATTGAACATGAATTCCATCAGTATTCGGGCTTTCCCCCGGGGCATAAACCTTAACACCTTGCAATTTCACATTTTTGCAACCATTGATGACAATATGAAACATTTGGCTGTTCAATAAAGTTAGCCCCGTTATCGATACATTGTTAGAGTTAGAAAATCCCAGAGTCTGCAAAAAAATAGCAAGAAAACAATAACAATTTTTAAATTTAGTTCAAAAAACAGAACTTAATTAATACAAAAAAATTAATAAACCATAATAACAATGTAAAAAATGTCTTGACAGTTATTCACATAAAGTACACATTTATCCTTATTTGAAGGAAACGTTACACTCATAAAGAAAACTGCTAATTTTTTGAGTAATGAACAGTCTTTGATCAACCTATATCACGATATCAAATTATCTAAAAGATAACTATACGTAACAGCAAGTTACTTGCTATAACATGATAAAGTAGTACATATAGTTACGTTCTTTATGTTGTCAATATATACAAGTTAAAATTCGCCCCTAGAACAGTTCTTGCTAAAAAGGAAAGAAATTTGTAAGTTATACTATCAGGTTATCTAAAAGATCATAACTAGCACATAACCTCGATAACAAAACAAAATAGTTATATCTAATGGGGTTGATAACTACATGTAACAATTCATAAAAAAAAAGTGAGATTAGTACTAACATGGAAAACAAAGTACGCACTGTGATACTGTCAGTATATATAAGTTAAACGTACCGTAGCTCCTCTGGGGCAGTTCTTGCTAGAACTTTTGCAAGTCCATAAACCAGATCCTTGTCCATCAAGATTACCACCAAGAATTGAAACACCATCAACACCTTGAAATAAAATCCAATTTTTTTCATTTCCAATCACATTATAATCGAAAGGCGCTACGATTGTGCCATCGATACGAAAAATTATGGCATTGTTGTTGCATTTTCCTTTAAAATATACTTGTTTAACTAAAAAATTCCCTTTTGGTACATAAATTGTTGATGATTTTGAAGAGTTACAAGCTAAGTCCCAAGCAGATGAAAATGCATATGATGAGTCTGTTTTGCTATCTGATTTTGCACCAAAGTTTATAACATTTAAAAACATAACATCAGCTATAGATTTTGTGAAAAAAATTGAAAAAAATGAAATTAGAAGAATTGAAGAAAAGGGGTTGTTAATTTTCATGTTTCTTGATGAAATATGAAAATTAAAAAAAATTTAAAAAAAATTAGAGAGGATTTCAAGAGTTGAGAATTATGAGCAGTTTCTGAGTTATGAGCTTTAATTTATAACTTCTTCAGTTTTGCACTTCATAAAAGAATGATCTTTTTATGGAATAAAAAAAGCAAGAAAAACTGTTTTTTTTTTCAGTATAACTTACTTTTAAAAAAATGAAATTTTTGAGAAAAAAGAAAAGGCAATTAGAAAAATATTCTTTGGTCACATGTTAAAGAGTTTAGCCCAAAAAAAAAATTGTACTAACTAAAAGTTTTTTTTAGCAATAAGCTAAAGAAAACAATTTGAGCTTAATTTGGCATATAATAGGGTCACTGACCTGAACTGTTTTTTTCTTTTTCGATTTATTAAACAGAAAAAAATATTCCCCGTCTTAAATTATCTGTCATGATTTTTAATAACAGTTGTCTCAAATATTTTTTCATTTTTAAAAGTTTGAGATAAAATTAATTATTTTTCATTTTATTTCATTTTAATATTTTTTTAAGGAACGTATATATTATACGACAAACAATTTAATACGAAATGATTTTTTTATATGAGAGAAAGTGAAAGTTGGTTATGAAAAATTAAACGTGAACTTGTTCAAGAAAAAGAGAAGAATATATATATAAAGCTTCTTTTTTCATATAAAACGGTTCTTTATTAAGCTTTATTAATTCAGTTAATTGACTTTTTAGGCATGAACAATTTATATCCTATTTTATAGTGCTACATGGCCACGACAGGTTTACACAATTATAGGAAAACCATTTAGCTTTGGAATTAATACACTGTTTATTTTTATTTATCTTTTAAAAAATATGCTTATTTTAGAAAATTAAGATGTTTGACTAAGTTTTTGTGAATATTTTTTGAGTAGTAGAAGTTATTTTTTCCGCAAAAACACTTTTGGAAACATTGATCAAACAGAAATTATTAATTTTTAGTATTGAAAATTAACGTGGTGTCTTTTTTATTTCGAGAGCCAAACAAGTTTTTCTTTTATGTCTTTTAAATATTTTGAATTGTTAATTATTGTGATTTGTAGTACTTTTTATGTAGTTTTCAAATATATAAATTTTATTTAATAAACTTAGAGATTATACATAAGAATTCATAATCAAATGTAAGAAAATTTGACTCTCCAAATTCGAATTGTGCCATACGAAAAGAACAGAGTATATGATTAAAAATCTTTTTTTTTAAACAAATAATTAAAATTTAGCCAAACACACTATAAGTTTTTCTAAATAAAAATATCCATACCTATTTGGTCCTTTTTATTGATAATAATCATCAAAACATAAAAGGAAACTACAAAAAGTTCAAATTTTGAGCTAGATAAAATGAGAAAAAATAATAATTCCAAACATGTTACTGCGAATCTTAATAGTTCAATCGATTGTTTACATATTTTTTTAAAAAAAATATATTATAAAATAATATGTTATTCCTATATGTTTTCCTCACAATTTTCTTGTTTGTCCAAAAGAGAAGTTGACGACATTATCACTGTTTGTGAAAAAATAACGGCTGAGTATGTGCATCGTCGTGGTGTTGGGTTTGGGTTGGGGGGGGGGGAGGGGAGCTGCACCATCATGTAATAAACATACTAGGATTTTTTATTTTATTTTTTTAAATTTTTCGGCTTGACTAATTTAGATTCGCATCGAAAAATGTCGTAAAGGATAAAACATGCCTGATCAACTTTTTTTTTTTAATTTAAAAAAGATGGAATTTACCAAAAGTTTCTTTTTAAATTTGAGTTATGTGTATTTACATCGTATTAATTACACCATTATGAAACACATAAAAACAAGTACACATTTTTCTAATATACAAGTCTAATTTTTATTTTATTTTTTAAAAAAAATATACAAGTCTAATCGACACAAAATACAAATAATGTTTTCCTTGACCTACAAGTTTAATGATTATTGAAAATAGAGATTAAAATACGTCAAGTTACATTTGGGAGAAACAAAAAAAAGAACACGTCAAGTAATATAAAGTAATTTCAAGTTGCTTAAGCTTAACAAAAAGAGGAGACACGGCACACAAAAAATGTGCACCTTTTTAGTACAAAAGTTACCATATAAATATGGCATGATCATTTGCTACATATCATTTAATTATTTTTGTAATCATTTGGTGTTCCGAAATCATAATCTCAATTAATTCAGATTCGTGTCATAGAAAACTTATTATATATGGAGATTTATACTAGAGATGACATTTGATTATATGTTTAAACAATGTATATAACTCTAAATAAGAGGATATGAAATGGATATTGAGGAATATGGTAGAAGGTTAATAAGAAGGTTAATAAGTAGGTAGTTGATCGTTGTCTAGTTTTCCTTATTACTATAAATATAAACACACTTAAAGCATTTCGATTTTTTCGAGTTTCATGCGAGTTTTTTATCTGAACTATCACCCAAATGTTATCGAAACACACATATATGTGCAGGGCCACACAATCTTTCTCAAGTGTCAGAATTAACTAGACTTCCTTACTGACTAGACTCAATGTAGTTAGCATCTATACATATTTGATATTACTGATCAAGTGTCGGATTCACGCATTGCAGGACCTATTTAAAAGGGAGGCACTCTCAACAAGGTTTTTTCCATTCCTAGGGGCTCGAACTCAAGACCTCTAGTTAATGGTGCGGGGATTGAAGTTGGTTTTGAATATCATGGTTATAGTGTTTGAAAAGTGCTATTTACAGTTGACAAAATGCTGATGTTCTGAGGAACTACTTGAGGCCAATTTTAGTGACAAATGACTACAAAATGTTAACTAATTAGTCAATGCAGCATCAGTAGATTCTTTAAGACAACCACAAATGCAATCAAATAAATACAACTTTCCAATAATACTGTAAATTATAAACAATAGTACTAGTTCTATAGACTTCAAATGCCAGTTGATAAGAGAGTTTTCTATACCTAGTCGTCGTTTCGACCTTGAGAAATTGTCTTGAGTTTGTCATAAACTTCCAGCATTGTTGGCCTTTCATTAGGTAAGAACTTCACACAGTCACAAGCTAACTCTAGAAATTCGAGGATCAAATCGTTGATTCCTTTCCCAAGCAAATCTTTATCTGCATCAAGTAGACAAGGCGAGTGATCAAACAGATTTCTCGAGCTTGTCAATTCATGCGGTTCCTTCCCTGTAACCAGCTCGAGAAGCAGGACGCCAAAGCAGTAGATGTCTTTCTTGTAAGAACCTAAACATGAATATTCAGCTACTGGGAAAAGACTCCAACTTAATGCAGCATCATTCTTACTCCAAATTTTTGCTTCCCAAAAGTTGGATATTTTGGGATCAAAATTTTGATCTAGCAAGATACATCGCGTGCTTATGCTTCCGTGTGTAACGTGCAATTTGTAACCATGATGAAGCCAAGCTAGACCTTTTGCTATCCCAAGTGCAATTTTAACTCTAAGACGGAAGTCTAAAATCTTGGCCTTGTCTTCGTTCGAGTGCAGCCATTCATGAAGACTTCCATTAAACATGTATTTGTAAACGAGAAGTTTTTTTTCCCTTTCAACACAGAAACCTATTAGAGGCAATAGGTTCCGATGCCTCAGACCACCAAGAGTTGTAATCTCCGAGAGAAACTCGTCCTCCAAATTCTCCCAGTCATTCAGCTTCTTGATTGCAAGTGTCCAGTCATTTGGTAGAATAGCTTTGTACACTTTGCCCAGCATTCCATTACCTACCAAATAATCTTCACCAAAATCAGAAGTTGCGTTTGCCAGCTCGGTGAAGCTCATTCTTGTAACAAACTTCTCCAACTTTAATATCTGTAAAACAGCAAGTTATCATTGGAGCACACACAGAACAGAAATTTGAGAAGCTTATTGCTATCATGTATGCTCATCAATCATCAACAACACATACAATGTAACTCCACAAATAGTGTCTGGGAAGGGTAGAGTGTACGGAGACCTTACCCCTACCTTGGAAGGTAGAGAGGTTATTTCTGATAGACCCTCGTCTCAAGGAAAAACATACCAAAGTAGATCGAAAAAGAAATAACACAGGTGAAGAAATCATGGAAAAATGCTATAGAAAGCATGACAAAGCTTCTGAAAAAAAAGGGAATAGTAACTACAACAAAATAGTGCGATAATCAAAGTGCAAGAGACAGTAGATAGTAACAGAAACCGAAAGACAAGACACTACAGAAGAAATACTACGACTGCTAGTATGGAAGGATAAGCAAGGCTACCCGTGTCCTCCACAACCTCCTATCTAAGGTCATGTCCTTGGTAAGTTGCAATTGCGTCATGGCCTATCTAATCACTTCTCCCCAATACTTTTTCGACCTACCTCTACCTCTTGTGCAACCATTCATAGCCAACCTCTCACACCTCCACATTAGGCATCCCTGCATCTCCTCTTCACATGCCCCAACCATCCCAATCTCACTTCCCGCATCTTTTCCTCCACCGAGGCCACTCCTACCCTGACCTGGATATCTTCATTTGTAATCTAATCTCTTCTAGTATGCCCACACATCCACCACAACATTCTCATTTGGTATTAGGGCTCAATCGTGAGCTCTGTAGGTAAAAAAAAATGGCAAATGAATTTGTACCTCCATTCAGTTCTCTAGTCAAGATTATACGACATGATGGATTTGTAAGGACTAATAACTAAACTAGAACTACAGAAAAATATTTAGCTTAACAATACAGGGGAAAAGCTGGAAAGTTAGCAAAATCTTTACCTTCTGGTGTCTGCTTAATTCCTCTTCACCTGGTGGATCACTTCCTGGACTATAATGTTCCTTTGACCTCAGTTTCCATATGTTTGGTGAAAATATCTTGTTGATAGCCTTGGTTGGAAATTTATATAAGCAAAGGACTAAAAATAATGTAAATAAAAATACCCAACCAAACACAAATGCTTCGATAAATGAAGCACGATCGATATGTTCCCATATCCAAGAATCCTCAGAATCCTCACATTCTTTCAAGGGCTTCCCACAAAGCTCTGGATTGTTTGCAAAACTTTTAGCTGTGATTCGTTCGCTAACAAATGATGGCACTGGTCCAGTCAAGTGATTGTTGGCTACACTGAACGTCATTAGGCGAGGCAAAGAGCCAATTCTGGTTGGAATTTCACCTTCTAGATTATTATTGCCCAACATTAGAAAATTAATGTATGCACAATTAGCTAAATCTGGTGGTATATTGCCAGAAAATGTGTTATTTGAGAGATCAAGTGTTGTAACATATTTAACTATCATTGAAATATCAGAAGGGATGGTTCCATACAAGTTGTTGCCAGAAAGCTGTAAATCTGTCAAGCTTGTACAATTTTGAATGCCTCGCGGAAACTCACCTATTAGTCCTGAGTTTGAAAGTATGATCTTCATTACCTTATTCTCATCACTATTCCAGCATTCAATTCCCATGAAATGGCAGACGAAGCCTTCGGTAGCATTGCTGAAATCCCAAGAGCCCAAAGAATCAAAAGGATCTTGTAATGAATCTCTTATCGATTTCAAGCAATAAAAATCACTCTCTGAAGCACTGCAGACAGAAATTCTGCTAAGTAATATCAATAGAAAGCCAAGAAATGTGCAGATGAAAAAGAAAGGTCTTTTGCTGAAGTTGGTTTTCTCCATATCTTGAGAGACTTCCTGAAGAATGATTATGCTTTAGAATTTACACATATTGTAGCAATGTCAAAGCTTCAATTTTTGTCTCTGTTTATTGATGATTCTTGAATTCATGGTTTGATTTTCTCAGCATAGAAGTTTCAAACATATGGAAGTTGGGATAAGTGAATAGACAAATAAGAATGGGCAGCACTCTTGGGGATTATAAAACAAGAGAATTTCATTAAACAGAAATTTTCCTGTTTTTTCTAGACGAAGGTCTATCGGAAACAGTCTCTCTGCCCGGCAAAGGTAGAGGTAAGGTCTGCTTACATCCTACCCCTCCCCAAACCCCACTTGTGGATTACACTGAGTATGTTGTTGTTGCTATAGTAAGAATAAACAGAATTTATAAGATTTTGAGTTACTGGTTCAACCTTACTTGTATAGCACACTGAAGTCAACTACTAAATACAATTGATTTGTTCTTATTTGTAAGTATATATTCTTTTTTCAAACTGGTTGATTTGTTCTATTAGTATACAGATTCATAGTCAACTTCTCTTCTTTACAATATGCAAATAAAAGCTATCTAAATAAAGAAACTGCAAGATGATGACTTGAACAGATTCATATATATTACAGTTACAACAGAAACTATCAGCATACAGACTCGAGGCACGGATTTAATGCTTTAATATAGTGTATTCCTAATTTGTTTTTCTCAGTAACCATAAAAACAATAGCACTAGTCATATTTACTTGATATCTTTTGTATCCAGTCCCTTCGACCTTGAGAAATATTCTTGAGTCAGTAACCATAAAAACAATAGCACTAGTCATATTTACTTGATATCTTTTGTATCCAGTCCCTTCGACCTTGAGAAATATTCTTGAGTCTGTCATACACTTCCAGCATTGTTGGCCTTTCATTAGGAAAGAACTTCACACAGTCACAAGCCAATTCAAGAAATTGGAGGATCAAATCATCAGCTCCTTTCCCAAGCAAATCTCTATCTGCATCAAGTAGACACGGCGAGTGATCGAATAGATTTCTTGAGCTGGTCAATTCATGTGGTTCCTTCCCTGTTACCAGCTCGAGAAGCACAACACCAAAACAGTAGATGTCTTGCTTGTAAGAGCCTAAACCAGAATATTCAGCTACTGGGAAAAGACTCCAACTTAATGCAGAATCATTCTTACTCCAAAATTTTGCTTCCCAAAAGTTGGATATTTTTGGTTCAAGATTTTGATCTAGCAAAATACATCGTGTGCTTATGCTTCCATGTGTAACGTGCAATTCGTAACCATGATGAAGCCAAGCCAGGCCTTTTGCTATCCCAAGTGCAATTTTAGCTCTCCGAGGGAAATCCAAAATTTTCGCCTTAACTTCATTCGAGTGCAGCCATTCATCAAGACTACCATTAGTCATGTATTTGTAAACAAGAAGCCTTTCTTGCTTTTCGGCGCAGAAACCTATTAGAGGCAATAGATTCCTATGCCTCAGACCACCAAGAGTTGTAATCTCCGAGACAAACTCGTCCTCCAAATTCTCCCAGTCATTGAGCTTCTTGATGGCAAGTATCCAGCCATTTGGAAGAATTGCCTTGTACACTTTGCCCAACATTCCATTTCCTACTAGATAGTCTTCACTAAAACCAGAAGTCGCGTTTTCAAGCTCCGTGTAGCTCATTCTCGTAACAAACTTCTCCAGCTTTAATATCTGTAAATAAAACAGTAAGTTGAATCATTTGAATATACACAGAAGTTAAAACAGGAAAGAAACTTGAGAACCTTATTGCTATCATATTTGATCATCGATCGAATAAAGAATTTATAACATAATGGACTAGCAAGGACTAATCACAAAATTGGAACTACAGAAGAAAAGGTTAACTTTGCAGACTATAAGCAGTGCAGCAAATTTAGCAAGATCTTTACCTTATGTTGGCTGCTTAATTCCTCTTCACTTCCTGAAGTTAAATGTTTTTTTTTCCTTAGCTTCCATATGTTTAATGAGACTATCTTGTTGATAGCCTTGGTAGGAAATTTAAATAAGCAAAGGACTAAAACCATTGTAAACAAAAGTACCCAACCAATCACAAACGCTTTGATGAACGAAGCACGATCTACATGTTTCCATATCCAAGAATCCTCACATCCTTTCAAGGGCTTCCCACAAAGCTCTGGATTGTTTCCAAAACTCTCAGCCGTGATATTCTTGCTAAAAAACAATGGCACTGGCCCAGTCAAGTAATTGTTAGCTATGCTGAACGTCTTAAGGCGAGGCAAATAGCCTATTCTACTTGGAATTTCACCTTCTAAATCATTATAGTCCAACTTTAAAACATTAATGTATTGACAATTACCTATATCAGGTGTTATATTGCCCGAAAACGTGTTATTTGAGAGATCAAGTACTGTAACATATTGAAGAATCACTGCTATATCAGAAGGGATGGTTCCATACAAATGATTACCAGAAAGATTTAGACCTGTCAAGCTTGTACAATTTCGAATGCCACGAGGAAACTCACCTATTAATCCAAAGTTTGAAAGTGTGATGCTCATTACCTTATTCTCATCAGATTGCCAGCAGTCAATTCCCTCAAAACGACAGATGGATTTTTGGGTGAAATTCCAAGAGTTTAAAGAATTGAAAGGGTCATGTAATGATTCTTTTATTGATTTCAAGCAATAAACATCACTCTCTGAAGCACAACAGATACAAATTCTGCTAACTAGTAATATCAATACAAAACCAAGAAATATTTTGAAATTTTTTTTCTCCATTTTTTGATACTTGACAGACTTCTTTCAAAATCTTGAATTTATTTTAGTAACAATGGGGTCAGTCAAACTAGTAAGGTAAAGGAACTAAACTTTCTTGTAGTTTACTGATGAAGCAAATTTAATAAAAGCTTCAATTTTGTGTTTATTTATGGATGAGTCTTTGACTTCATGGTTTCATGTTCTCACTGTAAAAGTATCAAACACATGGTACTCATGATATAAAAATTAAAATGGCACTCTTGGGGATTTTTTTATAAAACAAAAGGAAGGACTAAAGATATGAGGGTATGAAAAAAAATCTCAATAAGAAACATATTTATCTTAATTGAGCCTAATGTGACACAAACTCAAGGAAAGGAGCACAGTCCCCCACCTCCCCGACCCCACTTTTTTTTGGAGTTACTCCTATGTGTGCCCATTTTGTTAGACCATACTTATTCAAGTGGGGAATGCCCCCTCAAGTTTATATATATATATATATATATATATATATATATATATATATAATAATGCAACTATCATTCTAACTATCTTGTTAGCTTTCAACCAAAAGCTAACAAGATTTTCACAATGCAACTATCATTCTAACTATCTTGTTAGCTTTTAACCAAAAGCTAACAAGATTTTTAGTTACATATTTATTATTTAGTTAAATAATAAATATGTTATTGTATGAGCTATTTATTACTCATTCCTTTTGAATTTGTTAATCTGATTTTGATCTGACACATAGTTTACGAAAGTAAATTAGATTTTGAGAAAAAACATTAACTGATACTTGAAGTTGTTCCAGATTTTCAAAAAGATACCTTAACTTTGCGTGCGTCCTATTATCCCACAAAACATTCAAAATCACAATAAATACACATTTTTTACACAATATTTCCACTTTGGACAAAAATATTCTTCGAATGTGCAATTTCTTAAAAACAAAAAGTCGGACTCATTATTGATGTATTGAAGGATGTTTTGGTAATTTCCTATGATGAATTTGTTTTGTTTGTTTCTTTTAAATTTATTTTACTATACTAAATAATTGTATAAAATATTATGAATCACGATAATTAATTATTTAAATATTTAAAAGATATAAAAATATATAAAAGATCTGATTGACTCTTCAAATTTTATCGGTGACACATAAATTGGGACAAATGAAATAATATATATTATTTGAAAATTTCTTAGAAAGTACTGTAAATTACAGTAATTAACAACTATAAATATTTCAAAGACAAAAAAAATTGATTGAATCTCAAAAAAATTTTAGTACTACATAAATTGAGAAAGAAGAAATGACCTCTATTATTTGAAAATGGCGTAAAAGTATTACAAATCATACAATAAGAATTAACAATTTAAAATTTTAAACGACTTTAATTCTTTATACTTATTCTATTTCCACTTTGGACAAAAATATCCTCCCAATATGCATATTTTTTTTTAAAAAAAGTGGGACCCATTATTGATGTATTCAAGGATGCTTTGGTAATTTTCCTATGATGAATTCGTTTTGTTTGTTGTTTAATTTTTTTAAAATAATTGTATAAAATATTATAAATCACAATAATTATTTACTTAAATATTCAAAAGATATAAAAATATGTAAAATATCTGATTAACTCTTCAAATTTTATTGGTGACACATAAATTGGACAAATGAAATAATATATATTATTTGAAAATTACTTAGAAAGTACAATAATTTACAGTAATTAACAATAGAATATTTTAAAGACAAAAAAAATTGATTGAATCTCAAAATTTTATTAGTACCACGTAAATTGAGAAAGAAGAAATAACCTTTATTACTTCAAAATTGCGTAAAAGATATTACAAATCATACAACAATAATTAGCAATTTAGAATGTTAAAAGACATAAAAAATTTTTTACCATAGTTAACAATAATTAAAAATTTAAACTATTTTAAATTAATATTAAAGTTTGATTAACTCTTTAATTTTGTCTTTGTCACATAAATTGAAACAAAAAATGATACATATTGGGCCCGTGCTAGCACGGGCTCCGATGTCTAGTGTATATATAAGGTGATTTTTTTTTTTGTGTACGTATAAAAAAAAATTTAAACTCCGTGAATATAAGACTAAGATTGATTTAGTGATTTACAGGATTTAAAATTCACCTTCAAATTACAAGTTTAAATACAAGCTCCAAAATAAATATCCATAAATTTGATGAATAAAAGTCTTCTACTTTGTAAATAGATATGTGTTCACCCAAAACATATAGTACTATTTTCTTTAGCATCATTACAACTACAAGCAAGATTCGAAAAAAATGTACTCCCTTCGTTTAAAAAAGAATTACCTCATTTCCTTTTTAGTCTGTTTCAAAAAGAATGTCATCTTTCTTTTTTTGGTAACATTTTAATTTCAGTTTTCCACGTGATATGTTTAAAACCACAAAATTGAAGGACAATTTAATATATTTGATATAACTTTAATTTAGAATCACAAGATTTAAAAGTATTTTTTATTTTTTAAAACTTTGTGTCAAATCAAACTAGGTCATTCTTTGTGAAACGAAGGAAGTAATTGATTTTGATATACTCCGACTCATATGAAAAGCAACAAAAAGTTGTTTTGAATAATTTGACTGATTCCTTCTTCAAAATGAATTATTAGTCAGTCAATGACTGTCTTTGGTACTTTTCAGTGTATGGATGGACTTTTTGACTTTTTTTTGTAAGCTAAACAGCCAAACACGGAATTAGTCCAAATCTATTTAATGCTGTGAAAATGATGTTTTACCTTGTTTAATCCTCTCTTTGTTCAATAATAATCGTTCACTATTATCTTCACATAGAGATTAAAAAATACTAAATGATAATAGTAATTTTACCAGATCACCCTCTTATTAAATTTAAATCATCTAAACATTGAAAAATAAATAGTATTTAATAGCAAGGGTAAAATAGACCTTTCAAGCTAAATTATTCATTAATTTTATAAATTGGACAAATATTGTTAAATATCCCAAAATAGTATAGTGGACAAGTAAAGATGAACGAAGGGAGTAGTTCCAAAGTCTAGAATTTGGGAGTTGAATAATTTTCTGCAAATCTTATCAATTATACTATTTAGATATACAAGTTTCTAAAAGACTTTTTGTGACACTTGTGGAATTAACAATGGTCTAATATATGTTATCTTCGTTTCAATTTATGTGATATTATTTACTGGACACGAAGTTTAACTCTACTTCACATTATCTATGCTAAATGATAAACAATGTGTTGGGCAGGGGTGGAGTTACCTCGTAGTTAGGGAGTTCATTCCTACTATTTATATATAGTTAAAATATTTTTTTGTGTGTATATAATAGATGTCAAATTCTTTTTAACTAATTCATGTGTCTATTTCTTCAAATCTTGAGGGGATATTTTGAGTTTCACTTATAAAAAATTTGCACTCCAACATATTATGTTAATTGCCGCAAGTTTTCCTCTTTTAGGTAAGGATACTCTGATCCAAATAACGTTTTTTGTATTAGAGTGACTAAACATATTGGGACATAATCTTAGCTATGAGATGGTGGAGAAGCACAAATTAGGACAGAAGATTAATAGGTGGGAGTGCATTATCTTGATGTTCGTCCATACAAATAGTTGTAGTGTTACTTTTGTAGTTTCTTGTTCTTTGACTATCGTGTTTTTTTGTGATAGTATTGTTCTGTTACTATGTTGTATTGCTTTTTGCCGAGAGTCTATTGAAAACTACATTCTACCTCAAAGGGAGAGGTAAAATCTGTGTACACTTTACCATCCTCAAACTCCATTATGTGAAACTAAACTGCATGTGTTGTTGTATTAAAGAGTGGTAGACATTGTAACTTTAATTTTGAGATTTGGCTAATTTTTAGTGAAATAATATATAAATATGCCTTTTAACTTGGACTCAACTGATATCTAAGCCCTCTAACTCTAGGTGTGCATAAGCAAACACTTAAATTTGTATAAAGTTGAATAAGTAGACACACATATCTTATGTGGCATAATACATATATATGTCTAATTGTTCAAATTTAAACAAGTTTAAGTGTCGACTTGTGCACATCAAAAATTGAAGGACATAAATGACAGATAGAGCCAAATTAAATGTCACGTTTATGTATTACGCCTTTTGTAATATTAATGATGGATGAAAGGGTATTTATTATCTTGGGCTAGACCATAATGTTGAAGGCCCATTTATCTCAATAAGCCCAAAACATCATTTCTAGGTTTATTAAAATCCCTAATTCTCCACCTTCATTAAATCTCTTTTTAGGGTTTTTGCTTTCTTTCACTGAAACGCCGCCGACGGAGAGAGAAGTAAACGAAAAATGAAGACGATTCTCTCATCGGAAACAATGGACATCCCAGATGGGATAACAATCAAAGTGAAAGCAAAGCTAATTGAAATTGAAGGGCCTAGAGGAAAGCTTACCAGAAACTTTAAGCATCTAAATCTCGATTTTCAGCTCATTAAGGATGAAGAAACTGGGAAGAAGAAGCTCAAAATCGATGCTTGGTTTAGTTCTCGCAAGGCTACTGCTGCTATTCGTACAGCACTTAGTCATGTGGAGAATCTGATCACTGGTGTTACTAAGGGGTACCGGTACAAGATGCGTTTTGTGTATGCTCATTTTCCGATCAATGCTTCCATTACCGGCGGGAATAAGTCCATTGAGATCCGTAATTTTCTCGGCGAGAAAAAGGTTAATTTTTTTCCCTTTTTGTCTCTTTTTTTGGTTATGTATTTAGCTTTTTGATGATAACTTAATTGAATTTCTGTTTGTTTAACTCTGTTGTTGGTATTTAAATATTTGATTATTCATGGTGCTCTTGTATACCTATCGAGTTTGTTTGGTTAAAAGGCAAGTGCTTTTTGTGGAAATTAGCTTAGGTGAAAAATGTTTCTGTATCAGTTTAATGTGTTTGGTTTATATGGTACTTGTATGAACTATAATGTGCCTTATATAAGGTATAAAGATAGTGGTTTTGATGATATACTCAAGCTATGTTTTCTCAGACTCTCGTAAATGATGCTGCACCTTTGTTTAGTCCTTCGATAAATGCACTACTTTTGAAGGATCTGACACAACTCTTTTGAAGAGTCCGAGCAACATAGTATTAACAATGTCTAAGTTCTGATTTAAGCAAGTGAGATGTTGTAAGAGTTGAGATGTTTGTAAGGAAAAATGCCTTCTCCAACTAATGGGTGGAACTCAATTTGTCCCTTTGGTGGAAATTTTTCCTTGTAGAAAACAATTTCCCCAATCCTAGATACTAATGCCTACCAAATACACTTTGATCATGGCTTTTTCTATTTCATTAGCTACTTGGTTATGATTTTTCAAATAGGAAGTGAAAAAGCATTGCGAAGCATTCTGCCCTTAGTTCATGAAGCTTAAATTGTTGACTCTATCCATCCCTTTAGCATGTGTAGGTCAACCTGGCAAGACTTACAGTCTAATATCATTGATTTTATATTTCTCTTAACCATGGTTGTCTGTATACACGATTTATTTACTATGAGCTTTCATCGTGCTTTATTTTATTGATGTCTGCTTCAAGATTATACAAACGGTGAAAAAGGGTACTAAGACAATGATATCATACTTTTAAGAATGTATTCCAAGTGTTTTTCTTTTAACTATTTTCTCCTAGTAGGTCATAGCAAAAGAAAAATTGTCCTAGATTGATTGGTATATTTGACTACTCTCTTCTTTTAAAATTAGAGAATGTAGAACTGATCTTTTAATGTAAATCTTCACACTCGTTTTACTGGGTTACTATGCTTGGTGGTTAGTGATTTGAATGCTGTCGTCCTCATCACATTGTTGTCTCAGATTTCAGCTTGATGGACATCTAAATAAAAACCATTGAGAATGTTTACATTTTGGCTCTTACACTTGTGAATGTAAATTAAGTGCAAGCCTGTAAGAGACTGACTTGTTTGCTGTGACTATCAGGTGAGGAAAGTTGATATGCTTGACGGTGTCACTGTTGTCCGCTCAGAGAAAGTTAAGGATGAGTTGGTTTTGGATGGAAATGACATTGAACTTGTCTCTCGATCAGCTGCCCTGATAAACCAAGTAAATTTTCCATTTCTTTCTGTCTGTTACATTTTTACTGTAATGTGTGCTTACTCTTTATAGTGAATTTCAAGTTCTTGCATACTGAGTTTACCTTTTTTTCTTTTCTTCTACAGAAATGCCATGTGAAGAACAAAGATATCCGTAAGTTCCTTGATGGTATCTACGTCAGCGAGAAGGGAAGAATTGCTGAGGAAGAGTAGATAATTAGCATTAGATTTGTCGTGGTCTGTTTGTTCCCCATATTTTTGTTTTAAGCGCCGAGATGATATTAAGATTCCTTGCAATTTGAGTTAGATTAAACAATTTTGATTTTAAGGTTTTCTTGCAGAAGTTTCTTTCTAGAGCAAGCAGCTGTTTGTTCTTGGAGTAGGGCATATGAATGTTTTTCTTGAAAGCAATTTGGTTAATAGTAATTAGCAATGCTGTGATACAGTCTTTCTTGAGTTTCTATCCTGTCTCTCTATGCATTTTGAACGTCTTGGCACTATACTTGTTAAGAGAGGATGATTCTAGCAACTCTTCTACGTCAAGAGTTTGTTTATCGTCTAAGGTTGTGACCTAGTGGTTCATGAGTAGTGAATCACGAGGATTGTGGAGGCTGTATTATTAGTTTTCTGCTTTTATTTTCTCAAGTCTAGGTGGATCGAGTTACATCCAGTTCTTATATTGGGCGGAGGTAGTAGATGCATTGCGGAATTAGTTGAGAATGCATGTGAGCTGATGTGCTAACGAGTAAACAAAAAAAGTTACTTGTACTAGTAAGCTCTCTGTGTTATTACAAATTTATTCATAAAACTCTGTATTTAAATGGACATACACTATACCATATAAAACAATAATACAGTACTAAAAACTCGTAACTAATTATATGTTTAATTTTAGAATGAGTTGTTTCATGTTTTGTTAGTAGTAGTCGAGGCACGATTAAAAATAACTTTTTCCAAATTAGTTATCCCAAAATTATTATAGTATCCAACATGGTAATTGAAACAATTCCAAATAACTTGTTCATCAAGTTAAGGACTAAACAAAAAATAGAAGTCCAAAGGCAGTATAAAACCTTATTTTTTTCTTTATAAAACTCCATAGCCCTAACATCGAAACCTTAGAATACTACTATCAACTTGTCCCATATTTAGAACTTGTTTTGCTAGTTGAAGAAGATGGAAAACGGTGAAATCCCAGAGAATGCTCCTGAACGTATGTAGATTCTTGATTTTAACCTTAAAGTTTGCATCTTTATTCTTTGAGTTCAGTGTTTAAGCTTCTATGTTTTTTTTTTTTTAAAAAAAATTCAGTTTGCCCAGGTCCACAATCTGAAACAGCAGGAAAATCTGATTCTTGTGAAGGATGCCCAAATCAAGAAATTTGTGCTACTGCTCCTAAAGGACCTGACCCAGGTTACTGTTTTGCTTGTTTTCGTGTGTAAAGAACTTTTTTGAGCTTGTTTTTCTTATATTTGTGATATTGGGTGTTAATTTTGTGAGCGCTTGTGTATAGTATACTCCCATTATTACGTGTACCGTGTAAGTCTGCCCTCGTATTATAAGATTCTGTCACCCTATGGTCAACATTTCATTCACCTTAGTCGTTGGTGCTTGATCTATTTTGATTTGAAAAGGGGTGGTGTTCCCGCGGTACGTCTGGTTGAGGGTGTCACGGTGATATAAACAAAGAAAAGGTGATGGTTTTTAACATACCCTTGAACATGAAGTCAATCTTTGCAAATAAGAAGAAATCATCTACTCTATTGATGAATTCGAAGTCTACCCTCTCCCCAGGCTTAGTTCAAGTGGCAAAGGTTGAGGGACTTGTAACGTAGGTTGCATGTTTGGGTGTTGAACATGCAAACTAAAGCTGGTATTTGAGTGGAGAAGCTTAGAGAGGTGAACATATTATCCCTGAGTTTGGAAGGTTGTGGTTAGTCCTAAGGGTCTTTGGCTATAACCATGCTCGTAAAGTACGTATAAAGGCACAAAGGATGGATATTTAAATTAGTTATGCTGGAATCTTAATAGAACCATTAACTTAGGAATGAGTTAAAAAGTTTAAAGCATTAGCTTGGAATGAGTACTAGGAAGAAAAGAGAACGTTTAACGTATAGTTCAGAGTAAAAGATAAACTTGGCATGCCATATACAAAAGGAAAGAAAAGAGATATACAAAGCTCCAAAGTGCATGCGTTGCGATAATTGGTAGGATGGGAGTTTTTAGTCTCTGCAGCAAGAAGCCAACGTAAGAAGAAGTTGAAGGAAGTCTAATTTATTCTTTTTTTTTTTTTTAAGAAATCGTTGTAGAATGAGCAAAAACAAAATTGTACTGCTGTTGCCATGACCTTTTTTCTGTTAATCCAGAAAAGGGAAAGAAAGGATCATCTTCTCCAGAGACAAATGTGCTAATGTTCACACACTAGAATCTCTAAATAAAATCAAGCACCTCTCAGGCAGAGGCATCTATCTTCCATTTCAATGTTACCTTTTCTAATTTTAGAACTGTTGTTTTGGTATGCTAATTTTGATCTGATGATTTTGTGTAGATATGATGCAACTCAAGTTGCTCTTTCTTCCATGTATAGTACACTGCAACGAGTAGCAAAACAACTATATTGTAGCGAGTAGCAAAGGAAAGTTTTGCGCTTTGTAATGGATAATTTGTTTGATACTGAGAGCTAGGTTGTTGAGAAATGATATGATAAAGTTGGCGATAGTGTACTAACTAGATTGTTTAATTTACCAAGTTGGGACATATCTGAGTTTCAATATATGCGGTATTTTCCAGCTGTTGGTTTCCCCTTACTTAATTATTTTTACCTGTGGTACAGTGGTAGCATGATAGGCTTTATTTATCAATGTTATACACATGGTGCTCATTTTCGACGGTTTTGTATTGATGGTTTCGTGCAGACTTGGTTGCAATAGTAGAAAGAATGGCAACTGTGAAGCACAAGATACTGGTTTTATCTGGCAAAGGTGGAGTTGGTAAGAGTACTTTCTCAGCTCAACTTGCTTTTGCATTGGCAGCTAGGGATTTTGAAGTGGGTCTCCTTGACATTGATATCTGTGGCCCCAGCATCCCAAAGATGCTTGGTCTCGAAGGACGAGAGATTCGCCGGAGTAATTGTGGATGGATACCTGTTTACGTTGAGTCTAACCTTGGGGTTATATCAATTGGCTTCACGATCCCCAACCCTGATGAAGCTGTCATATGGAGAGGGCCTCGCAAGACTGGTCTAATTAAGCAATTCCTCCGAGATGTTGATTGGGGAGAGCTTGATTTCCTTGTGGTTGATGCTCCACCTGGAACGTCAGATGAACAGATTACAATCGTTCAATCCCTCGAAGCAACTGGAATAGATGGCGCAGTTATAGTCACAACCCCACAACAGGCATCTCTGATAGATGTAAGGAAAGAAGTTAGTTTTTGCAAGAAAGTTGGGGTGGAGGTTCTTGGTGTTGTTGAGAACATGAGTGGTCTTTCCCAGCCACTCTCAGAATTCAAATTCACAAGAATGACAGAAACTGGTGAGCAGAAAGACATGACCGAATGGGCAATGTCTTATATCAGAGAGAACGCCCCAGAAATACTGAACTTGATTGCTTGTACTGAAGTTTTTGATGCCAGTGGCGGAGGTGCTGCAAAGATGTGCAACGATATGGGTGTCCCGTTTCTTGGAAAAGTACCACTGGATCCTCAGCTATGTAAAGCAGCCGAAGATGGAAGATCATGCTTTTCAGATGATAAATGCCGCCGGGCAAGTGCCCCTGCGCTCAAGATGATAATAGAAAAGATATTAGCTCAGAAAAACATCTCAACAGAGAATGGAGCATAGTATTTGTAACTTTTTCCTAGTCTTTCTTTACCTTTTCTCTCATTAAGTTCCGGGTACTTGTGACCAACATTTTTTCGTAAGTGAGCTTTTTTTCTAGTAATTTTTATACGATGATTTGTTAAACGGACATGTTCCCTCTGTGAAATTGACTCTGAATAATGTGGAGGATGTTATCTATCACCTCCGCGTTTACGAACAGGTTGATTGCTGTAAAATTTTCCTTCCCACTCCAACAGGAACTTTGATGTGTTATGCTTTTAGTAGTGTTATGTGGTTACTGGTTGCTATGCAGTTACTCTTTGGAACAAATTGGTGGTACTGATAGCCAATTTAGGCCAAACTTAAGTGTTAATCTCTACTATGCTTATAAACTGTTTCATTATATGCTTCAAAGAAAATTACTTTATCATATATATAAAAAACAATAATACAGTACTAAAAACTCGTAACTAATTATAAAATTAATTTTAGAATGAGTTTGTTTCCTGTTCTGTTAAGAATAGTTAAGACACAATTAGAGAATAACTTTTCTCGAACTAGTTATCCCAAAATTATTATATTATCCAACATGGCAATTGAAATAACAATCTAAAAATAATTAATTCGAAATAACTTGTTCCTAATCCATGGAGCAAAGGACTAAATAAACAAAAAATAAAAGTCAAAGGCGGTATAAAACCTTATTTTTTCTTCTTTTGATAAAACTCCATAGCCCTAATAGACGAATTTACAGCAATTTCTCTGAACCTCAAAGGGCCGCATCAATTGAAACCTCAATAGTTGATAAATCTGTAACTCTTGATTTAGTAGTCTATTAAAGTTTAAATTTTTATTTAGAATTTGTTGTTGTGCTAGTTGAAGATGATGGAAAACGGTGAAATCCCAGAGAATGCTCCTGAACGTATGTAGATTCTTGATTTTAACCTTAAAGTTTGCATCTTTATTCTTTGATTTCAGTGTTTAAGCTTTTTTTTTTTTTTAAATTTCAGATTGCCCAGGTCCACAATCTGAAACAGCAGGAAAATCTGATGCTTGTGAAGGATGCCCAAATCAAGAAATTTGTGCTACTGCTCCTAAAGGACCTGACCCAGGTTACTGTTTTGCTTCTTTTCGTGTGTAAAGATACTTTTTTTGAGCTTGTTTTTCTTACATTTGTGATATTGAGTGTATTGTGACAGTAGAATGTTATCTAGGTTTTTTTTGTCTTCCTGAGCTTGTGGGGCGTGTACCGGGCTCGTATTATAAGATTCTCTCACCCTATGGTCAACCTTCCATTCCCCTTAGTAGTAGGTGCTTGATCTATTTTGATTTGAATGGGGGTGGTATTCCCAAGGTACGTCTGGTTGAGGGTGTCTCGGTGATATAAACAAAGAAAAGGTGATGGTTTTTAACATACCCTTGAACATAAAGTCAATCTTTGCAAATAAGAAGAAGTTATCTGCTCTATTGATGAATTTGAACTCTACTCTCTCCCCGGGCTTAGTTCAAGTGGCAAAGGTTGAGGGACTTGTAATTTAGGTCGCATGTTTGGGTGTTGAACATGTAAACTAAAGCTGGTATTTGAGTGGAGATGCTTAGAGAGGTGAACATATTATCCCTGAGTTTGGAAGGTTGTGGTTGGTCCTAAGGGTCTTTGGCTATAACTATGCTCGTAAAGTATGTATAAAGGCACAAAGGATGGATATTTAAATTAGTTATGTTGGAATCTTAATAAAACCATTAACTTAGGAATTAGAAAAGTTTAAAGCATTAGCTTGGAATGAGTACTAGGAAGAAAAGAGAGCGTTTAACATATAGTTCAGAGTAAAAGATAAACTTGGCATGTCATAGACAAAAGGAAAGAAAAGAGATATACAAAGCTTCAAAGTGCATGCTTTGCGATGATTGGTAGGATGGGAGTTTTTAGGCTCTGCAGCAAGAAGCCAACTCAAGAAGAAGTTGAAGTCAGTCTATTTAATTCTATTTTTCTTAAGAAATCGTTGTAGAATGAGCAACAACAAAATTATACTGCTCTTGCCATGACTCTTTTTTGTTAATCCAGAAAAGGGAAAGAAAGGATCATCTTCTCCAGAGACAAATGTGCTAATGTTCACACACTAGAATCTCTAAATAAAATCAAGCACCTCTCAGGCAGAGGCATCTATCTTCCATTTCAATGTTATCTTTTCTAAATTTAGAACTGTTGTTTTATGTTAATTTTGATCTGATGATTGTGTGTAGATATGGTGCAACTCAAGTTGCTCTTTCTTGTATGTATAGTATATTGCAATGAGTAGCAAAAATCTATATTGTAGTGACTAGCAAAGGAAAGTTTGGGGGATTGTTGATTACGCTTTCTAAGGGATAATTTGTTTGATACTGAGAGCTAGATTGTCGAAAATTGATATGATAAAGTGGTCGATAGCGTAATACTAATTAGATTGTTTCATTTACCAAGTTAGGACATAGAGTTCCAATACATGCGGTATATTTTTGTTTAGTAAAGGTAAAGTTCCAATACATGCGGTATTTTCCAGCTGTTTGTTTTCCCTTAATTATTTTTACCTGTGGTACAGTGGTATCATGATAGGCTTTATTTATCAATGATATACACATGGTGCTCATTTTCGGCGGTTTTGTATTGATGGTTTCATGCAGACTTGGTTGCAATAGTAGAAAGAATGGCAACTGTGAAGCACAAGATACTGGTTTTATCTGGCAAAGGTGGAGTTGGTAAGAGTACTTTCTCAGCTCAACTTGCTTTTGCATTGGCAGCTATGGATTTTCAAGTAGGTCTCCTTGACATTGATATCTGTGGCCCGAGCATCCCAAAGATGCTTGGTCTCGAAGGACGAGAGATTCACCAGAGTAATATTGGATGGTCCCCTATTTACGTTGAGTCTAACCTTGGGGTTATGTCAATTGGTTTCATGCTCCCCAACCCTGATGAAGCTGTCATATGGAGAGGGCCTCGCAAGAATGGTCTAATTAAGCAATTCCTCAAAGAAGTTTATTGGGGAGAGCTTGATTTCCTTGTGGTTGATGCTCCACCTGGGACGTCAGATGAACATATTTCAATCGTTCAATTCCTCCAAGCAACTGGAATAGATGGCGCAGTTATAGTCACAACCCCACAACAGGTATCCCTGATAGATGTAAGGAAAGAAGTTAGTTTTTGCAAGAAAGTTGGGGTTGAGGTTCTTGGCGTTGTTGAGAACATGAGTGGTCTTTCCCAGCCACTCTCAGAATTCAAATTCACGAGAACGACAGAGACTGGGGAACAGAAAGACATGACTGAGTGGGCCATGTCTTATATGAGAGAGAACGCCCCAGAAATGCTGAACTTGATTGCTTGTACTGAAGTTTTTGATACCAGTGGCGGAGGTGCTGCAAAGATGTGCAACGATATGGGTGTCCCGTTTCTTGGAAAAGTACCACTAGATCCTCAGCTATGTAAAGCAGCCGAAGAAGGAAGATCATGCTTTTCAGATGATAAATGCCAGGCAAGTGCCCCTGCGCTCAAGATGATAATAGAAAAGATGTTGGCTCAGAAAAACATCTCAACAGAGAATGGAGCATAGTATTTATTAGTACTTTTTTCTAGGCTTTCTGTACCTTTTCTCTGATTAAATTCCGGGTGCTTGTGACCAACACTTTTTCCATAAGGGTGAGCTTTTAGTATGAATGTATTATACAGTTTCTACTGATTTTTATACGATGATTTGTTTAACGGACACGTTTCCGCGTATACATATCAGTTCAGTTTGACTGCTGTGAAATTTTCCTTTCCACTCCAACAGGAGCTTTGATGTGTGCTTTTAGTAGTGTTAAGTGATTACTGGTTGTTATGGAGTTAACTCTTTGGAACAAATTGGTGGTACTGATCACAGCCAATTTAGGCCAAACTTGAGTAGCCATCCCATGTGACCTTGTGCATGATTATACCAAAACCTACTCGATATTTATGCTGGTGGAAGATAACAGATACGGTTGATTAGTTGTTGTGTGCATGTTGGTCCACGGTTACTGCATCTGGTTCACATTCCATTTCACGAATTAGTTAAAACATGAACAACTTGATTCAATATTTTTAACTAGAGACGGACACCAATAAAAAATCCTCAAGATAATTGAAATAAGAATTATTTATTTATTATCATTGACGGAGACCAAAAGTGTTAACTTACGAAAAACTCAAACGGACCAAACTGTTCATAAGTATATTTAAGGGATTATTTTAAACATATTCAGAACATAATAGATCATTGTTGTCATTTTCTCAAAGTTACTGATACATAATTTATGTTCATCGTCCAAAAAAACTGCTCCTCAATATCTCCAAATAGCGGTAGTTGGAGATTGGTTTGAATCAGACAACATTCATAGTTTCAACAAACAAAATCTTGAAAGTGCTTACACTGAATCTTTGTGTAACTGTTTCATTTCTGTGAAGTGTGAGGACAGTTTCTTTTTCTGATTTGTTAATCTTTGCTTATGCCTACAACCTGTTTGATTATATGCTCAAAAGAAAATTACTTTAGCAAATTTGTCTTTCTTTGTATTGAATAAGGTTCAATATAAGTTGATTTTCAGAGGGGTAAAGGTAAACAACTCAGAAGAGGAAAAAAAATCTGATCTTGGAGAATTTATTGCCCTTGTATGAATTTGCTGAAACAGGGGGGAAAATCTGTTCTTTATCCATTTGGAATGTTCAAAGAGAATAAGGAGCTGTTAATTGCAATTACTATTTGCCTTGCTGAAATTGTTTAGTTTTTATCCAATCCTCAGAGTCCTACAGCATAAGATGAGATGAAAACTTTATGGAGATTCAACGAAAACGTCATATCAGTACGTGGATTGGTTTTTTCTGGTCCATTGTCACCACTTCTGCTTCAGCATCTGCGTTGTTGCTCTGGTGCAGCAATTCAGTGGCAGAATGAGAGAGTACCAATCAAATGTAGTGATTTGCTCGATGAGTTCACTACTTACTGCTATGCAAGGGATCTTCCCAGGGCCATGAACGCATTGAATGCCTTGCAAATTCAAAAGATATGGGCTGATGCTGTCACCTACTCTGAACTCATTAAGTGTTGTTTGGCTCGTGGCGCAGTGGAACAAGGTAAACGAGTCCACCAACATGTGTTCTCGAATGGTTATGAGCCTAAAACATTCCTTGTTAACACACTTATGAATATGTATGTGAAGTTTAACATGTTGGATGAAGCACAAGCTTTGTTTGATCAAATGTCTGACAGGAATGTTGTCTCCTGGACTACCATGATAGCTGCCTACTCTAGTGCTAAGATCAATAACAAGGCTTTGGAGTTTTTGATCTTAATGATGAGAGATGGCGTGAGACCTAATATGTTTACTTACTCCTCTGTTTTGAGAGCTTGTGATGACCTTTCCAATCTTAGGCAGCTCCACTGTAGCTTACTTAAAGTTGGTCTGGAGTCTGATGTATTTGTCCGAAGTGCTCTTATTGATGTTTACTCCAAAATGGGTCAACTCGAGTGTGCAATGTGCACTTTTAATGAGATGGTGACTGGTGATCTTGTTGTGTGGAATTCCATTATTGGTGGATTTGCTCAAAACAGTGATGGGGATGAAGCTTTGACTCTCTTTAAAAGAATGAAGAGAGCTGGATTCTCAGCCGATCAGTCGACCTTGACAAGTGCTCTTAGAGCTTGTACTAGTTTAGCACTTTTAGAAGTTGGAAGGCAAGTTCATGTTCATGTACTCAAGTTCAAGCGGGACCTAATCCTTGATAATGCACTTTTGGACATGTATTGCAAGTGTGGCAATTTGGAAGATTCCCACCAAATATTTAGTCAGATGGTAGAGAAGGATGTAATCTCCTGGAGCACCATGATCATAGGCTACGCCCAGAATGGTTTCAGCAGAAAAGCACTGGAATTGTTCAAGGAGATGAAAGTCTCAGGGATCAGACCAAACTACATCACTGTTCTTGGAGTTTTATTTGCTTGTAGCCATGCAGGACTGGTAGAAGATGGACAATATTACTTCCACTCAATGAAAAAGCTCTTTGGTATTGATCCAGGAAGAGAACACTACGGCTGCATGGTTGATCTTCTTGGAAGATCTGGAAAGCTAGATGAAGCGGTGAAACTAATCCGTGAAATGGAATGTGAACCAGATGCAGTGACATGGAGAACATTGCTTGGTGCCTGCAGAGTACATCGTAACATGGATTTAGCTGAGTATGCTGCCAAACAAATTATAAAGCTGGATCCAAGTGATGCGGGAACTTACATATTACTATCTAACATATATGCGCGTACTCAAAAATGGGAAGACGTTACGGACTTGAGAAGGTCCATGAAGGAAAGAGGAGTGAAGAAGGAACCGGGATGCAGCTGGATTGAAGTAAACAAACAAATCCATGCTTTTATAATGGGAGACAACTCACATCCACAAAAGGAGGAAATTAACAAAGAGCTAAATCAGATTATTTGGAGATTAAAGGAGGTGGGATATGTTCCAGACACAAACTTTGTCTTGCAAGATCTTGAAGATGAACAGATGGAAGACTCACTTCTGTACCACAGTGAGAAAATAGCTGTTGCCTTTGGTGTACTGAGCCTGTCTAGAGAGAAGACCATTAGAATCAGGAAAAATCTCAGGATATGTGGAGATTGTCATTTATTTGTGAAACTTTTGGCACAGATAGAGCGTCGAAGCATTGTCATAAGAGATCCAATCCGGTACCATCATTTTCAGGACGGTATTTGTTCTTGCGGAGATTATTGGTAGTTGGGAATGGAGTACAGTTGAGTATGATAACAACCTAGGTAATATGCTTTTGATAGACTTATAAGCTTCACTATCTACATTAAACACATCATACTCACTTCCTCTCATGTTTTATATGTTTTTTTTCTGGCAGATGTAGTAAAAAAGGTTTTAAGGGGCAATAGAGTCTTTAACCATGCTAATTCATGCATTAAAACCATTGCATTACTAATACCTAGAAATCCATGGTATTAGTAATACACAATAGAGTTGCATTAGTTATACATAGGTTGAAAAAGAGTACCAAACAAGGTATTAGTAATACACATGCATTATTTTTCCTAATACACTCTACAAAACGACTTCTTAATCTATACAAGAAGGAATGTAAAATTGGAAAAGCTGAAATTTTTCAACTGACATTTGCTTTGAATTATTTGTTTGACTTCAAAAACCAGCTTGCTTACTCTAAAGGTTGTCAAAAGGTGGGATGACAAAGATGATATTCTGGTACAGCACTGATTATATTGGATAATTGCACAACTGCGACAATTTGCAGACGGAAAATGCAATCTACTTCCGATGGTTCCTTTATCTACAAAGTAATTATACCACACATAACTTTGGTTCATTAGATGCTTCATTGACGTGTTACGGAGTATTGATCTTTTTTTCTGTTGGGAAAATGCTTTGCTAATATGCATGTGGTTTAGTCCTATAGCAGTCCATTTCTGTACTGTGTGGTTTAGTTTGTATGAGGGTTAAGAGTTATAGGCTTCATTTGTCCATATAGGCAACTATGTGCTCATTTTCCACATGTTTGTTTCTTATGATTTCCTTGCAGATTTAGGCCATCTTGGAAATAGCAAACTTTGAAGCTGAGCTGGTTATATCTATCAAGGAAAGGATCGATAAGAGTACATCCTCTATGTAACTGGCATTTGCATTGATTGCTAAGGTTTTCCATTTCGGTCTCCTTAACATTGATATTTGTGGCTCAAGAGTCGGTAATTAGCTTGGTCTAGAAGGGCAGGAGATTCACCAGAGAATCCAGTTTTTTTCTGCTGTCTATATTTAGTCTAATGCCGGGGTCACACATGCAATTTTCATGGTCCCAAACCCGGATGATGCTGTAATGTGGTGCAAGAATGGTCTAACTAAGTAAGTCCCTTGAATGAAGTTCATCGCGAAAAGCTTGATTGCTTGTAGCTGTTGGCCCCAGCTTGGACGACAGGTCCTGTTATTGTTGTCCCCAGAACTTTGATTCAGCAATTAGAATGAGTGCATGATATGTGGATTTGACGCATGTAACACCTTCCAGTTCTGCGCGAGGCTCAAAAGCTTTGTATTTAAGCGAAGAAAGGCAGAAGAAGAGTAGAGGGACGGACTCATTATCTACCTCGTATGAATCGTGCTCTGTTGGCCTTCAGAGATTTCTAGGCTATGAAAACACAAAATCTTGTTATTGCTGCTCTAGTGATGTTTAAATCTAATCTAGATGCCCATGATTGATACTATTTGGTAACCCATTATTGATTGGAGAGTCTAGAATTATTACTTGAAATGTGGTTTGACAGATTAGTATTGGAATGGATTCTTTACAAAAATTATTACTGTTGGCAATTTTTCTTTTTAGAAAAACATATATTTTGAACTTTATCATATAAATAATAGAACAATGGTCCACAAATTTGTACTATCCCAAAATAGGGACAATCCATGCAAAACCAATAATTTAGTGACTGACCAAGCAAATGTAATATTCCATGTGTAAAAGCCAAAGAGGTCCATACCACACAACAAAGGGTGGATGTCAGGAGGGTGTCTATCATTTTTTTAGGAATCACTTTTTAACGCGTTGTCATCATCAACTTATAACGATCTTATAGTCATTAATAATTGAGTCATTCTAGAAGGGGAAATATTATTGATTCTCCTGTGGACGAGTTTCATAGTTATTTGGATAATTAAGAACCTCAACAATCGTAACAATAAAAGATTTGCCTTTTGTGTCATCTTTGGAGTTTCTTTTGTATCATTTTTGGAGCTTTCTGATTGGAAAGATCTCCGTTTTTTACTTCAATTCGAGGAAGCAAAACACGAATTTACTTTCTTTTAGGATATGAAAAAAAAAAATAAAGGTTAAAGTTTAGACGACTCATATAATTTTATTTATAGAAATAAACATAAAGAAAGAAAGTAAAATATTTACCAAAAAAAAAGTAGAGGAATCATTTTGATAAAAGGACAGGCATGTCAGAATGGGACTCCAAAATTCTGTAAAACTTGTCAAACTGAAATTAGTTCCACGAGGGTCGGTGTCTTTGTCTTGATGTTATAAAACACTAAATAAAAGGACTTAATATGTAATTATTAGTATAGACAATTGGTATATTTTTGCAAGGTTGTTTGGTACGATGGACAAATAGTATTAAAATCAATTATTCAACATATAAGTATGACTATGACAAAGTAATGGCTAGGGATTCAACTTAGTGTTACTCGTGTAGATTTACTATCTTTACTCGTAGCTTTAGAGACACATATAAAAAAACTTTGGTGATCATAAATACTCAGTAGATGGATTTATGATACACAATTTGTCCCATATAAGCTCATGCATGATATGTCAGGTGGAACTTTAATAAATAAAAAAAATTGTTGGGTGTCGAACAAAATTCCCTATTGACAGTTGAAAAAAAGTTACATATATAGTGCAATGAAACTTTAAATTACAAACTTAACCATAAATAAATAACATCACACTATATAATAAAAAAAAAAGTTGAAAACTATTCTAGCCCAACATTATTTTTTTACCAAAGAAGTGGGAATCTTTTCAATAATCCAAGAAAAGACATGCTTACATTCAGGCGTGTCAGAATGTGCCTCCTAAAATTCTGTACATTTTGATTATCGAGAGAATTATAGTAACGAATTGATCGATAATTATAATTTACCATATTTTTCACTATTTTTGCCTCACATGACACCATCTTGAGTTCGAGTTACACGGAAACAATAAGATGAGAATTTCGAAGAAAAATAAATAAATAATTGCCTTATGATATTTATTGATTGATAATAAGATGTCGAGTATCTATATTGAAATCTAACTAAATTCATATTTGCGCTAAAAAATTCCACGTAGAGGAGGATAAAGCACGGAAAATTCGAACATGAAAGCTCTAGTTAAGAATGTACCACTCCATCACAATCCTGATCGGTTATTATCCCTTCAAATGTTAGGTACTCTTCTACTCTCTTGTGTCACATTGTGGGACCCAACATATAGGATGGGGCCCCACCAATTATCTTATCATCTCATGACTCATGAGCTTGCATAAGAATATAGCAATATAACAATGGCCAATGGCCCCCCACTGCTGTATATAATGTAATCTCTGTCTTTTAGTGCACGTTTTGATGTTAACAGATAACATCAACAGAGACCAACAACTTGCCCTTTTTTCATTAATTGTGATATCTGAGTCAGCTTCCACGCATCTTAATTAATTTTATGAGATATTTATTATACTTTTTACTTTGTTGATAACTTTTAATTCAACTTTCTACCTGACGTGTTTAAGACACAAGACTAAATAATATCTTGGTTCGTGCCAAATCAAAACATCATAGTTCTTGATTATTTCATTGATCACTAAGCTACACAAGCGATAAAACAGAATGTTTGAACAAGTAAGCCTCTTTAAGTAAAAAAGGAGTGTTTTTTCTGTTGATTTGTTTCATATGGGAATTTTAGTATTAGTAAATACTTCAACTTTAAAAGAGCCTGACAAAAACAAAAAGTGGGCAAAACCATTGGATTCAGTGACCCTTTTGTTGCTTATACTGCTCTTTTGTTTTTACTTGTGTTTCCTGTTCTTGATATTTTTTGGGGGGTTTTCAAGATTTCATCTGATTTTTAGCTTTTGGGGTTTCATCAAAAGTGAAGTTTGAGCTCTATATTTGTTGAAAAATTGGTTCTTTTTTTGTCTGATTTGAATTCTTGATATGCTTTTGAGTTCTGTAAGTTCACTGAAAAGATTGTTTCTTTCTGGACTTGTGATTTGGTAGATAGCTCCAAGACTTAATAGTATAAAGGGTTCTTTAAATTTGCTTCAAATTTTGTTGGGCCAGGGGTTTTTATAGATTCTTAGCTAGAAATGTGGGGAAGGTGATAATTTTTGGTATCTTAGTATATCCCTTTGTACTTGAATTTGCTGCACTCGAGCTGAGGATCTTTCATCTCTCAGAAACAGCTACCTCCACGAGATAGTGATAAGGTCTGCCTACACTCTATTCTCCCTATACCCCACTTGTGGAATTTCGCGGGTATGTTGTTGTTATTGTTGTATCTTAATATATCCCTTTCCAAGTTGAATTGATAATGATGAAAAGTTTCAATCTTTGTAGTTCTTGAAAGTGGAAAAAGTTGCTATTTTTGGTCTAATAAACAAGAAATCCATTAGGATTTTGGGGGTTGAATTCTTTATGATCATGGAGAAACAGGTTAGTTTCCAGGGTGCAACAATGGAAAAACAGCAAAGTTTTCGAAATGGAGCGATGGAGAAGCAGAAGAGCTTTAGAGGAATAATGGAAAAACAGAAAAGTTTTAGGATAGCAATGGAGAGGCAAATGAGTTTTGGTGGTGAGAGGAAAAGGGGTAAGGATTCACCGGGGAAACGAGGGGATTCCCCATTGCATCTTGCAGCTAGAGCTGGAAATTTCGGAAAGGTGAAAGAAATTATTCAGAAGTTTGATGAAAAAGGCATAAAAGACTTGTTATGTCAGCAAAACCAAGAGGGTGAGACTGCTTTATATGTTTCTGCTGAGAATGGTCATAGTTTGGTTGTTGCAGAGTTCTTGAAACATTTAGACCTTGAAATCGCTTCTATTGTGGCAAATAATGGTTATGATACACTTCATGTTGCAGCAAGGCAGGGTCATCTTGGTGAGTTCCCTATTTATTATAAAGCAAATCGACTTCGATTCTTGAAAAATCTAATTAGGATAATTTAGGGCATAGAGAATGTAGATTCTTTCGCATCTCAATTCAGTTTTGATATTACATGTGGTTCTCAGAGTATCTTTCCAGATTTACCAGTAAAATGTGAACTTCATGAATGAGATGATGCTTCACATGAAATTTTATTACTGCTAATAGTGATGGTAACGGAAGGGGAGTCTTGGCGTAACTGGTAAAGTTGCTGCCATGTGGCCAGGGTTCAAGCCGTGGAAACAATCTCTTGAAGAAATGTAGGGTAAGGTTGCATACAATAGACCCTTGTGGTCTTGCCCTTCTCCGGACTCCGTGCATAGCAGGAGCTTTAGTGCACCAGGCTGAGGCTGACCCTATACTGATGGTGACTAGAGTCTGCAATTTCTATCCTAGATCTTAGTTTCCAGAATCAAATTTCTATCCGTCTGTGGACATGTCTGATGATCGAACCACATAAATCGTTGTATTTTCTTTAGTACATTTCTCCATGTAGTCTCAATTATGTCGTTGAGGGTTGTTTTGTCAAACTGCAAAAATCAACTGGAACATCGATCCTAACACAACCTGTGTAACTCGATCACATTAGAGCTTATATGTTTGTGGTGACCATAAAAAAGAAACTTTATGGTCAAGTCTTGATTTACTCTCTCCGTCCCAGTTTAAGTGTCTTAGTTTGATTGGGCACGAAGTTTAAGAAAGAGATGGTATTTTTGGAACAAACCAAAAGGGAAAGTAAAACACTTAAATTGGGACGGAGGGAGTATTATTGTTATTTCAAGCTTATTGTGGATACTTGTTAAACATGAATTCAGTATGTTCCTTTCTTACTTGCACTTGCAAACACTTTTTTGTATAAAATTGCAGATGTACTACAGGAACTGCTGCATTCCTTTCCAAACTTAGTCATGACCACAGATTCGTCCAATTCTACGGCGTTACATACCGCAGCTGCACAGGGACATATTTATGTAGTAAATATGCTTCTGGAGATTGATTCTAACCTTGCTAAGATAGCTCGGAACAACGGAAAGACTGTGCTCCATACAGCAGCAAGAATGGGACACTTGGAGATAGTTAGATCCCTTCTTAGCAAGGATCCTGAGATTGGCTTTAGAACAGATAAAAAAGGCCAGACTGCCTTGCACATGGCTGCAAAGGGACAAAATGTTGACATCGTGCTCGAATTAATCAAACCAAATCCTGCTGTTTTGGCCTTGGAAGATAACAAAGGAAACACAGCACTTCATATTGCAACAAGAAAGGGACGGATACAGGTTTGTTTGTTTAAACTGTTTTTTCTTGTAAAGCATCTTCCGTAAACTTGAGATTTGTTTTATGTGTGAGGCAATGTGGGATGTGTTATATATCTTGATGAAAAATGCTGGTAGATCAAGGGAATACTGTTTATTTGGTAAAATCAAGATGGAAATCACAAATTTGAGGGATTGTGGGCAGGCCAAGGGTGAGTTCATTGTCGTGCCACGAAATGGTTATTGAAATGACTTACTGATAAGTTCCAATGTCCTTTCTGGACAGTTATGTACCTGGAGAGAAGGAACATTCAGAAACACTTTATCTTTTAGTATCATGTATCGTGTCCTCCCTCATGAGGTCTGATTTCATTCTATGATTTGCAGGGATATGGTCAGCGTCTGTTACTTTTAATTTTATATAGAAATTTTAACACACATAAACTGCATTCTTTGTAAATGTACCATCTTTTTGGTCCTTATTCAGAAGTAGTTTATTTTATGATTGTGTTTTGACACAAGAGAAACCAAAAAGGAGTACTTCATTCATGACTTAATGAAGAAGTTGGAAATAGACCACTAGGCGACACCCTTGGGCGCTTTCTTCTATATGTACTTGCAGATGGTACAATGTTTTTTTTTACATGTTCAATCAAGAAAACTCAGCATCCTTTGTAACACTATGCTATGTGTAATTGCAGATGGTACAATGTCTTATATCAATTGAGGGCATTGATCTTAACACCCTTAATAAGGCTGGAGAAACAGTTCTAGATATTGCAGAAAAGTTCGGAACTCCGGAGCTTGTTTCTATTTTGAAAGAAGCCGGAGCTACCCATTCCAAAGATCATGGGAAGCCACCCGGTCCTGCAAAGCAGCTAAAGCAGTCTGTCAGTGACATAAAACATGATGTGCACTCCCAGCTCCAACAGAGTCGGCAGACTGGCTTCAAAGTACGAAAAATTGCAATGAAGGTGAAGAAGCTCCACATTAGTGGTCTTAACAACGCCATCAACAATGCAACAGTTGTTGCTGTCCTTATTGCTACTGTTGCTTTTGCTGCCATCTTCACTGTACCTGGGCAATATGTTGAAAAGAAAACAGATGGATTTTCGCTTGGAGAAGCACACATAGGGAGAAAAGCAGCATTCATAATCTTCTTCTTGTTTGACAGTATGGCATTGTTCATTTCAGTTGCTGTTGTTGTGGTCCAGACGTCTATTGTCGTGATTGAACAGAAAGCAAAGAAACGACTCATGTTTTGGATAAACAAGCTAATGTGGGCAGCTTGTCTCTTCATCTCAGTCGCCTTTATCTCTCTTAGTTATGTGGTAGTTGGAGCTAAGGAAAGATGGCTTGCTGTGTATGCAACTGTGGTTGGTTGCATAATAATGCTCACTACATTTGGCTCCATGTGCTATTGTGTGGTTCAACATAGGCTAGAAGAATCGAGGTTGAGGAGCATTCGAAGAACTGAGACTAATTCACGTTCTTTCCCATTGTCTGTGGCATCAGATCCAGAGCTATGCAGTGAGAACTACAAGAGGATGTATGCAGTATAGGTAGAATAATCAGGCAGATGTCTGCCTATGGCATCAAATGCAGAGCTCGGTAACTGAAACTACAAGCGATTATATGTAATTCTCAACCATGAAGTTCAACAACACTGACATGGGATCAAATTTAGAATGGTGAAAGTATGGAAGGGATCTATACTGTTCAGGAACAAATGAGTAGAAAGTTTCAATAGATTGACAATAATATCGGAGCGATATCAGTCGCTGCAGCATCTTTCTTGGAAGTTCAAAATGAAGCATTAGTGTACATAGATTGCAACTTGGTGACAAGAATGTGGGGATGGCTGCTATTTATTTTTATGCCTATATACCTGATCAACTTCTAAGTTCATCAAACAAAATGGTGTCATTGTATACTTTATGATAGCTTTTTTTTCCATCATCATGGAAGTTCCATCTTTTTCAGCTGCCATCATTTGTTAGAATTCTGCCAACATGAAGAAAAAAAACCTGAGAAAGAGAGTTCTATGAAAGTTGAGCTCGTAAACAGACATTCAAACTTAACCTCGGCTGACAAGTAAGCACTCCAACTTTGAGAGTGCACATCTAGACACCTCAATTTGATCTCAACTGACAACTAAACATTCCAACTCTTCCTCACTGTGTCTCGTGGACACCTGACGTTGACATGGCAAATAAATTTTGGAGGTGTCTAGATGTGCATACTCAAAATTGGAGTGTTTATTTGCGAGCTGAAGTCAAGTATGAGTGTATGTTTATGTATTATGCCTAAGAGTATCGAGCACAACTTTGTTTTTTCTTCTCCATCCAGAACATCTTGATTTTAGACGCGACGTGGTAATTCCAATGAGGTACCAGAATCAATACATATCCAGCATTATTTATGTGCATTGGCATGCATACATGCAGGGCAAGAAACTCCCACACTGGCTTTTCGATGAATGTATCTAAAACGAAAGGGAACAGTTTAGTTAAGAAAAAAGGAATGCACAATAAAGAATTCTGCATTTCTACAAGCAAGTTTTTTTGGTGAAGAACAAACTGCTTACTAATGAACACAATTCTAGTGAAAAAATAGAAGAGCAAATTGATGCTCTATATCCAGATTTCTGAGCTGGATTATTCCAACGTTAATCGTCTACGAGTATATACATCAAGACCTACCATACATTCTCAGCAAAGGGAATCCATAATTTTACATCAGAACATTATCTTTGAATCCTCTTGTCGGGGAATCTTAGTAGCTCAGTTCGTTGGCTACCTGAACTTTCACTTTGTAAGTGAGGGTTTGATTTTCCACCTTGTAATCCCCTTCCCGTACCCCAAGTTTGAGTGGGGGGGGAGGGGGGGAGAACCTTGTTTTCTTTAGGTTTATAGGCTTTCATGCAGATACCAGGTACCAGAAAGCCTTGATGGTCATTTATATTTATTCATGTCAGAGGTACTCTCCTGTTGAAGAGAAGATCTGGGGTGGGAGCTCCCTTCATTTCTTCTGGAACCGTTTGACACGCTCTCCTGTTGAAGAGAAGACCTGTGGTGGGAGCTCCCTTCATTTCTTATGGAACTATTTGACCTCTGATAAGTGTTTCCTTCATTTCTTCTGGAACTGTTTGACCTGTGATGGGAGCTCCCTTCATTTCTGGTGGAACTGTTTCTTGATAACATGCATACTGCATCAGTTGAGAAACGGCAGCTCAGGTGTACATGATGTGTTCTTACCTTCGTTGAGCCACTAGATTTCACATTGATCATTAAAATCACCTCTTCTTCTCTTGTTTCCTCAGACCATTTTCTTGGTGACATAACTTCAGGAATATTTTCTGAATTACGGAACTCTTCCTGATGTACCAAGATCTCTTCATCTTCACCAGATTTGATCATGCCAGCCGCAGGTGTGACCTGAATCAGATGAAATTATAAGATGGCCTTGCTTGCAGAAGAGGTCTACTTTCAGTACAGAGAAGTATAACATGCTAATTTTCTATTTTAGTAAAGAAAGTATAGTATTGTGAACTCTGACTCTTGAAGTTAAGCATATGCTTTTTGCATCGTTCACAGACTCGCTACTACATGATGTACTGTACAAACGAAATTTCGCCTTAATCCATTTTATGATGAGAAAAGGAACATCCAATCCAACCATTGAATAAGAGTTTAATGATCCATAGACCTGGAAATTACCTTAAGCCAACGGGGAAAGCAAAAGGAATCTCTGGGACGATAGCCTGATGTTTGCTTGTTCTTGTCGACAGTTGATTGATATTGGCAAGTGATTTGGAAAAAAACATTATCCTGTCTAGTACTTCTGTTGGTAATTATTAAGCTGAATGTTTCTTGATTCTGAAGAAATATCTGGCTGGTACTGACGGTTACTTCAGGTATATAATACAGTTCTTCCAGTATAGACCTGATTTTATCATTATACTGGAAGATCTTCCCAAACTCTCGTCTCCTTACTGATCTATCAACACAGGAAACTTCAACACTAAATTTGCACCGCACAGGCTTGTGATCACTATCTGTTACTTCCGTGCAAGCATCGTACCTATCACATAAGTGAAATCAGTTTCTACATGGACCAAGAAAGACTTACTTGAAGAAAGCCCTGAGAAATCCTACTGTAAAATGGAAGCAGCTACAGGGCTCCCTAAACTGCACGGCATTGAAGGAGCTGCCCGGCTATCTCGATATAGCACTCTGTCACACCAGGCTGGAATTCGTTTCTTCTCCCCAGAATCATATCCTAAAGTGGAAAGCAAAAATGTCTTTCAGTGCTTTTTGACATTTCATGCATTAAGCAATACAACAATCCAAAAGGGAAATCTTAAACTGGTCCTTGGACATATCTTTATCATAAGAACACTATCGACAGTTTAACTACTCCATCCGTTTCAATTTATTTGTCTGGTTTTGACTTGACACTGAATTCAAGAAAATAAAGAAATTTTTTGAATCTTGTGGTCCTAAACATGCCATGTGGAAAGTTGGCAAAAAAGGGAAGAAACATTCTTTTTTAAACGGACTAAAAAGGAAAACAAGACAAACAAATTGAAACGGAAGGAGTAATATTTGGCGCAGTGTAAGAAAGTAATATGTTGAGTCACATGTTATAATCATTACAAATATACCTCACCTCCTAATCCTGGTTTCCCCTTGTCAAACTTGTAAGTTGGAGGAAATTTGATGATTGCTTCACGCATCCCTTGGAAAACTTTACCAGCTTTCATTTCTGCTCTTAGTTGATCTTTCTCTCTAAGCCAGTCAAAGCATCTTTGTGAGACGAAGTCCCTTGCTTCATCATAAGATATTCCAAAAAGACGATAATTAAGATCCCCACAGAAAATCACCATATCAGCTTCAGCAAGGTCAGGCTTTCCCTTCCCGGGACTAATTGCTGCAGCCTGAGATAGAGGAAGTCAAGCTTTAGTTCAATAGAAGAAGATAGTATGAAACTGATGAATACAAATACCACGTCATACATCTGTACCACGAAGCATTTGAGCAGCAGATGACACACCAGCTGCAAGAGAGAGGATCCATGGCAGGCCAGAAGAGTAAAGCAGCCACAGTAAATATGTGGAGAAGACAAGAGAGCAAGTCAAAAACAGGTATCGCAGCATACCAGTAACATTGTCAAGAAGGTTAGAAGACCGAGTGAAAGCCATTGTTCTATATATATGGTCAAAATCAGCATTGCGGCGATTGACTGCTTCTAAATGTGCTGCAAAGTGACAGTTCACGAAGCACATAATCCGATCAAATACTCTTAACCTCAAACCGACTCCACCCTGCATTATAATTGTACAACCATGAAATTGTGGCAGTTCATTCCCTTTTCAAAGAAAACGACAATAATATAGATTAGAAGCTGAAGCCCTTATATATTGTTTTATTGTCTCAATCATCTTCATTACATCAACTTAAATGAAAACAAATTCTTTATCCAATTTGAACACTTAATAGCTTGATGAATTCTAATGACAAGATCATTGTTTTGTTATACCTCTTAACAGTAAGAAATACTTGCCTTATTACCAATGGCACGTCCTAAACCACATGCAACTGCTGCAACATCAAGGTCCCCCACATGTACTCGAAGGGTTTTTCTCACCCTAAGTTAAGATTAACGATCAATGTTACATAATGTTCAGGAAAGTAATATGAAAGTAATATTTTAGTAGTATGAATAGGCAGGAGCCAGTGGAAGGAAGATGTTGTTCTACGATGCATGGTTTTTTTTATGAAGTACAACTTGTATTTCAGCTTAAAATGGAAAATCTCTCATTAAAGTAACCACATTAGTTCTTACCAGATAGCAATAAGCAAGCCAGCTAGTTGCCTTGATCCTACCCTTTCAAAACTTGATCCTTCATCCAAAGTCTTCCCTATTGCATCCAGCCACCATTGTCCACTGGATGTTCCTTCTAGTCCTACCTACAGTACACAGTAGACAAGATCAAGATAGCATAAGGTGTCACTATCTCCATGGGTCCAAATATAAGTATCCCTCAATCGTCAAGATACCTCGTTGAAGTGTGGGACCATCTCATCTAAGAACCTACTTAGAGAGAGCAAATCTTTTTCTTATTTAATTATTTTTCAATAGTATTGGAGCTAAACTCATCTCAACTCTTAGTTATATTGTCCACGCTCCAAATGTCTAGCCCTGGCATGCAGGGGATAGAATATTCCACATCGTCGAGGGAATGTGCTGTAGTTTTCTTATATAAATGGTGTTGGACAATCATCACTTCATGAGCTAGTTTTTTTTTTTTTTTTTATCTGAGTTAGGTGCAAGGTTCATTTTCTTTACGAGATGTAAGGGGTGTACTTTGATAGCTTACAGTTTCTTTTGCTGCAGACATTGCAAGAAAACCTGCTCCCATTTCTACTTCTTGCAACCCAATTACTACAATTTCAACATCCAAAATGGCAGAACTCAGCCAAGTTGCCAGTGCTTCCTGTGAGGTTTTTCCTTCAGCAACATTCCACGTGCCAACCAGAATCTTAAAATTTTCTTGTCTGGTGTATAAATGTCTTTTCTGTGCTCTTTCTGATTGCAATATGTGATCAATAGGTCCTGGAGTGGCGAGAGTCCATCCACGTATACCTCCGTGATTAGCCAAGCTAAAAACATAATCACCCCCAATTGCCATTTTTATTACAGGATCGGTATGAGCAACCCAATTAGCTACCAAGTTCCCTTCAAGGTCCAGAACCTGTACCATACCACTTATATAGCCAACCCATAATCGAGAACCATGAGCACATAAGCATAGAACAGCACAAGGATGATGATGGAAATCTTGCAAACGGTTTCCATTCCCATCCCACTGCACAAGTAAGCCATTTGAACATCCACTCCAAATCATTCCATCAGATGAAAGCACAAGGGCTTCTGTTTTCCTACTATCTTCTGAAGATGCTCCTGACCCCTTTGTTGCAACTCGACGTACAGCACCGGCAGCTCCCATTATAGCATTACGTGAACGCTGGAAAAAGTTACCTCCTTGTGACTTTTCTTTTTTAGATTTGGAGACAGACTTGACATTACTCTCATCTTCCACAGCGTGGTCTGGCACAGATGACATATCAACCCCATTTTCAATCTGACCATCTACATTATACACTTTCAGGAGTTCCCTGGTTCGTGCATCCCTGCAGTTTTTGAACTATCAGAGTAATTAGTGGCTAAGCAATTATCAAAAAAAGAAAGCCTCAACTCTTACCTCTTCTTTTATGTATTAACATAGAACAAATGCATACGTCATATTCATCTGGAAGAAATGTAGAGGAACATACCATAACGAGAAGGATAAAGATCCTGATGCCCACACTTTTGCTCTTACATGATCAGAGAGCAAACACTTCACATCAGAAGGTGAGATGCTACATACACCATTAACTGTAACTTGGCTTCTAAGGTTAACAAGTGACCTTTCCACAAGTAAAGAAGCAATATGTGTTTCATCTGATGATAGAGAGAGAGACTTCTGTACTGCTTCCCATGGCCAAACCTTTATGATACCGCCTTCAAATCCAGACCATATATCACCTGGACCAAGAAGAGAGTAGTCATGATAAATCGTTCCTTATCAGGAGCAAAATTAAAGATAAGATGAGTTAGTGAGGTTTCACAGAGACCAGTAAGAGAATATAACAACAGAACTTTGAAGCACAAATCGTTAAGATCAATCCATGAGAAACGAGGCAGACATGGATTTATGGGTTTAAGCTAGAGTGACAGAAACATCCAAGTTGTAACCTGGATATGTCACTTCAAATGCAGCATTATAAAACTGTGTATTTACATTTTTTGCTAATTGTATGACTTGAAGCACGGTTATGCAAATCATTGGAGAGACCTTTGCACCGATACGATCCATAGCAAGCACACTTCTTTATTTTTTTTGTTTTTTTGAGGAAGGTAACTGTGTATTAATCAGCAGCACAAAGGCTGTGCAGTGAGCCAAACTAGAATTCCAAAAAACAAAACTTATGCCCTTGTTCATCTCACAAGGACTTCAGAAACTCTAGCAATGTTTCAGCTTCATCTGCATAGTTTCCTTTACACCAAAAATGAAATAGTAATGTACAATTCATCTTGACTCTTTGAATTGTGCAACTTATATCTTCAAAACATGTTGCAATCACATTAGTATCTTGATCAATTTTCCTTGTTACTAGGACAGAAAGATCATATGTTGACAAACAAATAAGATCCTCTTACTCAAAACAAGAAATAATTTCCAAGGGTTGGAAGTCTTAGCAACCTTAAGATGCACCGACACATCTCAACCTTAAGATAATTAAATCGAGAAGACCACTTCTTTCAGTGAAACGTAAGCTAACAAGAATTTCAATAGTGTGATCGGAATGATAAAAACTGTGGGATCATAAGCAAGGAAAATTAAGATATTACCATAAGAAGATAGCATCAATGAAAGAACGGGACCACGATGAGCATTCCAGGAGAGGCTTTCCTTGAAAAGGGAGTCATCAGAATTAGGCTGGTCTGTTCTCCAAGACCTAATCTTGCCATCCTTATGTCCACTCCAGATTAATTTATTCCCAGAATCAAACATCAAGCATAATGCGGGTGATATATCAGCTGACTCGTAAAATGGTGCTGCGTCCTCATCCCCTCTCCTTGCCCGTCCACCAATTCCTATCCCACACTCATATTGATCTGAAAAATTCCACACTCTTACGCCAGATTCTTGTCCTGCCCATAATTGTGTCTCGGAACAAACAATGGTCCTCAAAAATTTCCCAACCTGCATTATTGTTTAAAATTTGAAAGAGAAAATGTGAAAGAATAATAAGGAGAAAAAACTACAGTAGCTCATGCATTACTCATCAAAAACATACTATCCATTTTCAAATATTGTTCAATTGATTTCCGACTTCTTTTTTGCACATTCAAAAACTGTGCTCCCAACATGTGTACCTTTGTTTCTAGGCATAATACTTAAATAAGCCCTTTAACTTTCAGCTAGCATCTATGCCCTCCAACTTTGGGTGTGCACAAGTAGGCACTTAAACTTACATAAAATTAAACAAGTAGACACACATATCCTAGGTGGCATAATACATGAAGGATGCCACATAGGACACAAAATTGTCATGTAGGACGCCACATATGCCGAAAGTGTCTATTATTCAAGTTTAAGTGCCTACTTGTGTACACTCAAAGTTGGAGGGCGTAGATGCCAACAGAAGCCAAGTAAAAGGGGATATTTATGTATTATGCCTTATTTCTACGAACAAACATAGTTCATTAGTTGTGTTTGGTATGATGTTTCTTGAAGAAGTCATTCTAGTACTTCCAAAGTGTTTTCTCCAAAGAAAATGTTTTTCACCAAGAAGATAATATTATCACTTATGCGTGGATGTCATTAATTTTTCATGCTCCGGAAACTTCTCTTTTGAGCTGAGGGTCTATCAGAAACAGTCTGCATACATCCCAGACCTCACTTATAGGACTACAATGGGTATGTTGTCGTAGTGTACAGGCCAACTTCCATGCACTTCAACTAATTCCACGATGTACCTGCTACCTCCCACAAACACTAGAAAAAAGCTAACACATCTCATCTATGTCATTTTTATTTTACAAGTATTTCTAACTCTTACCCCATATCTCTTGTTTTAACCTTGCTCGGGGTCTTAAAAAATGCCAAAGGGTGCATGTCGGGTCCCTCCAAAAAGAGGATCAGATACGGGTGTGTCATCATATTTGGAGACTTCAAGCAACATATATAGATTTTAACCAACATTTTTATCTTGTTGTTAACCTTAATGCTAAAAAATGAAAACAGAACACTTACATTACCATTTCCAAAAGAAAATAAACTCTGTCTTCCTCCTAATACCATTACTACATGTGAGATAGATTTATAAACAACAAAATAGTTCCCCATGGCTAAACATTATCTACCGATTTCGTTCATAAAAAAACTTGTCCATGATGAAACAAATATGCATTTCATTACCTGTGTTTCTTTGAGGGGATGTGGCCTGATCTCAAGGTAAGTTGGACGGGCAGGATGCAGAGGCGCACGAGCTGGTACTTTAAAGCTTCCTACTCCACCACCAGTTCCTTCAAACTCCGCCAAAGGCGATTGATGATGATGATGATTATCATCTAAACCATCCGCTACAACCCCAACGCCTTCAACCTTTCGATTAACCAAATGGGAACCCTCTCCATCATTGTATAATTCTTCTTCTTCTTGTAAAGAGCCATCATTATTGTTGTGAATGAGATTATGCGTCCCCTTGTGATAAACCTTTTCTCGAGCAGGTTGTGTGCAACTCGGATTATGATCCAATCCATGTACATCATTTTCTTTGATTCCATCCATGTAATCAAATATCGCTCTAAATTTCAATTACCAGTCAGATTCATTTGTCAAATTTGCAAAAAGCTTTAAATTTGTGTGAAGAAAAAATCAGAGTGAGTGAAGCAGAGGGAGTGGACGTGCATGGGAAGAGGAGCAGAGTTCGGGGGAATTGCGGAGAGATTAAATGGTCCGAAAAATATTTTCTCGAGAAAAATAAGTTCATTGATAATAAGAAAAATTACTTTCGTAATGGAAGTTGGAATAACAAATTCTAGGGGTGTTATTGAATCACACCTCATCTTCACTCGTACCCTCAACCCCACCTACATACGGCCGATCCCATTTTTTATCTTTTTAAGATAATATTTTTTACTTGTATACTAAACACATCCACTTTTTAGATAATTGTATAAATCATTTGTTAATGCAATAGTAAATTTGTAAAAGAAATAATTAATGTTTTTTTTAGATTTTCTAAAGTTACATTTACAGGAAAAAAGAATACTATTGTACACTCCAATAATATCATTTTTATATGCCCGATATTTGATTGAATACAAAATTTATTCTCGTGCATGCACAATTCGACTATCGTGCACACCTTCAGGGAGCAAAATACAGTGGCAGACAAGTTGACAAAAAAAAACACTAAAACCTCTATAAATGGGTGATGAAAGTCATATACAAAGTCGTGATTCTTATATTTTTCATCCACTTCATTAACCACAAGACGAGACATATTTAAGTATAGTCAATAGGCATTAGTTGTCATGTGGCTCATTTGGACAATCTAAAATGTGAGTTACAAGAATGTTTGAGAAACAAGAACAATAAGCTTTCTTTCTTGCATAATGCAACAAAAGTAGCAGAATTATAAGAAACTAGTAGGATATGAGTATGAAGACAATGGTAAATGACTTGGTATGTGTCAACAAATCACGAAAGCACTGTACAAATCTGATCCCCAGAAATACAACCACAATCTGCACAAATTACAAGAGATGAGACAGAAAAGTCGAAAGATAACAAATTCTTAGCATTGAGAAAACGTTTATAGCATTCTGAAACTTGACATTCTTTTTGATAAATTTCATCAAATTCGAACTTTATGAATCAACCAAGTTGCGCTGGGATCAAGTAGGTATTGGTTCCTCCAAAACTGTGCAAATTCAAACAAAAACTCAGAAAAATAGATAACTGAGAAAAGAAGGTGGGTGTGAGAATAATAGAGAAAAAATGGTAACCTTTCTTTTGCACAGACACGGCGGTTGAAGCATCTTGAGTGTCCTCCATAACAGCTTCTGTAATGACTGGTGCTTTAGTTGGTACGTCAGGTAGATCCAGTTTCTCTTCAACATTTTCACCAGAAGGTATTGCAGAAGGAACTTCTGGCAGATCTTGAAGTGTTAACTGTACAAATTATCCACCGTCAGGTAAAATATTAGAGTGATTCTTTAGAAAAGGATACAGCACACGATTCAAAAGTCTTCTTTTCTTTCTTAAATTCCATGCTCAGTCAAACTAAGACACATAAAATGAAACGGAGGGAGCATCATTATATCGAAGGCATCTAGACCTCTAGGTGGAATTATAACATTATCGTATTCAATACCTGCAAAGTTTTTGCTTCCTTCAAATAAGGAGAAAGCATCACTAAAAACTAAAAGGGTATTATACTAGAACTCCATAATGTTGTTGTGCTATAGCGAAGGTGATCATTTAGTGCATTTGATTATCTCTCAACCAAGACAGGGAAGTATAGCCAGAATAAGTATGCAAAATAAGATGATTTGTGGTGGGAAAAAATTAAGGTAATTAGTAGTTTAACCAGAAATAGCTGCGGCAAAGCTGCTATGGTGTCATCAACAGAAAGAGTACTTAGTCACAAAGAAATGAACCAAGTTTTAGCACCAATTGACTACATAAAAAATAGACAGACCTGAGATTCCAGATTCTCAAATTCTGCTAAAACTTCCTCCTCATCTTCAGCAGATAGTTTCTCTCCAAGAATAGCATTAACTTCCTGCAAACGGATACGAGCAGTCATGCACAAAAAAACGAAAAGGAAAGGAGCGGTCTTCACTGTCAAACTGATCTCTCATAATACCTAGTCAAATTATTTGCTCAAAGACTAAAATGCATCAGCAGTGATCCCTTGCTCCACGTAATTTCTTTTTTAACAAAATTATGTTGCAAACTAGTTCAACGCAGTGCAAAAAGGTTAGTCAAAGGGAGCTCGGTGGACAAGTGCCTAGTGGCAGAATCTAATTGGGAGCAATTCCTTGAGGCCACCTCAAGCATAGGTAGTCATGCAGGACGTTTCTTGTTCAAGTTGATCTATCCTCGAATATTAATACCCTTCCTTCACCCAGAAACACTAGGAATATACAATACATAGGTAAGAGCGAGAACAGGGATAATATCAAGAAACTTTCTTCCTGATGGAAAGAAAATCATTTCAGGAAATAGATTGATGCCCACCAGTTCCATTATATGAAAAGAAGAAGAGATTATGCATAGAGAATATCCTTAGCTGGAAATGACGTATGTCAGGCACAGAAAAACTCTGCCAAACATGGTGGAAGCCCATTACTATTGGGTGGTGTTGAATTCAAACTGATTCAAGAGATTTATACACATTGAATCCAGGCAAGGAAACAGGATTTGTCCGGTATTATACAGGAGATAATCAGATAGCAGCTAGTAGGATATAACAGCAAAACTAAAAGTAAAATAGATCACTGCAACAGTTGGCTATATCAAGTGGCAGCAGTGACACCCAGGCAGAAAAATTAACTGAACTTCAAGAAAAAGAACTGATGATAGCAAAGTCTACTAAGAAGAGACTATTCACCGCACTACGTAGGTGTGGAACCATGGTGATTGAAGGAAATACAAGGGATAGACAGATTTAAAATCATATGGAAAGAAGTGTAGCAGGACCTACAATCTCTAGGATTCTGTGCAGACTTGGTGCAAACCAGAGCACAATGGAGAAAAAGAACCATTAAGACAAAATTAATAAGTTGGGATTAAAGTTTGGTCATGTTGGTATGTTTACATTAGGAATAACGATTGTTATGAGTCTTTTAGTCTTTTTAGGGATTTGTTTGTCAAAAAATGTAGAGAATTTCTAGTGCTAGTGAACCAAAGTTTTTTTCTTTTCAAAAAAAGATTGATAAAGGTCAGCAACAAAGATAATGAGGATTGATACAGATAATCTAACTACCTTGGGATTGAGACATAGTTATTGTGGTTGTTTAAAGTGATGATTTCATTAATTTGAAACTAGGGGGAACCCTTATACAAGATAGAAGCAAAAGAGTCGAGAATCTCAACCAAAACACGAGATTCTCCACAAATAACATCTTTACACGTTTTCCAGATTTTTTTAATTCCATTTCATTTCGGATTATGTTAGATCTTTCATATTCAGATTCTATCTCTGATCACTCACTCCATCACCAACTGTTATCAAGTAGACTTGGTTTGGTTTTTATTTGTGTCTTTAGATACATATAGAGCTTTAATTGTATCAAAACCTCTAGATTGTTCGAGACTCTTACATAAGTAGGACGCCTTTAATACTTTTGTTTTATAAATACATGAATTCTACCCTATTATGATCTCTCCTCTTAAAATTCTCTCCCTCCACTTATCCTTTCTTTCCCTGGTCTGTTCGTCTTTGCCCCATCCCCCTTGCTATAATCTCTTTCCTGTTAACTTTCTTTCTTCCCCTTACCTTTCTCTCATCTCTCTTCCGGTATTGCATCAAAACTACTATCACTATACAAGCATGAATGAACTCCCAAATCTCACAAGACTGAGTAGACACTACCAAATATAAGTGAGAAGGGGATGAGATATCAAAAGAGCTTACATCTTGATAAGCTTTTGCCTCTGCAGTATCATCCATTAACTTTTGAACATCCTCTAGGTTGATCTCACCTTGTATTGCTTTGATTGCATTATTCCCAGTTTTCAAACTCTCAAAGACAGCCTTTTGCTTGCTTGTCAGTTCAATATCTGCCAACTAAAAGGATTTGCACATAGAATCAGAAAACAATTAAATGCTTAAGAGAAATAAGGAAATTTAGCATGGTAGTAAAAGTATGGAACTGAATTAAGAAGAATTACTTACTTGTTGCTCAACATTTATGAGCCAAACATCAACTTGCTTTAATAGTTCTTCTTGCACTTTCTTCTTTTTCAATGCTAAAAGGGCCCTCTCTTTCTTCTTTTCACGTAGCAAGTCTTTTGCAGCTTGTTTCTCAGCTTCAATAACAGCATCCAGCTGAAAGCAAAGAATAACAGAAGGTATTAGCAGGTCTGAAACCAACACATGCATCCAGTAGAATATTCCTTGAGGACATCTTGTAAATCAGGCCTAAGTGGAGCCTTTGGCACCAAGAAAAAGGAGAGAACCTTTAAGTTCTTAATGTGGACAATCATCTTGATCCTTCAGTTGCAACATTTAATAGAATTCCCCTACCTCATGTAAAACCAACTTATACCCATTTTTGGGTTTTCTTTCCTTTATTACTTTCAATATTTTAGGAGTGTTAGCATTCTGACTTAGTGCATAATCAGGGGATGGGTCACTCTCCTCTAAAACTTCCCATAACAATTAAAATTAGCTGCATGTCTAGTTTCAATGATAACTGAGAATGCCCTTTTTTACTTTGTATTCATTTTAACAGAAATATGATATAAACAACAAAGTGCCATTATTTCAAGCAATGGTTGATGCTGAGACTTGAGGTCTTGTATAGAAGGTAATTGCTCCGAACTAGAAGTGGTAAGTCAACTTATATCTAGGCTATATGGTTTTGAAGATTTAGGCAATTCAAAGATTCTCTTTTCTGGCTTGGAGAAAAGAAAAGAAAGTTCTCTATTAGGTCATTTATAACCTTCTTTCATCCAGGAATACAGTTGACAGATTGTTTCCTTGGATGGCAACTACAGAAGACAAAAGCTCCATCAAAGGCTCACTTTTCTTATCAGCATCATACGAAGCAGTATTTAATCAAAACTTCTACAAAAAATGAAAAACCATTGTATGAAAGGTACAAACTTTTTTCAAATCAGACCACCGTGTAATAGATCTTTTATGTGTTGAAAGTAAGAACAAGCTGTCAACATCTCTTCCTCCCCTATATAATGACCACTGAGATGCGGGATATGTAATGCGTATTGTAAAATTTACAAATATTCTAGGTAATGCCAAGTTCAGATGCTAATCATTTCTCAAAGTGGAAGAGCTGGTCGATTCATTCAGAAATATAGAAACTTTGATGCACAGCTCCTCTACGCATCACGTCATGGTCAAGGAAGAACCAACAACAACTAAGCCTCAGTACAAAAACAAGTCGGGATCCGCTATGAACCCTCACTAATCATCTTACTCCACTTAAACTCGTTGCATATCAATCTTATAACAACAACATACCCCGTGTAATCTCACCCTGTGTAATCTCACAAAGTGGGTATGGGGAGGGTAAAGTGTACGCAGACAATACATTTACCTTGAAGGTAGAGAGGTTGTTTCCAATAGACCTTCAGCTCAAATACAAATATAGAGAACTAATTCCTCCTAAACATAGTTATTGTTGAAAGACTCAAGAAAAAACACATAGTTCCACAACTCAATCTCAACATCATAAATCTAGTATTAACATCATTGTTGAGCTATAATTGTGCATTGCAAAAAACACCCAAACGCCTTCTTGCTGTCATATTTTATAATTTCATAATTTCACCTATTAATTCTCCACAAAAACCAATCCCAGAAAACAAACAAACAAATCCAAAAACTACCCATGATCTATCTTTCAAAGAATTGACTAAATTAAGCAATTTAAGTTTAGCCCACCAAAAAGACAACTGCAATCAAAATTTCAAAAAGGGGCAAAAATAAAGTTCCTTATACCTGTTGCTGATATTGAGCAAGCTTACGCCTTTGAGTCTTCAAAGACAAAATCGCTTTATCAACTTCGGTGATCTTCGGTTTCTTCACAAATATATTTCCCATCTCCCAAATTCAAAACCCACAAAAAAAATACGAAATTGAACAACCCCACAACAAAAAAATAATAAATTTACAACGAAAATGAGGTCTTTTGCATATCTTTATGCAAAGACCCTTTAGATTATTCGTAATTGATCTCCCTATAAGCTGAAAAAACAATATGAAAATACGAAATTAATGGATCGGAGAGTCCTCGGCGAGGATCAAATAGACAAAAACGGACAAATTATTGTAAACAAATCAATGTTACTGTTCTTGAGTTCTAACTTTTTCTTTGATCTTTTTGAGGGGCGTGAAGGTAGAAGAAGAAAGGGTTCTTGTTAAGATTAAAATATGAAGGATAACAATGGAGATTTTAACAAAATAGTCCCTTAAGTTTGGGAGTATGACTAATTTAACCATCAAAGTGTACTCTTAATACATTTTTAGTCCTTAAAATTTAAGGAATGAATGGTTTTGGTATATGTTAACTAATAACAATTCCACCATACATATTAGTTGCTATGAGCCTACGACAACAAATTTACTGTAGTTTAACAACGCTCTAAGAGATATTGGAGAAAGATCAATTTGCATATCTTTTGTCCAATACCTTTTAGCAAACTCAATGGTACTATTTTAAGATTTAATCGATTTTGATTCTGAAATGGTAACACCGAGCTGATCCAGTAATTGTCTGTATTGCTCTGCCACTTAGTTTCACAAGTGGTTTTGGGGAGAATGGTATGTACGCAATCTTACTCCTATCTTGTAAAGATAATTACAAAAATAATAACGTACTCAGTGAAATCTCACAAGTGAGATCTGAGGAAGGTAGAGTTTACGCAGACCTTATTATCACTATCTTGTGGAAGTAAAGATGTTGTTTTCGATAGACCCTTAAAACTCAAGTGCAGAAATTTCAGGTGTAAAGAAGAAGAAAACAACGACAAAACATAACAACTAATAGGAGAGGCAGCGCAGAGCCTACAAGGAAAAAATATGAACAACAACGGAATAGTACTGCAGTAGTCGAAATAGACAGATGAAGATAAATATCAAAAACTAGAACTAACAAGAATATGATCGACTAGTACAACGACAAACAACAAAACCATTAACTCTCGAAAACAAGGCAACACTCCACTACCTACCTACTAACATTTCACCCTAATACGTGACCCTCCACATCCATCATATCTAAGGTCAGGTCTTCGGTAATCTGAAGTTATGTCAGTCACTCATTGATACGATTGAAGTATATACCATTGGAGTATATATATATGACATCAAGGAGAACAAACAATGTTTCAGTGAAAAAATATTTAATTACTACTTGATACCATCAGAGTTTATATATATATATATGGACATCAAGGAGAACAAACAATGTTTCAGTGAAAAAATATTCAATTACTACTTGATACCATCAGAGTTTATAGATATCATCAGAATATATATACCAAGGATGAAGAAGTAGTGGTTCAATGAATAGAACAAGGGGGCAGTCGGGTAAATAGTTTGGGTTGTGGGTTCAATAAGGTAATATTTTGAGTTGGGTCCAATTTAGGTAAATACTTTGCCTAATGGGTCCAATTTGTGTAGTTTTGTTATCTAGGAAAATGTAGGAGTGACTTCAATGACAGACAAGGTGAGAGATGCAAGATTGTAATAGTTTGGACATGTAAAACGGAAATGCGCATACGCTCCTATGAGAAGGTGCGAGGGGTTGGATGTAGTAGGCACAGGGAGAGGTAGAGGTAGGCCGAAAAAAACACTAAGGAGAAGTGATTAGATAGGATATGAGTAGTATTTTCACACACATTAGTAGTTAAATCAGGATGGGGTATGAAAGTAAAGGATAACCGCTTATAAATAATTTTTCTTTTTGGGATCCAAGTGTTCTTTTCTCTTCTTTTTTGAAAAAAATAAATTGACCATATGGTCTTTTTGAGTAATTATATATATTCCTTATTAATTTCTGCATAACTTAATTTTAAAACCATATAACCTCAAAAAAATATTCCAAGCTCCCATGCATGCAAACCAATTCTTTATTGAACGGTAATCCGATTATAGGATCTAATTAATTCACGCGTTTTTTCTTCCTCTTTCTTCCACATGTCCAAATAATTTTAAAAATTAAAATAAAATCAGTGAAATTAAAAAAAGTATAAATAGTTAATTGTAGTATCAAACTCAAAACCGAGAACTCTTCTCCATTCTCTTCCCCCCACCATTTTCTTCTTCATTTTTGATTCTTACTTCCATTGAATCTCCTTTTTTTTCCTTTTCCCCTTTCCCCCGTCGTCACGTTAGGGGGAAAGAGAAAACGAAAACGAAAACGAAGAAGAAATAAGAAAAAGCAAAAAAAGATAACACTAATTAATAAAAAAAAAAACACTCGATCTCGAAAAAAATAATAATAATCTGTATCTATATCTATATACATCAAAAAAAAAATTACATCATTTGTGCATTGTTATGGCTATAGAACATGATACATTATTCCTCGATTCATTGAATTCAACTGCTACATCTTCATCAGCTTCACTTGATCTGGATCATCCATTCGAATCAACGCCTTCTTCTTCATCTCCGTTATCTCCTTCTTATACAAGACTCAACGCCCGTGCAATTGCATTTATTCCACGAAGTTCGTCTTCTCCATCATTATCATCAGCTATGTTCGCTAAATCATCTTCCTCGCCTTCATTGGCGACAATGTCACATCCTCAATCCTCCCGGGCCGATTTAAATAATCGGCCCGGGAGTAGGATTGGGCCTGGATCAGGGCCCGTTAATGGACAGACGGTGGTGCATCTTATTGCAACACCGTCTGCTACATTTCATCAGATCACTACGCATGTTCCTGTACAAAATTATATTTATGCGTCTCAATTGCCTGTGCAATATCCTTATGGTGCCGGAATTGGAAGGGGATTTGTCGATCATGGCGGTTTGCCAGCGGTGGTGGTTATTGGTGCCGATTCTGAACGGTTAAGTGATGAAGCTTGTCAAAAAATTATTAATCAGGTATGATTAATTTGTTTGTGTGTTTAATTCACATTTGGATATAAAATGTGATCACATAATACATAAATACGTCCTCCAGTTTTGGGTGTGCACAAGTAGACACTCAAATTTTTACAAAATTGAACAAGTAAACACATGCGTTCTGCATGGCGTGCTATGTGACAATTCACATCCTACCTGGCGTGCTATGTGTAATATACTATGTAGGACGTACATGTGTGTCTATTTGTTCAATTTTATACAGATTTAAAGGCCTACTTGTGCTCACTGAAAGCTGGAGGGCATAGATGTTAGCTAAAACGAAGTTAAAAGACACATTTATGTATTATGCCAACGGTGAAATTTGGAAAAAAAAAAATTGAAAATGGTATTGGAAATTGGATTAAGAATAATCCATTTAAAGTAATGTTCCAAATTTAAAAACTTCAATTTTTTCTTTGTTACATTCTGTGCAGGTGGAATTTTATTTTAGTGATATAAATTTGGCAACAACTGATCATCTAATAAGGATTATGTTCAAGGATCCAGAAGGATATGGTAAGATTTCTAGAGTAATATAATAATCTTGTCTTCATTGATATTTCAAAGTTCAAATTTTTATCTGATGAATCTTTTGGTTTCTTTTCGATTTTTATTCGATGTTGTAGTACCAATGTCTGTGGTTGCATCATTCAAGAAGATTAAAGCTCTTACGAGTAATCATGCCTACGTTGCGAAAATTCTGCAGTGCTCAACAAAGCTTGTGAGTTTTTCCTCTTCACCTCCTCATTTCCGCCCCTCACATCTACCATCCCCATCAGGGGCGGAAGGGGGTTCATCTGAACCTCCTTTGCCGGAAAATTCTATTGTATATACAAGGTCAAAATTTTTGTTATGTATATATAGTAGATGTTGAACGCTCACTTTGCTACCTGTAATGCATGTGAAGGTCTTGATATCTTGCATTTAATTTCTTTGTAGCTTTAGTCATTTTACGTACTTACATAATTGATTTCTCTGTTTCTAGGTGGTTAGTGAAGATGGAAGAAAGGTTAGACGCCAATTTCCGCTGTCTGAAAAGGACTTGGAAGAGCTGCAAGTAAGTTCATTTTTCTATGGCTAGTGTTTCAATTTCTGTCTTGAGCAGTGCAGTTATGATGTATCGATCTGTTAGAACAAGGACAGTTGATCACGAGTTTGTGAATATTCACATTCAGTGGCAGAGCCAGGATTTTGAACAAAGGGGATTCAAAAGATCCGAACTTGCAACTTAGCAATTTTGAACTATTTCCCTTATGTCAAGGGGATTCAGAAGTTTTTTTATATATATATGAAAAAAAGTTACCTTTGTCCCTATTTGCGCAGTATAATTCAATTGAACCCCCTTTCTTAACCATGGCTCTGCCAGGATCATTACTGCTCTCATTGTATTTACGGGTTGTCATTTTTCTTACTTTGATTCTGTCTCTTTTAGTCTCGCATAGTGGTTGCTGAGAATTTACCCGATGATCACTGCCACCAGAACCTCATGAAGATTTTCTCAGCTGTTGGAAGGTATAAACAAGATCGTTTAAGGAAATTTGCTTTTAGAAACAAATCAACAGTTTTCGTAAGACTGATCATTTCTTAATTGATTCTGTCAGTGTAAGAATGATTCGTACATGCCAACCACAGTTAAATGGCGGGGCTTCTGCAGCGTCTAGAACTGGAAAGTCAGATAGCACATTGTATAGTAACAAGGTGCACATCAAAAATATATGAAATGATGAATCTCAAGTTGAAGTTGTAAAGAATTCGGTTGAGTACAGCTTGATAATGAATAATTCTAACTGCAAATTAAGAAACCAAAATATTTGGTGGTAGAATGGAGTAGTCTATCTTAATCTTTGGTATATCTTTTTCATTTCTAGAATCTGAATTGAAATATCTAAATGCAGTTGCATGCATTTGTGGAATACGAAAGTATTGAATTGGCTGAGAAGGCGGTAAGTAAATCAAAACTTGTTCAATATGATACCCCGGATCATCTCTCTGTTGCACCCTTTAACCTTTTGCAATCTTATTTTGTAGGTTATGGAGCTAAATGATGAGGATAACTGGCGAAATGGTCTGAAAGTCCGTATACTGAACAGGTGCACGGTATGTGTTGGACATATACTATCCTGATAGTTAATCTAAAGCTGCATCTTTTTTTATGACTGAAAAATTTGTCTGGGGACAAATCTTAGGACCAACTGCAGCCATTGAAACTCGGGAATTAGAGCTTCTGGTTCCATTTAAAGTCTTGAATTCTTGTCTATTAAGCATTTATAGATTTTGGTTGAACTCACAGGGAAAATCTGGTCAAACTCGAGGGAAGAAAGTTGGTTACGAGAGTGAGGTCAGCTTCAAGGAAGACGATACTTCATCAGAGGCCAGCGAGAAACATAGTGACGACCTGTGGCACCACCTTGATACTCACCTGAATGACCTTGCTGTAAGTGTTGTTATCTTTCAAAAAATGAATATGTAATGTAGTGAATGATTCTGAGTTTATTTACTGGTGTTTTAAATAACAGGAGGAGCATGGCGTCGATGGGCAGAGGAAAGGACTCAATCGCAGTTGGGTTAAGGGACTTGGTCAGGGACGTGGACGTCCTCAGTTTCATCAAACCAGTCGTGGAGGTCATTTAGGTACTCCCCCAGCAAGTATGAGGCGTGCATACAGTGTGGGAAGTGCACTATCAAGCATCAATCGTTTTAGTCTAGCAGGGCAACCCTCAATGCTTTCTGATCAGTCAGCACCAGTCAAGCAAGCTTCTGTCCCTCGCATGCCAGATGGCACCAGGGGCTTCTCCATGGGTCGAGGTAAACCAGTTGCGATTAAAACAGCATAACGAGTGTATGTGGTTATGTGGTCTCGAGTGGCTACTTGTGTGAGCATTTCCAAATGGAGAAGTGGAAATGTGCTCTTTTTTTGCAGTATTGATGGCAGGGTCTTAGAGACACTGTCAATCCAGTTGGAGTTGATATAGTTGAATCGGCGGATTGAGTCTCAACTTGTTTTCCTGTTTATGTTTGTTAAAGCAAAGATCTTTCAGGAAATCTGTGCTTTTTTTATGTTTCTTCACTAGGTTTCCGTCGTGTTTATGAAGCAAAACCTGAGGGGTTAAAGTAAAGTCACACAAATGTAGCAAAGAATCTTCCCCTCTAGCTTCATCTTAGTTTTTGTGTATACTAACAGAAATTGAATATATTATCAATAGTTCTATCCTATGTAAATGTATGGAGGTTCTCACAGGAAATTTATTTGCTTGATCACATGACTCTTATTGTCAAGTTGAAGGTCCTATAGATATTAGATTATAATACCTTATATAGTATCCACAATCCAGTAAGTTATTTTCACTTCATTGTCCTCTTGATCCATCAATTGATTATATCAAAGTATGAAGGGTTTAATTGAAGACTGAGATCAGTCCAAGTCTAAGGCCGATAGCTGCCGTAGACTGCTAGGAAGCTCAAAAACTTGGACAAAAGAGTCCCACAACTGGTGATCTGCTAATATGTACTTGGGCAATCCTCCCCTTAGGAACTAGGTTTTGGGGTTGAGTTAGGCCCAAATGTTATATTTTTACATGGTATCAAAGCCAGGTCTATCCATGTTTGAGATCGTGATCCACATTTCAGTTGGGCCTGGATGTGAAGGGGGTATTAGACTGGGTTAGAGTCCCATATTGGTTGGGGAATGGACATGTGGTCGACCTCCTTATATGGACTTGGGCAATCCTCCTCTCGTGATCTAGCTTTTGGAATTGAGTTAGGCTCAAATGTCAAATCTTTACACCAAGATTAAATCTATCAGAACACGACTTGTCTATCTGTAACTTATTTTTGCAAGTTCATATTCTGTATATGAGCTGTGTTGCTTAAGATACAGAAGCTTACTTCTTACATATATTCATCCTTGTTCCTGAGAGTAGTACTCGGTCTATAGTTTAAGATTCCGTTCCTTATAGCGCCTAATAGAGATGCCACAGTCACAACAAACAAGCAATCATCATGGTGACCGATATGTAACCCGAATTCATAGCTTATATACTGCAACCTTCCCATCAACCACCTCTTTAGGGGGCAGTTAAGTTTCTGAATATTGAGTGCAGAAAGACAATAGCATTGTTCAAATAAGTGTTCTTATAGTAGCATATGAATACTTCTATGAATTAACGAGTCGTGCCATCACCAATTCGATAACTTTAGGAGCATCAACAGTTACTGCCACTTTAACTGAGGGTTTTCCAGACCATTCAGTGACTTCAACAACCCTTGTAAATTCAATAGCAGATGAAATATGTAAGTTATAGGAAAATATAGCAAACACTTATAAGGCACTATGAACCAAATACCTTTTCTGTTTATTATAAAAGATTGTGAGACCCTTTGTGATGCCAACAGTCTGAACGCGAACGACACCTTCTGAATAGGTGATGAGTGATGGATTAACAGCAGCAAGTAAGGCAGTTGGATCATGAAGGAAGACACCTACATAGAGCCCGTAAAGAAAGTGAGCAGACACCAAATAAGAAATATGGAAACAGACAGACAGACCTCTCGTGTTGTATGCAGTATGGTGATAATCGAAATAGACATCCAAAAGCTTGCTGAGATACTTGGCAAATTTTCCATTGGACTTTGCCAATTCGCCACGATGAGAATCTACCAAGAGTAGATAAATGTAAATAAGATAGATGCTATTTAGAGAAGTTAACTAAAACAGGACCCTAGGAGCTAAGACCGCAAAATAACAAGATAAAAGTAACAGGTAGTAGTTAAAAATGGAGAATAAGATACTCAATTATGTGTAAATAGGATTATTACCTTTCTACCTTAATCCTCGACCTCCGTACCTTTCTATCTAGGATCATGTCCTCAGTAAGTTGAAGACTAGTCATGTCCTATCTAATCACATTATCTCGTTCTTCTTTGGCTTATACCTCGACCTCTGCTAAAACTTGCTATAGCCAAACTCTCGCACCTCCTCTTCACTACTCTCTTCGTATTTGTTTCTATTAATCATATTCTATTCAAAATAGCAACAGAGACAGTGGCTTGAAATGAAACTCAAGCAACAAAGAAAAGATTACCAGTAAGGACAACTTGATGTGTAATATTTAATCCAACAGCAAGAACATCAGCACCACTTGTAAATACAATATCAGCAGCAGTTGGATCTTTGAAGATCTTGCGCAGACGAAGAATAAAAAAGGGTATGAGTAAAAAAGAAAAATCAAAAACTAAGTCTGAGAAGTTGAAGCACATATAAGAATGTAGCTATTAGCAACTTACATTTGCCTCAGCTGCTGGAGTCACATTTCCATTTACAGCAAAAGCACCACCAAGAACAACAATTTGACCGACTTTTTTGAAAAATTCAGGATCCAACTGAATAGCCTGTTCATATACAAAATATGGTGAACATTATTTTTAGAGATAATGGTCAAAATACACTCACTTGAAGTATTACTTTTTAGCGATTTTCCTACCTAAACTATCACCAACTATTTATCAAAGCACACCTCGAAACTGATTAGACCAGGTGTTTGAATACAATCGCCAAAAGGCACATGATAACTTAATTTGCTCATAAAGTTTCGTCCACATGGAAACTAACTCATTAACTTCGAGGCGTGTTTTGATAAATAGTTGGTGATAGATCAAGTAGGAAACACAAACACCTGATAGTTGATCAGGTAGGAAAATCGCACCTCTCGTGTGTTATTGACCAATAAGATATCTTGTGTTTATAAGTTGGGAAGTATGATTCTTACAAGTGCCATATTAGTCAGGGGGCCTAAGGCCACAACAGTGACCTTTCCAGGGTAAAGACTAGCTTGCTGAATGAGAAATTCAGCTGCAGTCTGTTCAATAGGCTTTCCTTTGGGTGGAGAAATGTTTTGGTTCCCGAGTCCATCCGTGCCATGAACATATCCGCTACTTTGAAGTTTTACGCCTTCCTTTACATGAATATAAACAAGTCCGCGGAATGTGAGGGGAAAAAGTTCTATGCTAGCTCTGAATGTGCTTAATGAACAAAGGTACACAATCAGAAATACTGTAAACGTTAGAAGTGTTCATTTCATTCTGTAAATCTTATACTCCCTCCGTTTCAATTCGTTTGTCTGGTAATATGGAAAGTTCATACATCATTTGACAGCTAAATAAGTCTAGATGAGCAATAAGACAGAGAACTGAACAAGGATAAGCAGTAGGACATACGGTGACTGTAACGTGTGAGCCTTCAGCCACTGGTATATCTGTCCTCCCAGCTATCTCCAACTGAATCATCAAAACCCGAAATCAACATTCATGCTTATGGCAAAAGAACTAAACGTACATTCCATTTTATATGTTACCCTTTCCTTTTTAGTCTCTTCTAAAAAGAACGACACGTTTCTATATTTGAGAACTGAACATCCCATATTATCATGAGTGATATTTCTAGTCATTTAGTATGTGTGAAAAGTCGTTTTTTCTTAAACTCTGTGTCCAGTACTGGTTTATAGAATGAAATAAAGGAAAGAACTTTACCAGATGTAAAGCATTTCTGGTGGACAGAGTTGTATGAACATTACCAAATATTGTTGTGAGTCCAATTACTTCAATTTCAGGAGATTGAAGTGCCACGAAAATCGCGATTGCATCATCTAAACATGATCATAATTCATCTAACATCTCAATTAACTCAACAGTTGAATTGGTTATGACAAAAAAAAAATGAAATCTTGAAATGCTCAATTCAGCTCAAACTCTACTTACTATGAAGAAACAAAAACAGGAAGATACCAGAGTGTAATCCCACTAGTGAAATCTGATGAGGATAGAGTGTGCGCAGATCTTACTGCTACCTTGTAAAAGTACTATAAGCAAAGCAATCATCAAATACCGTTCCATTTTTAACTAAAAGTTTTGAGTTTGAAGTGGAAACGAAATCACATTTGATAGATAGTGTTTTATTCTGAAAACGGACTTCACATCTCTTAGCGCAAATCCAATATTTATTCAGGTCCCAAAGAAAATATTGAACACCATATGAAAACTCTAAAAAAACAAAAGAGCAAAATAGAACAGACACATATTTGGAAAAGTGTAAAATTTGTTAATGTACTATTCGAAATCGAATAACTTAATTGTTTGTCTAACCTTTTGACTAGTATTATCTCACTTTTTTTTTCAAAGAATTTGAATACATGGAATCCATTCATGGTGAAACTTTGTTTAAGATAAGGACTAATATAAGAGGATTTACAAACAAAAAATTTGTAATTAACAAATGTCAAAATTGAGCAATTTTAAATAGTATATGGACTAATTTGGACATTTTCATATACAGAACATATATCAAATAGTAGCATTTATAAATTATACGTATGATTTGACGTTTCAACAAACTTATCTAGGTGCATCTCTTAAAAATATATTGTAATAAAGAGTCATCAATATAAAAAAAAAAAAAAAAAAAAATTTAAAAAAAGGTACATCAAAGTCCAACTATTCTACTATTTCCTCTATGAAATATTTTGATATTCGGAAAGTCAATTTAACTAATCATTGGATTAGATCAACTTATAACATATCGTTCGAAGTTTACATAATTTGAATCTCGAAAACGAGAAGTGCAACATAAACTGAGGCATAAGAAGTAGCTATATCTTCACGAAATGCTTCAAGTACTTGTTTAGTATCTTTAGATGACTTAATATATTTTTTTATATAAAGTACTAATTAATTAGTACATTATTAACTTGATAGTAACAGTTATTATCACTCTTTTTTTATGGCAAAAGTGGATTAGGTAATCTAGAAAGTGAAATACAAAAAAAAAAAAAAAAAAAATCAAGCAAGAACTCCCACTATTTGACTCTTAGCAAGAAAATACAATATATTTCATTCATCTAGTACTTTGAATGGATTTGTCTAATTGATGTTCTAATAACTCAATTTTAAATCATAATCATTGTGTAGAAGAGATAGACGATTCAGAATCACTATGTGGGTTTTTTTATCAAGGGTTTGAATTCTTCTTTTTTTCATACTTTAATTTCACCAACTCTAAAAAATAACAAAAATTGTGTATTTATAGACATACACCAAATGCGAATATTTAAAACTAAATCAGTCATGTTTAGTGTTAATTAAGCTATGAAAACTACATACAATGTTGAGATATAGCAAAGAAAGATCACAATTAGGAAATTTCTTAATTAAACTAAACAAGGTTTTAGGTTGTTGGTACACACGTAATCTTTCACAAGGCAAATTGGATGAGGATACACATAAGCTAAACTAAGTCAATAAAAGAAAAATAATCGTGTTAATTATCATTTAATAATAAGAAAATAAATAATTAATCAAGAAGAAAAATTCCATCAAATACTATAATAATAATAATCAAATTTCTAAAATTAAAGTAGTTAAACTTTCCTTTTCCTTCTCTCATTTAAAAAAGTTAACATTATTGATTTGTTTTTACTTGTTTTAACAAGTTACTTATCGTGTTTTGTAGATCACAAAGCTACGTCGATTATAAATAATTATTTATAACTAAATCTCTAATGATATAGTATATAATTTTTTTACACTATCGATGCATATTAGTTAAAGATTATTCTAACGTTTATCCTTTTAATATCTTCTAGAAACCTTGCATCACTAATCTTTTATGTCATGATAAATCCCACATCCAAATCAATGTGCTTTTTATTTTAATGAATAAATATTGAAGAACAAGTCAATCTTCAATTGAGTGTCATTTTCATATACACATTTTTCTCTAGAATAAATTATAAACAAATACAAGAATAGGATATGATTGGGGGGCAAGATATATGATCAAGTCAATGTAGAAATAATGAAAGAATAAAGAGATATATATACTTCACCGTAACAAAAATAAGTTTTAGCGGCAATAAATAAACATACTAATAAAGAGTGCTAAAGTCTTTATCGACATTAGTTAAGTACCATTAGATTCAATGTCGCTAAAAACTTTAGGGACATATACAAAGAGTGTTAATTTCCGCTAAAAGTATATATTTAGCGGCAATTAAGAATTTATTGCCACTAAAGATCATTTTTATTGTAGTGCTTCCATATATATTATTGGAGATATATTATCTTATTTTCAAGATTATATATTTTATGATTTTTTGTAAAGATATTATTTGACTGACTTAATGGTACAAAATTTTTGTTCGATTAATATTATATACAGTTAAATCTGTATATATACCAGTGTTGTTGTGTGAATATCTTTTGATTGTTATAAAAAATATATATATTATAGAAAACATACCAGTATAACATAATATAAAAAATAAATGCCAAAAAGAATTTGGCATTTTAGTAAAATGTTATTACACTCTACTAATTAAAAACACAACAAAAATTGACCTCCAAAAAATGATACTCCTAGAAAAATCCGACCTTGGATGTTGATTTTTTAATATATGTTTTTTTTAACAAAATCGACTTTTTTAATGCCAAAAATGTAAATCGCCCTCCAGAGGTCAGTTTAGGTTTATAAAATTTTGCAAAAAATTCACCTCCAAAGGTTTTTCTTACAAAATAAAAAAGAAATCTTTTTTAAAAAAAAAAGACTTTTTAAGGTTGGTTTTTACAAAATAAAAACTCTACCCACTAGAAATCCTTTTTTTTATTGACCTTTGACTTGAAATCAATATCAATTTTATTTTTGATATTTTTTTTAATAATAACTGTTCTAGAAAGATTTGACGGTATAACTTAACCTCCGGATATTTTTAGTATAAGAAGAAAAATAAAACTTGGAAACTCTCACCAAACCCCTAATATATAACAAAAACTAGCTAAGCCAAAAGTCTTCAAATAACTCATTTTTCTTCTTCCTCTTCTCCTTCTCTTTCAACTTCAAAAAAAAAAAAGGTGTCATGGAAGGACTTATTCCATTAGTATACAAAACCATTAAGAGAACGAAAACTCGTCGAAAATATGAATGTCTCTCTTTTGGTACTGCTAATACTTATGATATCGAAAATTTCTATCCAAAAAATACTAGTAAAGATTACGAAATGTCATCAATTGATGATCAGAAGATGGTGGTTGACAGTGATGGTGGTAATCAGATAGAGAAAAAACGTCATCATAGACGAACACAATCCCTCCACGTGGAATATACCGGCGGAGTTTTACCGGAGGATAATATTCCGGTGAAGGATAAACAACTTTTGAAATTTAGAAGTCATCGTAGAATGTTTTCATGTGTTACTGGTGGATGACGAAATAATTAAAGGAGTATGTATGGTTTTCAAATTGTTTTTTTTTTTATATATATATATATATATATAGACATTTGATACTAGAAAATTACTAGCTCGATTAATTCAGATTTACTAGAGAGCAAGTAGGATTCCCTTGAATCCGTGATTGCTTGATAGTATTAGGGTGGAGGGGATTTTTCCATCCTATCAAAGGCGGAGCTATGAATTCGGTAGAACCTGTAATTTTGGTCAAAATTATGTGTCATTTTAATATATGTATAAATAATCAAGAACTTAATAAATTATATTGAATTGAGGATTTGTACAGTCATGATTTTGAATTCGTCTATGTGTTAATATATCACCACATTCTTGATTAATTCAGATTTACTAGAGAGGAAGTGGGATTCCCTTGAATCTGTGATCGCTTGATAGCATTAGGGGTGGAGGGGATTTTTCCATCCTAGGCGGAGCTATGAATTCGATAAAACCAGTAATTTTGGTCAAAATTGTATGTCACTTAAATATATGTATAAATAATCAATAACTTAATGAGTTATATTTTAAAAAATTAGAATTTATACACTCAAAATTCTGAATTCGTCTATGTATCAATATCACCACATTCTTGGTAGTGATTTTCATTTGTTTTAAATTGTATTATCTTAATTCCATCATTTGATATATTTGTAAAAAAAATAATTACTGTATATTTATGGTGAAAATTCTGATGTATATATATCAAATAATAACCCAAAAGAGTGAGTCAAATTGGACTTACTAGCAACTCCCTCTCTGAATTTCAATTTATGTGTTTTTCTTTTAAAAAATGTTTAGAAAAGAATAATATTATATATATTAAGTAACTTTTAAATTCTAGCATTTCAAATGATATTTTTAATATCACAAGATTCAAGAGCATTTTTATAACTTAAATGTACTTTTAGTACTGTTTAAGACATTTTTTACTTTTCCTAAATTCATATCTAATCAAATTAAAACGCGTAAAATAAAACGGGTTAAGAAATTACTTGTTTCATGATGAGTAAAGTCTCATTGGCTGTTGTTTTCCAATAAGCTAAAATGGGGTAGGTAGATCACATTTAATTAGACTAATTTGTGTTAGTGGCAGTCTATTTTTTAGGTCCTTTATGGAATTTGGATAATTTATCTAAGTACAAGGAATCTAAATGTGTTACTTTTTTATGTTTATCTAACTTCATGAGATTAGGAATATATAGTTATTAGTAATTTTTGTGCCTCATCATGATTCATACTAGGCATGATATTTATTGTTACATAATTGCTAAGTTTCGATGGACATTTCGTCGGAATTTGATATGTTGGTGAGAGGATTTTTGACAAAAAGTCCATTAAAAATGTTATCAATGAGCAAAAAGCTACATGATACTACGTATTATATAATCTTTGAAAGTGGTTTAAAGAAGATATTTGACTAGGTAAACAAGCCAAGTTTTTAGATATAATTGTATATTTAATAATGGTCCCATCAATAAGTGAACTGATGGATTGATGAGTATTTCTTTATTCGCGTTGGTTAGAAAGTGTTTTACATTCAGGTGAAATTTTTCAGTGCAAATTTAATTTTTGCTGAATTTCAATACAAATATCAAATATCGAATAGAAAACTAAAAAAATAATTAATTTTGGCCCCAAAACAGATGAAAATCATAAAGGGTTCATTGAAGTGGAAATTTTCTCATGAAAATTCTCTAGAAAGCAATTGATATATAAGCTCTCCATTTATTTTTACTCGTCCATAATTAACTTTGCGAGAAAGGTAAAAGAATAAAAAAAAAAAAAAAATAAATAAATATATATATATATATATAAAAATACCATTTATACATATGTATGATTTGACGTGCCAACCAAACTCTCTAGTTGTGTATCTTGGATAAATATATATCGTATAATACAAAATATTTGACAAAACAAATAAAACTATGTCAAGCATACAAATATTAATTAATTAACACTTAAAGGTCTCTTAGTATATTTTAATTAATTTCCCCCTTTGCTAACAAAATTCTAGTAAGTATGTATCTATATTAAATGCACCAAATACTTTGTTGATTATGTAAACTAGTAAAACAAAGTACATATATTCTATCTTTCTTTAGATATAACATAAATTATTTTCTTTCTAGTTCAGTATCTATATTGAAGTCCGATTAAATTCGAATTTATATTGAAAAGTCCACATTGATATCTCCCTAATAACAATGACTTCATACCCAGAAACCTCCTACAAAAACTTGTTAGGTTGACGTAGTTGCATTTTATATACATACATATATAGTCACTTAAAATTGACTTCATGACTAGTTGGTTATAACAAAAAAACGTGACAATTTCATGAATCGCTAATTAGAAATTCATAATTGTTTTTTTATCGTGTAAAAATAAATTCAAAATATAAAAACGTAATAAATTTTTAAAAATGTAAGTTATCAAATATATTCACATTTTAATTTGTTCCATATGTTAAATGTACATAATCGAATCAAACTTTTTTTATATCATTACTTTAACATTAAATCCATACATTCCTACTTAGTGGTCTCAAAAAAATATTTATTCGAAAATGATGATGAACTTTATCCAAATTAACTTTCTTTTTTCTTCTAAAAAGAATTTGATAATGTTCCATTAAATATACTTAAACTAGAATCCAAGTAGCCAAAATTACCTTTTCTTCTGTAATTAAATTGAACTTTATCCTGTCATATATTCAAAAAACTGCATCACTAATCTTTTATGTGGCGAAAAATCTCAAGTGATAAAATTATTTTTAATTAATTAGAGGGGAAAGGGTCAATTTTTCTCTCACGTAAATAAATAAAAAAAATAGCTAACGATTTTATGGGATGGAAAAAAATTGAAAAAAATAATAATTTGCCCTATGCAATATCATTGACAAAATTGACTCTTTTTTCCTTAACTAAATATGATAGAAATTAATGTTGCACAAAGAGAAACTCCAATTCAATGTTCTTTTATTTTTGAATAATTTAACTGTTAAATGTTGAACAAGTCAATTTTTTATCCAAATAGTGTCATAATTCCTGTTCACATTTTTTTTTCTTGAATAAATACAAGAATAGAATATCATTAAGAACAACTGGCAAGATGCACAAATAAATTTGTTTATGGTAAACGTAAAGTCACTTATATTTTTTATCAAAAAAAATTTAAGGCAAAGATATTTTAATATATTTCATATATTTTAAATCTATTTTTTAAAATTTTGTGTTAAAACAAAGCCAAACAAAATAAATTGAAACAAATTGTCAAGTAGTCAAATTGAAACGATGAAAGTAGCATGTGTTTATATAGAACTAGATAAGAATTGCCCGTGCTAAGCACGGGCCCAACGTGTGGTCTTATTCGTGATCTAAAATTGATTAATATAAATGAGACAATCGCATATAAACACCATTATATAAAATAAATAAATAATATAGCAGTTAAACGTGTTATCTATATATTTTGTGAATGTCATTATATTGAATGTTGTTTTTAAAGTGAAATATTTACGTAGATGAACATTGTACATTTGGGAATACTAATTACATTTGCATATAACTATTTATAAATTGAACATTATACATATGGGAGTACTAATTACATTTGTATATTAACTATTTATAAATTGAACATTATACATATGGGAGTATTAATTACATTTTCATATAACTATTTATAAATCAGTTACTAATAGATATACACCAAAATTGATCAAGTGCAATCTCAAATTATTTGAGGTCAATTATGTCTCATTCATACTAAAGTTTTTTCAATAATTTTTTTTTTTTGAAGCAACTTTTGTATTTTAGCGCGGAGTCTGTTGATTTATTACTTATATAGATGTGATATAGCTACAAATACTACTACTACGACAATTCATATATTAACTCTGAAGTAATTAAATTAAATTAATTCAAAGATCACCTCTAAAGTAACCAAATTATATTTTCATGAACTCAGTGCTTCTCAGAAAAGAAATTCTCAGAAATATGCAACTCCCATCATAAAAATGAATCAAGATATACAATTTTTCTTATAATTAAAAATTCAATTTGATGGAAAAAGAAATAGGCAAGAAACTGCTTAAGAAGTAAAGATCATTTGCACTTATACTATCAATACATGTATTTGATTGGACATGTGCATTTGAGCACACCAATAATTTCACTTCCTGAATTTGTCTATTATAGAGATTGATATAGTGGAAAATTACCAAAATACCCTTGGTCGTTGGTTGTCTTCACACTTCTATAGATTCTTAAGGTCCGTGATACGGGCCCAATATAATCGATTATTAATCATTATTTAATAAATATTAAAAGGCACTTCTATAGCATTTTGGTCAATATTAATTAATATTGATTCTGATAAAAAAATTAGTATAAAAAATGTTGAAATTACCATCAAAGAATATAGTGCATCATTGCATTGAGTTGCTCCTTCCTTAATTAAATATCTTAATTTTGAGTTTTGAATATGAAAAAAATTCTTAGTAGGGACCACTATATCCGAATGTGCCCTATTTCGGCGTACATTAGAATTAATCGAACTTCAATATGAATATTGAATATTGAATATTGAATAAAAAATATTAAATTAACCCAATAATATTTTTTAAGTATAATTGGTATTAAGGATGGGTAGATTCATTTTTTAAGTTGTAAAACACTCAAGTCTAATATTTAATTTATTTAGTTTTTACTATAATGACACAAATTTATTAGGATTCAATGTTAATTTGTCTGTTAGATTGAATTATATATCTTATATAAAAATCATGAATTATTATGTATTATTATCTTGAAATCTATCCTATTCATTTCAATTAATCTGTCATATTTTTCTTTATAATCTATTAAAAAGTAATGTTCCTTTTCTTTTTTTAGTTCCAACTCCACATAATATATTTAAGATCACAAGATTAAAAGACATTTACTATATTTCACACATTTTTAATTTAAAACCACAAGATTAAAAAATCTTTCTTAATTTCTTAAACTTCATTCCAAGTCAAAATTGAACAAACAAATTGAAACGGAGAGATTAATATTTTTTATTTATCACACACATAAAAAATGGAACTAAGTAGCATGTTTCATTATCACATGAAGTTCAATATATGTATAATTTAAGCTACATTATAGAATCAAAGTTGAATATTTAATTATTAAATGGATCTGTATTTTTATGTTTGTGAAAACATTTTATAAAATGAAATAATAATATCAGAGTTCCGGAAAAAAAATTTGCCATATGTATGGAGAAAGAAGAATTACTCGCTTCGTCCCCTTTTAATCGTCATGTTGCGCTTTTTGAAAATCAATTTTACTAATTTTCAAAGATAAGTTAGATTATTATATTAATAAGACATTTAAAAAAAATAGATAGTCAAAAAGTATACAAAAACTACTATAAATTGCAGATTTGTGTATATCAATATGATGAAAAATACATTATAAAATATTAATCAAAATTCTTATAGTTTGACTCTAAAAATTAAAATTATAACAATTAAAAGTGGACGGAAGAAATATTAAATTTTTTATTATCTAGAATTGGCTGGTCGTTGTCCTAATTGGTCCTCGGGAACACCAAAAAGATAAATAACAATAATAATAATAATAAAATAATTGTTCTGATTGGACTTTTAACCCACTTAACTTGCTTTCAGTAAATATAATTAATATTTGCCCTTTAAATGAACATATATTTACAATATTGCCCTTGGTCGTTTGGTTGGCTTCACGCTTCTATATAGTAATAATTTTTGGCACTCAATCACAAATTATGTACTATTACCTCATTAAATTATTTAAAATATAAATAATTTGATATAAATTTCATGTGCAAATAAATATTTAACTACCGGCGGCTAACACGAATTTCTATGCAGGAACTATGACGTCATCTAACTTTTTTTAATGAAGAAAATATGACGTCTGCCAACTCATTTCAATGTATGAGATTAAATTATTTTAAAATTTTATGAATACTTAGTTAAACTAAAAGTTACTCCTATAATTTAATCATTATAGAAATGCTATGATAATATCTAAAAAATTATATTTTTTTAAAGATGTTCTTCCTTTCTTAAATTTCGTATCGATTAAACTATGACAAATAAAATTTAGACAAAAGGAGTTGTTAATAAGTCATTTGAGTGCAAGTCTTTCACACATGACACATGTACGCAAGTTCAGTTTTTCTTATTACCTCTTCCATATCATATTAGTAATCCATTTTTTTCATTACACGTAGCTTAAGTAATCATACATATGGATAATTTTACTAATTTATTCTTAATTTTTTTTTAGAAACTTTATAAATTTATTTACACTTTCAAAAAGAAAAATTGATTATAAGGATAAAATATGACAAATTGGTAATCTTATCTTCATTTTATATATTAGCAAGTAATTTGCAAAAAGTATTTACTAAGGTATATAACTAATATGAGACTGAGGGAATAATAGATTTTTTTAAAGGAAAAAATAGCTACCCAAAAAGATTCCTTTGAGATTAGCTTAAATACTAAAATGAGGGCAAGTTGCACTGAACAGCCCAAAGATTTAATTAAGTGAGTTCTTACTATTTTTTTTGTGCTCAAAGTAAAAAATATAATTCTAAGAGTATTAATGTATTTATATATAATTTAGATAAATATTATGAAAGATGATACGATTATGGTGAAGATGGAAGCTACGAAGGTTGGGTGAAGAACTAAAGATGAGGTATGTTGGACAGTTGGAAGGTGCAAGGGAAGACACAATAAATATGGAATGTCAGTTGTCGAATTTATTGTTTTTCTTACTTCCACTAGGAAAATCATTTTCTTCATTTTTAAAGGACTTGTTTTCTCAAAAAAAAAAAAAAAAACATTTTCAATAATTTTGATCAACTAAACATAAAAAAAATCAAAAAATACTTTCCTCCGTACCAAACGCACCCAAAATTCCGACAAACATATTATGTATATAACTGATTATCTATACCACCAAAGTATTTTTTTTATTAATTTCCCACTTGCCACTTGATATTTGATATCCACATTAAAATTTAACTATTTCAAATTCGCACCATATAAGATTCCATTCAGAAAACCACTCCCTACCAAAGGCTTGAAGCAAAGTCTATTTGAGTCCTTGTTTAGATGGATCATATAATAATTAATTACGTAAATTAAAATTTTGTCCCTAGCTAAATGCATCTTGTCTTGTTGTTATGCTAGCACATGCACTACATTAACTATTATTTAGACAAAAATGTTCTGTATTTAGGCTGCTAATTTTCTTCATTGGCAATAAATTATTATTATTTTGTAATATTATAATTAGAAGACTATATACATATATAAGTTAAGACTTGGTAAGTACACGTTTTTAATTCTATATTTTGTACTTTCGATTAGCCAAAGGTTATCTTACACTACGTGAAAATAAATAGGATCCCAATTAATATTAGGTATTTTAAATATAGAACTTTCAAAGTTCAGTTTAAAATGATAAATCAAATTTAAATATAGTAAATATCGAAATCGCAATTGTGTATATTGCAACTTTCATATATAGCAAACACAAAATTCATATTTGTATGCTATAGCAAAGTTTGCATAATTACGCTCCATAGCAAACATAAATATGTATATTTCGCTATACATATACAAAAGAAAGCAGTTGTATAATCTGCTTTGGTATACATATACAAAAAGATCAATTGTATAAAGTGAGAGAGGCGAGTGAGTGAGCGAGATCTGGGAGAGTGACGAGCGAGATCTGGGAGAGGGGAGAGAGGGGAACGAAAATATATGTATATATACAATTTTCACGCATTTTATACATTTGCGTTTTTGTATAAAGTGAGAGAGGCGAGTGAGAGAGCGAGATCTGGGAGAGTGGCAAGCGAGATCTGAGAGAGGGGAGAGAGGGGCAAAAATATATGTATATATACAATTTTCTCTCACTTTATACAAACACAAACGCATTTTATACAATTTGCGTTTTTTGTATAAAGTGAGAGAGGCGAGTGAGACAGCGAGATCTGGGAGAGTGGCGAGCGAGATCTGGGAGAGTGGCGAGCGAGATCTGGGAGAGGGGAGAGAGGGGAGCGAAAATATATGTATATATACAATTTTCTCTCGCTTTATACAAACACAAACACACTTTATACACTTGTGTTTGTATAAAAAAGGAGAGAGGAGAGGGAGAGAACGAGAGTGGCGAGCGAGATTCACCAGGAGAGAGGTGAAATAGCAACAGTTTGCTATGAGGTACAATTAAATCAAACTATATTTATAGCATTTAATTTAAATTAATAGTTTGCTATTATATACAATTTTATTTAAAATGTTAGTTTTTAGAGACCTAAAACATACTACACTAAAATAATAAAACCTTTGGTGTTTGGATCACAAAAAAAAAAAAAAAACATTCATTAAATAATATATTTTAGTAGTATATGATTTGTATTGAATCACGATCTAAACGCACATGCATGTACGTTTTATTTTTTCTCTATAAATAGCACTTTACTATTCCAAAGTTTTCAACTAAAAAAAAACAAATCATTCTTCATAATTATGGCTTCTCTTTTTCTATCCAAATTTTCTTTCTTTCCTTTACTAATAATAATAACTTTATTTTTTCACTCTTCTCATTGTGATGTCCTAACAAAATGTCGCATCAAATCACTTTTCCAGTTCGGCGATTCTCTCGCCGATGCTGGAAACGTGATCCGCATACCTGGTGCCGTCACATTTGCCAAGGCATGGGGTTTACCTTATGGTGAAACCTTTTTTCATAAACCTACTGGACGTTTTACTGACGGTCGTATTATTGCTGATTACATTGCCTCTGCTCTCAATCTCCCATTCGTCAATGCTTACTTGGACAAATCAGGTGTTTCCTTTAGTCAAGGTGCTAATTTCGCCGTTGCTGGTGCAACGGCGATGAATAACTCTTTTTTGGTGGAGAAGGGAATTGGATTTGCAAAATACAATGTTCCTCTCCCCAGTCAATTTGAGTGGTTTAAATCTCATCTCCAGTCAACATGTGGGTCCAAATGTGCTAGAACTCTACGAAACTCTCTTGTAGTATTGGGAGAGTTTGGTGGAGTTGATTATTGGAATGCTTTAGCGGGAAATAAACCTGAACCTGAGGTACGTACATACGTACCTCTAATTATTGATGGCATTATGAGTGCCATCAAAGATGTGATCCAATTAGGATCAACTCGCATTTTGGTTCCAGGAGTTCTCCCTTTTGGGTGTCTATCAGGGTACCTAACAAGATTTCCTGACACGAATCCAGATGCGTACGATCAATTTGGTTGTTTGAAATCTTATAATAAGTTCGCTATGTACCACAACACTGAGCTGAAGAAGGCTCTAGAAAATCTACAATGTGAGTTCCCACGTGTTAAAATTGTGTATGGGGATTACTATGGTGGGTTCAGGTTTATTTTTCGATACGCCAATTGGTTGGGATTTAATCCAAACACATTGGTATCGGCATGTTGTGGAAGTGGAGGACGATACAATACAGACGGGGGATGTGGGGGAGATAGTACCAATGTATGTCCTAACCCGTCCCAATACGTCAATTGGGACGGGCTTCATCTGACAGATGAAGCTTATCATCGTATTTCTGACGTTGTCATCAACAATATGCTTCCAAAATTTGGGTGTTGCGGACTCGGAAATTCGAGTGTACTGTCTAGTTATTGAGTTTTGAAGGTTTTTGTTTAATTTGGGTGATTTTGTGTTGTGTGTTTGTCATGATTTTCTTTGTATTTGGGTTTTGTTGATTTTGATGAAATGTGTTACGTTGTAGTTGAAATGAATATGAATAAAAGAATTATTATTGTTGTGTTGCAATTCGAGTTAATTTTTACGTATGAGATAATAATTAAACTTTATTCATAATGATAAAGTTATAAAATGAATCTAACAACTTTTATCGCAACATAATAATTAGATTTTAGTTGTTATAACGATATAATACATAAATGTGCCCTTTAACTTTGGCATCTGTGAGCTTCAACTTTGAATATGCAGAAGTAAACACTTAAACTTGTATAGAATTTCTACAAGTAGACACACGTGTCCTAAATGACAATTATCGTCCTATATGGCATCTTACATGTTTATTTCACGTAGGACTTATGTGTTCAGTTATTCAATTTTTATAAAAATTTAAGTACGGTGTATTTATAGCTTCAAGATTTATCTATTTTTTTTGTTTTGGGGTGTAGGTGGGGATTGGGGGTATTTGGGTTTTTGTGACTATGATGAGATGTGTGCTGTCTTCTCCATCTTAGGTGGGGATAAACAAAAATAAATAAAAATTATTGTTGTAGATAATACTTTATTCAGGTTAAAATAATTAAACCTTATCCACTAAAAATGTTTTAAGTATCCGCCCATTATTAATTAAAGTATCTGCGCTTCTATATTATGCATCCGCCCGTTAATTAAGTATCTGTGCTGCTAATAACTTAATAATTTAAGTATCCGCCCGTTAATTAAGTATCTGTGCTGTTAACAACTTAATAATTTAAGTATCCGCCCGTTATTAATTAAAGTATCTGCGCGCTGCTATATTAAGTATCCACACTGCTATATTATGTATCCGAAAAACACTAAAAAAAGGGATTTTTGGTAATTAATGAAAGAGTAGGGAAAGGAAGTAATTTCTTTCTTATACTATGTCATTTGCCTAATTTTTACTTAAAATTACCTACCATAACATCAAAATTACACATATTAGTTGGAAAACCCTTTGATATGATCAAATATGAGTTGTATATCTACAAAATAGACCAAAATCAGTTATTTTCTTGATAACTCAAATTTCTCTTAAAGCATTTGAGCTAAGATTGTTCATGGCATGAGAAATTTGGAGGAAATGAAAAATTAAGTAAATATATAGGGGTCTAAAATGAAAATGCAAAGATTATATAGTAGCAAAATCACTACCTTTTACTAAGATATAAGAAAAAAATAGAAAAGAATAATGTAAGCTTGAGTTATTTGGTGCTGGTGGGAGGTAATAAATATCCAATGTCCATGAAACTAGTTAAGGTGCACATAGGCTGGCACAAACACATCGACAATAATTGTTAATGATCAAATAATCTTGGGATTAACATGAAGTGATGAAGATGTTTGTTGATGTTCATCTAATCATGGCATATTAATAGTTGCAAAAACTATGCCAAATGATATGATGAATAGATGACCATCAACAAACAAATTCATAACTACACAATTTTAGCATATATATATACCTATATATACATGTAATTGCTCCATCTAAGCCGAGGGTTTTTCAGAAACAACACCTCTACCTCCACAAGGTAGTGATAAGGTCTGCGTACATTCTACCCTCCCCAGATCTTATTTGTGGGATTTCAATGGATATGTTATTGTTGTATATACATATATTTACACAAGAGCTTGAATAATATTGTAAGAAGAAACTAAGAAGATAGCAAATTGACAATGTTTTGTTGTAAGTTGTATGACTATTAATATATGCTCAGAATATCCATATTCTATGAGAAGTATATGCCTTGAGAATATACCTTACTTGTCCTCTATAAATTTGGGGTTTCTATTATTGGTGGGTGGGTATTTAGAGTATTGTTTTCATACACATTTTCAATGATGAAAGGGAGATATTTAAACTTGTAATGCCGAAACAGTGTGGACTAGCTATTAATGAATAATTAGCAGACAGAAAGTACCTGCTCCAGCATCTGCAATGCTTCCAGTCCAAATGTATAATACAAGATGAAAGGTCTCATTGCCTGTAGGAGATAAAATTTTAATGTAAAGAAAGAAGAAGATGTTCAAAGTGAAATGAACATCCAAAAGAAGGTATTTGATATTTTGACATTTTACTGCCAACATCTCTGTCTATATAGATGTGCACTCTCAAAGTTGCAGTGGTTACATGAAGTTTGAGTGTCTGTTTATATATTATGCCTAAAAACTACGATGCGACTCAAAAGGAGAGAGAAAGAGAATGCGCTTAGACATTGAAAAGAAAGCACTGAGTAAGTACATTTATCCCCTGAAAAAAAGGCAACTGCTCTGTGCCTCGCATGAGCCAATACATCACGTATAAAAATGCAGGAAAATGAACAACCTGAGATGCAGCAATCCATTGAAGCATAGCTTTAAGTTGAGGATCTCCTCCAAAAGCACCACAACCCCAATTTCCGGTCACAACACCAATTTCATGCTGAATAATGTCAATTTTTTTTCTTGTGAGATCGCACATCCATGTTAGCATCCACATCTCTGTGACACTAATCTTGTGGAAGTCCAACATATCCCCAAAATGAGTGTCTTAGAGATGGATGTGTAGTCAGTCATATAAGAATAGACAAGATTGTACCTTTAGAGGGTTGTATGACTAAAATATCTACTTTTAGTTTTTTAACGAGTGATATATTATTTCTAAATTGCAAAGTTGAAAGAATATATCTAGTCTTTTTCCTTTAATTAAAACTTTCATATAATCTACATCAAAATCTATTAATTAAGAAGAAGGATAATTTAAAACTTAAATTTTGTGTTTAAAGTATTTATGGTCTAATAGATAGATATTTTTGAGCTTCTTAAATTCTCTAATAATAGTTAATTCCCTTGTGTTTCAAAATATTGTATTTATCTAACTACTTTTTGTTTGAGTTATGAGTCAAAAATAGTTAGCTAGAATATTTCGTTTTTTGAGTTTCATATTTAAATGTTGAATTATTAGGTGCGTGAGTTTTTTAGTATAAATTATTATCAAATATTTATCGAAACACACTTCAAAATATATACCATTTTTATATATGTATGATTTGACGTGCCAACCAATTTCTCTAGGTGTATATCTAAAAAATATATATATCGTATAATACAGAATATTTGACAGAACTAATTAAACTATGTCAAGCATACAAATATTAATTAATTAGTGAACTTATCCGCGCTTCGCGCGGAGAAATAAACTATATCACCCGGCATTTTTTTGAAATAACTTTTACTTTATTTAAAAATTAATTTTGACTATAAAAAAATCAAATTACACCTCCATGTTTAGAATTTCAAATAAAATGTTATTTTGTCTTATTTGTGAAAAAATTAAATATAACAAAACACAACTCTGATTTTAAAAATTTTTAGTAAAATGAAAAAAAAATTAATTTCTAATTATATATGGCCAAATGCCCACCAAATTCATGATTTATTTTTCGTTCTTTCTAATACTCGAATATTAAAATCATCAAAAAATATAATCAATTTTATTTTCAATATTTCTTTCAAACGTATAATCTAAATAGAAGAAATTATAATATACATAAAAGTCTTTTTCAAAACTTAAGGTTTTCAATTCCAAACCAAAAGTTACATAAAACATTATCTATATTTTGTGTTAAGTAAAAATGAAAATATATATATATATAAAAATAGCTTGTTAGCATACCTTTGATTATATATTTCTTCACTAAGTTTTCTATTTATTTAATTAGTCTTAGCTACTCAAGAAATAATTAAATGAAAACATGATATCAGGAAATTCTTCAAAAACACATCTCATTGTATATTCACAATTAATATAGGTTAGAATATAAACACAAAAATAAGTTCCATCCGTTTTTCTACTAAATAAAATAATGTTGATATTCATTTGGTGAGTAGATATAAATATAATAGTAGTCAATTTTTTTTAATCAAGTTATGAAGTTTTTTTTTAAGTTTTCAAGATTCTTTATATGCATAAAGTAATACTAAAAAGAAAATAATATGTTCAATCTATTTGAAAATTTATAGAAAAGGCTAACGGACAAGATATATATGCTTCATTAACGCTTAATTTTTTCCTTCAAAAGACAATAGAAATATTAAATATCTTAATGAGTATGGAGCAATGAAAAAATATTTAAGTCTTACAAAATATAACTATTCTAATAATTCCTATAATCATACTTAAATACCATGAAGGCATGAACTAAGGAAACTCATATGCATGAAATTCTATTTCTTCTTCTTTTTTCTCTCAATTGAATTTTATAACGAACTATGATTCTTTTAGATATTTAATTAGTTGAAATGTGAGTGTCATATATTTGTGGTGATTTTTTTTCTTTTTCTTGTATATTTATTTTTTTATTTCTAATAATTAATTTTCTTAAGAACTTTTAGTCTTTCAGTGAAATGTACTATATTGAATTAAGGAAATTATTTTTAGGCAAACGATAAAATCTATAGGTAGATATTTCAAGTATTTTTCTTTTGGATATTTTTTGTGATTATATCATCTAATTTTTATGAATTTAATTGAGAATTTTCATTCATTAAAACATATATAAAAATTAAATTACTTCTACAATTATATATTATAATAAATCTAAAATTGCATAATAACTTAATTTCCCTTTGTGTCACTACATGATATTTTTTATTTATACTATACTATATCAAAAAATGTATAACAACTGAACTTCCTTTTGTGTCACTGTATGATATTTTTGATTTATTTGAAGAATTTTATTCCTTAGAACGAGTATGATATATGTCAAACCTCAATGTTTAATTATTATACAAAGAGATCAATGAATATTGAAATGAAATTAATCTAAAAATAAATATTATGTATAAAATACATAAAGAAGACAAAATATATCAAAAGATGTGAAGGTAGGCATACAAGTATCTTAAGATAGGCATACAAGTATCCATACATTTATTTTTGTGAAGATAAATACAATTAGATATAACATTTTAACTTTTCAAGAATGAAAAGATGTAAACTAAAAAGAGTAATAATATAAGTAAGAAAATAGACAAGAAATGTAGAGAGACAAGAGAGAATGTTTTTGTTCTTCCAAGTATATATATTCAAGTGTTTTCTAAATCTTCAAATGCATAACACATCCTCAAGACCTCTATTTATATTGTTATAAGAGGCATACAAAAAAATAGCAATAAACATGATATTAATTATTGAGAATGTGGGGAAGATTAAAGGGTGTGGAAGATAAATGAGGAGATGGTGGAGGTGTTAGTATTATTACACATAATGATGAAATTATATCTTGAAGTTATGGACATCCACATTAATCAACAAAACATTAATTATAAACAAATAATAATTATATTTAAAATGAGGAGAAAAATTAAAAACAAAAAAAAAAGAAGAGGAATGGAGGTCATAGAGAGGTGCCACATCACCTCATCTATGTTTCTCCTTTATATATATACTAGTTACAGTAGCCCGTGCTAGCACGGGCCCAACATATATTTTTATTTTTTATTTTAATTTATGTGACGTTAATAAAATTTTAACGGTCAAACAATTTTTTTGTATGTTCTTTAAATTTTAAGTTGTTGATTATTGTGGTTAATAATACTTTATATGTAATTTTCAATATTCTCTTTGTCCCAATTTATGTGTCATTGATAGAATTTCGAAAGTCAAGCAAATTTTGTATATGTCTTTTAGATTTTGAAGTTATTTAATTATAATGAGTTATAGTACATTTTACGTATATGTTACTTTTTCTATCCCAAACTATGTGACATTAGTAGAATTTTGAGAGTTAATCAAATTTTTGTATGTCCTATAAATTTTGAAGTTGCTAATTATTGTGTGATTTGTAGTACGTTTCATGTTATTTCCTCTATCCTAATTTATATGGCGCTAATAGATTTTGAGCTTCAACCAAATTTTATAGATGTCTTTATAATATTTTATGGTTTAATTACCTCTTTTTGATTTTTAATCCATTAATATACTTTCTTCACAATTATCAGTAGAGCTACCTTTCAGTGTTGATGGTTTAGCAACATACCCTTAAAAGAATAGATCAACGAAAGCTTCCTCTTATTGCTTATTGTGTGTATTATTAAGTAAAAAATATTCTAATTAATTCTACTAAAGATTCACTAATTGAATACTGAGAGAAACTAATTAATGTGAGAAAAGTACTGAAAGAAAGACTTAATCGTACTCCATCCGTCCAATAATTATTGTCTATTATACTATTTTGAAATGTCCCACAATACTTGTCCACTTTATGAAATCAATGGATAGTTTACCCCTTATCATTAATTATAGTCATTTTTCAATTATATTTTTAATACATTATATTTATTATATTTATTATATTTAAAGAATGATATAGTAATATTACTCTTTTATTTATAATTTCTTAAAAAATGTATAAAGTCAATACTGGAGAAATATTATTGGAGAGAGAATAGTTGTATCAGTCACCAAAGCAATACAACTAAGTAGTAATAAGTGGGGCCCATGTTTTCAGAAAATTGTGCGAATTATTTGTAATTTTAAGGGGACAAACTAGTCCAATAGATACAAAAAATGAAATGCAATTGCACTACTCTTTTAACTAGCTAATTGAATTACATTTTTCATGTGAAATTACAAAAGTAACATCTGAGGATTTTTTTGTCAATTCCCATAAACGGGAAGCTCCTCACATTCACTCTTATTAATAGTAGTAATATAATAATTTTCAAAGTTAAATTAGATTGTATTAATTTGATATTTTAAACAAAAAATTTAAATATGCAAAATCTATACAAAAAGTACTATAAATTGTAATTTTTTGCATATGAATATGATGAAAAATCACATTGTAAAATATTAGTTAAAATTCTTATAGTTTGACTCTAAAAAGGAAATCATAACAATTAAAAGTGTATAGAGAGAGTAATAAATAGGTAATTAAATTTCAAGAAGTTTAAAATAAAAGGTTGAAAAAAAGAATTAGATAGACAACATATATTGAAAATTGAAAACATTGGGCCCAAATGAGGTCTAACTTTTCGGCAAATAAAATAATAGGTAATTAATGGTGTTAAATTGTCCAATAATTTAAATTTTAAAGGTACAACCATAAAAGAAGAATGTACAACACTATCTACGCAGATAGCATCCAACACTTATCATGTGCTAAGTAGTAGATATTCCCACTTATTATATATAGTAATATATATATATATATATATATATATATATATATATAATAAATGATTAACACTTAAATGTCCCTTTGTATATTTTAATTAATTTACCCCTTTGCTAGCAAAATGTTAGTAAGTACGTAGATCTATATTAAATGCACCAAATACTTGTTGATTATGTAAACAAGAAAAATGAAGTACATATATTCTCTCTTCCTTTAGATATAAAGTTTAATTAAATCTTATAGTAATTTATATTGAAAAATCCTACATTGGTATCTCCCTGACAACGATGACTCCATACTCAAAAACCTCCTGCTAGAACTTGTTAGGTTGACATAGTTGCATTTTGTATACACAAGTAACTTACGAAAGAACAAGTCTTCTTTTTTTTATCCAAATAATGTCATTATTCAGAGTCAATTTCCTAAATGGTCACCCAAGTTGAGGGAATTGCCTTGAAATATCATTTATGTTTCATTTAGGACCAAAATATCACTCAACTATCACTATTTTCCTCCAAATATACTTGACACTTCAAAAGCCTCACTCTCTCCTAATTGGCATGATATGTCATTAAGAATTTTTTTTAAAATAATAGACTAATTTAATTCATCAAACTCATTTAACTAAAATAATGATCGTATTATTTTTTTTAAAAAAGAATATTAGTTTATTAAGAATAAATTTTCATACTTAAGAATCTTTTATCATAATTTAACTTTTTATTTTTTTATGTTATGAAGAATAGGTTTTTAAAACATACTATAATATCATCAATTTTGAATATTTATAAACACGTACATTCAAAAAAAATATTAATATACAAATCACTCATGAATGCTAACTTACATCAATTAATCATAAATTGTATAATGAATCAATAATATTAAAGGTCAATTAACAGTTACAATAATATTAATTGTGTACTTTGAAATTCATGCGTACCATTTTATTTTATTTTTTTGAAAAAATAGAAAGTGAATAATATCATATTTTTTATCCAAAAACAAATACTAAATACCTCAAAAGTCTTCTTCTATCCTAGTTGATATTTCATGTCATTAAATCATCATTTTAAAAAATAATAGACCTATTTAATTCATCAAACTTATGTCTCTACAAAACAAATATATACATTATATGAGAATTTATGAAGATTATTAAAAAAAAATTAAAAATCTAATTCCTTTATATATTTTTACCAAACAAAATTCAATGAAAAAACTTATTTGTGCAATTATTATCTGGTAATTTTTAAAATTCCTAAGTAAATTATTCAAAAATTTTAAGCAATTTTTTTCATAAAAGTATTCAAATAAATTTGTAAGGTTGACAAAAAAGTTGATAAGAAAGAGAAAATTATTATTTAACTTTTTTTAATTTAATTTTTATTTTTATTCTTTTATTCTATATTATATTATATTATATTTTAAATTCTCATACAATTAAACACCAATATATATTCTTATCTCATCCCAAATTCATGAAATACAAGTAATAATTAATTGAATTTCCTATTTTAATTCAATAATATACTTATTATATGAGATTAATATATTGATAAATAAAGTTTATTTTCTAATATAAATATTATTCACTTTCTATTTTCTTTTCAAAGAAAGATATTGTAAGTATATATGGATTACAAAGCACCCAATTAATTATTTTTTAATAGTTAATAGACCTTCAATATTATTGATCCATTATATAATATATGATTCATTGATGTAAGTTGACATTCATAAGTGATTTATATATCAATATTTTTTGAATATATTTGCTCATAATTATTCAAAATTGATGACATTATGGTAAGTTTTAAAAAACTATTCTTTACATCATAAAAGAATAAAAAATTTAATTATGATAAAAGATTATTAAGTATGAAAATTTCTTCTTAATAAACTAATATATATATTTTTTAGAAAATAATAAGATCATTATTTTAGTTAAATGAGTTTGATAAATTAATTAAGTCTATTATTAAAAAAAAAAGACTTTAATGACATGTCATGCCAATGGGAGAGAGTGAGACTTTTGAAGTGTCAAGTATATTTGGAGGAAAATAGTGATAGTTGAGTGATATTTTGGTCCTAAATGAAAATAAATGATATTTCAAGGCAATTCCCTAAACTTGGGTGACCATTTAGGGAATTGACTCCATTATTCATGTTCACATATATACTTAAATTTCAATATGTTTTTTCTATAAAATCATTATATATGTTTTAATAATTTAAATTTCAAAAACATTATAATTTAACTTTAGAGATTTTATTTTATCAAAATCTTGTACATTGAAATATATAGTTATGAATTTAAAATATTTTTAAAATCATATAAAAATTTCAATAACTTCTCAAATTCCATAATATAACACTTAAATAAGAAGAGTCTAGGATTTACTACCAAAAGTGGGCCCCATCTCCTTCCACTTAAATAATATTTTTCAACCTTATCATGGTAAAAGTTGAATTTATTATCCTTTTCATTTAATTTTATATGATATTATTTTTTCTATAAAATCATTATATATGTTTTAATAATTTAAATTTCAAAAACATTATAATTTAACTTTAAAGATTTTATTTTATCAAAATCTTGTACATTGAAATATATAGTTATGAATTTAAAATATTTTTAAAATCATATAAAAATTTCAATAACTTCTCAAATTCCATAATATAACACTTAAATACTACATATTATATATTAATTACTGTACTATAAATGACTTAAATACTCCATATTATCTATTACAATAATTAACAATTATTTGACGCTTTAAATTCTATCAATGCCATATAAATTAGGATAAAAAACCTAACATATAATATTTAAATATATTTAAAAATAATATAAGTAATACTATACATTACAATAATTAACAGCTTAATTATTTAAAACTTATATAAAAAATTTAATTGAGTCTCTAAATTCTATTGGTACCACATAAAATAGATTATATAATAAACATATATTGTTTGAAATTGACAAAAAAGAAACAATAAATTACAATAATTAATAAAAAAAAATTCCACTCCAAAAAACCTATCAATTAACAACATATATTGTTTGAAATTGACGAAAAAGAAACTATAAATTACAATAATTAACAAAATAAATCTCTCAACTCCAACAAATCTATCAATTAATGCCACATAAATTGGGACATGGCAAATAACATATAGTATTAAAAAATTAGGTTCAAAATGTACTAAAAAATACAATAATTAACAACTTAATATATTAAAGAGACATAAAAAAGGGTTAATATTTGAAATTCTGCATGTGCCACATAAATTAGAACAAATAGAGTAATAAATATTACTTTCAAAATTATGTTAAAAAAAAGTACTACAAATCACAATAGCTAACAATTTAAAATATTTTTAAAATCATATAAAAATTTCAATAACTTCTCAAATTCCATAATATGACATAAATTTAAAAAAAAAGTGTTATAAATCATAATAAATAGTACAATAGTTAAACTACTTTAAAAGCATTATAAATTGTAATAAATAATACAACAATTTAAATTACTTAAAATTTAACGACTAAAAATATTTTTTTAAATGTATTAAAATTTTGGTTAATTGTCAAAACTTTACATGTGCCACATAAATTGGGACATGGACAGTCACACATATTTTTTTAAAAAAATTACATTAAAAGTATTCTATCAATTAACAACATATATTGTTTGAAATTGACAAAAAAGAAACTATAAATTACAATAATTAACAAAATAAATCTCTTGACTCCAACAAATCTATCAATTAATGCCACATAAATTGGGACATGGCAAATAACAGATATTATTACAAAATTAGGTTCAAAATGTACTATAAAATACAATAATTAACGACTTAATATATTAAAGAGACATATAAAAAATAGTTAATATTTGAAATTCTGCATGTGCCACATAAATTAGAACAAATACAGTAATAAATATTATTTTCAAAATTATATAAAAAAAAAGTACTACAAATCACAATAGCTAACAATTTAAAATATTTTTAAAATCATATAAAAATTTCAATAACTTCTCAAATTCCATAATATAACACTTAAATACTACATATTATATATTAATTATACTATACTATAAATGACTTAAATACTCCATATTATCTATTACAATAATTAACAATTATTTGACACTTTAAATTCTATCAATGCCATATAAATTAGGATAAAAAACCTAACATATAATATTTAAATATATTTAAAAATAATATAAGTAATACTATACATTACAATAATTAACAGCTTAATTATTTAAAACTTATATACAAAATTTAATTGACTCTCTAAATTCTATTGGTACCACATAAAATGGATTATATGATAAACATATATTGTTTGAAATTGACGAAAAAGAAACAATAAATTACAATAATTAATAAAAAAAATAGTCGACCAAATTGACGAAAAACAAATTATAAATTACAATAATTAACAAAATAAATCTCTCGACTCCAACAAATCTATCAATTAATGCCACATAAATTGGGACATGGCGAATAACATATATTATTAAAAAATTAGGTTCAAAATGTACTATAAAATACAATAATTAACAACTTAATATATTAAAGAGACATATAAAAAAGGGTTAATATTTGAAATTCTGCATGTGCCACATAAATTAGAACAAATAGATTAATAAATATTATTTTCAAAATTATGTTAAAAAAAAGTACTACAAATCACAATAGCTAACAATTTAAAATATTTTTAAAATCATATAAAAATTTCAATAACTTCTCAAATTCCATAATATGACATAAATTTTTAAAAAAAGTGTTATAAATCATAATAAATTGTACAATATTTTAACTACTTTAAAAGTATTATAAATTGTAATAAATAATACAACAATTTAAATTACTTATTACTTAAAATTTAACAACTTAAAAATATTTTTTTAAATGTATTAAAATTTTGGTTAATTGTCAAAACTTTACATGTGCCACATAAATTGGGACATGGAGAGTCACACATATTTTTTTAAAAAAATTACATTAAAAGTATTCTATCAATTAACAACATATATTGTTTGAAATTGACGGAAAAAAAAAATTACAATAATTAACAAAATAAATCTCTCAACTCCAACAAATCTATCAATTAATGTCACATAAATTGGGACATGGCAAATAACATATATTATTAAAAATTTAGGTTCAAAATATACAATAAAATACAATAATTAACAACTTAATATATTAAAGAGACATATAAAAAATGCTTAATATTTAAAATTCTGCGTGTGCCACATAAATTAGAACAAACAGAGTAATAAATATTTTTTTCTAAATTATGTTAAAAAAAAGTACTACAAATCACAATAGCTAAAAATTTAAAATATTTTTAAAATCAGATAAAAATTTCAATAACTTCTCAAATTCCATAATATGACATAAATTAAAATAAAAAAATATATATATTTGGGCCCCGTGCTGACACGGGGTCCTGTATCTAGTATATATATATAAGACTTGATAGTACACGTTTTTTATTCTATATTTTGTTTTTTCGATTAGCCAAAAGTTATCTTGCACTACGTGAAAATAAATTGGATCCCAATTATTATTAGGTATTTTAAATATCGAACTTTCAAAGTTTAGTTTAAAATGATAAATAAAATTTCAATATAGTAAATATCGAAATCGTAATTGTGTATATTTAAAATGTTAGTTTTTAGAGACCTAAAACATACACTAAATAATAAAACCTTTGGTGTTTGGATCAAAAAAAAAAAAAAAAAAAACATTCATTAAATAATATATTTTAGTAGTATATGATTTGTATTGAATCACGATCTAAACTCACATGCATGTACGTTTTATTTTTTCTCTATAAATAGCACTTTACTATTCCAAAGTTTCCAACCAAAAAAAAACAAATCATTCTTCATAATTATGGCTTCTCTTTTTCTATCCAAATTTTCTTTCTTTCCTTTACTAATAATAATAACTTTATTTTTTCACTCTTCTCATTGTGATGTCCTAACAAAATGTCGCATCACATCACTTTTCCAGTTCGGCGATTCTATTGCCGATGCTGGAAACGTGATCCGCATACCTGGTGCCGTCATATCGGCCCAGGCTTGGGGTCTACCTTATGGTGAAACCTTTTTTCATAAACCTACTGGACGTTTTTCTGATGGTCGTATTATTGCTGATTACATTGCCTCTGCTCTCAATCTCCCATTCCTCAATCCTTACATGGACAAATCAGGTGTTTCCTTTAGTCAAGGTGCTAATTTCGCCGTTGCTGGTGCAACGGCGATGAATAACTCTTTTTTGGCGGAGAGGGGCATTGGATTTGTCCCGTTCAACGTTCCTCTCCCCAGTCAATTAGAGTGGTTTAAATCTCACCTCCAGTCAACATATGGGTCCAAGTGTGCTAGAACTCTACGAAACTCTCTTGTAGTATTGGGAGAGTTTGGTGGAGTTGATTATTGGAATGCTTTAGCGGGAAATAAACCTGAACCTGAGGTACGTACATATGTACCTTTAATTATTGATGGCATTATGAGTGCCATCAAAGAGGTGATCCAATTAGGATCAACTCGCATTTTGGTTCCAGGAGTTTTCCCTTTTGGGTGTCTATCAGCATACCTAACAAGATTTCCTGACACGAATCCAAATGCTTACGATCAATTTGGTTGTTTGAAATTTTATAATAGTTTCGCTACGTACCACAATACTGAGCTAAAGAAGGCTCTAGAAAATCTACAATGTGAGTTCCCACGTGTTAAAATTGTCTATGGGGATTACTATGGTGGGTTCAGACTTATTTTTCGATATGCATCTTGGTTGGGATTTAATCCAAATACATTGGTATCGGCATGTTGTGGAAGTGGAGGACGATACAATACAGCCGGGGGATGTGGGACACCTAGTACCAATGTATGTCCTAACCCGTCCCAATACGTCAATTGGGACGGGCTTCATCTGACAGATGAAGCTTATCATCGTATTTCTAACGTTGTTATCAACAATATGCTTCCAAAATTTGGGTGTTACGGACTTGGAAATTCGAGTGTAATGTCTAGTTATTGAGTTTTGAAGGTTTTTCTTTAGTTTGGGTGTTTTTCATGATTTTCTTTGTATTTGGGTTTTGTTGATTTTGATGAAATGTGTTACGTTGTAGTTGAAATAAATATGAATAAAAGAATTATTATTATTGTTGTGTCGCAATTCGAGTTAATTTTTACGTATGAGATAATAATTAAACTTTATTCATAATGACAATAAAGTTATAAAATGAATCTAATAACTTTTATCGCAACATAATAACTAGATTTTACTTGTTGTAACGATATAATACATAAACGTACCCTTAATTTAGTTTCATTTGGTATTTGTGCGCTCCAACTTTGAAAGTAGACACTTAAACTTGTATAGAATTTCTATAAGTAGACACACGCGTCCTACATAACAATTATCGTTCTACATGACATCCAACATGTTTATTTCACGTAGGACTTATGTGTTTACTTATTCAATTTTATAGAAGTTTAAATATACCTGTATTTATAGTAGGGGTGTACATAACCGGGTTGGTTCGGGTTTTTTAATTATCAAACCAAACCAAACTAATAAAACTCGAGTTTTTTCGGGGTTTTCAACCTCGGGTTGGTTCGGATTTTTCAAATACCAAATCAAACCATTGTGTTGAATTTTTAAATTTTTAAATCAAACCAAACTAATAAACCTTGAATTTTTTCAGGTTTTTGGATTTTTCCGATAAAGTATGCATACAAACATATAATTAACTTGTGCTCCAAATATTTCTTTAGTCCAACCAAAATACAACTATCTAAGGTGTTCCTTAAGAAAATAACACAAAATATGAGATGAATGATGACACTAAAATATTCAATAAAAATAATAATAAAATCATCATATAAAATAAATATTGCAAAGTCATAATGAAAATGATCATAATTTAAAAGTACTAAATCATGCTAAAATAAGTCTAATAATTATGGTTACATGATTAAACATTAAAGAAAAATTAAAATTAGATTATTTTAAATGTCTAAACCAATGTAAAACTAAAGAACAAATATTCAACATTATTGTCATTCTTAGTGTTGAATTAATTTATTTTGTTAGCATAGTATTGATTTGATTTCGAATTGAGCTTTATTAGAGTTACTAATATCTATGGACTATAACCATTATTGGACCATTCAAAATTCTAAGTCTCAAAATAAAAGATAAAAATTATGAAAACGTATAAGTAATATTTAGAAATTACATCAAAGTAAATACTTTTATGTATAAAATAAATTTTAAAAATTATATATATAATGTCGGGTTGGTTTGGTCTCGATTTGACTTTTTTTAGTTAAAACCAAACCAACCCAAGTATAGTCGGATTATTTTTTCAACACCAAACCAAGTCAAACCAAACCGTTAGTCGGATTTTTTTTTTATTTGCGATTTGATTCGATTTTCGATTCAATTTTGTACACCCCTAATTTATAGTTTCTAGATTTTCTTTTTTTGTTTTAGGATGTAGGTGGGTATTTTATTTGGGTTTTTGTGACTATGATGAGATGTGTCACGTGTGCTGTCTTCTCCATCTTAGGTGGGGATAAACAAAAAATAAATAAAGAATAATTATTGTTGCAGATAATACTTAAACTCTCATTTATTCAGGTTAATAATTAAACCTTATCCACTAAAAATGATTTTTTATCATATTAAAATTACCTACCATAACATCAAAATTACAAATATTAGTTGGAAACCCCTTTGATATGATCAAATATGAGTTGTATATCTACAAATAGACCAAAATCAATTATTTTCTTGACAACTCAAATTCCTCATAAAGCATTTGAGCTAAGATTGTTCATGGCATGAGAAATTTGGAGGAAATGAGAAATTAAGTAAATATATAGGGGCCTAAAATGAAAATGCAAAGACTCTACTAGCAAAAACACTACCTTTTACTAAGATATAAGAAAAAAAATAATACAAGCTTGAGTTATGCAATGTTGGTGGGAGAAAATAAATATTCAATGACCGGTGAAATTAGTTAAGGTGCACACAAGCCAGCACAAACACATCGACAATAATATTGGGATTAACATGAAGTGATGAAGATGTTTGTTGATGTTCATCTAATCAGGCATATTAATGGTTGCAAAAACTATGCCAAATGATATGATGAATAGATGACCATCAACAAACAAATTCATAACTACACAATTTTAGCATATATATATATATATATATACCTATATATACATGTAATTGCTCCATCTAAGCCGAGGGTTTTTCAGAAACAACACCTCTACCTCCACAAGGTAGTAATAAGGTCTGTGTATATTCTACCCTCCCCAGATCTCATTTGTGGAATTTTAATGAATATGTTATTGTGGTATATACCTATATTTACACAAGAGCTTGAATAATATTGTAAGAAGAAACTAAGAAGATAGCAAATTGACAATGTTTTGTTGTAAGTTGTATGACTATTAATATATGCTCAGAATATCCATATTCTATGAGAAGTATATGCCTTGAGAATATACCTTACTTGTCCTCTATAAATTTGGGGTTTCTATTATTGGTGGGTGGGTATTTAGAGTATTGTCTTCATACATATTTTCAATGATGAAAGGGAGATATTTAAACTTGTAATATCGAAACGGTGTGGCCTAGCTATTAATGAAGTGAATGAATTATGAGTGATCGTGATTCAAATCTCAGCAGAAACAAAAAAAACGCACAAGTTCTTCACATGTGTTAACATTGATTGACAAAGTTACTTGATACATGTAGTAAGAGGTGATAGGTATCCGATGGAATATTGAGGTATGTGCAAGCTGACGACCCTAAATATATCACTAGTTATAAAAGACTGAAATTGTAATCCAACCAAACAAAATTAGCATATGCTTTTTATTGGGGGTGTTTCAGAAACAGACGTTCTACCTTCACGAGGTAGGGTAAAGTCTAAGTACACTCTACCCTCTCTAGACCCATATATGGAGTGGAGTAAATAGCTTTTCTTCCTTTCAAACCTTTCACCCAATTTAGATACCAATCAATCAATTATACCACAATATTACAATATACAAGTATCTAACTTGACTAGAGTATAAGTGTAATAATAACAACTAGAACTTCATCTAACCAACAACTCCTCCAATGGGAGCTTCACATGGTCGGTCTCAAGTTCGAATGCAGTAGGTTGACAGTCAGCTTAAAGATAGAACCATGGCGACAAATCTCACCTTATAATACAATACAATGAAATGGCGTATACAAGGACCAAGCAACATTATTAAACTCAACAGCACGAACATGTTCGATCATCATAGGAATCGTTGAGCATGTCATCGTGAGAAGACAATGATCGAAGGAGCCAATTGAAGAAGCCCACTCTAGTTTCTTCCCCCAATCTCTGAGATGAGTATTCCACCAACACATTCCAAAGCTCCCCTGCAGTCCACTTATGTGAAACAATCCATTGAATCACCTAGACCAAGTTTTCAACAAAGAAATGTCACACGCGGATATAAGCTTCCAAGACTTTCAGAAACTATAACAAATTAAAGACAGAAATATCAATCGGCAAACGTCCTTAGGATTAAACATATCAGTTCAAAGTCGAATGAAACTTCGCACCAGACACATTATAGAATAATTAACAGACAGAAAGTACCTGCTCCAGCATCTGCAATGCTTCCAGTCCAAATGTATAATACAAGATGAAAGGTCTCATTGCCTGTAGGAGATGCAAGGAGATAAAATTTTAATGTAAAAAAGAAGAAGAAGATGTTCAAAGTGAAATGAACATCTAAAAGAAGATATTTGATATTTTGACATTTTACTGCCTCCATCTCTGTCTATAAGACATCATTTTCCCTTTCCGAAAGCTTTTAAACGTCTAACACAATTTACAAGTAGCAATAAAGCACAGACCATTACAATTTACAAGTATCAAGAATTCAAAGATTATTAACCTCAAGTTAAAAACTAGACATAATACATAACCAGTCACTCAAACGGCCTCATATGGCAAATAAACACAACAACTTTGAGTATGCATATCTAGACACCTCAACTCATCTCCATTGTGACAATTGAACACTCCAACTTACAAAATGATCTTCCGAACACCTCCAAAATTTATGTGACACGTCAGCGACAGTTGTCCATGAGACACAGTGGGGACGAGTTGGGGTGTTAAGTAGTTAGTTGAGACCAAGATGAGATGTTTAGATGTGCACTCTCAAAGTTGAAGTGGTTACATGAAGTTTGAGTGTCTGTTTATGTATTATGCCTAAAAACTACGATGCGACTCAAAAGGAGAGAGAAAGAGAATGCGCCTAGACATTGAAAAAAAAGCACTAAGTACATTTATCCCCTAAAAAAAAGGCAACTGCTCTGTGCCTCACATGAGCCAATACTTCCCGTACAAAAATGCAGGAAAATGTCCAAGGAGAATGAACAACCTGAGATGCAGCAATCCATTGAAGCATAGCTTTAAGTTGAGGATCTCCTCCAAAAGCACCACAACCCCAATTTCCGGTCACAACACCAATTTCATGCTGAATATTGTCTAAAGGTTGATACTTGTGCCCCTCGTGATTTCTGGCTAACTGATTCCCTGATGTTCCCACGGTTGCTTGAGATGAAGTTGAAGTATGACCAAGTGACTATCGGAGACAATTAAGATCATGAAAAAATTGAAATACCTATAGAGATATGGGAAAGGGGAGAAAAAGGAAATAACAAAATGAGGGAGATTTAGAATATGACAAAAGGAAATCCCACCAGAAGATGAACAATGGACCTTCCACCGGTGGCATTAACAGTTTGATCATCTTTGAAAAGCTGTTGATACTGATGACTCTTGCATTGATCCATGAAGCCACAAAACGCTTTGTTAATCTCCCTGCACAACATATTCAACTTATCATCAATAAATAAATACAACTACCAAGCATTTTTGCTATAAATACAAAAGGTCCATCGTTAATCGACCAATAATAGTTAGAATTTCAAATGTCAAAATGTCTCACCCTCAGTGCAGAAGATGCTAACCTATCAATTCAACATACAGCCTCACATGAAAAGGGAAGAAAAAAAATACTTCTTTACCATCTCAAAGCGACTTCTTCTCATTTTATCATCAACATGTGTTATTTGCACTTTTTGCTAAATAATGTCAATTTTTTTCTTGTCTATCTTGTGAGATCGCACATCCATGTTAGCATCCACATCTCTGTGACACTAATCTTGTGGAAGTCCAACATATCCTCAAAATGAGTGTCTTAGAGATGGATGTGTAGTCAGTCATATAAGAATAGACAAGATTGTACCTTTAGAGGGTTATATGACAAAAATATCCACTTTTACTTTTTTATTTACTTGGTATCAAAGAAGGCAGAGATTCCGGGTTCAACTCACCTCCATCAATTATTAAAAGAAGTTTCACGTGCTTGACCATGAAAATAATCATATCTGCATGTGAGGGGAAATATTGAAGATATAATAAAATAAACAAAAGTGTACTGTCTCTAACAGCTTACTTCTAGATGAGGTGGCCACAGTTCAACATTATCTCATGAAAGAATGAAACATATTGAAGTATATTGTCATTTCATTCTAACAAAAGGTCAAGTCAAGGTGCACTGCGACAAGTTTTGTCAATTGATCAGTTTACAGATATTCTTACAAGGTCACTCTGTAGCTCCAGAATTGAGTATATTTGTAGATATTCTTGCAAGGTCACTCTGTAGCTCCAGAATAGAGTATATTTGTGGCAAAGAGGAGCATACAACGTGTACAGATTTATTAACAGATGTAAAACAGAACCTAATTGTACCTAAAGAATAATCAAATACTTACTGGGTTCAGTATCATCTGTTTAAGGACCAACAAACTTCACGAAAGAATTATATTCCTTATAAGAATTTCAAAAGAGTACGGAAACTTGTGTACCTTAGAAGGCCTTCAAGTCGGTATTGGCTCTTTCCTGGGCAGCACAGTGCATCTATTGCAACTATCCTAGTCTTACGCCTTCCAAGAACATCAATGTCCTTTTTGTCGACATAGTCACCATTAAACCGGAATGAAGAGGCATACCTTCACCAGTTGAAAGACGTGAAATAAGTGGAATTACAGTTGAAGGCCCAAAATGTCAGCAAAAGATTTCCATGTAATTATAGCTTCAACAAATTAGCAAAAGCCCTATTTGTTCCAAGTTAACTTAGTAATGTGTTGCAAATACGCAATTGATTCTCTATCTAAACTCACCCGGTATAACTTGAAAACCTTTCCGTACCAACAATTTCTATCGCTTCATTGTCTGCCATGCACGGCAGGAAAAGCATGCCAGCGATTAACTCTGGATTGATCATAAATCGAATTTCTTCCTAAAAGGAAAACTACCTATTAGATATTATCTTTGAACATATACACTCGAACAATCAATTGGGGCTTTGTGTATAAGATGTAACTCTTTATTGGGGTTGAGAAAATCCAGTCCTCATTAGAAAATCTATAAAAGTCTCATTTTTAACTAAAACATGTGCAGGTCTAGCTGAGAGACTCTTAAGTTGTTTTGGAATAAGTGTGACATTCAGAGAACTCCTAATATAACTAACTGTAACTTAGTTTGGAACAGAGTTATAGTAGATTGATTGATTAAAGATAGAGGTGTTGAAAAAATCAAAAAACCACACCAAACAGGAACCCAAACCAAACCTACTTGATAAATAGATATATTCTTCAGTTTGGTTTGGCATTAAATTTAAAAAACCAACAATATTTGGTTTGTTGGTATTTAAAAGAAACTGACTGAACTGACAAAAAAGCGGAACTGATAAATTTGTACAATCTGTGGTTTGATTTATATATCTAATAAACCAACTTAGTTGGTTTAGTTACTTTGCAAGTTAAATCCGAGCCAAAACAAACTGCAAACACCTTATTAAAAACGCGAAGATGCAAGTGGATCATTTTACCCGTCACTACAAAAGACAAAGTTTTGGTTGTAAGCAACAAAATGATAATGGCGATGGGATTCTGAATGTCGAAAATTAACAGACAGTATATCAGTTCTCTTTTTCATCAAAACAAAAACATAGGGAGGCTTTTATGCAGTGCATTCACTTTAGGAATTAGACGAAAATCTCCAACTTTTAACTTCAAAGGCAAAAAGTGTGGTGCATTGTGGCAAATGAAGGACAAAAGCAACTTGTTCGATGAATTACTTTGAAAATTTCTTAATAATGGAAAATAATGGCTAATGGTTAGATTCAAAAATATGAAAACGGAAAGAAAAATGTCCAGAAAAGAACCTGCACACAGCCCCTAACGAGAGCACCACCTCCTAAATACATGTTAGCAAAATCAACTTCAATAGCTTCACGTGATTGATCTTCAATTAATCCGGAAACGGAAATCTAAAAAGAAACAGAATGATATCATGGCGTGTGAAAAAAAAGAGACTTATGATAACTGGATTGGGATTTACAGTTTCACTTCTTACCTCAAAATGGCAAAGGGAAATATTGGACTGGCTCCATAATTTTTCCTTTGGATAGGGAATACAAGATGGACTATATTCTAAAGAAAGAACCTTTCGCTCAAACGACACAAAGCCCACGGGTATAGATGAACATATCCTCCCAAAATAGTGAACAATGCACTTCAATTTATTTTTGAATGCTTCTTCATAATGATCATGTAGACACCTGAAAAACATGTACGTCAGCACATGAACTCCATTGATTCAATTTAGACAGTTCGAGATATTTAAAGACCACAGTGCAACTATGAAAGAGTACAAAATAATCGATCTGTTCTTATTCTTCAACTCTGTATAACTCATTCTGGTTTACAGTCGTACATAACAATTATTCAATTAAGAACTTACAATCTAATTATCAACCTAATGAAACTATTTATCTAAACCGTATCCTAAGATAGAGAAGTTATGTCAAGTTCTCAGATTATAACAACTCATATAGAGATATGAACAGAAAAACAAGCATAGATGCAATAATCATATCAGACAGTTCATGAAACATATGCAAATAAGTGATCGAAGTTGATCATTGGAAGATGTTTGGCACCTCTATGACTGGTAGGAAATAGACAAAACAACGCGCATGCAAGAAGAGCACCGATTAATTCCTGGAAAAGAATATTGAAAACCATGAAAATTAATGCTACAGATACTTGTTACAACATCGAATAATCAAATTCTGCTGCAGAAATCAGTTAAAGGGGTAAAAGAGGTATGAAACAAATTTATTGTGGAGTATCCCATACGAAATGAACTCATTTGGGTGTATTCGGTACAGGAAGAAATCTAGAACGGGAAGCTAATTGCTTTAAAGAAGGATAGCTCTTTCCTGCCTGCATATTGGCCACAACCACACCAACCCGCAGTGGCAGAGCCAGAGTTTTACTAAGGAGTGTCACAATATAAAAACCAGCCACACATAAAAAATAAGGAGAGTTATCATATAGTATATATATATACATAAAATTCTAAACTACTACCTGACTAAGAAAGACAATGCCAGACTCTTGTGATTCCAACAAGCGAAGACCGGTTTTAACTCCTTTCAAAACTCCATCATCAGCATTCTCATAATGAGTTTCTAGCAATGAAGGCAATCTCAAAAGCAAGTTAGCCAATTGTGGCACCACTTCTTCGAACCATTTTGCAGCTTCATCCCTAGGAAGCAACTGCACAAACAATCCAGCATTTTGTAGACAACCGCATCAGATCAAACTTTTTTTTCATAATAGACCAGTAGCTTGTTCGACCAAGTTTCTGGGAAGTCAAAAGTGTTTATTTTAGAGAATTGAGGTTTTTGGAAAAATTAATACTCATTCTCCCTCTATTTAAATTTGTTTGGCTTTATTCAGAGTGCAGAGGCAAACGAAATTCGGGCATAGAAACTTCAATTTATTTGAAAACTATATATAAAGTATTATAAATCACGATAATAAAAACAGAAACTTTTTCACAACCTATTAACAATGATCAAGCACAAATTATTGCTCTAATATTATCAAAAATGTTTTTCAAACTAATTATCTAAACGCAAACTACTACTGTACTTTTAGCAAAAAAGATTGAAATTTGTGCTACGATAATACAATATATGTGTTCATGAACAGAGAATTAGGGAAAAAGAAGTTTACATCATCGAAGAACAGAGCAAAACCTTGAGAAGCAGAAGTATCAATTGAAAAATCGTGGAGGGAGAGAGAGTTTCGAATATCGGAAACGGCGATGAAGAGGACTTCGCCGGAGTCAATTTTGCTGTGATGAGGGCCTTTCGAGAGATCGGTAAGTGCTTCAGCTACCGGCGCCGGCCAAAAAAGTGAAGATGATCGGAGTGAAAAGGGTAAAAATGGAAGAATTGACTTCAAGTCTTCTCTCTTCTCCATTAGAAGAAGACTCTTTCTCTCCTGCAGTTACACAGTTCGTTATATGTATCCTTTTTTTTTCCTTTGTTACATATTATCACATATTTATATTTAACGAAAAAAATCAATTAATTATTTTATAAAATGAGTCAATTAAACTTGACGAAATATTTATTTTAAAACATATTAAAAAGAAAATAAATAATACGGAGATATAAATTAGAAACGCTACTGTTACCAAAACCCAACTGGAAGAAGAAAGTCAACTTACAGTCCGAGAAGATAAAAATGGCGGCTTCAGCTTTTGGACAGTGCAATCTTCTTCCTCGTACAGCATCTGTGAATCCTCAGCAGTCTCATCGTCAGCTCTACAGTTTGTCTTTCCATAGACAAACTGTAAATTCTTCACCTCCTGCACTGTCATTCACTCAATCTATAGGTTAATATTATTTCTTTCGTTTATCGATTTCGATTCGATTTGATTTGAATTTGTTTGGTTTTAATTTGGGGATTTTTTTTTAAAAAAAATTGCATTTGATTAGGTTTCGGGTCTGCAATTGAGAGACATTGTGTGGATCGAAACGGGTCGGATTTGATTAAAACAGATGCTGTTCGTCAGTTGAACGGTTCAGTTATCTCTGCTAAGGGCCATCGGTTTGCAATTGTCAGTTTTCTCTCTTTTTAATCTATTTTCTGTTTGATTGCTCGGACTCTCCAAATATGTTGCTGTACTCGTGTCGGATCATCTAAAAAATGTCATTTTTTTAAGATTTGAGCAACAGCTCAATACAATACTCTTAGCATTTCATTTAATAGGGTGATAAGAAATGAAGTATTCTCCCTTAGACCCGATTTATGTGATGTAGCTTAATCTGACACGACTTTTATAACTTGACGTCTATAATAAGTTATAGATGCTTGTGTAGCTATAAATATGTCATTCTTTTTGGGACTGAGACAAAGGGAGTAGCTTTTTTCTTACATATGGTTGTGATTTAGTAGACAAGGAATTTAAGAAATGGAAAAAAAGTTGAGATGGATTTAAATTATGTATACTGATAGTGTAGAAGTGATTGATTAAAACACATCTTGTTTTATGACATGACTTGTTGGACCTCACTTAATATAAAAGTTAGTTTTTTTTAATACAAGAAAGAAAGATACTTGGAATATTTTTAGCTTATATATTAGAGGTCTTCCGTCGTCTCTTTAACTTCACTTCTAGTCAAACAGTGTCACATAAAATAGAACATAGGACATAGGACGGAGGAATAAACATACTAAAAGTACCTTAGTATATGGTGGTTATCATGCTTTGTTAATTCCAATAATAGCATGTCAATTGTCACTAAGGGCAACCTGAAATGTTAAAAAAGAAAAGAGTATTCAAGAACAGAAGTATGCCAATCATTTTGGAATAGATTAAAAAGGAAAAAGTGTCAAGTAAATGGAAAAGGGAATTGTAGTTTAAAGTAGTGATTTTTAATTGCGGGATTTAATAGTTCCATTTGAAGAAATTGTGAAAGTCAATTGATACAATTTGGGTTTGGTCTGTAGTTCTGTTATGTTTTTGGTTTTACTTGAAGTCATATAGAAGTTGAGTTCATTTCATTGGCAATGTTTCTAATAGAGTGTTATTGGAACTGACTGACCATCTGCTGGTTCTAAAGGTGGTTGCACGTTTTAATGATCTGATCACCAAGAAGCTTTTGGAGGGAGCTTTGGAGACTTTCAAGAATTACTCGGTTAGAGAGGAAGATATTGATGTATGTTTTCTATATCTAATTCTCCCTTCCTCCAAAACCTGTATTTTCTCTTAAACTTGATGCAATTACTACAGAAGGTCCGCTTGCCATGAAAAATCTAAATGAGAGATTGATTGCTACATAATACCCCTCTATGACACGCTATACTAGAGCATAAAGATCTACTATGGGATAAATGGCACTTCTAAGTTCTATGTTATGGAGAATGTTGTATCAGTAGATCGAAAACAGAATAAGGCGTGGTGGGAAGTTGTCTCTTCCATTTCATGGCGTCATCTAGTTTTTTCCTCATAATGCAGGTTGTGTGGGTTCCTGGTTGTTTTGAAATCGGCGTGACTGCACAGCTTCTTGGAAAGTCACAGAAATATCAAGCAATACTCTGCATTGGGGCTGTGGTAAGCTCACTTCCAAACATAAGTTTACCTTGGTAGTTTTTCCTCCTACATTATTTGCCTACTCCAATTCTGTTTCATTTGATGATATCTTTTGTATTGTGTATGGAAATATGGATGATTATGGTAAGATGCTTAAGTTATTCTTTTGGTTTATTCTGTTTTGGCTTGTCTTATGTGTTTATCATTGTGCGTGAACTGATCTTTTGAGTTACGGAAGGGGAAGCAGCTTAGAGTATGATGAGAAGCATTAACTGTGTCTTTTGTTCCTGTTGAGAAAACTGGCATTTAGTTGTGATCCTCTTCCTTCAACAATGGAAGTATAAAGCTGAACAAATAAAACTCAAGCACGGCAGACAAATTGACTAGGCTATTTTGATAGATAGGCAAAATTATTAAATGAAAGAATCTATTGAACTTTAGATTCCTTACTGAAGATACAAGTCATTTGATGGACATCTTTAACTAATTCACATTGATGTGAGGGAGGGAAAAATCTGTGGATTTAGGTCAGTGTCTTCTAATTTTTCTTTGTTGGACTGGTCAAACGTTTAGTTGTTTTAGTTGGACATAGTAGGGGAGGCATGCGTGAATTTCAGTGCCTTATTGTGAAGTAACCTCATCTGAACATACTGATAAACACTATAGTATTTTTGCCCTGGTGGATTTCTTTCTCAGTTAATAAATATCTGGAAAGGAAAAGGTAATATAAAGCTAAAACTCTGTGCATTTCAAACCCGAAGAAAGAAAAAATCCATCACAGGCAAGAGATTGAAGTGCCTTCTATGTCGGTACTTGTTTCTGTAAATCAAATAGGCACCTTTCTGCTTTTCCCTATGTCCAAATCATAACCTAATATTTCCTTTCTTCTTGTTGGTGATGTGTATTATTGTCTTTAATTTAACTTTTTTGCTTTGTGGCTAGTAGATCAGAGGTGATACATCTCACTATGATGCAGTCGTTAATGCGGCCACATCTGGAGTACTTTCAGCAGGTCTAAATTCAGGTGAGATACTCCATTATAATCCACATGAGCAATAATAAGTATGCTAATATTTAATCTTTTTGCAACTCTTCAGTATTATTGATAGATAAGATTTTGGAACATTGTTTAAACTTTGAATGTAATAGCTGGAATTAAATATGATGGTTGAAATAGAGGATTGTTATGGGACCATCATCCAACAAAGTGAAAGGCAAGCTCTACAAAGTGTTGTGAGACTAAACATGTAATATGGGGTTGTTAGGCTTCTAAAGTCCTAACATATTCACAGGATGAATTTGTTAATCTGGATGTTTGGACATACAAGATTGATAAGATTAGAAATGATAACCGACAGAAGGTGTAAGTACACATGAAAGATGAAAAGAAGGGTCGTTGAAGACTACTTATGTCTTAAACAGTCGTCTTAGATGGTTAAGCTGTGTCGGACACTCAGGCATAGTACAACAACTTGAAGATCCTATGTTAGAATCCTAGTTAAAAACTGTGTGAGTTCATTTGCTCTAGTCCTGGTGTCATATTTACTCGATGGTTGTGCTTCTGAGCCGTATAATAGGATTTCCAATGAATTTATCAAGGTACAAGGTGGTTTGATTACCTCTGTTATAAAAAACTACATCTTCTGTCATTATATGCTATTTTCAGTTCAATTTTTTCAATTGGCTGGCCAAACTAAAATCTCCCTTATGTAATGAGTTGCAGGTACTCCTTGCATATTTGGTGTTTTGACATGTGATACCTTAGAGCAGGTAAGCAATTAGCTGTTATACATGTGTTGATGTTCTATCTTCTTTGTCCATTGTATAAATAGTGGTTGGAATAAAGAATTCACCGACAGTATAATCTACATCAGCTGAGAGGTTATACCTTGTAGCTTTGTACAGCGAGATAGTCATTGTTGTTTCATGTACTTTAACAGAGATTTGATAGTGGCTGTTAGTTTTTATGGATTTGTGTAACATATACTCTCCTTGGAACTAAATTTGCAATATTCTTCTTGGCTGTGTGAATCTATCTTGCTCATGTATGCTAACCAACATCGTAATATAATGCAGGCTTTCAATCGCGTTGGTGGGAAGTCTGGGAATAAAGGCTCCGAAACAGCATTGACAGCTGTAAGTTGCCTGTGATTGTGTGACAATTAGATTTTATCCTCAAAACAAGTTCAATAGTGTCTGATTCTGCTCAAATTTGTCTGCCTTAATATGTGATTCAAAGGCTCTGACTAATATAATTTATGCATTTGGGAACTTATGAGTCATTAATTGTTGAAACTTAAACATCAATAACTTAGATTCAGTGTTCTGTTTGCAATAAGTGACTGATCTTGAATGCATATATTGTGTTTAACGTTTCAGATTGAGATGGCATCTTTGTTTGAGCACCACCTAAAGCCTTCAGAGTAGACGATCCTTCTTATCGCAACAAGGTTCTGGATTTTCACCTTTAAACAGAATCTCACTCGCATTACCATCCCAACTAGTTACTCCGACTAATAAGGTTAGACATCCGATTTGAAACTGAGCTACGAAGGAGGGGGGGGAGGGGGGAGTTTCCTCCACTGCTCGGTTTCCTTCCTCATCTACTTGTTGATGCTGGATGTAAACATTCTTGTAAAAGCTGCACTTGTATGAGAAAATGTTGCACTTTGTATCAAGTTCTGAGTTTTGGATAATAGTACTCTTTTAAGTATTGAGTTTTGGACTTCAAATTGGTTCTATGTGAATTGGAACTTCAAAATTGATTAGTTCTCTCCCACCTCCTATCCAAAATAGGAAAAAGAAGTAAAAAAAAAACAAAAATGGCGAAGTCAATACTGAACAAGTAAAAATATATTGAGGGAGTGTTGAATAAATTTTACGAAAAATCTTTTTATGGTATGTATCATACTGCTGTAGGTTGATTATAACGATCTTTCCATAGTGTGTGCTAAAACTTGATTTATCAAGGTTAGTATATACTTCCTCCGTTTCAATTTGTTTGTCTTACTTTCCTTTTATCCGTTTGAAAAAAGAATGTCTCCTCCCTTTATGGCTACTTTTTAATTTCAATTTTCTACTTGACATGTTTAAGGCCACAAGAATAAAAGATATTTCGGTACATTCTACATATCTTTAATTTCATATCACAAAATTTTTAAAAAAAATTGTTTTCTTAAACTTCGTGTCAAGTCAAAATCAGACAAATAAATTGAAACATATGGAGTAAAAGAGTTTCTACATAAAGATGGTAAAAGATCAACTTGCCCTTGGAACTAATGGTTCAAAATTGATAATTTGTGTATAGGATAGACTATGACAATTATAAAACAAGTTACTCATAATTCAAACAAATATATCAATCAATTGCATCTGGAAATTTAAGGTGCAAACTATAACTTGTCTGATCCTAAGCGTTATATCCACAAATGTTCATAAATAATTGACAATATTTTTTTAAAAAGGAAAAATTCAAAATCTTAGATTACAAAAGCCTATATAGCTATTTCAATCATAGCTTAAATCACCTATTAAAATTATAACTACTGTCTCTATCTAACTGTTAAATACACAAATAAATACAGATCATATGTGAAAAGAGTTGAGATAACAAATATATACTAACAATACAAAGATTAGTGGTGAGACTTGGTATTTGGGACAAAAATATTCAAAAAAAAAAAAGTTCATCTACCTGTGAAAAGAGAATTCTGCAGGCAACTCCGATGAAGGCGTTCGACGTTCTCTTAGTTCCAAGCCTCTCTCTAGACATAGTATATCATGCCTACTTCAATAAGACTAATGTGAGGAATGTTAAGTGCAACAGCTGAAGCTCTGCAGTTCTTGCGCAGAAATGAATATGCAACGTCAATGACAAATTTCTTCCAGCAAGAAGACGATCTACGTGCCTTCACGTATGAGTGTCCCATTATATATGCAACCCCTGCCTCCTTTGCCTGAACCAAATCTATAAGCTCGTCCCGAACTTCAGGATCCATGCCAGAGTTCTCTGGTAAGTTGAACCTGACTCGTCGTTTCCTGTTTTCATGGTTCCCATCATCGTAAGAAGATCTTACACTTTGAAGTGTCAGTGACTTACTGCTTTGAATGGTGGAACATGTTTCAAAATCCTCATCATCTATGATAAATGGTGAGTGTGACTGTAGATTTGTGCTTATAACTGCCATCCTACCATCAAGTGATGAACTATCAGGGCTCGATAATTGTGGTTCCACAGCTTCCATTTGGATGAACTCTGCTAGACTTTGGATGAGAAGGTCCTCAAAGTTCCCAGTATCTTGCTGTGCGTCCTTGTAACCATAACGAACAATGCAACGATACATGCGATATGGTTTTGGGCCAACACGACCAATGAGGAAGCGTTCATCGGATGAGACATAAGGTACAGGAACAGATTTGATGCATATAAACACCACTACGTTATGAAACGCAGGGAGATTTGTGACAAAGTGAGAGAAGATAGGTGGAACTCCTGTTACCAGTTCGGAGTATATTAGCCCTATCCCTGGGACGCGGACAATACCAAGGCTCGGACCCAAGCCAAGGATCCATTTCAATGGAACTTTGTTGTGCAGGTCATATTTGTACTTCTTGCGAGTTCCATAGTGCCACACAAGCATGACGGCTAAGAGGATAAAAGAGAGCAAAAGGGATACCCATCCTCCCTGTGGAGCCTTAATGGCTGCGGAAGATAGGTAGAGACCTTCGATGAACCAGAAGAACAGGAGAAAAGCAGCGGCAAATACTAAACTTCTTTGCCACACAAAGATTATAACAAGTGTCATGAGGAATGTTGTGATAAACATAACTGTCATGCAAGCTAGCCCTGAAAAAAAAAACGTTTATAAGAAAGTTTAATTCAAGAGTTATAGAATGACTCGAATTTAGAAAGAAAAAAATCCAACTATAAAAGGCAAGCTGGACTTTATTAACTGCAGTAATGTAGATAAAAAAGCCCTTGTACACAAGGAATATTTAACTTCTCCATGTCATCCAATTAAAGGAAGGGAGCCTTAGCGTAGCTGGTAAAGTTATTGTTGGCATGTGACCAGGAGGTCACGGGTTCGAACTGTGGAAACAACCTCTTGAAAATTGCATAGTAAGACTACATAAAGTAGACCCTTGTGGTCCGTCCCTTCCCTGAACCCCGCACATAGCGGGAGCTTAGTGCACCGGGCAGTTTTTTTAAAAAAATGTCATCCAATTAGAGAATCCTCCTTGTTCACCATTTATATTTCTGTTTAATTGTTATTCTCTTTTTGCAAGAGATCTTCTTTATTGGACATATATAAATCATCCAGCACAAGCTTGAAAAAAAAATAAAAAATTGGGAAGACACTAAGAAAAGGAGCAGCATTTAGAAGAACAGAATCATGTAAACCAAATCAGATTCTGTAGAGAAAATTGGTCGAGAGAGTTGCTTGATATTTAAAGTCTCATAGAGGGATGTTTATACTTTAGACCAAATAAAACATCTTTAGCACACAAGAAGGCTTACCGTATGCATTTCCAATCAAAGTTGTATCTTGGAACCCAATAGCCACAACAAGAGTGAGAATCATCAGGATCCAATTTATTTCTGGTACATAGATCTGCCCTTTATGCTTTGAGGTGTGGACAATCTTGACCCGCGGGAAGCAACCTAGTGAATTACATTGCTTGACGATTGAGAATGTGGCTGTGATGATAGATTGGCTGCCTACAATGGCTGCAAGGGTTGCAATAACAAAAACAGGCCAGTATACACCATCTACATGGATAGCGTAGACCAGCAGTTAGATTGAATAATTTCATGAAAACATTAAGCTGTTACAAAGAGAAAGAAAAACAAAAACCAACCAGGTATTGAGCTATAGAAGCTATTTGGAATGGAATCTAGATTTTTTGACAGAAAAGCAGCTTGACCCATGTACTGTATCACCAAGCACGGATACACCACAAATGCAAATGTAATCTGCATTGGACAAAACGAATTCAGATAGACATGGTGTAAGTTCCAGGAATCCAACAAGTTAACTAGGAAGTTGAACAATATGATGCAGAAAAAATGACAACTACGGACAATATAATCTGCCAGACACCAGGACACTAAGCTTATAGACAAGTACGAGCACAAAGTTTTCATGGTCCACAGTTTAATCTAGTCCCACTCCAAGAAATAGTTTGACTTACCCTCATGGAGAAGGCAGAGAAATGACCAAGATCTGCATACATAGCTTCAGTACCTGATAAATGAAAATAATTGGAAATCAGATGCAAAATTCTAGTAAATCTTTATCTCATCGTCATTCAAAAAGTGTCTGCACAAACAACTGCTCTGAATTCTCAAAGTTTACTATGATTTCTTGTATAAATAACATAAACAGGCACTCAAACTTGGCCTCAACTGGCAAGTAAGCACGCCAACTTTGAGAGTGCACATCTAGACATCTTAACTTGGTCTCAAGTGACAACTAAACACTCCAACTCGTCCCTATTATGTCTCATGGTCATGGACACCCTACGTTGACGTGGCACATAAATTTTGAAGGTGTCTAGATGATCATTTTGTAGGTTGGAGTGTTCAACTGACACAGTATAGACGAGTTGAGGTGTCTAGATGTTCACTCTCAAAATTGGAGTGGTTACATAACAGAGGCCATGTTTGAGAGTTTGTTTATATATAATGCTGAAATAATTACTGAGTTAAGAGATAATAGACTTCATATACCTGCAACTGAGAGGAGAATACCTCCAAGAGAAATCCAACCATCTTTTCCTGTTTCCCTAAAAAACTTGACGATATAATAGGGCGAAAGAGCAGACACAATCTTGGGATTCCAAATGATAGTGTTGTACAACCCAATGATCATAATTGATATCAACCAGATGAGCACGATTGGTGCAAACAAAAATCCAACCCTGTGGGTTCCAGAATGTTGTAAAGCGAACAGGCCAACCAATATTATGCAAGAAAGAAACACCACTCCATCTACAATAAGAGATATTTTGATAGTCAATGCCTTAAGACTGTTGTCAAATGCTGACTAATTGAATCCATCAAAACTAAACAGAAATAGGTAAATTACGATAAAGCTACCATGAGTTAGGTGATCTGCAGCAGCCTGTATCCCTGACATCGATGATATAACTGTCACAGTGAAAAGGTATCCTAATTAGAACATATACTCAAATCGGCTCGACTTAAAGGACTTCAAGCATAAAATAGGCCCCACAAACACTTGGTCATACTCCTAATTTACTATCTAGAATCGTTCCATGAGTAAGAAACCAACTCATTGAAACAAATTCTAGCTTGTAAATTACAAAGTTACACAAGCTAATACCACATAAAATAATACAGTAGTAGTTGTTATAATAGTTTCTACCTGACATTGCAGGTGTCAGAACACCATCGCCTATGACCATACAAGCAGCCAATAAAACAATAACAAGTAATACTGTACGTGACTTTTTATGCTTCTCAAGAAATCTCTTCAACTGTAAACATGCTGTTGACCTCCCAGAGTAGCCATATTTGTAAGAAGATAGCTCCTCGTCAGCTGCTTGTTGGTTGGGAAGTAGACTAAACTTTGCATGTCTACAGAGCAGAGAGTAAAGAGCAAATGAACCACCTGGATGTATATAAGTGTATTCGTCATAGATAATCAGGTATATGAGTTCTTCCATAAACATTGACTAACGTAGAGTCTATCTTTAACATACCTTCACCATTATCATCTGCACACAATACGATAAATACATATTTGAGCAAAGGAATGAGTGTTATTGTCCAGAAGATCAATGAAAATGCACCAAATATTGTTTCTGGAGACTGATAATCTTGCAACTTCCCATCAAATACACTCCTATAGACATAAAGCGGCGATGTGCTCAAATCTCCATATACCACCCCAAGACTTTGGTATGCCAATACTAGATTCCTGGAAATATTCAAAAAAGGGAACTGCAAGGCAAAATATAAGACGCAAGACAGTTACACAATCAGTAGCTACACATATTTGAGCTAGTTAATGCTTCTCTCCGTTACGTTCTTTCCTGTTCATTGTTCCATCAACTCGCCTATTAGTCATTCTTCATTTTAGCAATCTTGAAGCCTAAGTTAATTAAATCATCTATTGACAAAAAAAAAAGCAGTGCATAACTCACAATTGAAGTCAAACAACACAAACAGATTCAGTATTAAAGACGGTTAAGAAAAAAGCCTGAGAAAGTAAAATAAGGAAAGATTTTCCACCTTTGATGGAAGCTCCGTTTTTCTCTTTCCCTGTGGAGTTTGTCCACCTTTCCCATCTTTTCCAACTGTATCTATTAATTCATGGGCCCCACCATCGGCAAGCGAAGGAGGATGCTCCAAACTATCTCCCTCATGATGGATACCAACTTGATACATCTATTACAACCAAAAAATTTCGAACTTATTTGATATGCAAATAGAGAAAACAAACAAGACAACTCGCCTTTTACAAAAAGAAAGGGGCAAATAAGCAGAGCAACAAAGGAGTAGGTCAGATTGATCACGGATTTAAATGTTGCGAGTTCTAAGACAACATATTCAATGTTATATACACTTGTTCTTTACATATATATATATGACATTCAAGTAGAAAGCCATGTCTTCAGTCTGCCAACGGCCAAAGATGTTATATCTAGGATGTCAATAATTTCTTAGTTAGTAACTACTACTACTACTATTAAATACGAGAGACATCATGGTTTGATGAAAGATTAAGCTATTTAATCATGGTGACCAGCAAAGGCGGCATTAACTGAAGCATTTGTCAAGAAGCTCAGATTCAATGCAAATTCAACTGAAAGCCTCTAATGACAACAAAATTTGCAAACTACCATCAAGTGCAACAACCATACATGCTCCGCTTTTTATACCAAGTCTTTAACTAGATATAACGTTTAAGATGTTAGTTTGACATATATATTACTCACTTTTGTTTCAATTTATTTGTCCTACTTTCCTTTTTACTTTGTGTTTCAAAAAGAATGCCTCTTTTCTTCTTCTTTTTGACAACTCTCTAATTCTAATTTTTCACATAACATATTTAAGACAACAAGATTAAAGGCGGCATTTTGGTACATTTTACGTATCTTTAAGTTAATACCATAAGATTCAAAAGTTCTTTACTTTCTCAAACTCCGTATCAAGTCAAAACTTAACAAACAAATTGAAACGCACAGAGTATTACGTACCATGAAAAGTTGTTTAACAATAGAAAAAATCATATCAAAACTTTGAAAGCATCTATCTAATAGCAACAAAATTTGCAAACTTTCATCATGTGCATTGTACAATGAGCATATTTTCTCCATCTTTCATACCAAATATTTAATATGTACATAGTTTAAGATGTTAATTCCACATATATATCATTAGGTATCATGTAATGTTGGAAAAATCACATCAAAATTTAAATTTGAAAATTTTCAACAAGTTTGAATTCATTAAAAATGTGAAAAATTGTATAGAAACGAAACAATATCTGATATTTAGGAACGCCTACATGGAAAAAACAAAATGCCTATAAACAAACAAAAAAACACAAAATTGACACACAAATACAACTCTACATAATCGGAATTAATGAAAAAAGTGATTCAAATAAGAAGAAGAAGGAACTTACGGTTGACGGAGAACGGCGGCGGCGACGGCGGTGAGGTGTTTGCGCTTAATAATCCATGAAGATGGATTTTGAGGGACGATGAAAGGAGATAAAAAAGACGGAGAAATCTCCTTTCATCTCAAAAAAATTTCAATCAAATTGCATTATTATGGGGATACCTCAATTGCATGTCAACCACCACTCTAAACCCATTTGTTTAAAAGTTGTTTAACCAAACTTATTACATTACATACTTATCGGGATAAAATTAGCCCATAAAATTATTGATTTTCAATTTTATTTTTATTTTTATTTTTTTCTTTATCTTCCGATTAAAAATGATTGAAAATGTCTTTGTTATAAGTTTATATCTTTGAATCAGAATATAACATAAATTATGCTACTTAACTTAATTTCTGCGTAATTTGTGTTATTAGACGTATAAGTTTAGTTCAAAATGCACAAATATGTCTTACGAGACATGATTTAGTTCGTATATTACTTATGTTAATAAAGATATAAGTTCGATTTCAGAGCTCACGCGGCTATTTTATTCTCTAAGAAGCATATTATGGGCTTTGACATTTGGGCTGGCCAGCCTAGCCTTGCTAGATAGGTTTGGACTGATTTTTTTAGCTTATGTATGATCAATGCCTTTTAGTATGGGCCAACCCACAACTCTTTTAGGGCTAGGCTTGAAAGAGTTCGACACTCCGCTTATAAAATTATATTGGATTTTGTTGTTGACCATTTTAACGGGGTCGATGACACTTTTACCCTTATTTTGTGCTTGTGTTTAATTTTGATCTCTTAAGGCAAATAATTTTTCTTGCAGGATATAAATTTTTGCATCGTAATATTTCATAATTTACGTTTAGCGTCTTTAAGGAACTTATGTTCCGCTAAACATAAACCTGATTACCAAGAACAAAATTGAAAGATCAACTCATTTGACGAACAGAAATTAAAAATCAGCTCATTTGAAAGACAAAGGTGTAATTTTTTTTAGAAGTACATCTAATTGGCAGGTTAACTCGTCGCAGTTTATCTCCAAGCCCTCTGAGGCTAAGCCGATCCATATTGACAGATCTACTCAAACTCTCGGACGCTCGACCTTGGAAGATTGAGATGGATGGTCGTTATCTCGTCTTATGAGTATATACAACAACAACAAAACACCAAAGTATATTGACATGATATACCTTATCGTCTATCGATAACAACAATAATAATAATACAAATAAAGACTTATCAAATTGTACCATTAGGCTAATTTAAAACACCATCTAAAAAGATAGTCTCTTTATGAAGCAATAATAACAGCTAGCAAAGTAACTACTTATTACCTATTATTCATTTATTACTTAGGACATAAGAAATTAAATTTCATAATTAAGGAACTTCAAAATATCACTTCCAAATGTGGTCAGATGCAGAGTAACTGTTAAGTATCACTTCCAAATGTCACTCAAAAACAGGCAAATAATCACAATCCAACTAGTATGGCAACCTAATATATAAGGACTGACGATCCTTGAAACAACGGTAAAGTTATCTCCTTATGATCTATAGGTCATGAGTTCGAGTTGTGGAAATAATCACTAATACTCATATTAGGTTAGGTAGTCTATAAGACATTTCTTATGATGAGGGTCGTTCCTGAATCATGCTAACGCGGAATGTTTTGTGCATTAAACTGTTATTTTTAATTAATTGCAATCTAAATTTGGTTCATGAACAATTGAAAATTGCAGATCAAGTTCATGTATTCATTCCTAAATTTAGGTATTCCTTTATGCATTTGACTACTACTAGTTGTTTTCAAGAGGTTGCCTAACATATCGTTAGAGTATATTAGGTATGATACCAAAGTAATGTTTCATAAAATTAAAAAAAATCAAGAATTTTTTTTTTCTAAATTAAAGATTAATAATTATATTAGCAAAATGGGGATTTTTTATGAAAATTTTGAGTGTTAAAGATTAATATTAATGTCTAAAGATTGATTGAGCATGTAAAATGAAGTTGCAAGTTTTAACTTTTACTTTTCCAAAATAAGTGGTGATTCAAATTGTTTTCTTCTCGATGAAATTTATTCCATCGTCTCGATTTGATATCGTTCTCGTAGTCCCCATTGAAACCGTGCTTTACTTCTTAGATGTTCAGTCAATTTCAATGCATTTCACGAAAAGCCAACTAATTCTGAATGAGATAGTTATATTTCACACCTAACCATAACTCACCTACTTATTATTCAACATACATATATAAAATTATTAAATTCTCGTAAATTCATAAATTGCATATAAATCTGTCTATGTTGCAAATTAAAAGCAAATGCAGGGAATTTAATGCAATAGGGTCGGTTGTACGAGGAAGTCGCTAAGAATCATTTATTAATTTCTTCAAAGGTTTTGAATGAAAATTCATTGAATCAAAAGGTCGGTCACATGCAAATTATTTTTTAGGAAAAATTCTTTTGGTCAGAATGGTAAAATAACATATTTCATATTGTGTTATTTTATCTGTTTTGAATATTTTTATCTTTTTAACTTTAATATCTTTTAATTAAAAAATGAAAAAAGGTCAATTTATTTTAACATAAAAAGAATATAGACTTTTAAATTTTTGTCCAAATTTTCTGCTATTAAGCATTACCTTTTCTTTTTTTTTTAATAGAATAAGTATCTTAATGATTTTTAACTCAAAATAGAAAGTGTTAAAATATTTATTTTTTCATGAATAGGAATCTTTTTTAAAAAAATAATAATTTCGAACCATGTCCATTTAAGTTTATTTAAATGTTATTGTGGAAACACGTATCATGGACAATACTTTTGTATACTTTTTCTTTCTGCATAATACATAAATATACTTTTTAATTTAATTTTAGCTGGTTTTTATGTTCTCTAATTTTGAATGGGTATAAATAGACACTTTAATTTGTAAAATTAAACAAGTAAACATATCCTACGTGGTAGCATAATACACGTAAGACATAAGTTGTCGTGTAAGATGCCACATAGAACAGATGTGTCTATTTGATTAATTCTATATAAATTTTAAGTGTCTATTTATACCTATCAAAATTAAAGGACATAAATATCAGTTAAATTCAAATTACTAGATACATTTATGTATTATGTATTTCTTTTTTATCTTTTAACTTCTATATTATATTTTTTTTTTTAATTTAGAGAACAAATTAAATGAATCAAGTGAAATGAAGCAATATGTCAAACATGTATAACATGAGAAAAATCTTGGTTCTAGTCTTGTAATTACTAGATGAATTCATTGTTTCCAAGTCAAAGGACAAATTCATTTTGATTGGTTGACTAAACCTTATACACTTATTCCTCTTTTGAATTGTCCATTAGCCAATGGGGTTTTAGGTTAATATAAAAAAAAGGTTATAAATGAGTTGAAATTATAAGAAGTTGAAGAATTATAATTGGTGTGGTTAAGTTGCAAGGAAGCTAAAAATGTTTAGTTTTTCTTTAAGAAAATGTATATTCTAAAGAGTTAATGTACTTGGTCAAGTTTTTAGAAAAAAAATTCAGTTGAAAAAAATATTCTTCAGTAAAAGCATTTTTTTTTTTTAGAACTTTGATCAAGCATAAACTATTATTCTAATATATTAACTAAAAAAAACAAATTAATTAGCCAAAAATTATTATTATTCAAAAGATTTTTTTTTTTAAATAAAATTTTTTTGAAAACTTTATCGAACAAGCTATTATATAATTGAGATAGTTGCTTTTGAATATCAAATGGTCAAACAAAAAAAGATTGAAATGATTTTTTTATTTATTTGAAATGTTATTACCAAGTGGTTAGGTAAGATGGTTGAGACATGTGATATCTTCATTCTTAGTCATAAATTTCAGTTTAGAATATACAAATTTAAAACTTTTTGATAAACTGTATTTCATCTTTTTAATGAATCTATTCGACATGAATATAAATTATTCTAGTTAATAAATTTTGAATACTAAATAATCAAACAAAAATGTATAAAATGATTTAAAACCATACTAGTAAGAAACCTTTAGTTTAAATCTAGTGCTCCATCTGCTTTAAATTATCTATGGTAATTTTCTTCTACAATTTAAGAAATTATGAGGGTTTCTAAACTATTTTAACCTTTACAGTATTTGAACAATCGTAACATCACTTTGATTATAACTTTCAAAATTAATCTGCAAATTACAACTGATAATTTGAGACGAAATAGAATAATTTGAAGCAAATATTTAAAACAAAGAAGTCCTTTTTTGTCTTTTTTCTTATTATAAAAAAAAAATGATGACAAGAGGGACAAGTGGAAAGTGTGGGGGAAGGGGGGTAAGAGACAATGCTGTCTAGGGGTGAAGAACCTTGGACAGTGTGACAATCTCTTGTTTACCAAAAACAATCAACATGCAAATCATCTTGCCCCACTTTATTTCTTTAATTCAATGAATTCACCCAAATTCCAACACCCCCCCCCCCTCTCTAACCCCATACCCCCACCCCCTTCTTTACATCTCTAATATTTTCTCTGTTTTAATTTATCTGACATAATTTGATTTGACATAGAGTTTATTTGAAATTTATGATCTAAAATAAGTATTAAAGTTCATGTCAAGTTAAACGATATCATATAAAATGAGTTGGAGAAAGTATTCTTTTCAAATAGACTAAAGAGAAAAATGAGTGGTATACATTGAGACAACAGAGTACTAGGCCTATTATATATATATATATATAATATGAGAAATCAAACTAGCAAATATATTCTCAAAAAGATACTTTGTAACCACTATAGATCCATCAAAATCTCAAAAACCAAAGGGTAATATCTCATAATCCCCCAAAACCAAGAAATATCAATGTCAAAAATCAATACACAATCCCCCTAGAACCAATAAACATCAGTGTCAAAAATCAACATTTTATTTAAATCAAGAAAAAGGCCAGATTCCCACAACTCTGCTCTACATCATTCCAAAATCTCTCACTTTTTCCTTTAAATTATACCCTTTAGTGAAGACACCATACAAAATCTTCATTCTCTCCATATAACTCATGCTATCTGCTGATTTGTGATTTCATTTTCAAGAAACTTGTTAAAGATTGGCACATTTTCAAGTTCAGTATTCATTCGGTGTCTCATATCTGCATAGAAAAGTCTTATTTTGAAGGTAAAGTACCTCCTCAGGACGACTCCATATTCAGGTCTCGAATCCAAAACTTCATAACAAGATTTTTAGTAAATTTCAAGATTGGTTCAACCCGAGATATCTTATTAAGAAAAACTCACATCCTTCTCTAAGTTTCAAGATTGGTTCAAAGTTGAAACTCGAGACTTCTGATTAAAAGTATGGACATGGAATCATCTGAGACAAAATTGAGATCATCAAAAGGGTTTATTTATTTGGAGGAACATCATCAATATTTCAACAACATTATGGAAGGCAATAAAATGGAATATAACAGATCATTTACACAAGGACATGGCAAAAAGATGTTGTCAATGAGTTATTTTAGCTTAGAGTCAATAATTTTGCTACTTGGTCTTACAGCATCTTTGTTACTTTTGCCATTGATACTTCCACCATTGCCACCACCACCTTTTATGTTGTTGTTAGTCCCAATTTTCATTCTTGTTGTTCTTATGATCTTAGCTTTTATGCCTTCTAATGTTAGAAATGTGACTTACTCATATCTTTAATTGTGGTTTAGAAGAAAATATCATAGTAGATTCACTTGTTTTTACAAAATGATAATACATTTTTTCAATCTCTCATTCATCTACTTTTTTTTTTAATTTCTTTTGATAACTTTGGTGTTCGGGGTCAGCTAATATCATCTCTCACCAATATATGTATCGAGTAATTATTGACTCTGCCTATTTGAACATAAAATTTTATGATTTTCAATTTACTTTATTGATTGATAGGCTACACCTTAGATTCTAATCTACCTTGTGGCCATATTCAATATGACGAAATATTGTTGTTTCGAGAGTTTATTTATCAAATTCTCTTGGCCTTGTGTACTTTTTTTTCTTCATAATGATGGTTTTGTGGCACACCTCAACTAATTTTGCAATCTTTCGTCAATATAGATATTGGGTAACTCTAAGATTCTAGATCATTTAGGGTCTAGTTTGAGATGATAAATACTTGCTCACATAAAGTGTTTATATATCAAATTAACCTTATTAGTTAAAAACTAATGTGAAAAAACTTATCACTTAACTATAATTAAGTGATAAATAGATGTTTGTATGTAATAGACTTATTTAAAATTCGGAAAAGGGATTTGCCTCGGTCATCCAACTTAAGGTACATATTTGCCCTTGAACTGTTAAGTCTCATCTCTCCGCTTTTGTCATCCTACGTAGTGCCTACATGGTGACATGAGACTTAATAGTCCAAGATAAATATGTGACTAATATTGAATATGACGAAGGGCAAATATAACCCTTCTCTAAGAGTAGGGACAATTGATTTAGTGAACACTCAATTGGGAGTTTCAATGTTATGAAATTTGTGTGGGAATAAAAAATTGATCTCATTTAAATAGTGCATAATTCTCATAATACATGATTACAAACAGATTTATCACTATTCTTGATTCCCTTTAATAAAAAGGGAAAAATAAAGAATCTCAACCTGCTTTGGACTATGGCAATCCCTTCTGCTTCAGAACATTAACCTAATAGGCTTATCAGAAGCTACAGTCAAAAATATATAGTTGAAAATCATAAACTATTAAAACCCAAAATTGCATGAATGGATCTTTCCATTTCCCATATAAGTTTAACTCAATGATGATGCAACTTCAATGGCACTGCCTAATGGCCATGCTGCTTCAACAAAGGAATTCTTGTATTCAACTTTTTTCACCAATGTGATTTCTTGCTGAGGTTGAAGTCCTGCAAAGTAAGAAATAGTATTGAATAACGTACTGAAATGAATGTCGTGTGAACTGACTGAAATATGAAAGCTAGTTTTTACTCACCGAATCCATCTACAAGTAGAGTGTACTGATAGACGAGATCCATGCATAGGTATGGCAGGTTATCAGTTTCTACATGAGGAAATTCAGATTTGGCACCCTCAAGTCCAGTTGCACAAGCACGATTAGCTGCACTTTCGTAATCAGCTGGGCGAACTTTTGCAACGGCTAAACTTGGATTAATAATACCAGCCTATGCCCACAACATATAACATTTGTGTCAGAGACATACAAGGAAGAGAAGTTTAGATTTAACTACAGTGATTCATACCTCAGCAGCTCTGTCAAAGAAAAACGAAGCAACAAACATATTCTTCTGTCCATCTCCTCCTCCACCATTCCACACGCCACCAAAGGTACATTTCATGTGGGTACATGCTGGTTCATTAATTTTCAGAGCCTTTAGAGCTACCTCCCTACAAGTACTCATGCTTGAACCTTGAGACGTGGACGATGCTGGGTAAACTGCTCCTCCATACTTGTATGTCCCTGCAAAAAAATATTGTTCATCTTCAATGAGATACTTGCTAATCCAGGAAAATGGATACTTACTTTTCTAATTACAGTATAACAGGCTCAATGTAAATTAAGGACCCAGTGCTCCTATTTTCTGCAACTTATCTGTGTGACTTAAGATAAGATATGAAAATTCAGGTAAGGGGAGGGGGAGTTTTTTCTCTTTGTTAACCTCCGCTTTTACGTCTTACAGATAGAAATGATGCTTCCAGAAAGCACTGCATCAAAAGAAACAAGTATAGAATGATCATTGCACCAGGAGAGAGATAATAAATACCATGATGGCCCCCCAATATGCAAGGACTTCCAGATTCACCGGACACCTTCAAGATCTCAGCTCGAGCTGCTAGTAAACCATAGTGCAAATAGCTGTAAGCATAAATATAGATCACATTAAGCCTATACAGCGAAGATGACAAAATACCAGATAAGCCCACTCTGAATAACAAGACAAATATGATCTTGCCAACTAGAAGGATCACAAGTTCATCCTGATCAAAAAGTTGGAGAGCACAAAATGGGTACGCTGACATTCTCTAATATCATGACATAAATTATGTATAGAAGATGAGAAGGACCTGTGAACATAAAGGAAGTATTTTGTCCCCTTCAAATACAGTTCCTGAACGTATGTATCCTCTCCATCTGATAACTTTGGAGCTTTTTGGGCATCTGACTCTGAGATGGCATACGCCATTTGCACAGATCCACCACCAAGATCAACCACTCCAACTGTATCAGAGTATTTCTTTCCCAATTTGCCTAATAAATAATTGATGGTTACCTGCATTAATATCAGAAACTAAAAAATCAGCTGGCTATACAATTGGTTGATCCATATATTAGACTGAAACATGAGGTGACACAAACTGTATAACTAATATGGTTGGGGGGGTTAAAGTTCAAAGAGTAATAAAAGAACACCATTTTTATTCAAATATGCAAATAACCCAAAATAGTAAAACATTTTTAGTTAAGAAAGTAGCCTCCACAACCTTTTCTAATATATTCTCCAAATTGCATCCAAAGATACTTGATTTTCAGATCGCAGAAAGTTTTTTTCGAGTGCGAAATGGTTCAGAAAGTATTTATTGTACATACTTCTAAACAAAACACTTAAAATGTGCAATGCCACTCTAGTGCTTCAAAGGATAAAAGTGAAGGGGAGATTTATTGATTTGTTTTTGTCATGCAGAATTACTACTACATAACCACGCCTTAATCCCAAGCAAGTAAGATCAGCTATATGAATCCTCTCTAATCGAATCGCTTCTTTCAAGATCATCTGAGATCAAAGTTATACAAAATAAAAACAAATGTAGAAGCTCTAAAAGTTCTTTATATCTTCTTCGACTAACATAGTAAAAATCTCAAACTAAAAGACTGAAAACATAGGAATTAAAGTAATCATACTAACATGACTAAAACATATTCCCAATTAATTTGTATCCTATATAAATTTTGGTCTTCCAATGTGCCCTATTTTTTGCTAAACTTGCAGGGATCCAAGAGAATGTAGGTCTTAGGAGATTATTTCCTTTCATGTGATTTTAGGTCTACCTCGTCCCTCTTTAACATCCTCACTCTCTGCGGTTCTAATGGATTGCTGCTTCTCATGCAGGATTACTAATATGAGGGGAATTAGCTGGTCCATGCCAAGACACACCTCAGATTTTCTAGCATGCTGGAATAGAGAAGGGAATACATCAGGCCACAAGGAGAGATGGAAGATTGTCCCTGCTTGCATCTGGTAGACAATGTGGAAGGAAAGGAACCAGAGATGCTTCGAAAACAAGGGCACCTTTCCAGAGTTTGAAGTTGAACTGTCTTTTAACCCTCTATTTTTGGTGTAATCATGTCCTCCCCAAAGTGGTGGAGGATATTCCTCACTTTTTAGATAGTTTAGGAGCAATATAAATGATAGATCCTTTGGTTTTGCTTACTGTATACTCCTGGTGTAATTACTACTGAAATACACCATTGGTGTATTGTTGTCTATAAAATGTTAACTTTCTCAAAAAAATATTGCCAAAATGGCCAAAGGCAATGTTCAATTGCATAGGATTGAATAGGGCAATTCATTCTATTTTCTTAACCTATCTTTTATTTCAAACAACATAGGGTAGAAAACTGAATATTTTCGGAGACCGTAGTACTTCTACCAGAAATCAAAGGTTGGAAAATGAATGTCATGAGAACAGAGTGTTTAGATGGAGAAAGAAGCCCTTTAGTTGTATTTTGTCAATAAATTACATTGCTCATCAAATAAATGCAAGTCGTTCTCTGGTTCAACAGTTCCACCTTGACATGAATATTCATTAAACTTGTTTTTCGATATGTTACTATTCATTTAAATTGTTAAAAGGAATTTGAAGATGTTCATTAGTAATATTGAATTATCTATGTAAGGACCATAACTCTTCCTTTAATAAGCTATAAAGAGCTCAAAACTATATTAAGGAAGCAACTCTTGTGTCGAATAATATTTTAATCTATCGAGAAGCTCATAACAGCTTGAAGTTCATTCACATACCCACTGATAAGCACCCTCCTGATTTCCATCAAGAACAATGACCGCGTCCGCATTTGCTTTGAAGCTGCTTTTGCTCTTCAGGAAATCCCTCACCTTCAAAACACATTTACATTTGTTCTAAGTACCGACAAACTTAAGTACAAAAAACCACTTTAAATTATAACCTAAGACATGCCCAAACAGATGAAGGTCTAGGATGTAAAACAAAACAATCTTACCGCTTGAAGAATCCTGTCAGATGCGTCACCTTCCAACTGCCTCAAACCTGCAGTGGCCTAGATAAACTGCCTATCAGTATTGAGCCTATGGGCAGGCTAAAAAGTTCAAACTTCAATTATATGAAATTTCTTTAAACAATGTTCACTAACCCCAACTCTCACTGGTGTATTACTGCGCAAATTGCGTGGAACTACATTCTCTGCGTCCTTTAAAAGTGGTAGAAGAGAATCCGCAGCAGCGACAGGATCACTAGCAAATGAACTCAGACCTGGTTTTTTCTGGTACGAAAGCCAAATATAGATGAACATCTGCTGCAAATAGAAAGCTTTTCCACAAAATCTAGGGATTCATATATAACAAACTAGAAAGAGGGGAACACATAGGCTGTTCGCAAAGATTTTCAGACTTCACTGGAGATGCATTTCAATCAATCTATCAATTACATTTCAATCAGAACATAATCAGTGATAGAGGTTCTTGAGTTATGTGTTAAGTTTGATTTTCAAAACTTTTTGAATGGCTTTTATTACTAGGCTTGGAATGCGTCTCACTACCAAGTACCACCCATTATCAAAAACATCAGCGGAGGCAGATACAAGAGTACTTCCACTTAAATAGAAGACTCAACTCTTTATCCATATACTTACTTTTATTCCTTACCAAAATATATCTACTTTATTTTGCTTTTGACTTAATATATAAGGTCTGAGGTAGACACCACAGGTTTGGTCGAACTTGCTGCGTTCAAACTAGATTCTTTTTTTTTTCTTTTTTTTTTTGATAACCGAGAAATCCGCCTGTGACCCGCCCTTTGGACCAATCACAGCCTTCTAAACTCGGTGGATAATGGGCCCGCCCCTCTACCTTTCTCCACTTAAATACCGGGCTTCGCTTTGCATGGTGTGGGGCTTGAACTTGTGACCTAAGCCACAAATCCTCCACCTTTTGCCACTTGAGCTAGGCCTTTCTGGCGCGCTCAAACTAGATTCTGTCGGGATCAACAATATAAATCAGCTATAAGCTAGTCAAATACCAATCTATAGCTCAAAGTTCCTTGCTTGCATAGTAAACTTTGATTATACTAACAGAACATATATACACAGTATAATTTTCTCAACTGTCTTGGCCAAGAATGTTCAACTGAATGACTGTTTCCAAACTAGATCCTACTGGGAACGACAATATATGAATGATTAAATAAATGCAAAATAGAAAGTTACCTGCACGAAAAGTTCGAGTTCATTGCCAATGGGAACAAGATCCAAATTCTCATCAAAACAGAAGACATGAACTCTACTACCCGAACTTCCAGCATCAAATATAACCGCATATTTCATAGATCCGAGATTCGGAGAGAATTTCCGATTTAACGATTCCATCGAATCAGACGGATAACGCGTCGGCATTACATAAAGCACTAGAGAAACGAGAAACAACGGAACGCAAATCACAAGGATCACACCTTTATACCTCTGGATCTTATCGGAGAATGACTCACCACCATACTGTCTGTTGTTTCGCTTCATTGTCTTCTCCATTTGAAGTGGATCGAGCTGTGCCTCTAAAAGCTCGGCTGCCGAAGGTGATCGATATCGGATCTTGCCGTTTCCCGGCGCCGGAGTCTCCTGGGTCTCCAGCTCGAATTCTTCACCGTCCTTTTAGGTCTCTGGATCACAAATGCTGCCGCCGATCAGAGACTACCGGAAGGATAAGCAAATGAAAAATCCACCGGGAAGAAGAGAGACGATATGCCTTCAACTCTGCAGACAATTATAACTGCTAAACTGGATAGTCCATTTGGTACCCGGGAAAAAACCAACTCAAACCCATTCGGCCACGGTTCGTTCGGTTCGATTTTAAAATTTATTAATCTGACTTATCATATATCAATTTAGTAGACATACTAAACAAGTTATAAAAATTTTAAGATATAGTTTTATTGGTTATTGATTGTGATCATTGATATAATTACTTAGAAATAAAGTGATGAACCAAGTATGTGAGTTGACAAAATATATCTTTCTCAAAATTAAAAACGGACACTTTAATTTGTAGAATAATTGAGAGTTTGAGACAGTCAGAAATGAAAGTATGAAACTAAACTCTAAGTCAAAGACTTTATATATTGAATAGTATAAACATAATTTATTAATTTATTATTAGGTTATCGATTATCTCCTCAAACAGTTAAGAATCAATAGTCTAATATAAGCAAAAAAAATAAATTAAAATCGTAATTGAAATTGCTATACGAATAATTTTTTATTCGAATTATTGATTTTGGTTCGATTTTGAACAACTCTAGCTCACTTGGTTAGCTACTAACACTTTCACGTAGTTAATGAGAGTTCAATTCTTGCCTTATGAATCCCCAATTAATTAGTTGAACCTCCATTATTACTGGTTAATTTAATTTTTTAACTAATATGAAATAAATCTCAACCAACCAACCAAGTATTTCAATAATTAATATTCTAATAACTAATTATTAATACATTTTTATCTTTACGAAATAGAGTAAGGTCCACTTATACTTTATAAAGTTTCTACTCCTTTCAAATATAAAAGTAAGATATGCAATAATCAGAAAGCAAATGTAATCCATGTTGAAAGAATTAATGAGAACTCGTCCAATTTGGTGAATTGGTGTGGTTAACCTACTTTGACCTTTTCTTTTAGCATGACCACAATTAGAATTATTGGCACTTAGTGTTATCTGATGTTGTTACTTGTTCTCTTATTAATTATTTTTAGTAAGATATTTTGCTATTATATTTATTTTACACACTTAATTTACGATATGCTTACTCGAGCCGAAGGATAAGAATGTATGAGAACTAACATCTCTACTTACACATGGTGATAAGGACAACGCGAGATAGGATGTATTGGAGCAGATGTGAATAGTTTTTTTGAGTTTATAGTTTATTGGGTTCAGAACAAATTATTTTACACATTTATTAGATCCATTTGTTAACATAAACACAAATTTTAGGAAAAAATCTATTAGATGAGAATGTATGGGAACTAATCTCTCTACTTTCACGTGGTGACAGGGACAAGGCGAGATAACATGTATTGGAGCAGATGTGAATATATTTTTTTGAGTTTATAGCTTAGTGGGTTCAGAACAAATTATTTACACATATTAATTGGATCCATTTGTTAACACAAACACAAGTTTTAGAATAAAAAACTAATAGATTCTATCGAACTTGCAATAAATACTCTACTTCCACCGGGAGGATGAAAGGAACAAAACGTCACATATGAAACTTGTTTTTTCTGCTTTTACCGCAAAAGACATCTATCTTAAAGAGATTTTTATAAGTAGATTTATCATGTGATAGAAGGCATCTCTTTTGGAAATATTGTAGATTGAGACACAATAATTCTTGTATTTGTGTGGCTACCATTGGTTCCACAAAACAAGAAGCAACACAAGTCTTTTACTTTTTAACATTTCAACAAAACCTACAAGTGTCTCTAATGCTTCCCACTCCTCTTTTTTCCTCTAACAAACCCCAAAATCACTCACAAAATAATGGCTTTACAACAACCATTTCTATCTGAATTACTCCACTCATCTTCAAAGAGGACAACACTTCCAAAAAGTTCACTTTTTTCTCTACAAATACCTCAAAGATTCAATTTTTATCTTCAAAATAAGCAATTCAAGAAACAAGGAAGAAGTTGTTATGCAATTGCTGAGAATCTTGGAGCTGAAGTACTTGATGAAGATCAAAGTGTGATTTTGGAAAATTCAAGTTTAGATGAATTGAGGGGACAAAGGGAAATTGTTGGTTATGATTGGACTGAAGAATGGTATCCTTTGTATTTGACCAAGAATGTACCTGATGATGCACCTTTAGGTCTTACTGTCTTTGATAAACAAGTTGTTTTGTATAAAGATGGAAGTGGTGAACTTCGATGCTTTGAAGACAGATGTCCACATAGGTAAAAAAACATATATGTTTTTATTGTTACAGTCCAGTGTACAAAGCATCTCGTGTTACATATCCTGATACAAGTAGTATTAATTAGTGACTGCTTTCACCACTCAAACGTATAGGTCACACAGAGATAACTTTGTTTTTCAAAAATTTAGCATTTTAGCATGATCTTGTTATGCATAGACATATCCTTTTTACTTGTTCCTTGTAATTGATTTGACAATCCCTATTAGGGGTTTGTTTTACTAAATTATTCTTATTAGTTATGCTTTGAAAAATTGAAGTATGACAGCTATACTTAATGTAGTTACTTAGTTTCTCTTGATTTGCTAAAATGGATAAGTGAAAGTAAAATCTAATTTTGGTACAAGGGACAAGTACAAAAGGAAAGTAGGAAGAAGCAATTTGTAGCAACCACGACTTGAGTTACTAGTCGTTGGAAAGTCTCACAAGACGGATGAACTCCCTTTTTTTTCATCATACTATGGTGGAAAAACATATGTTTTCCAACACCTATAATGATGTATTTATATGTTATAGTAAATAAAGTTTAGGAGGACGACAAGTTAATGGTCTACTTAGCACCTCTTATGGCTGGACCCGACCATAGCATTTTCCAATGGTTTATGTGGTTCGAGTTAAAAGCAATGAGTTCAAGCAGAATCCACCCTTACTTATTGTATCCTCTTGAAATTGCTCAAATGAGTGAAATAACATACAAAACTTTCCTCTTTAGTTTTGTTCTTGTTAAGCTGCTGAATTTTCCGCGCTTCCATAACCTTATAGTGAAATATGATATTTATTAGAAGTATTTTAGTACAAGTTTGTTGTGTGTTTTCATGAATGAAGCTTGATATGAGTTCGATTCACGATAATGTATCACTGTCGGTCTGTTATATTTTAGTTCTTCATATCTGTTGATAATATGGGAAATAATCCTCCTTTAGTGTTCCCTGTCTTTCCCTCTATCTGGCATGTGTCTTTTGTCTATCTATTAGTTTTGACGGAGCAACAAAGGGCTGAATCTGTGACAGTATGGCCACTCTACCACTTACATTACCCCGTATTGTCTATATATTAGTTGAGGATTCAACTAAATTGACTTCCAGATTGTAGCAGGATCAACTCTTTCTGCTTTACTTCTATGCATTTCATAACAGTAACTCCGGAATCGTGACAAATTCCTTCTGAATTCAGATTGGCCAAACTCTCTGAAGGACAACTGTATGATGGCAAACTGGAATGCTTGTATCACGGTTGGCAGTTTGATGGAGATGGTAAATGTGTGAAGATACCACAGGTTGGTTTTATATATGCATTTTCGTTTATGTTTCGTGTTGCAAATGTTGTACACTCTATATTCATTTCCGTCTTTGATTTTGTTCTGTCTAGCTACCTGAAAATGCTAAAATTCCTCGATCAGCTTGTACGAAGACATATGAAATTCAGGATTCCCAAGGAGTAGTCTGGATATGGATGTCTCACAGAACATCACCTAATGTTAACAAAATCCCCTGGTTTGAAAACTTTGACAGGAAAGGATTTCGAGACATTTCTACTATTCACGAGCTCCCTTATGATCACTCTATTCTTCTCGAAAACCTCATGGACCCTGCTCATGTTCCAATATCACACGATAGGACAGATTTTACAGCGAAAAGGGAAGATGCTGGACCACTGTTTTTCGAGGTGACAGAAAGGACTAACCGGGGGTTTGCAGGGTGGTGGGGTAAGGAAAAGGATCAAGGCAAAGCAAACTATACTCCGAACTTCTTACGTTTTGAATCTCCTTGTGTTCTTCAGAATAATAGAGAAATTGTTGATGAAAGTGGGGAGAAGCATTACTTTTCAGGTCTTTTCCTTTGTAGACCATCTGGTCAAGGGAAATCCATGCTTATCGTCCGGTTTGGGAATACAAGAAAACGAACCGGGATACTTAAATTTATCCCAAACTGGTTCTTTCACCAGAATGCAAGCAAGGTTTTTGAGCAAGATATGGGGTTCCTTTCGTCCCAAAACGAAATCCTGATGAAGGAAAAGGTTCCAACAAAGAAACTATACTTGAACCTTAAGTCGTCGGATACATGGGTAGCTGAATACAGGAAGTGGATGGACAAAGTGGGGCACGGAATGCCTTATCATTTCGGTCACAGCACCATTTTCCTGCCCCAACAACCTGCTGTCATTGAGCACGCCCCTGCTGGTTTCGTTGCCAATTTTTCAGCTGCTCAGCCAGCTAAAGGAGGAATCGGTGATATGTATGCTCCGAACCCCGCCAACAGGTACTTCAGGCATGTTGTACATTGCAGGGATTGCAGCAATGCTGTTAAAGCTTTTGAGACTTGGAAAAAGGCCCTCTCTGTTATCGCTCTCGTGTCAACTGCATTCGCGATTCTAGTGTCTGGAAGACAATGGAAGGCCTTACTTTTGCTTTGGACGTCGCTATGTTTAGCTGGTGCATATGCTTGTTCAACAGCCATTGCAATGAACACAACCAACTTCATAAGGACTCACAGAAGATTGTAAAAGTATGTATATAATAGCTATACTCAAATTGATGTCTTTCATGTAAAATAGGATTCAGGTTTATATGTTTTTTCATACATACTGCTCCCTCTATCCCAATTTTTGTGATACTGTTTGACTTGACACTAATAAGTAAATCTCATATTATCTCTACTATGCTTGATCGTTCTGTATGCTTCTTAAGGAAATTGAATGTCCGGGGGATGTTGGTGCAACTATCTACCTGGACGAGGTGCGTGCAAGTTGGTCTAGACACTACAGTCATAAAAAAAAAAAAACTAAGTTCTGGATGATTGCTTAGCTTTGATGGGAAGAGTTACTCGGTATATGTGTCGCTGGGAGATAATAAGTACTCAATGAAAAGTCGAGGTGTGTGCAAGTTGACGTGATCATTTGTTCTCTTGTAATAAGGTTTTGCCATGATTTAACTATGTTCCTCTGTTTCCATTGTCCATGAGAGCTCATGGGATTGCTATTATTTGGTATGTAGAAGTATCTAAATATGTATGCCAATTAACACATACAACACTGAAATAGATCATAAGAATTAAGTGATAAATTTGTTCATTATATATACTTATGGCGAATTCAGACACACGTGACTGAGATTTATAGCAATTTTAAAATGCATAACAAATGTGAATTTTCAACTTCAATCGCCTACGTTTGAATTGTTCTCAACACCATCATCAGTCCACTAGGTATAGATTTTGGGTTGGGTCCTTTGTTTTGGGCCAGGCCAATTTCGTTTTCTTGTTTTTTTGGAGTTTATGTAAGGTATAATCAAACCTCGTTATAATAGTAGTATTTGTTTGAAAACTTCATGACATGCATGGTGAGGTGGTTGTTAATATATGTATACTGATATTTGATGTTCAGATCTAATTTAGTTGTTACAAATAAAAGTATGCATACAATTAGTTTAACAATTTTTTTTGTATCAAGAAGAAGAAATGTATTTGTTAATCAATTAAACAAAATAATAATAATAATAGAAAGAATATGAATATAGAAATGGCAAACACCAATAACCTTTTATCACAAGGTTATGGCCATAAATAACTCCATGGACACTATTTAAATACAATATTTTTCCTTTTAGATATTCGTACTTGAACTTTATTGTGTACGTGACATTTATGACAATTATCATAAATTTTTTAATAATTTATTTTATACATAATATATTTCTTACAAAATATTTAAGTACTACGACTATTATAGAGGAATAATTTCACAAAAGAGTGTACCACTATAATGAGTCACTTATGTTATAGTGAAATAAAATATAACATCAAAAATCAATTTCGAAGAAGATCAAGTTGTTATAATACAACATTGTTATAATGAATGACTATTATTACGAGAGGAGCAAAATATAACATTAGAATCGATTTTGAAGAATATAACATTAAAAATATATTCCAAAGAAAATCAGGCTATTATAGTGAATTGTTGTTATAACGAATAACTATTTAACGAGAAAAGTAAAATATGACATCAAAATTCGATTCTGATGAAAATTAGGCCGTTATAACGAATGACTATTATAACGAGTTCTGACGGTATAACCTTGTCCAAGCCCATTAGAGCCCAAATCCGAACAGGCTTTTTTTCTTTCCTACTAAATAAAATCTTTGCAAACCCTAATTTGCTCCTTCCTATCTCTTCCTCTTTCTTCAGAGAACTCTTCAGTTTCACTTCTCTTCAACGAAATCAAATGGTATGTTTCTGGTTATCTCTAATTATACCTTAAATTTATCGTATTTATTCGTTAATGGTGTTTTAAATGTTAGTTAATCGGATAATAATGCTGTGTTTGCTTGAATTTCTTAGATTAATTCTTAATTAGTAGTGATTTTTATGTGTTAATATATGGAGTAATAGCTCAATTGTGATGAAATAGCAGTACTAGTTTTTGTTTAAGTAGTAAAAATCTGTTTTTTTGTAAATCTGAATGACTAATTACCAGAAAGATAATTTGATGAGGTGAGGTGAGCTGTGAGGGCTCAGGTTCAAATCCTGGGTGTGGTAAAAAGATAGATTTTTTCCCATCTGTTTGAGCTTTGGGGGACTGTGATATTTGTGGACTCCATGATTGTAAAAAGAAATTCAATATAGTGGGTTGGGTACGGCTCAGGTTCAAATCCCGTGTGGTAAAAAGATTGATTTTTTCCTATCTGTTCAAGCTTTGGGGGAGTATTACCTGTGGATGCCATGTTTGTAAAATGAAATTCCATGTAGTGGGTTGAGTCGCGAGGTCTCAGGTTCAAATCCCTGGTGTGTTAAAAAGATTGATTTTTTCCTGTCTGTTTGAGCTTTGGGGGTCAGGGTTACCTGTGGACGCCATGATTGTATAAATAAATTCAATGTGGTGGGTTGAGCTGCAAGGTCTCAGATTCAAATCCAGGGTGTGGTAAAAAGATTGATTTTTTCCCATCTGTTCAAGCTTTGGGGGACAGTGTTGCATGTAGACACCATGGTTATGGTTTTAAAAAGAAATTCAATGCTGTGGGTTGAGCTGTGACCGGTTAAATGCCGAGTGTGGCAAAAAGATTGATTTTTTCGTATCTGTTCAAGCTTTGGAGGACAGTGTTACTCGTGGATGCCATGGTTGTAAAAAGAAATTTAAATTAATTAATTAATTCTCTCAGAATTTCTTATGTGTTTTATCAAATTGTTTTTCAGATTATCTCAGAGAAAAACAGGAGAGAGATCTCCAAGTACCTCTTCCAAGGTTTGGTTTTAATTATTTCTTTCTGTTTTCTTATGTGTTGGATGCTTTCGGAGATCTTTGAAATGATGTTGGTATTTATTGCGGAATTTACATTTACGCGTTGTAGAGGGAGTATGCTTTGCTAAGAAGGACTACAACTTGGCGAAACATCCCAACATTGATGTGCCGAACCTACAAGTGATTAAGCTGATGCAGAGCTTTAAGTCAAAGGAGTATGTGCGTGAGACCTTTGCTTGGATGCACTACTACTGGTATCTTACCAATGATGGCATTGAGTTCCTCAGGACTTACCTCAATCTTCCTTCTGAAATTGTCCCTGCCACATTGAAGAAGTCTGCCAAGCCCCTTGGTCGTCCCATGGGTGGACCTCCAGGCGATAGGCCCCGGTAAATTTCACAACCATATGTGTAGCTTGATTGAAATAAAAGTTTCTCAAGTGATTGAGTTGATTTTGATGTATCTCCTTTGTATTTTTGCAGTGGACCACCAAGGTTCGAGGGTGATAGACCAAGGTTTGGTGATAGGGATGGTTACCGTGCTGGTCCAAGAGGTCCACCTGGTGAATTTGGAGGTGAGAAGGGTGGAGCTCCAGCTGATTACCAGCCCGCATTTAGGGTAAGTCAAAATACTTCTCCTTTACATTATTATGTCAGATTTTCAGAGCATGTTTTGTATTGAGGAGTCAAGGCAATGATATAGCAATCATTTTTTGTTTAGATTAAATTTCGTCTTAGTACATTAGCAAAGCCGATTTTAGTTGCTCTCAGGTCCTCACCAAGATTTCTTTCATTTTTTTCTGTTTAACTAAAGTCACTTTCCTTCATTTTAGAGGAATTGAAATGGGGAAAACATACATCTCTGGTGCCAATGTGCCTTTTTACTTGCTGAATTGTAAAATCCCCATGTTATTATCTTGTGTTTCCTGCTTGATGCATTTGGTACTTGCCAATGGTGTAACAGTTACTGTAAGGATTCACCTAGATATTGCACCATAGTGAATTTCATTCAGATGTCCCCGTACTAGTTCTTCTCTTCGATACTGAACTTCCCATATTGCCTATATCATTTTGGTTCCCCACCCCCACACTCTCTTCTTATCGAAGCCGGCAAGTGCATTTCAGGGTGTTGATTTTCAAGTACCTTTGCTTTACCTTGTCTTCCTCGTTTCTTTTTTGCTTTGACCAACATGTGATTTGCATGGCAATTGAATGGTGGAAATGTTCTCTATTCAAAAGAATTCGTTTAGTGGACACTAATGCCCTCTTCTATTATGGTTTCTTTTGGTTGATACAACACCAATCTTGTGGATGCTCTCTCATTTAATCAAAACTAAGCTGAAGTATGAACATCTAATTGTGTTGATTAAATCTAAACTATAATTTTGTACTTGTAGGGTGGTGGTGGAAGACCTGGATTTGGTCGTGGAGCCGGAGGTTTCGGTGGTGCACCCCCGAGTTCAAGCTCCTAGTTTCTATTGTTTTATCCAAATTTTGATCATCAAATGTTGGACTCAATTTGACTATTATTCTCTTCTTAAAAACACTGTGCCATGCAGGCAATTTCATCTATCTTGGATCTTTAATGAACTACTATAGATTCACATGTTCTGGTCATTGTTTTATGGTTCAACAAAACACTTGCAATTTGTTTCATTGTTAGATCAATTATTGATGTTTGCGTCAAGATAGACTGTGTGCTTTAGGATCAATATAATTCTTCTTGAATTACATGTGAATGTGGGATATTTTGTGCTCCGAATTTCACGTGAACTTAGAAATAAGGTGTCAGATGCAATGTGGGTTGACTTGTAGTATTTAGTACTCATCTGTTCCTCACCTTGGCAGTTATTACTCATTTCTGCCAAGGTGGGGAACAGATGAGTACTAAATACTACAAGTCAACCCACATTGCATCTGACACCTTATTTCTAAGTTCACGTGAAATTCGGAGCACAAAATATCCCACATTCACGTGAAATTCAAGAAGAATTATATCGATCCTAAAGCATGCAGTCTAGTCTATCTTGACTAATAATAAGGGATGTACTGCCATAAGCCCATAACCACACCAAATAAATGTAGCTTTAATGAAAAATTAATCGGAGATTACCGATAATTTCATATTTTCTTGTCGTGAGCAAGAAGATTTTTGATTATATAAGATTGTGATGAAAAAGACCAATTAGTTTAACAAGATATGTATATTCTTTACGTACATTATGATTTAAAACTAGTCATACATAGTGAAAGAAACAAGAAATTAATTGAAGTTATTTGTATATAACTTAGCTTGAGTTGATTAAGCAGAGAATCTCTAAAATGAGTGTTTCAGGTTAAAAATTCTCTATGTACTCTCAATCGAGTTTGTTACACGAGACTTACTGTAATTTTCTTCTTTTGTGTAGTTAGCAGATCATTGCACTAGAGTTAAATCTATTTTTTGCGCACTCAAAGAATAGCAATTGTGGATTAAAAAAAAGATAATGACAATTTGTGTTACAACTTATCATAATATTGGTAGCTAGCTTATTATAAAGGGGTAGATTAATATTAATATATTTTTTTAAAAAGTATGGAACAAATCATACTATAGAACATGCAAGACATTCATAAAATAAATGTTCACAAGTACTTAATTATTTATTTAAGAATTCATCTGTTTTCCACTATTGTCAGAAAATAATTAAATTCATTTACTATACCTAACCAAACTAAATAAATGCACCCATAAATATTCAACCTGTACTTTCCTCCTCTTCTTTTTATTTTTTATTATATTCCTTCATTTTACTGGGCAATATACTGAAAACACAAAGGAATTAGCTCTGTGTAACACCAAAAATATATATGGAGAAACTCAAACTACAAATATATTTAATCCAAACACTATGTTTACACAAAAAAATATACAAATTTTCGTTACTTGTTTTTTTGTGTTCGTTAATATTTTTTTCGAAAACATCATGTTCAACTCTTTCATTTAATTTTTATGGATTATCTTGTCCCTCAGCTGAATTAATGGTGAAAAATACAGTGAGATCAGCTTCTTCTATGGATCCAACTATACCTGGGAAACTTCTTCGTCTTCTTTTTCATGATTGCTTTGTTGAGGTAAATTTTCTAGTAATTATGGATTTAACTTATATGTATTGCGCTCGTATAAAAGAAATTTGTATTATCAACGTTCAACTAACATGTCACAATATGTTGGTAATTTGAAATAGTTAGCAAAATTAGGAATTTCGCTATAGATATTTAAGGTTATATATATATATATATATATATATATATATATATATATATATATAAAACTTTTTGATGAAGGATATCATGAAGCGCCATTAAATTCAACTTAATTATTATGACAATTGATACCATGATATGTGTCCTTTATATACATTTAACTAATAACTAATTTGCATGCAATTAAGTACTAGGAATGTATCTTTTCACTTCAATTTACACTTTACTAAGGTAATTTTATCGGTCTTGGTGTAAACATGGAATAAAGTTAATTTTATCTAAAAAAATTCGATGAAGTTCTTATATTCTTCCTCAAATAATACTTTTTTTGGTTTTAATTTACATGATATCATTCGATTGGACACATAGTTTTAAAAATAAAATGACTTAAAAAGTTTGTGGACATGTTACATATTTATAAATTATCTCATATAAGCTGAAACGGAAATTTTAAAGTAAAATTCCTTTTATTATAAAAAAAAAGTGACATTAATCATTTTCAAGAAGATAGAAAGAAAAATGTGTCATATAAATCAAGGCAAATGACGTAATATTTTAGCATATGAAAGATTGACCCTTTTTTTTTCTTTTTTAATAACAGGCCCTCCCGTCTACCCTTCTCCATTTAAATATCAAACTTTACTTTTTGTGTTGAGTAGGATTAAAAGCTCGTAACTTGTGTCTAACTCACACATCTGATATCATATGTTGCGCTCTTACTACTAGACCAAAAAGCCCCCGGGCTAAAATATTGAGGAAGATTATAATTTTTTTAATTTTTTTTTAGGGTTGTGATGCATCTATATTATTAGAAGGAAATGGAACAGAAAGAAGTGATCCAGCAAACAAATCACTTGGAGGATTTTCAGTAATAGAAAATGCCAAAAGAGTTTTGGAAATATTTTGCCCTTTTACTGTTTCTTGTGCTGATATTGTTGCTTTGGCTGCTAGAGATGCTGTTGAATTTGTATGTTCTTCTAAAACTTATAACCCCCCCCCCCCCTAAATTGCTCGTAATTAACATATTTTTTTGATATTTTGTTACTCATAAATAAGGATTGGCGATGAAGTAATTTTTATTATTTAGCGATAGAAGTTATCCGTTGTTAATTTCTATTTTTTTTATAGTGTGTTTTTGTTTGTTTAATTAATGTGTGATGGTCTTATGTTAATTTTATGTGACATGTTTAATTTGCGATAAAAGAAATTGTTTAGTTTGTCACTTATAGAAGTCTGATGTTTAAATGGAAAAGGATATAAGGATAGGTTCATTATCTATCGAGTTTTGACTAGTACATTAGCTAGTCTTCAAGAATTTAGACCAAGATTGAGAAAAAAAAATTATTGTACTTATCATTACGAACTTTTTAATTACATTTTAAACATATTTGATACGTATTTTTGCTGATTAGTGAAAATTAAATGTTTTCATATTTTTGACTGGTTCTTGTTATTATTCGAAAATTGACTTGTCAGAAATGTTTTCATATTTTTTATGGTGTTTTGATGGGAACGCTCATCGAAAATTCACGATTTTTTTAGTAGTAATTAATTATTTGCTTAAGAATAAGGTGTTAATTATTGTTATTTTGATGATTATAAAAACAGGCAGGAGGGCCAAATGTTCAAATTCCAACAGGAAGAAGAGATGGAAGAATTAGTTTGACAACAAATGTGAGACCAAATATAGTGGACACAAGTTTCACAATGGATCAAATGATTAATATTTTTACTATAAAGGGGCTTTCTTTAGATGATCTTGTTATCCTATCAGGTACATATATTATATCATTTAATTATGCGATTTATTTTTCGTTGATCTTTAATTTTTATCCTAAGAAATCGAACTTATTGGAGCTTTTAAAATGATGCCAATAATTTCTAAGGTGAGAAGACAAATTCATAATGTACGTAGTCAAAAGTCTTTAATATTAGGGTCACAAAACTTTATGAGTAGATAGTACTACAATTTAAGTAGGGTTACAAGAATTTAAAGTCATTTATTTCTCACAACTGATACTCCCTCCGTCCCATTTTATATGAGGTACTTTGACTCGACACGGAGTTTAAGAAAGAAATGAAAACTTTTAAAACTTGTGGTCCAAAATGAATGATAGAAATTTGTGTGACTGTAAATCATTTTATTAAGGGTAAAATAGATATTTTATAGTTAAATTGTTACTTTATATAGAAATGTGTCATTCTTTTTGGGACTGACTAAAAAGGAAAGTGAATCACATAAATTGGGACAGAGGGAGTAATAATTATGACTCAATTCCATATAAAGTGTAATATTAGATCAAACATTTAATATACCATAAAGTTACTCAATTTAGCGATAAATTTGATCCTTTTCCCATTAAATAATATTTAGAATTGTAAAAGGCAGATCGAATTGCACGTATTCTTAATCTTAAATGTAATGTAAAGATATAGGGATCCATATATATATATATATATATATATATACATAATATAATTGTTTCGATAGGCCTCAATAACCCCTTCTCATATTGAAAACTTATACAACCCTATTCCAACCTGATTCGATATGGAATGAACTTATAATCATATACTATCGATGTTCACTTATTTCATTTAAGACGTAAAATTAGAATCTTTTTCATTTTATTTTGTCATGTTTCGGTAAGAATTTGTATAATGCGCGAGAGATATTGAAAACTAATTAAACAATACTTTTTCATTGATGTTGTTTCTTATACTTCAATTATCTTTTGCTATTTAATGTCGCTACTTTTCTGTCTTCAATACTTCCATCATAATATTTTTTCTCTTTGCACTCTTCTGATTTTTTTTTCTTGAGTCGAAAATCTATCAGAAATAGTCTCTCTACTCCAAAGGTAGGTGTAGAGATCGATCTATATACATAAACATAATATAATTTTTTCGACGAAAAATGTTTGATTGACCACCCTGAGATATATGTGGCTTCCACCACTGGGTGTAACTATGTAAAATCTTCATACACCACACCCTCCCCAGATCTCACTTGTGCGACTACACTGAGTATATAACTTTACTAATACTTTTGTTCTATGCCAAAAATTGTAGGTGCACACACAATAGGATCAGCACATTGCAATGCATTTAGTGGTCGTTTTAGAGTGGACACAAATGGCAATTTCACTCTAATTGACCCTTCATTAGACAAAGCATATGCAACAGAGTTAACAAAACAATGTCCAGCAGGGGCAGCAACTTCAACAATTACAGTAAAAAATGATCCTCAAACACCTCAACTTTTTGACAATCAATATTTCAAAGATTTAATAGAACATAAGGGGCTTTTTCAATCTGATTCTGTTTTATTTAACGACGTACGAACAAAGGAAAGAGTCATGGAGTTCGCGAATGATCAAGACGGATTTTTCAGGAGTTGGAGTCAATCTTTTGTGCGACTTTCTGTGCTTGGAGTGAAGTCTGGAGAGAATGGAGAGGTTAGAACTTCTTGTTCGGTTATAAATTAATGTATGGTAATATAGTGAAGTAAGCAGAATTTTATTTGTGTGTTAGTTTCTATTGTTATAATTTGGGCTTGTAAGTAGGTTTGAGTTTGGGATTTAAATTGTATTATTTTCAAGAAGTGTCAACTTATTTTATGTATTCATATTTTGTAATAAGTTAATTTATTACACTGTCGGTATATATAATTTCAAATTCATTTTTGTGTGTTACTTCATTTGTTTGCATATACATATTATACGTATATTATGTTTTTATTTTACATATATATCTAGCAAGATTTTCTTCATTTCTAGACTGAATTCAAGACTTTTAGCTAAGGAAGGATTAAACCCAAATTGTACCTATTATAGATTAATTTTTCTTTTAAAAAATTGAGTCAAAGTAGATTTTCTTTTTTTAAAAAATAAAAACGAATGAGAGTTTATTTTGTCTCGATTGAAAATAGTCCAATCTTTTTCAGCATCGATGCAATATGAAATAGTTCTTTAGAATTTCTTAAAATACATATGATATTAAAAAAAAGGCTGTATCAAAGCTCAAGTTAAATAAGAAAGGAAATCACTCCCTCTAGATCTTTACCTTGAATGAGAAGATTATTAATAACTTTATATGATGTCTTAATACAAAACATATACGATATCTTTTTTTTTTTTAGATTTTCATCAAATTAAATTTTAAGCTACTAATTTTATTGAGTCGTCTTGAATCTCGGAAATGAAACCAATTTATGCGATTGGTCGATTCGAGGCGGTGAGCCATACTTTATGTAACACACACTTAATAAAAAAGTTTGTAGTGTGTATAATTTTAGAAATTGCTAGAAAAGGTGTCCATAGTTTTAAAAGTGACATATTTATCCTTCTAACTTACTAAAAGTTAAAATATGACGTGTTATTTTATGACTCAGCAATGTTCTATCTAAAGTATTAATTAAAGAAAATATAATTTTGAAAAAAGGAAAGTAGTAAACAACCAAAAACTTAAATCTCCACTTGCATTAGTTTATATTATAATTATTTTTTCAATCTCAAATAAGTTAAAAATATAGTTATTTAAATCGATATATTAAATCTACTCATTTTAATATTATCTGATCACACATTCATCATAGCATGTACATCTCATCGTTGCATAAAATTAATTCATAATTTACTTACCATAGAAAATATAAAACTCAAAACTAATCCATGAGGATCAATCATTGAATTAGTGATTGAACATAAATTATTGATTATTAGTATAATATATTTTGGAGTTGTACACACCTCAATACTTCTATGTATTGTCAACAACTCAACATGCCAAGTGTTGGGTAACCATGTTTAGTTTCATTTGGACAAGTAATTTTATTGTCTTATTGACCAATTCTCTATCTTACACATTACCTCAATTTTAGGTCATTGCCTTGTTAGCTTTGGTACATCACCCTCAACCCCCCCCCCCCCCCCACCACCACCACACACCCTCAACCCCCTAATATACACAACGAAATTTCACTAAGTAGGGTCAGAGAAGGGAAGAGTATATGCAGACTTTACTACTACCTCGTGAAGATAGAAATATTGTTTTTGCAAGATCTTCAACTCAAGTGTATCAAACCCCTTTTAAGAAAGTATACTATATTTAAATATTTTTAAAATTATATTAACATCACAAGTATAGAGTATACTATAAATTTTTAACATAGCACATAGTCAATTACAGTGGAAAAATCATGATTATCGAGTTCAAAATATGAATAAATAAATATAGGAATTAGTCAAAGGTAATTCAACATCAACTATATTTACATAAAAGATAATTTTAAACATTTATAAATGATGCAGTTTCCGTCGACCTAAGCCTAAACTAGCTCTACCCTAACCTAATTAACTGAAACAATTCATAATTATGATTAATTTGTGAATATATTTCATAAGTAGAATGAAAAAAAAGAGGATCAAAAGTGCACATCTCACACGTAATTAGAGACTAAAAATACTTAATCAAATATCACAAAAAAATTTAACAGAAAAGGGTCAACATTGCTCCTGAACTATGCGAAATAGATTATGTATACCCTTTGTTATATTTTGGGATAAAAATTACCCCAATATTATCTCAAGAGACCACAAATATCCTAAATAGTTAACAACCCAAATTTTTAGGGACGTGGAGGGATTAGTCTCACGATGGCTTGCCACATCATCAAAAGTTTGTGTTGTTAACTCTCGAGGGTATTTGTGGTATTCTAGGATAACAATTGGGGCAATTTTTTATCCCAAAATATAACAAAGGGTATAAATGATTTATTTCGCATAGTTCAGGAAATTTTTTGACTCTTTTCCGAAACTAAAATTAAGATATTAACTTGAAAAATATTTTCATTTTTTTATTGAATATTTGAGGCAAAACATAACCACATTACAATCATTTACCTAATTCATTACCAAAATAATTTTAAAAAATTAACAACCCCAACCGCACCCTTTTATTTTTTTCTTTCTTGTCCATTTTCCTCTTCCTTTTTTTTCCCTCTAATTTCATTTGCTTATTTCCTTTTTTTCTTTGGGTTATTTTCCTCTTTTGAATTAGGTAAATTTCAACAAATGTTATTATCTTTAATTATACATTAATTTCATGTTTGATTTATGTATTTAGCTTTAGATCTGAATAGAATTTTGATATTTTTGTGTTTTTTTGGCAGATTCAATTGTTAATTTTGTTGATTGAAATGTATTTTGGTGATAATTAAGCATTTGCAATTTGGATAATTTGGATTTTTCGGTGGATCGTAATGGGTTATTTGAATTCGGTGTTGTCATCTTCTTCTAATCAAGTTCATGCTGATGATGCGCCTGTTAGTGGCGGTGGATTAAGGTGATTTTGATTCCTTTTTTATTTTACAGATTTATTTAATTGATGATTTTTTGTTAATTTGATTGGAAAATTATGTGTGCAAGATGCAGAATGGTTGTGTAAATCGGAGACGGATTTGGAATTTTGAGTTTATGTGTTATGAATTGTAGAAAAAATTGCAGGTTATTTGGTACCTGATACTTGTTGTTGGTGGGAGGTGATAGGTATCCCGAGGAAATAGTTGAGGTGCCGTAAGCTGGCGTGGACATCATGGTTGTGATAAAAATACAATTTTTTTGCCAATGATATCGGTTTTTCTGAACCCATAATTAGAACTCTAGCTATGCCTCTTATACATGTTGGTGGGAGGTGGTAGATATCCGTGGATCACGGTTAAAAAAAAAAACAATTTTTTGCTAAAGATATTGGTTCTTCTGAACCCATAACCAGAACTCTAGATGTGCCCTTATACGTGTTGTTGGTGGGAGGTGGCAGGTATCCGTGGATCATGGTTATAAAAAAAATGCATTTTTTTTGCTTAAGATATTGGTTCTTCTGAACCCATAATTAGAATTCTAGCTATGCCCCTGATATATATAAAGAACACCCAATTGTTTATTTACTTGTGTTTAATTTTATATGGATGTTGAAAGTTCTGTTGGCTATTTTCGGTTAGCTATTAATGAATTGTCGTTTCCTCGTTAGGGTGATATTTGTTTGATTCATTTTCCTCTTGGGTGATGAATGCATGTCTAGTTTTAGTTGTCGTAACCCTTTAAAGGGGTGATTTGTCGTTGAGCTAAAATTGGCTTGTCATTTGCTGGATTCCAACTAAATTTGACGGCTGGATTTGACGTTTGGGTTTGGATTTGCTTAGTCGTTTAGGAAGCTAAGAGAAGAGGGAGACCGATATAGATGGGTAAACTTAGCGAAAAAGGAGATGATTGAACTTGGTGGCTTGATGTTATTTCTTCTTCTCCTGGAATGTGGTTATGAGTTGTTTTTGTGAATGAAATGTGTGATCTGTATCATGTGTTAGCTCTTACGTGAATTAGTTGATGAATGTTCATCATGGAGATGTATGTAAACAAGCAAGTACCGATTCATATTTGCTACTGAAACACGTGTTAAACTGTCTCTGCATTGAAAGAACTATTATTTTGCCATATGTCCCTGAAGATAAGGAAGTACATGTTTAAGTTGCAACCGATGTGTTATTGACTTTGAAGAATAATTGGAGAGAAAATCAGAAGTTTTGAGAATGCATGAGAGCTATGACTCGAAATCCTTGTTTTATTTACTAATATTTCTTTTCTTACCGCTTACGAACACCATTTTCAAAGAAGCTGCTAATTTACTGTATATCAATTTTGTACTCTAATAAAGTAGTTACCTGTTTACATAATGTCCTTGTGCACCATGCCTGAATAGGAATACCAAGTTCAGCTTTTAATTAGGTTACCGTATAGTCCATATTGGTATCCATATGAAGGTTCACATTTAAAAAACGGAATGTAGATCATATTACATTGCTATCAAATCCATATTATTCAAGTTCCATTCACAATATTATCTGACTGGATATGACAAATACTAGTTAAAACCTGAACAAGACACTGGAAATTACCATGAGATAATTGGAGTAACTTTTGGCAATTTTCTGACCTTACATAAAACTAATTTATGGTGATTCAGGTTATATGCAGTCGTGTTTGTTCAGGACATTTTGAAAATTATATTCTGACTGATCTTTTCCACATTCCATCTTATCCAGAAATCCCTTATATCGTTGTTCTCAAATTGCTATCATTGTGATTGTTTGAGCTTTAATGGAGGTTTATATAATATGCACAATGTTGCAAAACTATAGCCTAACAAGTGCTATGCATTGCAGTCAAAATGGGAAGTTTAGCTATGGATATGCTAGCTCGCCGGGAAAAAGGTCCTCCATGGAGGATTTCTATGAGACAAGAATTGATGGCGTTGATGGAGAGGTAGTTGGTCTCTTTGGAGTTTTTGATGGTAACTCTTCTTTCTCTGTAACTTCTACCTGACTGGAATGAAGTGCATGAACTAGAGTGAATGAGAAAAGACATATCTTCATTTGTTTTTATGTTTAAGCATTTCTGTGTCATTCAAGATTTGGCAAGTAAGACATTCAGTCTGATGACTATAAATTTGTCTTAAATTTTGTGGTTGGATCAATGCTGTTTCATACTTCATAGATCCTTATATTTTTTTCTGTTTATATTGGGTTTTGAAGGCGAAGCTTGAGGATTGCTTCCATTGTCTTTTACAAGCATTTTTTTGGGCCAAATACATAGACAGTCGGACCCCTAAACTAATTCGGAAATTCTATCTAGCCACTTGAATTAAATTTGTTTCCATTTGAACATTAGATCTTTAGTCAAATTGTGCCATTTAGACACGTTTTTCTCAATAATCTCAAAGTAAGATGTGTGTGTTCACACGCATTGACATGGAGAAACAACCAATTTAGCAATGCCACATGATTTTTTTAACCCAAAAATAATTTTTAGGAAAAATATTTTGACCAAAGGAATAAAGTTATCCTTCAGTAGACCAACGCCGCATGGTATTATTACCCAAAATAAATTTTAAATAAAAATGACCATCTTCATCTCCTTCACCCGTACACCACCTTCTCCCCCAAAACACTATCTTTTCCAATTAGCAATCACCATCTGCACCTTAATAAATTCATCAAATTAAGAAGGAAGCTTCCTACTCCCTCTCAAATTCCTCATGCAACTTTTCCTCCCCGGCTGCCGCATCTGCTGCATCTTTTGTTGCTCTAAAACGTCTAGATCCTTGCTGGTTCATTTTTGCCCTTGGTGCAATACCAATGTGTATATCTTTGTTAATTTTTTGGAGGCTGCTTAAAGATAATAATTAGACAGTTCCAATTTCATGCAAAGTTGGTCAAATGTTTTCCAATTGGATATGTTTACCTGCATTTTGCTCTTATTTCAGGTCATGGAGGTGCTAGGGCTGCAGAATATGTGAAACACAACCTTTTCAGTAACCTGATTAGGCATCCAAAATTTATCTCTGACACCAAATCTGCCATAGGTATGTTGACGTACTGTGAAGTATCTTGCTATGTTCCTTTTCACAAACAACTTATCTATATCTTTTGTCATTCATATATTTGTTTCTGCAGCTGATGCATACAACCATACAGACTCTGAGTTTCTGAAATCAGAAAACAATCAGCACAAAGATGCTGGATCAACTGCTTCTACTGCCATACTTGTGGGCGATCGTCTACTTGTTGCAAATGTGGGCGATTCTAGAGCTGTTATCTGCAGGGGTGGCACAGGTAAGGCTTAGGCGATTTGATTCTTATTTGGCTTTTGGTTCCTGCTCATAGTATTTCACCCCAAAAGTATGATGCATTTTGGTATATAATATCTGGGTTAGAGCAACCTCAAGAGTTTGTTATGATTTTGGTATCCCGCGATATTTGGTTGTTGTCGTACTAAATATGTCTAAAGGTAAGTTATTCTTATTAAGGTTTACTTTTCTAATTACTCGGTCTTAACACTATGATGACCTGCACTGTAAATGTAAGGTTTCACTGCTCTTTGAAGTCAGGAGAACAAGATGGGATACTTTAATTTTTGTTTTAGAGAGAATGGAGTAAAATAAAAGTGCATTTGCATATTGATGGTATGTCCTGAAATATTGTGGGAATATGGAAGATGTCATGCTAGCACTTCCAATAATACATATTTCTTAATCCAATAAGAAGGCATTCTTTTGCATTGCACTTCATGTCTTGGTTCACCATTGTTTTGAATAAGTCAGATGGTTGATCGAGAAACCACTGCCAAAGATTAAAACTTGAAGAAATTGGTAATTGGTGCTAGTTCGTTTCTTCTCTTTCTTCTTCAACTCCCATGAACAGTTTGTTGTTGTTACTTGCTAAGTTGATCTGGTAATCTTTATAATCCTGCTATACTATCTTGGCGAATGAATGCAATGGTAAATTTGCAGTGTGACAAGGAGGTCAAGGGTTCAATCCCCAAAACTAGCCTCTGCAATATAAGGTTGCTAACATAAGACCCAATGTGGTTCAGCCCTTCTCTGAACCCCGTGTATAGCATGAACTTAGTGTACCAGACTGCCCTTTTTTTTAAATGTCTGTTACAGTACGGTACATCTTTGATTAATAATTCATTATGACCGTGTAGTTTAACTCAGTCACCTGATTGGGGATGCTAATTTCATTCTCAGCTATTGCTGTTTCTCGAGACCACAAGCCTGACCAAACAGATGAGCGACAGCGCATTGAAGATGCTGGAGGTTTTGTGATGTGGGCAGGTAAGCCCATCACATTTGACAGTCCGTTTTTAGTCGATTGATTTTTTTCTAAATCTCGTGCAAGTCTAAACATAACATATTGTGTTGCAGGTACCTGGAGAGTTGGAGGTGTACTTGCTGTTTCTCGTGCTTTTGGCGATAGACTTTTAAAGCAGTACGTTGTCGCTGATCCAGAAATACAGGTGACTTGAAGAACTTGTTTATTGTTTCAATATATGACTACATGTTTCGAAATGAATATCAAATGCTCTGTGTGAATGTATTTATATTTTTCAACCTATTTTCTCGATGTATATTTTGGCACATTTCGGAAACTGTTTAGTAGTTGGTCCTCATTGTATAACATTCCCATCTTTTTCAGCCTTATGCCCAACAGACTCTTCCTGCTTGATTGCATTTTCCATCTCATTATAATTTTAGGACATGTCTTAAGTTTTCGATAGCAGCTGATAGCATGTTTCTTTTTGGAAGACACGTTGATTGAATCTTTATTGCTCTTTATATTTTCCACATCTTATATACCTAATGTTTTTGTTGTATTTGCGGACATAATTTTCTGTTCAAAACACAGGAGGAAAAGGTTGATGGCTCTCTTGAATTTCTCATCCTTGCAAGTGATGGACTCTGGGATGTTGTGACGAATGAGGTTAATAATTCTTCCCTTTTTTCTGCGTTAGATATCCAATCCATCGCCATGGTTTCACTCTAAATATCAAGTAGTTTATAGTCAATTCCCAGTTTGAACATTACAAATAAATTTACAGGAGGCTGTCTCGATGGTTAAGCCGATCCAAGATCCTGAAGATGCAGCTAAGAGGCTGATGCAGGAAGCATATCAAAGAGGCAGTGCAGATAACATCACCATTGTGGTTGTCCGTTTTCTTGGTAGCCAAGAGGGTTCCTCACGTGGTGCCTCGGCTTAAAAAGTAATTGCCACGTCTAACTCGTGGTAATTAGACGACAAGAAAACCCATCCCATAGGACGTTACGTAAATATTGAATATAGATAGAGACTTCTGGGTTTATGATGTAAGGAACCTTGAGAATTGAACATTGTCAAAGCTTTCTCTAACTTGTAAGAAATGTTCAAGAGTGAATCTGGCATAGTCAAAATCCAAATTTGTTGTTGTTCTATGTTAGTAGCTTGCAAATATATGCTGTGTTTTCTTGTAATTCCCATTTTATTGCATTTTGATTCACCAGTGTATAACAATATTTGTTATATTATATCTATATATGAAGTGAACAGAAGTATGTATATATAGTCCGACTTTTCTATAACAGTCATTTTTATAACAACCATGTCGTTACCAGTAGTCTTTACAAGAACATTCTCCACCTTTAAAGTGATGAAACCTGTTCCTATCTCTAACGATGATTTCGCGATCATAAACCTTTGAGATGAACTTACTTGCTTGATGACAGTCCTTGCAAACGCGTAAATTCTTTGTGATTCGAAGAATTTCCCCAGGTTTACTCTTCAATAACCCGAAAGCAATAGCTAGTTTCTCACTATGATAGTTCAAAGGATTCTCTGTTTCTTCCTCATCAATATCATGTTGCATTCCATCAGAATCTGGAAAATAGCCTGCAGATTTTATACGGTCCAGCATTTCGTTTACTTTTGCATATATCTCTTTGGCTTGAGGATGAGTTCTTCCTCCTGCAATGAACTCGTTAACAACGCCTTCTAATTCAACGATGGAGAAGCCAGGGACCTTTTTCACTCCCCTGTCATTCATCAACTTTCTTATACTGGCAACATCTTCCCATCTACCTGCATAGGCATATAAGTTAGCTAACAACACGTATCGACCACTGTTCTGAGGTTCTAATTCGATCACTTGCTTCCCTATCTTTTCTCCGAGCTCTATGTTCTTGTGAATCCTACATGCGCCAAGAAGAGCACCCAATACACCTACATCGGGACTCATAGGCATCTCGTTTATGACCCTTCTTGCTTCTACCAGTAATCCAGCTCTTCCGAGCAAATCAACTAAACATCCATAATGCTCCATGCCAGGTTCAATGCCATACGCTTCTTTCATGTAACGAAAATAGTGTTTTCCTTCTTCAACCAACCCTGAATGAGCACAAGCACTAAGTAGATTCACAAACGTAATGTAGTCTGGAGCTACCCTCTCACTCTCCATTTCCTTCAAAACCTCAATGGCAGCCTCACCTTTTCCGTGCATCGCCAACCCTCCAATCATACAATTCCATGACGATATTCCTTTTCTTGGCAACCCTTTAAAGAACTCAACAGCCTTATCTAAGCAGCCACATTTGCAATACATATCAATAATCGTAGCACCCAATTTCGAGTCCAGATCAATCCCACTCTTCTTGACATGTTCAACTATCCACTCACCTTGCTTCAACGCTCCAAGTCGCGTACAAGCTGACAACATACTAGCAGCAAGAAACTTATCAACCACAACACCCTCAGACCCCATCCTTTCGAACAAAGCAAACGCCTCATGAAACCGGTTACTCTGCACATAAGCTGATATCATAGCATTCCAAATAACAGAACTTTTCTCCGTAATCGAATCAAACACTTGAAAAGCTTCATCAAGATACCCCAATTGAGCATAACCACTAATCAATGTAGTCAAAGAAACATCATCTCTCTCACACATATTATCAAACACCCTCTTCGCTTCCTCCAAACAACGAAAATTCACATACATATGAATCAAATTATTCTGCGAAAACCGATCAAACCCGAACCCAAACTTCACCACATGACCATGAATCTGTTTACCTTCTTCCACAGCATTGTCTATACAACAAACTCTAATAAGAGGAGGAAAAGTGAAACTATTAGGCCAAACGGAACGTTCCAACATACACAAGTAAAAAAACAAAGAATCTCTCAGCATTTGAGATTTCAATAAACCCCTAATAACAGCATTATATATAAAAGGGTCTGGTTCAGGCAATTTATCAAACACTTGGACTGCATAATTCAAATCGCCCAATTCGGATATTGCACAGAACTTAATAACTCGACCCATTGCGTCATTGTCATAGGAGAGGCCATGCTTGACAATTTGGGCATGGAATTGTTTGAGTTGCGACATTGATGAACATGATTCTAAGCCCCTTAAGGTATTGTTGCTAGTTTGGTGTGACAATGGAGATTGTGGAGTAGGAATAACTTGAAGAACAGAGGTAATAGTTGCTTGCATAGCTATTTGTAAGCTGCTCGCAAAGCTACTTGCAAGAAAAAGTTGATCTTATTTTATAAGCTACTTCGATAAGTTGCTCGTAGAACTAGTTGAGGAAGGTGGTGACAATCTATAAGCTAATTTAGGAAGTTGCTCGCAAAGCTACTTGCCGATTGCTTTGTTGGTTACTTCAGGAAGTTGGTCGTAATTTATAAGCTATTTCAATAAGTTGCTCGTAGAGCAATTTGTAAGCTAGCTGAGGAAGCTAGTGATGATTTATAAGCTAATTTAGGAAGTTGCTCGTAAAGCTACTTGCCGATTGCTTTGTTAGTTACTTCAGGAAGTTGATCGTAATTTATAAGTTATTTCGATAAGTTGCTCGTAGAGCTACTTGTAAGCTAGCTGAGGAAGCTAGTGATGATTTATAAGCTAATTTAGGAAGTTGCTTACAAAGCTACTTGTCGGTTGCTTTGTTAGTTACTTCAGGAAGTTGGTCGTAATGTATAGGCTACTTTAGTAAGTTGTTGAGCTACTTGTAAACTAGTTTAGGAAGCCGGTGGTAATTTATAAGCTAATTCAAGAGGTTGCTCGCAAAGCTAGCTACTTGTAAACTAGCTCAGAAAGTTGATGGTAACTTATAAGCTAATTCAGGAAAATGCTCGCAAAGCTACTTGGCGGTAGGGGCTAATGTACATTGTGTGATGAACCCCCTCGGTAAAAAAATTACACTATATATATAAGATCAATTTTTTTGTGTATGTGTATATATTTAAAATTGAACCCTTTAAGCATATGTCAAAGGAGTAGCTCAACGGTTATAGGGTTCAGGATTTCGCTTATGTGAGCTTTTGGGGTCATGGGTTCAATTCTAGGCAACAACATCTTTTTTTTTTCGAACCCCCTGATAAAATTCCTGCCTCCGCCACTGCTTGGCGGTTGCTTTATTAGTTACTTCACGAAGTTAATTGTAATTTATAAGCTACTTTAGTAAGTTGCTCGCAGAACTACATGTAAGCTAGCTGAGGGAGTTGATGGTAATTTATAAACTAATTCAAAAAGTTGCTCGCAAAAGCTACTTATAAACTACTTGTAAGCTAGCTTGGAAAGTTGGTTGCAGAGCTTTTTAAATACGAGTCACTAAGATTTAATTAAGGCTTATTTTTTATATATAACCAACATTTTTTTCGTGTTTTGTCGAGGTGGCATTTGCCTAATTTGGAGTTGGAATATTGAAGTTGATTAACTGCATTTATTTGAAATGTTAACTATTTTTTGAAATTTTTCCATAGTAGGGTTAATGTGACTTCTAAGAGAATATTATTGCAATTGATGATATGTGTAACATATTTTTCTTTTAACAAAAAAAACAACATATTTTTGTGTTGTGTTTGAAACTAATTAATGATATACACATGGACATGTTATAGGACTAGATACTCATTAACATGTTTGAAAAAAAGAACAAGGTGTAATTAATATAACTTTTGACTTTGACCAATTATATTGAAAGATCACCTAATAAACTAAAATTGATTTAGATACAATAGTTGATATGGAAGTTAAATAGAAATTACTTAATGTATTTATATTGTAATTAGAATTGTGGTTTCGGGGTGGGGTGGGTGGGGGGGAGGGGGAGGGGAGAGATATAAAATGAATAAAATATACCTACTTTGAAACTCAACTATATAGTCTTATGTCGAAATATTTCACAATTTGGTTTCCCTTTTAGTATTTGACACCCTCTTTGAAGCTCGGGTATATAATGATATGTTGAAAATTTTCACTTTGGAGATAAAGTGATGAACCACTTCTTACCAAAGATCATAGATTGATTCGATTTGAAGTTTAATTTATGAATTCTTATAACGATTTCAAGTTAATACTTTAATAATAACTGAATTCACATTCAAATATTTATTAACATTCTATAAAAAATTTAATATATAACAACTCTCTATATTTGTTCCTACCAAAGACGATTTCATATTTCTTCATAAGTTAATAACCTAAACAAGTAGGTGAGAAAGAATGGATTAAGCTCAAACAAAAAAGATAAAAGTAGATAAGATATTTGACATTATTCCATTTTATACACATTTATAAGAATTTAAAATAGTTTCCTTAATCTAAGTAAGTTTAAATAAGTGTTTCACCGTATAATGTATGACATATATAAGCCAAGTTAACGTGAGTATAATAATAATATATAATAATTGTTCAATTTTTATATTCATATAGTTGGGATATAATAATGAACTTCCAAACAGAAAATTACTTAAAAATTAATGAAGTTCCAAACAGAAAGTGCATAAAATTATTAAAATATAGTGATAATACTATCTTTTTTTTGTGTCAATTTCTTTTTATTAACTAATTAATTTATTTATTTATTAGGGAGTTGGTAATTAGAGGACCGTTCATTTTTGTCAAAGATATGAGAAAATCTAATCTACCAATAAGCTTTCAGATTTTGATATACTATGCGGTCCTCCCAAAATCTAATAATTCTCATACTCGTTTGGTTCGCGGATTAAATTATCTCAAAATTATAATTATTAAATTAATTTATTTTATCTTGTAGAAATAACAAAAAATCAAGTTAAGATATTGGAGATTAAATGTATTTAATAATAATACTTTTCAAATTAATTTGTATATCTTATTTCATTAACCAAACGACTCTAACAAATATACCAAAGTTTTAATTAAACTCTTGTTTTTCTCCTTTTGGGTTAGTTATTTATAATTGAAAAAGACTAATGCATGAACATAGGCCATGTGTTTTGACATTATTTTGGACATTGACTAGAGTGTCAATTCTTAATTTTCTGTCCACAAAAAAGTAGATGAATTAAATATTATTATTATAAATAATAATAATTATTATTATTATTATTATTAATAGTCTTCTATTAATTTTGTCCAAGTAAAATGACAGCAGTGTTGTGAAAAGTCCATTGATCTTATCCCTCAATGTTGACATCGAATGAATCCATTCATAATTTGATATTATCTAGAAATATAATGAGATGAATAAAGTTCGTTTTTTCTTTAAGCAGAAGTCTTAAGTTTGAATTCATGATATAAATTTTTTGGATAGGAAGTATTTTTTTTTTCTTTAAATAGGTTCTGCATAAGAGTTTGGGATCAAAATGGATACTTTTCGAACTTTAGCTATCAAAAGTGATATTCTCTAAAAACACACAAAAAAAAGGATTGATCACTCATTTATGGACAAATTATAACTACCATCTTTTAACACTATCATCCCCGTTAACTCCAAATTCATTCAAAATGATATCACGTAAACACTAAAGATAATTTACCCATACAATTCTTTTTATTAACTCCCTATGTGAATTTATGTATCTTTCTTCCTCACGTGAATCAAATGTTTGTGAATGCAAAGAGTATTCACGTGAGGAGTTAATAAAAGAATTGTGGTTCTCCCATTTGTTGGGTGAACTACCTTAAAATTTATGTGATATTATTTTGGATGTATTTAGAATGAAGATGGCGGTGTCAAAAGATGTAGTTACAGTTTGTACATAAATGGACGAACTATCTTAAAATTTATGTGATATTATTTTGGATGTATTTTGAACTAAGATCGCGGTATCAATAGATGTAGTTACAGTTTGTACATAATGGACGAACTATCTATTTTGAAATGTATTTTTAGAGAGCTTTTGATATTTTAGATTCAAAAAATGTCCATTTTGATGCCAGACTCCCCACACAATGTTGAGATTCAAAGAAAGCTCAATGTATTATCCAAGAAAATGATGAAAAAATTGAAGTAAATTATGGATTCATAATAATGAAATTAGCTAATAGTAATATTTATCATGCATTATGATAGATTGCTATTGAAACGTCATATCAACTATGTGTGAATATTGGACTATATCACTTCGTTTTGCAATTAAAATTACTTAGGAAAGTAAATTTTGGAATATGCATTACTATTTTCAATGATATATTGGCATTCACTTATTATGCCGCTCACTAAAAAAAAAAATCATCAAATCAAATTTCATCATTAATTTAAGGCGGAATGACTAAGAAGACCCTTATACTTAACTCAAATTGTAAACGGGACCCTTTTACTCACGACTTTGCCAACTAAACACTTAAATTTGATAAAACTCAACCTTTTGAACCCTTCCAACTCATTGTGACTCTCAATCGCTTTGATGTCACGCTCCATGTCAGATAAAATTAGCCATGTCATTTTTTATTTTTATAATAATTTCTTTTTTGACAATAAAAATCCCCAAAATTTTCACCTTTCAACACCACCACACCACCATAATACCTCGGCACCTTTCCACATGTAGTCACATCTTCCCATTAAAACTTCATTACAGTTGAATAACTTGCCAAAAAAAAAAAAATCTTTCTTTTTTACCTCTAGAAACAAAGATTAAAAAGAAGATTTATGAATTAATAATAAAATCACAATTTTTGGAGGAATTGAAAATGGAAGATTAAGAAACTGAAATTGTAGCCACTTTAAAATCCAAAAAATTTCACCAATCAAGCAATTGATTTTACACAGGAAGAATAAATATCATTTTTAAGTCAAAACATATTTTGACAATAACCTAATTTAAAATTTTCCTTACCATAGATTTTAGTCTATAAATCATAATTCATCTATTCACTCTCCTTATATGTGTGAAACTCAGCCGTCAAGTTGCTACACAAGCTCAGTCAACAGTCGGAGGAGTTTAAAAAATTGAGTTTTACAAAGTTTAAGTGTTTAGTCGACAAAATCATGAGTAGAAAAGTAGTTTACAATTCGAACGTGTAATGGTTTCTCAGGTTATTTCGCCTTAATTTGTCGTTAAATTGTTCATAACTATTTAAAAAAATCAAAAATAAATCATTAAACTAAATAAAATACAATTTTAATATTTCACTACAAAATTTATCCATTACAAATTTCTAATCTTTTTAATAGCGTTTTGATACAAAAATAGGAAACAAAATTAGATATATACACATAGTTACGATCCTCCTCACTAACAACAACAACGTGAAGAAGAAAAAAAGAAAAAAAAATAGAAAATTCGATTTTTTCTTCGATGTTTTTTTTAAAACTACAAATGATAATTACATATAAAAATTAAAACGACGGAACGACGCCGTATGAAGCATCGGTGGCGATGAGTGAATCGATTTCAATTTCAGTACGTTTAGCGAATCTCCCTTTGATTCTGGGTCGAGTCTCAGCATAAGCTTTTCTAGAAGCATATCGAATCGTCTTCTCGAACTTTCTATTCTTCCTTTTCTCTCTGTACCTCATTACCCTTGCTTCTCTGTCTAAACCGGAAACTGCATTCGGTACAGCCTCGGTGCCGGTGCCGGCACCGGTAGATGAGTTCATCACAAAGGTGTTTGATACATCCGTCATCGCACTGTGGTCCGGTACAACTCCGACGTCAAGAGATGATGATGAAACCTGTTAGTTAAACAAAAGCAAAATGAGATCGATTCACATGAAGGAAGAGGAAGAAGGAAATTGAAGAGAAAAGATGTAGATGCATACACTTTGGCTAATGGATTGAGAGGTGAAATTGTACATGTAAGGTTTAGATCCAGTAAAATCGATTTCGTAGGTAGGAAATCCATCAACGACTGGACCTGGTAAATGACTACTCGTTTCGTTGTTGTTGTTCTGTACCGGCACAACTCCGTCGGAGCTGTAATGGCCGTGTTGATGCTGTTGATGATGAATAATATGCGGTTTTTGCTCACATGACATTAGATCTATATCTAAATACGAATCCATATCATTAAACAAGTAATCAGCAGATTTATACTGATCAGTTCCTTCTTTCGGTGTCGGAAGTATCCACGACGCTGCTTCAGCTTCTTCCTCCGGTTGAGAAGGATTTTCACTAGTACTATCAAAGTACTTCTCATCAGCAGCAGCATCAGCATCGGCATCACCACCGCCGTCAGATTTCGCGACGGCGGAGTCATAGAACGGAACTACCGGAAACCGCTCATGCCGACGAGCTAACGGATTTGCAGAATGAATATCACGGTCACACGTAACGCAGAGAGCAGCAGCGTCCGCCTTACACGTGACAATCGCCGGAGCTTGCTCACACACTTCACAAACCCAGACACGCGCGTGCCTTGACGCTAGCTTGTTCGCTGCGTGGATTTTGCAGTCGCATCCTAAGCAGAGAAACGCTGAATCTGCCCGGCAGAACACCGTCGCCGGCGTCGTTTTGCATGAGTCACATAGCTTCGCCGTCAAACTCCAATTCTCCGTTCCCATTATTTCGGTTAGTTTTCTCTGTTTAAGTGAGAGAATCAAAATTTGATTTGCTTTTTTGTCAAAATTAATTTTTTATTACTAACACTGACTAATATATATAAGTAATAAATAGTAACTCAGTTTTCTTTGTTTGAGAAAATGACAAAAATGGTCCCTTACATTTTAGGACAGCTACAAAATAATCAATTAAATATGTATTAATCAATTTTCATTTTTAAAAAATTACCAAAACTAAATATTTTTAGTCTTTGTCAAATATTTAATACTAATTTATATTAGTTTGATTTTAGGAAAACAATGAAAAAGTTTAAAGATAAAGTCAAAAAAAATCCATCATATTCTAAAATATTCGACACAAAGAATAATACTCAACACTGAGTAGTCGTTTGGGGTGAGGTATATAGTATAATAATCTAACGGATAAAACATATGACTATTTTATTTTATATTTGTTTGGAGGTGTTAGGAGATTATTTATTTCACTATTTATATTTTAATAATGAGATAAATTATCTCATATACATAATTAAATAACTTATTTCGAAAGAACTTGTTCCCAATAAGACGATCCATGTCTCACCTAAAAAAAATTGCATCCAACTAGAAATAATGAAATTTTGCAAATTACACTAAACCTATAAAATGTGAATTTTGCTATTTTCTTTGTTTTCTCATAATTACCATAAATTTTATCGATAATGTTTTATAATTATTTGACATAGATTGAAAGTGTTATCTTTAGCATACTTAAAAAAATTAAAATTATTCAGTTGATATTTAAGGAGTTATTTTGTGTCTATTTAGATCAATTTTATCATTTTTCTTTTTTTTTTTTTGTTTAAAGAGAGGTATTGAAAACACCCCCGAACATAGTATAAATTATTAGTTTGTTTACTCATCTATTAACGGTCTTAAAAATATTCATCTACTTAATCTAATTAAACTAAAATTCACCCCGATCTATAACATGACATAACATCGAGGTGTATTTAAGTTTAGTTAGTCAAGTAGAAAAGTGTTATTAAGATTGTCAATAATTCGAGAGCAAAACTAATAATTTACGTCAAGTTTAAGTTTTCAATACTATCCTCTTGTTTGATTGAATTTTTTTTTACGCAATATTTGATATTTATATTAGTAGATTGACTAAATTCAATTTCACGCATTGTAATTCATTTTTAGAGGCGGTAAGCACTTCCAATACACTTTTATTATGTTTTGAAACTTAAACTCGAGATATCTAATTTACTAAAGGTGAAAAAATTTCGAACCATTTAATTATTTAAACAAAAGTTATTTCAGATGAGAGGGATATTTGGAAGTCGACGAATAAGAAATTGATACGTAGGATGTTTTATAGCCAAACAAATTTAAGCATTAATTAAAGATGGGAAAATAATAAATTGTCTTTTTATGAGAAAAAAAATGAGTTGTCTTTTTGGGCATAAAAGTAGTGGGGTCCACAAGTAAGAAGAGCCGTGTTTGGATTGAATAATTATTAAAGACATGTTTGGCTTTATATGAAAAAAAAACTCCAACTTCATAATGAATGTGGGACCCATTACTAGTGTATGTGGGTCCCATATTTAAAAATTGGTTCGTGACTAAATTTGTACACTTTGTAGGGGTTGGCTTTTGAAGCTTTTCAAGAGTCACGAGAAGTATACTTGCTATTATTTTTTCGTTTTTATTTGATGTTCGATACTTACATTCAGTTCAGTTCTGCGTAGGTGGTAAGTAAGTTAGAAATGTGATCTCGAGAGAAATTAAGTTATATGATCTCTAACACAATATTATGCAAATGAGATAGATGGAGAATTGGGGTTTTGAGAGTCGGATTTGAACCCAAGCAAGGGCGACATACGTAGTCCCAAAGTAATGTCATCGCGGAAAACATTTACTATATCTATAGGTATAATAGATAAATATGTCTTTTAAACTCGACCTCATTTTCACGTTTATGTCTTTTAACTTTGATTATGTACAAGTAAACACTTAAACTTCAATAACGTAGACACATGAGTCATATGTGGCATAATACATATAGGACACAAATCATCATGTAGGATGTCACGTAAGATGCAGTTGTCTATCTGTTTAACTTTATACAAGTTTAAGTGTCTAATTGTGCACACCCAAAATTGAAGAACATAAATGTCAGTTGAGTCCAAGTTAAATGACATATATATGTGTATGATATAGTATATCCCAATTCATGAGACAAAAAAATTTTAATTCGTTTTTAAAATGGTCATAGTTTTATAATTGAAAATAATTTTAGCTTTGAAATTTTATTTTACCCGTAATAAAATAATTTATATTCAGATCAACAAGTATGGTATATCACAATTTTTTTATTATACAATTCAAACTCTCCAAGAAAGAAGGATAAGAGGACATTATCTAACAAAAATAAGTATTATTTAAAGTACTTTTTAAGTGGAATACTTTAGTAATTGACATCTAACAAATAATTTAATTAATGTTTGGCCGAACTGCGTAATAAATACTTTGCTTTTATGTGTTGATAGCTATTTAAAATATTTTGTTTATCTCAATTTATGTGGTATCTGACACAAGATTTAAGTTAATAAATATTAGTACTATTTTTTAAAATTTATGATTTAGAACAAATCTTAGATATTTGAGTGATTATTAATCATTTTATTAACAATAAAAATGAATTTTGAAATTAAATTATTTTTAATTATAAAATATAATATTCATTTTGAAACAGCATAAAAACAAAAACATGTTATAAATATTTTTAGAGAACACTTTCACTTCCGATTAAACACTACGGAGTATTTTTCACACAAAATATTTTATAAATCACTTGATTGTTACTTAGAAAGTGAATTATTCATGTATTTTATTAAAATTAATATAACTTAGTATCATAGTTGATAGTGTTTTGGTTGTTATATGCTTTATAAAATTCAACACATTAGAGATGATGTTTGTTATCAGTTTTCAATTCTGCATAACCAGATAAAAGTTATGATATAATGAATCTATATATTATTATGTACAATATTAAAAATAAAACTAGTACTCTCTATGTTCCTAATTACTTGTCCATTTTTTAATCAACACACCTATTAAGAAATTAATTAATGACATAGTGAGTTTACCATTTTACCCCTATTAATTATGAAGTGGATGAAAAATTCTATATTTTTCAAAGTTATTAGTCATTTAATTGAGGGTATAATAGGTAAAAAAAATTGTTCTTTCTTGATTTGTCAAAATGGACAAGTAATTAGGGACAACTATAAAAGAAAAAATGGACAAGTAATTAGGACAAAGGGAGTATAAGCTACATAATGCACTTTGCGTAACTAATTTCGATATTATTAATATCTGTATAACTCTGTTCACTCCAACAAAATACCCATGCCACTATAAAGTGTTTCATTGGTTTGGGACTTTATTATCAACCAATACCAACAAATGCTTCACGTGGGACGGTGGGGGCACTCATAGTAGTGTTAATAATTATTTTATCTATTTTAAAAAAAAATACTTAGTTTGACTCGATATGATATTTTAAAAAATAAAAAAGATTTTTTAATTTTATAGTTTTAAATTAAAATTATGTCAAATATATCAAAATGTCTTTTGATCATGGAACCTTAAACATGTTACATAAAAAACTAAAATTGAAGAAAAAAATGACATTTTTTAAAAATAGACTAAAGAGGAAAGTAGGTTGTTTTTTTTAAAAAATAGGATAAATATTTTTTTTACTTTGTTCCTATCATTTATAGTATGTTTATAGTCTATAGATAGATTAATTACGTTAATTAAAATTATGATGGGATAAATAAGAGCGAAAGTACCTTTTATCGTATCACAGAAGATATCACAATTAATTCTTGATTAGAGTTTGGTGTTAACAAATCTTTTTGACTTTGTTTCTACCAATTATAGTATGTTTAAAGAATATTTTAATTATGTCATTAGAGATTAGTGGAATGATGAGAACAAACATACTTTTCGTTGTATCTATAATATGGCAAACATCCATATAATTTTTTATTTTTTTCATGTTATATGGATATAATTAGACTATCAATAGCAAAATTAATTATATACAAATAAATAATTTTTTTAATATATATTTAATATACGGAAAAGGGTCAAGATTAGCCTCAAACTATTTGAAATAGAGCAAATATACCCTCCGCTTCATTTTTGGCTCAAAAATACCCTTGCCGTTAACATAAGAGACCACAAATACCCTCTAACTTAACAGCCCCGTTAACCTCATGACATAGCATCTGATGTGGAAAAAATAAGCCAAATGGTTCAACACGTAAGCGTCCTACGTGGAATAAAGATCCACATGACTGTCACCTAAGCTACCCATGTCCATTAACCCTTTACCCACCCCACTAAATGGACCGACCCATTCACATTCATAGTCTTCATCATCTCCAAAACTAAACGCAGATGCATCTGCTGCAACGACTTTAATATCACTTGACCCGAGATTGGAATAGCAACTCTCTCAACTGTTTCACTCTTAATCTCGGTTGTGCCATTTTTGGGGTCGCTGTTTCTAAGAGAAAGTTGTTCAGCATTATGAGTTAGATTGGCAATCTGCTCCTTTTGGCAGCCATAATCAACACCTGCAGCAGCCATAATCTCTATTCTTTAACCTTTAATTGGGAACGGGTCGGTCTCTTTAGTGGGATGGGTAAAGGGTTAATGGGCATGGATAGCTTAGGTGGCAATCGTGTGGATCTTTAGGTGTTGAGCCATGTGGCTTATTTTTCCACATCAAATGCCACGTCATGAGGTTAACGGGGTTGTTAACTTGGAGGGTATTTGTGGACTCTTATGTTAACAACAAGGGTATTTTTGAGCCAAAAATGAAATGAAGGGTATATTTGCTCTATTTCGAATAGTTTGAGGATAGTTTTGATCCTTTTCCGTTTAATATAATAAATAAATATTAAATAGGAAAGTAATTATTGAATGCCTAATTAATTATGGCAGGCACATTTGTGATCTTTTCCCATGTTTACCATCATCAAATTTTTCTCTTTCATCAATATTCATACATCACATGTTTTTTGATTTTTTACCCCAAATTCAAGATCCTTTACATCACTACAGGAGTGATTTTTGTGATTTTGTATCCATCAGGTATCTTCTAATTACATATTTATCTCGTTTTTATGAGCATTATATATCAACACATCTACACTTTCTTCTATTTTCATAGGATTTTGATTCAAGAATTTGTTTATCCATTTCAATGGCTGAAATTGATACTCCGATGAGGGTTACTAGAGGTATACAATTATTTGACAAATTGTTGGATGAACTACCTTCTTTTGATTTGTGTATTACTCTACAACAAGCCAAAAATCCAGGCTCTATTGCTGCAATGGAGAACGAAAGAAGAACAAAAAAGGTTAATGACCATATACCCTTAAATCTGCTTGAAGAAATCGAACATGCAAAATTAATAAAGAGGAAAAAACGTTCGGAAGTGAAAACTAATCTTGAAAAAAGGAGAAAAGTCAACAATATTGATTCAAGTGGGTGAAGGAACAAGAGGAAAATGCAATTGAGATTTGTATGCTTTATTTTTTTTAGTTTAATGTCATTTACTTATCTATCTCAACACATGTATTGTGTGCCATTGTCATTATGGATTGTCCTCTTGTATTGAAATTGTCAGAAAATTTGATTTCGTATGTATATAGTTGTTAAAAAATGAGTACAAGAAAAACATGAACAAAAGTGAGATTGAGGGTTCTTTGATTGTCAATTTTGTATATAGTAGAATACTTATATACATAGACATTTGTATTATTATATAACCACAAGTTGAACTGTTGATCTGTGAATACAATTATATTTGAATACATAAGTACTCTGTCAAATTTAAAAAGTTGATTAGGAAATTCAAGTATAGTTGGATACATCAATACTATATTGTTGGCCTTTTCAAAATTTTATTTAGAACTACCCACAAATTGTATCTTTTTTGCTCGTTTGTCTAATGTATCCATACTTGTACAGTTTGATACCCACAAATTGTATCTTTTTTGCTCATTTGTCTAATGTTGTATCCATATTTTTGCTTAACAACAGTGTTGAAATGTATCCATATTTATATACATAGATACTTGCATTGTTATATAAGCACAAGTTGAAATGTTGATTTGCGAATACAGTTATATCTAGATAGATAAGTACTATATCCAAGATAAAATATTGATTTGGAATACAAGTATAGTTGTATCCAACATATTCATTTTTGTGTTTAACAACAATGTATTCATTGTATTCTATATTGGTGTATTCATTTTTTGTTTAACAACTAGTGTATATATTGCCATGTAGTTCACCTATTCAAAATCGAAATACTTAACCTTCATTCACAAATTCAACAATTTGTTTACATACAATAACTTGAATTAACAAAAAAAAAATTATTAATATCTTTACAACTCCAGAATAAGAAATATGGAGACAACAAGAAAATTGAGTATGATGTATCACAATTTTTGTTAAATTGATAAAGAATATGACCTGATATGTCTTTAAATAAGTAATTTTTAGTTATAAAGTTAATTATGGGAAGTTGCTCATTGTATGGGAGTAATGTAAGGATAGTGTGTTATATTTAGAATCAATTCCTTATTTAGTTTGTTGTACTTAAAAGATGTATTAATGTATAAATAAAAAAACTATACAAAAATACAGCAAAAAAGTGATATTAATTGTAGTCATTTATTGTAAATAACATATTTATAGCTATTGATATTCGTTAACCCTATAAATATAGTTATTTTTGTAAGTTACTCTTATTTATTAGTATGCTTATTATAGAGTAATTTAATCATATCATTAGGATTGTTTGGTTGTTGATTAGAGAGAAGATTTCGTCCATCAAGCGGGACAGAAGGGAACATAAATTATTTAATAAAATAACCAATACATATACTAATAATAATACTTGAATTAAAACACAAAATGATAAGAATCTTGTCATAGTTACTTATGAATACACCTCATATGAAGGGGATAAAGATCCAGTCAAGTATAATTAGGTCAAGTAATGTTCAATGGCCTTATAGATTCACGCCATGTGTACTATATAATAATTTATGGTTGAGATTCATTTAAATTATATACTCATCTTAATAATAAAAACAACAAAGCCGTCAACTATTTTTATTTTTTAAAACTATCAAATAAAGCAATATTAACACTATTCTTTTAGTTTCTTTCTCTCCGATATCGACTATCAGTCTATCACTATTGTTTTTTTGCTCCGATTATTCTCTCCTGTTTGTATCCCCATTTTTTGAACTCTTTGGTAGCTTTATTTAAGGTTAAGGTCTAATGGAAACAAACTCTCTATCTCTACGAAATATAAAAAACTTTAGCGTACGCTTTACCCTTTTTAAATCACACTTACGAAATTACACTAAAAATATTATTGATGAGTATCATTTCTATCCAACTTTGTTTTTTTTGGTTTTCCACCCGGTGTCCAATATACACCCATATTGGAGCCCGACTAAATTTGGATTCGGGCCGGGAAGTCCCACATTGGGGGATAAAACGCTCTCTAACAAAGGAGACTCCGTACCCAAGGAGACTCGAACCCGAGACCTCTTGGTTAAGGATGAAGGAGTACTTACTACTCCACCACAACCCTTATTGGTCATTTCTATCCAACTTGATTGGACACATAAATGATGCTTGGTACTTATATTTTTTACTAATACTTGTAAAAAGGGTGATAAAATGAAGGGATGTTGTGAATTCTCAGTAACAAACCTGCAGCATTGATCTTACCATACTTATAAAAAATGAATGCATATTTTCAATTGATTGGTATGGTCTTCTCAAAAGGTACAAGGTTTGGCGGGTAAAAAGTCAGGAAGTTCACATATTTCTGCCAATCTTAATTTTTTTTCTGGAAAATATTAGCTTGGGTACACTTAATTGCTTTATTTGATAGTTTTACAAAATAAAAATAGTTGACAGCTTTGTTGTTTTTATTATTAAGATGAGTATATAATTTAAATGGATCTCAACCATAAATTATTATATAGCACACATGACATGAATCTATAAGGCCATTGAACATTACTTGACCTAATTATACTTGACCGGATCTTTATCCATATGAAGGTACTATAAGTCTATAAATGTTTTATTTAAAAATATATTTAAAACTAAATCATATTATAAAATATTTAATTTAATTAATTGCTATTTTTAATTAAATCTTCATGAGGGCACTCCATGCCCTACAAGGAATCCACTTCCTTTTTTGACATTAATTAGGGTAAAAAATAGTGTTTTTTTATTACAAAATCTATTTCAAGTAGGAAACAACTAAAGAAAAATAATAATAAACCCTATAAATATCTACGTATTTATGCATTGTATGAACATATCAAAAACAAGAAGCAAAATAAAATCTAGTAATTTTTTTTCTTTTGTGTTCGTTTGCTTCTTTTTTTTGAGAAATAATTAAATGGTGTCACCAGAAAAGATCATCAATGGACGTTGTCGTACTCTCAACAAACAATGTCTTTCGATGACTAGTTTTATTCCTAAGGGTTCCGATGCACGTTATGGTCGAAAAAGGCGATATCGCAGCGAGAATGTTTGTCTTATTATTAGTTCCGTTATGTTTCTAATTATTGGCATACCCTTTTTGTATTTGTTTTATGATGGGATGTCTGATTTGTTTATTTAGTACATAGTTTCTATATATTGTTCTTAGTTCATTGGACTAAGAGGGTATGCTTTATATAATTACTTAGGATTTATGTAAAAATTGATTTATTAATTTGTTTATTTTAGTATTTCGTGTGTTTTTTTTGTTTTTTTGAAGTATTGGAAATTTGTATATTCGATAAGAATCTCTAAATTTTGATATTATTCTCAATATAATGAATGGGGCAATGGTTCAATATAATTAAATAAATTTTCACCAAAATCATGTATATTGCTAAAAAAAATTATCAAATTTATACGAAAAATAAATTAACGAGTTACTAGTAATTGAAGTCCTCGCATTACAATTCAAAATACATAAACTTCAAATTCTTAAAAATACTCGATTTGAATTTTTTTAAACATTCCTATGTAGTTGTCAATGAATTGGGCTGGACAGGATATGAAGTTTGTCATTCAGAATCACATATTAGCCCAACTTAACCAATGACAATAACATGATAGGAAATTCATTAGTTTAGGAGTTAATTGTATTGACAATAACATGAAGTTTGTAATATTACGAATCTTATCAGATTTTGGTGTGTCTAGATACTTCCAGATACATGTATCTCGGAATACATAGGGTCAAAATTAGGTGTAATTGTTCTGAATACATTGTATCCAAGTGGATTCACATGTATCTAGGATATATGACAAATCTCCCTCACCTCCCTCCCATATCGCTTTCCACTCTCCTATGTATTAGGTATCCTAGATACATGTATATAGTGTGATTCACATGTATCTGGGATACGTGACTAACTTGTTCGTCTCCCTCTCTTCGTATTTTAGTGTATCTGATAGCAAATATACATGTATCTACGTATATTTTATTCAATATATGTTAGAAAACTCTTAATTAGTGATAAAATACGTAACTATTTGAAAGGATAGATAGAAATTAGAATTGATATATATGGTATTGATGTAAGCTAATAAAATACTTTTCTTAGTAAAACAAAAGCCCATCTCTCATTACTTTCGAGTCTCATCCATTCAATTATTTTTACTTAAACTTCTGGCAAAAATATCTAAATAGTAAAATAAAATATTATAACTAATAAAATTAGAAACAATTTACATGCTTAACGCGTAGACAAAGTATACAAACAATTAATATATCTTATTAAGTAATTTATATTTATTTATTAATTCTTTATAATGAAGTTAGATAAACTTTTCAAAAAAATATTTATTCTCTATTTTTAATCAATTGTGTCATGTGTGACTAAAGATGTCCAATAAAAACGTTTATCTTCTCTATTAAGTTGCATAAAAGTTATATAAAATACTTATTAATTATAATTTCAATTTACTTTTTAATTTATAAGATAGTTATTTATGGAAAAAAAGAATCTTATTAATCCTATTCCAAGTAGGAATCAACTAATTAAACCCTATAATTAATTCCTAAGTAGTTTCGGACAAGGTTTAATTTTCTTAATTTTAGTTGCCTATAAATATAGTACATATTTATGCAATGAATGAACATATCAATAATATCAACAACAAGAAGCAAATAAATTGAAAAAAACAAACAAATCTAGTAATTTTTTGTGTTCGTTTTCTTTTCTTAAAAAGATTAATAAGATGGTGTCTATTGAGAAGATGATTAATGGACGTTGTCGTGCTCTCAACAAACAATGTCTTTCGATGGCTAGTTTTAATCCCAAGGGTTCTGATGCACGTTATGGTCGAAAAAGGCGATATCGCAGTGAGAATGTTTGTCTTATTATTAGTGCCACCATGTTTCTAGTCATTGGTGTGCCCTTTTTGTATCTGTTTTACGATGGAATCTCTAGTTTATTTGTTTAGTACGTAATTTCTAGTAAAGATTGATTTATTAATTTGTTTACTATTTTTTTTTGTATTTTTATGCGTTACTGTTATGATTATTAATCGATTTTTTAGTGTTTTATCACAAGCTTATTTTTTGTGTTTTGATGTACTGGAAATTTATATTTGTTTTATTAAAAGGGTTTAGAATGGAACTTGAAATCTTGATTTCTTGATAAATTTATCTTGAAATCTTGATTTATTATGACTAAAACGTTTGCATGTCTAATATTTGTTAAAATTAGATACGAATTAAACAACGCACCCAATGAAATCTTTATTATAAAAAAATGAAAACGATTCGAATACATTTGTACTTTACAAAAAGGTTTAACTTTATCCTTCGATAAAATCTCCATTTGGGCCTACTTACTCTTGAAGGCTTCATAGTTCATATGATGGCCCATTAATCCTGAAGTTAGTTGGATAGGTCCAATGTTGCTATGGGAGAAATATGCAAAAATAGCTACTTTTTGGTAATAATTTGAGACATTTGTGTGTTTTTTTAATCAAGTGTTCGGTATCTGTATTGAGATTTCGATTAATTTGGATAGTACCGCATAAGATCAATTTAAGGGGAAAGCACGGCTTGTCAGGGCTCGAATTTGAAAGCTTTAATTAAATGCGGAGAGATCATATTCATCTCACTACAATCCTCGATTCACAACGACAAAAAAAAGAGGAAATGAAAGGGGAAGTCCATTGACACAATGAATAAAGGCTGCTAAAAGATTAGGTTGATCTCCTACCCCACAAAAATACTGCTAATAATATTTACTAGCTGTTTTCACAACTTTATTTAGTGTTCAAAAAGAATTTTTTTCCTTTTAAATATTATAATAGAAAAAACTTTTAGAAAGTGAGGAAACACTAGTTGGTGGTAGATGATGAAACGAGGTTCAACAAAAGTAAAATTAGATTTTAGGATATGGTAGTGAGTTTCCAAATCTAAAATAGTGTATGTCCTTTCACTTAAATGTACGGCCAAAAGATGTTATAATATTCGGTTTGGATCAAGCTTACACGATTTTCCTCAAAAGGACTTGCATTATTAAGAGATCTTAGATCTTATACGTAGTTTTTCAATCTTTTCAGATATCAATGTGAGACTTTATTCATACACTCAACAATTTGTCCCTCAAAACTAAATTTCATGTGGCCTATCATCACGATTCACTATGTGTCACCCACGTCATCTAAGTATATTATGGCAATTGAATCCCGCAACTAGCTTCTTCTTGTATGTGTGCGTCTCTAAGCTTGTAAGTGGAAGTAAACAGAACATCACACCATCATTTGTGTTTGTCATACGGATCTTGTTGAACCAAGGCTCTGATATCAGTTTTTGCTCTTATCAATCTAAATATACTCTTAACATAGTGTGATATTATCCACTTTAGGTCAAATCTACATGATTGTCTTGAAAAGACGTCATATCATTATGAGATCCCAAACCTTATATTTGTTGCTTCTCAATCTTTTCAACTAGACAAATACCATTACTTTAAGACGATTAATTCAATTGTCATAGTTGAGATTGAAACATAATTATACATGTACAAAGTCATAACTTTGAGTTAGGAATAAGGAAATTAACTTACCGTTCATTTCCATTGATACAATAACAACAATCGACGATCAAATTTGAGATTGACTTCAACACTGTCCTAGAGCTCAACTGGTGAGACATCAACAATTATCATATATTCGAGAACAAAATACCCTAGAATTTTTTTAATACCTAGAGAAAGTATGTTGACCTTTATTCATTAAGAGCGCCTATTCATCACAAGGTAATAGCAAACAAATTTTTAAATAAAACAGTAACAAACTATATTTGACGATAACTTTGGGGAAAAAAAGCTTATACATATTATTATAATAATTATAAGGGTGCAAAAGTTCATACAACTCTTGTACTCTATAAACTTTGAGAATATTTTTTTATAAAAAACATTATCTACTCTTAATACACTATATATTGTTCCTTTTTTTGTTTTATTTTGTGTTAGTGATTGAACCATTTTTTCCACTTGCAACAATTTTAATGATGGGATAGGCCTCTTTTGTCCTTTTGGCATGCGGAAACACATAATAAAGGACGTTACAAAAAAGTAATATGCCATCTATATACAACAAAAATATATTCTTACATCAAAGAATATATATATATATATATATATATATATATATATATATATATATAAGAATTTTACACCATTAATTAATTATATTTTCTTAAGATAGAAGTGGCCTATTATGAAAATGAAAGTAGTTCTCTTTTTATTTTTTTTAAAAATGATGTCACATTGTTCATGAAGATTCTCACATTTTCCCCTCTATCTCAAATGTTTGTAACTAGATTCATTGTATGTGTACTTCAAATAACAACTTAGAATGTATCTTTAATATGAAAAAAAATTATAGTTTTATAATACAATTCATTTAACTTTTTTAATTTTAAATTATAAATCTATAAATTATTTTTACTCTAAGAATTAGCAAAATTTATTCTGAAAAAGCGATAAGTATCAGAATAATAAGTTAGAGAGAAGTATTGAAAACACTCCTGAACTTGATGCAAAGTATCAATTTCGTTCTCGAACTATTAATAGCCTTAAAAACACTCTTCCTACTTGACTAACTAAACTTAGATACAACCCCGATCTACCACATGACATAGCAAGTCATCTCAAACTCTTATACGAACATGAAACTCTTGATAAAAAACCAAGAGAAGTAATGAAAACACCCTTGTATTTCACTCATATTGCCGGATTGGGCATGTATTTAGGTTCAGATAGTCAAGTAAAAAATTGTTTTTAAAGTTATTAATAATTTAATTAAAAATGTATTTTTAAGACTGTTTTCAATACTTCTCTTCAAAAAGTTATGATGAGACTAAATAAAAAATCAAAAGAATTAAAAAGAAAAAGAAAAATCTAATATTATGGATATGTATGAAAGAGAATGGAATCAAATATATAAAAAAAAAAAATACAATATATTTTTTGTTGTTGCTTTACCCACCAATCCTATTATTAATTCACTTGCTTGCTTAATGATTGAGAAAGGAGAAAAATCTTAGTGGTTTTTTCCTGTAGCTTAGATGTGTGGACTTAACTGTTGCACCTCAGCCCAAAACAAGGCCCACTATTTGGGGCCCAATATAAAAATCCATTTTCATTTTTTTTTTATCATTATCATGATAGAGACATATTCCTTGTGGGAAATAGGAATATTATTAAATTAAAGTTGAGTGAACATATGGAAACAGATAGGATCAAACTTCCATCCTAGACTTTCCATGTTTACCTTTAAAGTAAAAAAGACGGATTCATAATTTGAAGTTCGTTTATAAGTTTGAGATATCAGTAAATTTCTCGATTAAAGATAAGATATTTGAGGTGTTCTCTTCTCTCATGCAAGAGTTTATTTAAAAGGGTGAAAAAGCTAAGTATTGCCATACTAGGATCGGAGACTTCATTATGTGTCTAATTCAAATGAAATTGATGCTTTCGCATGCCAATTTTTTATTGATTCTCATGCCAAGTCCAAATTTCACATCATACGCAAAAATTAGACTCTTCTTTGTTACAATTTTTCTTTATTTTTTCAAGTATCTATTTGGATGATTAACTTTTACTGTATTCAATTTTGTAACAATCATATTAAAATACTCTATCATTCAAATTATAGCTACACTATCATATCACCTAAAATATAAATACAAGTAATCATTCATAACGATTAAGCATAATAATAATAAAATAATATATTAGTTATGCAAAAACTATATACTATAAGTTAAATTCAATTAAGAAATGAACTCTCATGCAATAAAAGAAGATATTTCATAAAGAAAAGCAAACTTTTTTTTAAAATAGAAAACGAAAAAGGGTCAAAATTGCCCTTGAACTATGTGAAATAGACCACTTATATCCTTCGTTACATTTTGGGATCAAAAATGCCCCTGCCGTTATCCTAAGAAACCACAAATACCCTCAAGAGTTAACCCCCCAAATTTTTATTAGCCACGTGGGACTAATCCTTCCACCTAAGCATTGCCAACTAGGATTCACTACAAAAGAACTAGACCTTTAGCGGCGACAACAGTCGCCACAAAAGCCTAGAAAATCGTCACTAAAGGGTTTTTAACATTAAATTCTAATTTTGTGTTTTTTTCTTCATTGTTTTTAAAAAACCAAAAATGATATTGATTAAGGAGGAGTTTGAAGACACTGTATGTTTTTTTTTATGTTATATGTAAATGTATAAAATGTTCACTGATGCATTATATAGTAGGAGATTTAAATCGAGAAGTAAATTTGATGATTTTCATAATAATATTGGATGTTTTTAATATTGATAGTGCAAGTTATTTATTTTAAAAAATTAAGTTGCAATCGAAAATTAATTATCATATTTATTTTGTTGAAAAAAATAGGTTTTACTAGCGAATGGTTGTTGGAGCCTTAGTTGCCACTAAAAATCACTCATAACCTTTAGTGGCAATATTTTGGGATTTTGTGGCGACAAAGGTCAAGTTCTTTTGTAGTGAATCATAGTTGGCAACGCTTAGGTGGAGGGATTAGTCCCATGTGGCTTGCCACATCAGTAAAAATTTGGGGTGTTAACTCTTGAGGGTATTTGTGATCTTCTGGATTACGGAAGGGGTATTTTTGATCCCAAGATGTAATGGAGGGTATAAGTGGTCTATTTCGCATAGTTTAGGGGCAATTTTGATCCTTTTCCGAATAGAAAATGGAAAAATGTTATATTCCCCTTAATTAAAGGTCTCTTGTTCGAGTATTAGATATGAAGAAAATGTTATTGGAAGCACCATCTTCGAATGGACCTCGCAGTGCATGATTCGAATTTAATCGAAATTTCAATGCAGGCTCTGGACACCTGGATGAGAAATTAAAAAAATATATATATTGTTTATTCCCTCTTAAAAATTTATGACATAATTTCCTCTTTAAAATTGTTTGATTCCCCATTAACAATTTATTCCATTTTTACAAACTAATTATAAATACACATATACACCATTTCTTCATTTCTCAAACTAAGAAGAAAAGAAAAACAAAAATAGTACCAAAAAAAAAAAAAAGGAAAAAAAAAGAAAGATGAGAACTGTGAGTACCTTTATTACTACTCCGTCAACAATGGCAGCAATAGAACCAACGGTAAAAACAACATTTTCGCCGGCGGAGAGTTTTCAGAGATCGCCGTGGCATTCACCGGCGGCGTACCTATTCATCGGTGTCGCCGCGATGCTAGGGTTAATAGCTTTTGCACTTGTAATTTTAGCTTGTTCTTACTTGAAACGCTCCGGCGAGACTGGAGATGGTAGCGATGATCTGGAATCCGGCGCCGGTGAGAAATCTGCCGGAGATTTATGTAAGGTTGTGCCGATTTATGAAGAGAAAATTGTAGTGATAATGGCTGGAGATTTGAATCCAACTTTTTTAGCTACGCCAATTTCGAGCAAAAGCTCTTCGTTTGGAGATGAAAATGGAAGTAAAATCGAGAAGAAATTGGAGATGGAGAATGAAGAATTAGCTGATGAGAAGCTGAAAGATCAAGTAATTATGGACCAAAATCATGAACAAAGCCACTGAGCTCAAAAGGGCCTTCATATTCGCATGAAAGCTCGATTAATTGAGATTTGTATCTACACAAATGCATTCGGAAAATGCTTCCTAATTAACGAAGAAGCAACCTTTCTGCTGCACCAAATCCTTTGACGGTTTTTTTTTTTTTTTATATTTAAAAATCCTACTTTTAGTTTGGATTTTCAATTTTGACATTTGGGAGACTGTATTTTTGTTTGACATATACAAAGACTGGAACAAAGAGTTTAAATTTTGTACATTGTTATGATATTTTTTCGTCATATTAGTAAGTTATTGACAATAAGTAATGACTTTTAAATCAAAACATAAAAAGTAGGAGTGTTCAGAAATTAAAAACTGACTTAAAAGTAGGTTTGATCAATTTTTAAGTCAATTCAAAAACCTTCTAAATCTCCTTAAATATGTGGAATTTAAAACATTAGTAAAAATAAGATATGTGCTATAATGAGTAAAGATGGTTTGATTGTAGTAAAAATTATTTATATTGATGGTATATATTATATAAGCATTGTGAGGATTCTTTCATCTTTAATTAGATTTTTTAAATGCAAAATCATTTTTGTTAGAGCACATTTTGCTTTTCAATGTCAATTCAAATTTAATCAAGCAGCATTGCAGATTCGAACACCAAGTAGAATATAATTTTTTTTTTACTGATAATGTAGTCCTACCATTTGTCATTTCTGTTCTGAAATGGACAATTTTCTTTCGTTTCTCCCAGCATTTGATATTCATTTTAGACTCCCGACTAATATATATTCATGTTGTATAAGAGTCATTAAAAGGGAAAGCGCTTCCCTTTCCCAAACTATTAGAGTTGTTTTCAATTCTCTAAGTTCAAATCAAAGATTTTTAATCAAGAATAAAGAAATTATATTCATTTCATCATAAGAATAATTGAAACAAATAGTTTAAGCCTTTTGATATTTTACGTCGTCATCCAACTAAAAGAAAGTGGCTAAAATATTTAAAAATATTATCTATTCGAATTCTTCCACTTACAAAACAAAATATTATTATGTGAGAACTTCTTTAATCCATTTTGATAGTAGAATCGATAATTTGAAAGGACGACGCAAAGCAAAAAGTAAATCTTTTTTTTTTAATAATTATCTGATATTCGATATTCACTAATTTAATTAATTTAAATTCATATAAAATAAAACCTATTAAAAAACACTCTCTATCCCGAACTAATTTTATTTTTTAAATTCAAACTTAAAATCTCTAAAAAAAATTTAATAATTTTATCTGTCTCATCTCACCATTAATAATAATATAAAACAAATTTCATAGCAACAAAAGTAAGTGCTATTTTATTTTAGAACTTTCTTAATTAGATGTGGCGAACCATGAAGGGCTCCATATAGATTATCAAATATTCTCTAACCAATATACATTATATTAAAAAAACATATCACTCCCCACCAAACAAATATATGAAGTTAGTGACGTAAAAAGGTATAATTTGTTCACTATGAAAATAAAAGTAGCTCAACTTTATCTTTTTAAAATAAAACTATTTACAATTATGTAATATAAAATTAAAAGAAGTTCTCATAAAAAAATTGCAAGTATTCTTACACTGTACAGCTGCCGCATTTGGCGTTTACACTTTACACTAATTTAACAAATATGTAACACTTATTTTTTTCACATAATTATTACTATAAAATTATATAATTCGATATAAATATTAGGTGCAAATAATTTTTTATCAAGACAGAACCATTTGGGCTAGCAGAATTACGTGCTCTCTGTATTTAATTTTACGTGATATGCTATGATTTGACATAAAATTTAACAGAGAAAAAAAAGTTTTAATAACTTACTATTTTTCAACACTAATTATCAATATTTAATTATTAACATCATCTCTAAGCTTAGTTGATAAGTATGAGATAATGATACTTTAGTTCATAAAGAATTATAATGATACGATCACTTTACTCCACTAATGATATTTTTAATTCTCTTTTTTGCTCAATGATTATTGCTGCTTTACTCATAAGCTTGAGTGTTTTTTCCACTTAGTATCGATAGCAATAATTCAAATGAAAGATTTGTTTATTTTACCATTAAAGCAACGTCGTTGATGAGATGGATGCGATTTCTTCATTTTCTATTAGAGATTTTGAGTTTAAAATTCTAAAAATAGATAAACTCATAAGTAATAAGAAGTGTTTTTTTTTAAAATTTCAATAAGCTCGAGATCTAAACGAGTCACACATATATTCTAGTATATGTTTCGCGAGATAGAGAGAGCTAAGGATATCATGGCATTTCTAACTAACTGTCTCGTTCACTATGCGATACGAAGTCAGATTAATCAAATCACCAAACATCAACATATGAAATGATTATTATTAGTATAAAAAAGTACAAAAATCTCATACATTTAGGGGCTAATTACATCCTATTTCAAAAACTTCCTTAATTACAAAAATCCTATTTTTTTAATTATTCTCGGATACATTCCGTGTTTGTCTGATGCATTGCAAATGATACATTACTTAATTAGAGGGATGTATCTGAGTGTGAGTTTTTGTAATTTTTTAAATGACAAGAAATTTTAGAGATTATGATATATCTTATTACCTCCGTCCACTTTTAATTGTCATAATTTCCTTTTTTAGAGTCAAACGATAATAATTTTGACTAACATTTTACGATATATTTTTTCATCATATTGATATGCAAAAAATTGGAATTTATAGTACTTTTCGAATAGTTTTTGAATATCAAATTTTTTTGTTTAAAATATCGAATTAGTATAATCTAATTTAACTTTGAAAATTAGTCAAATTAACTTTCGAAAATAACAGCATGACAATTAAAAGTAGATAGAGCGAGTATTTATGTAATTTTTATCTTTACTAAAAAAGATAAAAGGTCCTTTCATATTTTTTTTTCTCATTAAATTTTATGATTCCCCATTGATCACTTCACCCTTCTTTTTAACTTCCTTTTTTCTCTCTTCCCTATTCCTCCACTAAAATTGTTTCATATAAATACACACATCTACCATCTTTGCACTTCTCAAGCCAAGCAAGTTTTATTTTTCTTATTTTCTTTCTTCAAAAAGCTTAATATTCGTTTTGCTCGCAACAATCCAATAAGTTCTTCGATCGAAAAAAAAAACATTAGACATTTCATCTTCGAAAATAAAATAAATAAAAATGCGAACAGTAAGTACCTTTACTACTGCTTCTCCATCAATCTCCCCATCGGCGATCGTTCAGAAATCGCCATGGCATTCACCGGCGCCGTATCTCTTCGCCGGCGTAGCATCTATGTTAGTATTAATAACTTTTGCTTTAGTAATCTTAGCTTGTTCTTACTGGAGACGATCCGGCTATCCGAGAGAAAACGGCGATGCAGAATCCGGCACCGGCGAGAAATCGGCCGGTAATGTTTTCAAGGCGTCGCCGGTTTTTGAGGAGAAAATTGTAGTGATAATGGCTGGAGATTTGAATCCAACTTTTTTGGCTACGCCTATTTCAAGCAGAGGTAATTCGTTTGGTGCTGGTGATAAAATTGACAAGAAATTTGAAAAGGAAAGTGGAGAATTTGATGATGAAAAGTCGAAAGATGAAGTAATTGCAATGGAAGTTATGGATCAAGCTCATGAAGAATCTCAAATCGGCCATTGATGAAGTCACTGAGCTTTGGAAAAAAAAAAACAGAGCAATTTTCTCCATTTTTTTTTTTGGAATTCTTCCATTTTGGTTTAATTTTTCAATTTTGAGATTCGGGAAATTGTACTCAATTTTGGTTGAGATAACAAAGAGTTAGAAAAAAATTCATTTTCGAGTAATATGCTTCCTTAGAATTGTTATTCCTACTTGATACACCTATCAAGAAATCATCAATAATTATTAGAAGTCATTTCGCTAAAAAATAAATAGTACTCAATAATAAAAGTTAAATAGGTATTAAAATGATAAATTGTTTCTTAATTTTTAAATGGAAAAAAGTAAAATTGACCATATATTTTTAATATAATGAATAGAGAGAGTAGAATTTATGATATATTGATATAGAGAATGAATTATTTGAAGAGTTTTGAAAGTATGTGCATATATGGTGTTTGCGGTTATCAATTGCGATTTTATATCTCGTGTGATTTACAAGTTGTGTTTGATAAACTGTGATGGTTAAATGTGATCTATAAATTGTACTTATTCATGCGATTTATAGGTCGTACTTGTCAAATGTGATATATGAGTCGTATTTTTCGAACATGATATCTTAATTGAGCTATTATTCGAATGTGATTTATAAATTATGTTTATCTAATGTTATTTATAAGTGATACCGATCAAATGTAATTTAAGTCATGTTTGTGAAATGTGATTTATAAGTCGCGCTTGCCAAATCATTTGACGTACCAACTAAAGTTACTCAATTCTATTGTAATTAAATTAGTTACCAAATAATATCAAAGCCGTTTAGCAAACAATAATATAATTCATTTTAATCTTCTATCATAGAGATGATAGAAGAATAAAGTGGTTAAGAGAAGTGATTATGAGTATATATGCTTCAATGTGAATTTTAATCGCGTTAGGTTCAATAGAGAAAAAATAAAATGTAATGTTATTCGTTTTTTTTTTACACAAATACCATTATCGTTAGCTAGGTGAAACAAATATACCTTTCTCCGCTAACGAATTTCACTTAACAAAAATGCAATTTTCCCCTCTATTTTGGGTTCTTTGTCTCGTTTATTTTTTTTCACAATAGAGGAGAAAAAATAATTTTGAATTTTAGAAAAATAATTACAAAACTATAGTATTTCTATAATAATATTTTCTTCAATTTCTTCTTCCAATTCCTTCTCAAAGTAAAAGCATAAAAATACTTCCATCTTCCCCAATTTTCCTCCGGCGAAATTGAAACTCCGACCGCCGTCGATCCTCCGTTGACTCTGTTTCTACGGTGAAGATGAACCAAAGTCAAGGTCAGCAAACAAGTGAAGGAAGACACGAGGATGATGCTGTTCTAGCCGATTTCCTTGCTTCCTTAATGGACTATACTCCCACTGTGAGCTGCTTTTTGCCCTTTTTCTTATAGGCGAGATCAATTTTATGTTGTATTTATGAAGGTTAACGCTTTTGATCAGATTCCTGATGAATTAGTGGAGCATTACTTGGGTAAAAGTGGATTTCAATGTCCTGACGTTCGATTGTATGTACCTTGTTCCCATTCTTGTGTTGATGTTTCTGCAATTTAGCCTGCTTAGATTAGTTATAGAAAAATTGTTTCGATTGCTCAAAAGGAAGATAATGATTTTCGTGTGTTTATCTAGAACTATTTTCACTAGGTTTATCCTCTGTGGCTGTCTTGAGCCAACCATAGTCTTTGAAACTCGAATATGATGGACGCGCTCCTCAATCCTTCTCCACTTAAATACTAGGTTTAGTTTGCTTGGTGTAGCGAAAGCTCTACACTTTTGCCAAGTGAGCTGAGCCCTAGGGGGGGTGGGGGGTGGGGGGTCAAAGGGAGATATTATGTTACTGCAGCAAACAAATAAATTGGGCAAAGGTGCCTATATAATGATTTACAATCCAGCTTGGGAGGAAGTCCTCCCAAGATATTTCCTTCAACGAAGTGGTAGAAAACTTAGCTAAATTATGTGCTAGTTTTGTTTAGACTTCTAGGAATATGAACAAAGTCTACATGATCAAGCAAAGTTTATAGCTTCCAAATGTCTTCACAAGTCACTTCTATCTCCCATGAGGTAGTAAACTTTTTTCTGAATCATATCAATAACACTCTTTGCTTCCAATAGAATTTTCACATCCTTCCAATTGTTCCTGATTGTACGTTCAAGAGCCATTCTTATAGCAAGTGCTTCAACAGTCATAGCTTTTCCCACAAACTGGATTGAGGAAACATGGGCATGAATCAGTTTCCCAAGGGTTTCCAAAGCTGCAACACCAATACTTGCCAGTCCAGTATCCACCTGTAAACCTGCGTCAGTAAACAATAATATACCATCTTGGTGGGTTGTTAGTGGAGCCGCAAGGCAATACCCATTTTTAGGACAATTAGATGAGCAAGTAGCTGAATATCTTTATGATGAGCAAGTAGCTGAATATCTTTATACTCATAGCAATCAAACAGTGACTAAGCGACATTATTCTCTGCTTTAAGTTCCGTTTTAGTTTTGATCGTTTTTTATTTTTCTGGTTTAGCTGTAAATTCAAATAAAATTTATGTATATGTGAATTGGATTGGTATTTACCTTTTTACTAGTTGTAAATTTTAATATTGTAGCATTTGATGTTTCTTTTGACAGTGATGGCTAGTTTATCTTAAGTTATCAGTTTTTAACACCGTATTGTTATATTGAGTTTATCCTTTGGATGTGCAGAATAAGGTTGGTGGCAGTTGCTACACAGAAGTTTATTGCAGATGTTGCCACTGATGCTCTCCAGTATGTTTCTTAATTATTTTATCTTTCTTGAATTTTGTTTCAGCCTCCATCTTATGTTAAGTATGCTGCTAATTCTTCGGCATATTGCTCATTGATTGTCCCCTACTCTTGAGGCTTCAATGCAATTGTTGTGTTGTGCCTGTCTAGGTGTTTGTCATTGTATGATACTTCCAATTGTTAAGTGTTCAAGTTGCCCCCCTCCCCCAAACCTCAAAAAAAAAAAAAAAAAAACTCTTTTGGGTTTGTCTCTAATGAATTAGAAACATTAAGTTGGTAATTTTAGAATCCAGGCCTGTTTTATTTTCAAAGACTGCCGATCCTAACTAGACTACACTACCAAAAATACAACACCTGAAATTCTCTATTGTTAGTGCAATAATACTACTACCTCAGGAGATTACTGTCTGTGACACCCCCAAAACCTTAGAAAAGAGACAAAGAAACAGAAAAATACAATATAAAGACACTAAGATACGGCTTAAGTAAACATGTAGAAAGACCTTGTTTCAGAATATATGATTAAAAATAACAAAGCATCCAACTTTCTCTGAACTTTCTTTTCCTAATGTTTCTGATGGAATGTAGTAGATCTTCTCAACTGTGACAAATCAGTTGTGTTTTGTTTCGTTATAGACTCAAGATTTCGTGAATGCCTCACTTTACTCACTATTTTGCCTTGAATAGTTGTAATGAAAGAAAAACTCATGAAATGCTGTGAGTCTTTTGAGGATAGAGTATGGCTTTTTCGTTGGAAGAAAGAATAAGAGTTTGTGACTGGTCTCTTATGTATCCTTCATGTTTCGAAAGAAATGGATATTTATGAAAAGGAGCCATTCCAACAGCGAAACAACATAATGCCAGTGGTTGAAGGCAGGAAGGTCAATAGAAGTTGAGGATATATCAGGAGCAAGGGGTTTCCCCATTGGTATTCTGTGTAGAGACTAGAAAATATGGTTGAGACAACAAGATGACAGTGGTTGAAGGAAGGAAAGTTGATGAGTTGTGGGTAGACCAGGATAAAGAGACCCTCATTTTTTGTGTTGAGACAAGAAATATAGTTGAATTTTGAAATTCTTGTTTTATGTTTCTTGGAAACCGAGCTTCTATCAGATTAATTTTCTTATTTTTCATGGTAATGCAGACATTGCAAGGCAAGGCAGTCAACTATTGTCAAGGACAAAAGAGATAAGCAGCAAAAGGTGCGTCACCTATTTCTCTGTTCATTTTCTTATGTTTATTGGTTCTAACTCTGTTTTAGCAGGACAAACGCCTTACCTTGACAATGGATGATCTTTCAAAATCTCTACGAGAGGTAATCACTCTTTGCTGGCCTATCAAAAAATAATAAAAAGTTATTCATCATTGTAATTTCATCTTATTTATTCTGTAAGCAGTCTCCCATAGTTCTTTGTTGAAGTGGTATACTTGTTTTTACTTTTTTTTCTTTCTAAATGTGTTTTCCTAGTTAAATAGTTTACAGTAAGTATATTAGAGATAGTGACAAGACGATCAAGAAATAAGGATGGAGTCTATGCATAAGCGCTTTTAGCAGAATTTGCTGGTTGATCACGGCTTGATGTGGCATTTTCCTATGTGAACTTGAAAAGTGATTCATATTGTAGCACCCATGGGTGTGACCTAGTGGTCAATGAAGTGGGAGAACCAATGAGGTTTCTGGTTCAAATTCCCGCGGAGACAAGAGAGAACTAGGTGATTTTTCCCATCTATTTAAGCCTTGTTGGGTATATTTACCCGGTACCTATGCTGGTGGGTGGTAGCAAGTACATGTAGGATAGTCGAGATGCACACAAGTGGATCTGGACATGCTGATATAAAAGAAGTGATTCACATTGTTTGAAACAATGGTAAAGTTGTCTCCATGTGACCTATTGGTCACACGCTCAAGCCATGGAAGCAACTACTAATGCTTGCATTAGGTTAGATTGTCTACATCACACCCTCTTGGGATCAACCCTTCCCCAAACCCTGCTAACGCGAGATGCTTTGTGCACCAGGCTTCCTTTGTTGACATAAAGTTCTTGGTCTATAGATCCTTCTTTAAATTTTAATTTTTGTTAAGGTAATGATTTAATCGATGCAATCGGGCATAATACCATGGGTGTATAAAAAGTAACCTCACATTTAAAAATGTGATTCTCTACAAAGAGCTACTAAATCATCTATACCAACTGGGACCGGACCTTATGTATGCTCCAAAATTATTTAGAAGCAAAATACATGCTCTCATGGGTAGTAAGCTGTTCTCCATCCCTGTAGAACCTCTCTTGTTTCCTCCTCTCCAAAGGTTGTCCTTGTGATGTCAATATTTTTATCACTTCTGCGATATTCTTTGCATTTTAGTGTTTCAACTTTGCTTACTTTAGTTCCCCGTAACCTTTGATTTGCATTGCAGTATGGTGTAAACGTCAAACATCAAGATTACTTTGCTGATAGCCCGTCTGCCGGGTTAGATCCTGCTTCAAGAGAGGAATGATGTAATGCCTGCTAACAAATCTCTGTGATCACATAAATCTGATGGTTGTGAGGTCGTTGCATTGTCATCCTCTTGATTTCTCAAAAGCTATATATGTATTGGAGGATACAACTCTTGACTACTATGTATCTCTATATATCTGATTCACTCAACTTACCAATGTTAACTGTAGTTGCCACCATTGATAGATTGCTTGTTTCGAGATTCCTTTCGTGGTAGCAACGGGGGTGATGTCGATAACTGGTTTGAATGTTTAAATTTGCTTTGAACTTGTTGATGAATGTACTTTATTTTGTCTAATTGGGTTGTCTCACTTCTTCTTTAATGTAGACCAGACATGTTTGGTTGCATCTTATTTCTGATGGAATACACTATTGTGGTAGCTGAAACATGACGTCTACACGAACAGCTCTAGCTGAATATTTTATGTATCGTGAATTACACTTTAATAAACGATCCTTCCAAACAAGCGCGTAAACTTATTGCTACATGTCTCTTTTATTTGCGGTCATCCAGGAGATGTTTTTTATTTGCATCAAAATGAAGATCATTCACCAAAGTTAACTATCAATATATCCATCATTATTGAACAAAATGCAATATTCACACTATGAACAAAATAGGAAGTTAATATTTACTCTTTTTGCAAATTTCTGAAGGATCTAAAGCAGTTGCAGTCTACAAAAGATAACAATAAAATCCATTTGAAACGTTATGTTTACAAAAGTTAAATTGTCTAAAGACTATCTATGAAGCCTTCACTCTATCACGGGCAAGCATCACACTTACAATCGTTTGCACCACAACTAAACGAAGAGATTTAACCTTTCCCTTCTCATGTCGTGGGCGCTAGTCCACCATGAACACAAGAACTTGATAAGTAATTGCTAGTTTTCAGGTGAACGAAAGATACGCTCCACTCTTTCCAGTTGATCCTTATTATTCCTAGAACATGCAAAAAAAAAAAACACCAGTAAGAATGATCTAATTACTGGAGCAACGGGAAGCAACCATCGTAGTTGGGGGGAGCCATTGAAGGATGGGGCAGGGAGGGGAAAAGGGGGAATACAGGGATCCTTTTCCAGGTGCAAGCCAGATCAAGTGTTGTTCCTGCACCTAATTCTAATTAAGATATCTTCAAGGAAAATAATTCATGTCCAATAGACCATTATGTGGGGGTGGTGATGGTGGTGGAGGATTCCAGTTGAAGTACTTACCTAATTGTCATAGAAGCGGGAATGTCGTCTTCGAGAACTGTGCCACAAAGGAAGCATGAAGAAAATAAAAAGTTGTGAATCAGACTGAACATTAACAACAGAGACACTATCGACAATAACATATGTAGTGTAATCCCACAAGTGGGGTTAGAGAAGGGTGGTGTGTATGCAGCCCTACCCCTACCTTGTGAAGGTAGAAAGATTGTTTTTGATAAACTCCCGGCTCAAGTAAAGCATAATAAAATCAAGAATGAAAAGGACGATATAATAATGAAGCAATCACGTTGAACATAATGGAGAAGAGAAACAGTAGCAACAACACATAATATGGGCAACCGAAGCAAGGGAAACAAAATGTAACAAGGTAGTATGCGACTAATAACAAACACTACTGATAGGGGAGACTAGACAACGCTCAACTACCTACTAAACTTTTACCCTAGTCTTCGACCTCCATATCTTCCTAACTAGGATCATGTCCTCGGTAAGCTCTGCAAGTGTCCCATGTCCTGTCTAACACCTCTTCCCCAAATTGGTGAACTACTGTTAGATTAGTAACTGGTTCAGTATTGGAAGGTTAACAGTGTATCATCCTACTGTTAGTCGGATATATTAAAAACAGACTACCATAACAAATGACGGACAGTCAACTGTTTCCGTTGAACACGATTTATGAGGTAAGAGAAGGTTAGCACTTGACTGAAAAACTCAGAAAAGTTTATAAGAATCATAGAAAGAATATCTAATGCATCAAAATGTGTGAATAATCTGCTCAGAAAACATATAACGTGGGGGGTGCAGTTAGTTTGACCCTCTCTTCACAAGAAGCAACACAAGGGCCTGGGGAATCACAACTACAGAAGGGAATAGGGAGCCGTTGATCTAGAGCATGCCGCAATAAAAGCTTGATTTAAGGTGGCAGTCCAACAAGAGAATAGAGATCTACAATAATGGATTCTCACATTTTGCAGTGGCTAAAACATCCTCAAATCAAGATGAGCGTAAAAAAAATGTAGTGCATATGAAAATGAAGGCCATCTGCCTAGAAGTTACTGACCTGCGACTATCAGCTCTTCTCCTTGGGAGGCCAGCAATCCTTACAAAACCATCCTCAAGCTCCTCAGCCCCATAGTCTACATATTCTACAGATGTCACAGAACTCTCATCAGAGTTTGAAGCATCATAACCCAAATGGCGGTTTCCTCTTCTTGCATTACTAACTCTAGATCTTCTTCTGTTTCTAGATGTCCTAAAGTTATTAAATACTTGATACAAGATACATGATCTCCACCAGTTTCCTTCTGCTGAAGGGAAATTCTCAAATTCATCATCAGAATTATCATGTCCATATTCAATCACATAATCACCTAAAACAACACCTCGGGGAACTTCTGCATGTATAGTACTCAAGACGTCTATTATTTCAGAGGACTGCTGAAAGTTATCCCAATCAATCTGTCGAGCAGGATCTATTTTTGAGGGGCGTGCATGAGGGTGGTCAACTTTAGCATGTTTCTGAAGTTCCACATAGGTACCTTTAAATCTACATTTATCCTCTTCACAACAGCGTTCCTTGACATCGAGATGTACGCGAGCCTTCTCAACAACAACCCATCCAGTAACTTCTCCCCTACACAAGGGGCAGGCAGACCAGCTGTTCGCCTCCGATTTTATCACATCTTCTCTCTCATTGGATATCGAAAGTGATGGTGAACGAGCTATCACCCGATGTGCTTGTTTGAAACGTTCTAGACAGTTGGAATGCAAATGATCCGTGTCACACAAAAAAGGCCTGCAACCCTTGTCATAAGATGAGCACTGGAGGAGAACGCCATTGTGAGGGAAGTCCAAGCAAATGGGACAGAACACATCATCCCAATTGGTATACAGCTCCACCTCCTCCATAGAAATCTTTTTCATAACTCCTTTCAGTCTGAAGTTTCAATGATGGGAGAGATTAAAGACCAGCTTCCTGTCAGCATGCAGCATCTCCCTTCCTCTGATCAGGATCAAATAATATCGAGATGACTAACTGTGAAATTATGCAAACAAAAGCAACAGTATAATATGAGTACACAAACATTTCACTAAAACAAGCCTGAACTCACGGGGCAGAAGAGAAAAAATGTCTCAGAACCATTAAGCAAAAAACAAAAAGAAAGATAGAAACTAAAAGAAGAGTAAGCTAATCAGTGAAAGCTATTAAACTCTGGAGGCAGACAATTGATTCATCATGAATTGCAACTTATCAAAAAAAAGAGAATTAAAATGTAATTGAGTAAAGGTAAAGAGATCCTTGACTTCTCTATACCAAAATGTCATCTCCTCAATACATTGTGCCATTTTCACCTCATAATACTCACCATCAATTTATCTTTTTCAATCACAAGCAACTAAAATAAAAGTATGGAAAAACTTCCTCAAGAAGATGCAAATATTGATTCTTTATAAGAAGATTCGATATTAAAAATAATTGTACATCAAAATACCAAATGATCAACTATTGAACTCAAATGCGGACAAATCAGATACTTGTGCTCATTATTCCAGGAGAATGACATGACTTGTAGGCAGCAAGAGGGGCTATTGTCACAACTGAAAATCTGAGAAAGAGAAGGGATAAGATGCGTGAATGCGTCACATGTGCGGGAAAGATTTAAAGCACCTCTTGTTGCCTTGCCAGGTCGCTACCTAGTTGTGGGAAACTTTTTTGAACATGTTACGCGTACGTTTGATGATGCCAGCTACAGTCAAGGATGTAATACTCAATCTCAATTGGAACTTCAAGCGCGGAAAAGATGCAGAGCTTGAGATATTGCCCCTTGGGCAATTACAGTTCAGCGAGACGGTGGTTGGAGAGAAAAGATTTTTCTGGCCATGGATGTTAACTTGGAAAACCAGTGCTCCATATAAAGTGGCATATTTTACCTGTTTCGTTGCTCAAGAAGCAAGTTTAACACATGACATTCAAAGGGGACGATTCTTAATATGGTGGAACTTAACTGGAGCACGGGACATATAAGTGAGCTTTCAAATTATTCGAAAAACAAAAAGGAACGAATCCCAAACTATCCCAACATGCATTTGGTGGACTATTTAGAGAGAAAGAAACTCCAAATATTTTGTAGACAAAGGAAATTCAATACAGAAGATCAAAATGAATTGCTTGCTTTTGTTTAATTTTGGTGTAAACAGAGCTATGTAAATGATACTGAACCAGTGATAAATCTCATAGATTCCCTTTAAAATAGAAGGAATATAGTTCTGGTTTTTTTTAAAATACTTTTGACAGCCGCTTCTTGGTGCTGCATTAATTATACTAAAGAAAAGGAATAGGAGAACTTTTGAGAAGATAGAAAATACATTTATATCGAGGCAATCTTTTATTTTTTGTATATCTTTGGTGCAGCCATGAGATCTCAATTAGTATAGATGAATGGATGTACCTCATAGATAATCATATTCTTTTAGATTCTCTATACCTCTTATACGAGGACTTCCCACTCTATACACTCTCCAGCTTGCACACACCTCGACTACAGGCACTTGCAACCTCCCACCAACCCAAGTACCGGATAACCCTATCAACCAAGGCTTGGACATATAGAAAGAAATCACATGGCGTTTTTGCCTCTGCTAGGAATTAAACCTAACTTCCTCTCTATCTTTCAATCTCTACAACAACAACAATAATACCTAGTGTCATCCCACAAGTGATGTCTGGGGAGCGTAGCGTATACCCCGACCTTAACTCCCTACTTTGGGAGGTAGAGACATTTTCAATAGACCCTCAGCTCAACGAAAAGCATATCAAAACAGATCAGAAAGGAAATAAAAAAGTGAAGGGATCATAACAAAATACGATAGAAAGCATGACAAAGCATTCCGAAAAAAGGAACAGTAACTACACCATAAAAGTGCAATAATCCAAGTACAAGAGACTATCTTTCAATTTCTAACTTCCTCTCTTTCTCTTCTACATCTCTACTTAACTATCAGATTAATAATAAACTTCAATATAAGGAGTGCCCATTTCTCACTGCATCATTTCACCAATTCACAAAGGAACAAAAGAGGCCACCAAATAGAAAAATCAAAACCAGATAAAGGGTATGCCCCAAATACCAAAATTTCAACATCAAGTGCTGTAAACAGATAAATCAATCTTTAACATAAAAAACCCCCAAAAGATCAATTTTGACCAAGAAAGATTCAATTTTTTTGGAAAAAAAGTCAACCCAATACAGAAAATGAAAACAGTAATGGATCATTCAAACTAATCTAAAATACCCATAGAGAAAAAGAACAATTTTTTTCAAGGGGGTGGATCAAACCTGAGTAATTTGTAAGAAATCAAGAACAGCCAAAAGAAGATTGAAGGGTAAAGAGCAAAAAAAATATAGAATAATGTATTTATATGTTGATTATGTTGAAAAAAGAAAAGTGAAATGGAAAAGTCAAGTAAAATAAAATAGCTAGGTTAAGTGTTTCTATTTCTTTTAATTTGAGATGTAAATATAAATAACGGTATTTCGAAAACGGTTTTTTTATCCGTAATAAAATAGTTGTTACCAACAAAGATTGTTGGAGTGATAAGTAGTTTTTCGTCCTTATCAAGTAAGAGTGTCTCTGGACCTTTTGTTATAGAGCACCTTACGCCTTTATTCCTAATTAGTCGAATTCAATGTGAATATCAAACACTAAATAATTTTTTTTTAAGAAATTAAAATATACATTCATGTTATTTATAATTTAAGTGATTAGGTGAACAGTCATTTAGATTAATTTATTTTTTTAAAAAATATATATTTCTTTTCACACCTCCATTTTGATCTAATCTTTTTGGAAGAATATTAGAATATACTAAGTCATTTTTTTGATTTGACATAACTTGTCATGTTTTGATATTAATAATAAAATTGTCTATTGTCAAGAAAAGCTAGAAAAATTGGGCTACCATGTTAATTAGTCACACTTATTTAAGCAAAGTCAAAACTTGTTTAGGCTTATTCCACATAATTAGAAAAATGTCACCTATTTGTTGGGGAAATTCATAAAAAGAAGAATAATTTCTTTTTGTTTTGCCACTAATTAAGTGTGTACTAGAGTCTTCGAATCCTCTGGTACAGAATCACCTTTGTTAGGATTTATCCCCTAATATGAAACTTTTCAGTATGAATCTGAATTTAGTTGAACTTGTGGATATCAAACATAGTGTGGAGGATTAAAAAAAAAGTGTATACTAGAGTCCTACTCTTAGACTAATAGCAACTTTAAGGATAATAATAAAATTCAGAATCATTTTATAGATGCTATAAAGTAAGGCTATTATAAAAGAGATGGTCAACATGTAGTAAAGCTAGAGAGGGGGTAGGTGTGTGACATATGACTTGTTATAACATGAATTTTCCTTATTCGAGCTTCGAGACCTATAATTAAAGGTATACTAAGGCACTTGAGAGAATCAGGTCGAAGGAATTCAAACAAGACCTATAATTAAGGGTATACTAAGGCACTTGAGAGAATCAAGTCGAAGGAATTCAAACAAAATAGACTCATGTACCTTCTAGAACTAGGGGTATTCGAGTTTCTGCATATAGCCAACGTTGTGGCAGCAAAAAGATTAGACATGCCCTGTAACACGATATCAAACTGGGAACGCGATTCTCCTGGTGAATTGACCGTAACAGGACTAGAAATAGATATAAAAGTCACTTCCAAACAATCAATATGACAATACAAACCAAAAAGTTGAGAAGTATGAGGAATTACACAAGTTGGAATAACAGAAACACCAAACAATCTCTTACAAGAAGGCTAATAATACTATCGAAAGGGACTAATATGGTATATTCTTAGGGAGGTTACGAATGACGTTGCTTTTCATGCCAATCTTACTGCGCATAATCTCCACACCAGACTTGTTCATGGCTCTCAACACCTTCAACTTAACCATTTGCTCTCTTGACTGCACAGTTGCAAGACCCATGCTTCGGTACCTGGAAGGAAAGGGTGTTTTGCTCAAATAACAGTTTTGAGGTGTGATGAAATGGACACTTTTGAACAAATCAAATACATACCTTGCGGCTAATGCAGCACTTATAGCCACATCATTGGTCCGTGTAGGCCTCAGTTTTTGTCGGTAGTATCGCAAAAACTCTCTTGATCCAAGAGTCCTAACAGATCTCCCATCATTATTTCTTCTTGTTATTATGAGCTCAGATCCACCACTTCCAAGTTCCACACTGTTGCCTGTGTCATCTGATGAAATGAGCTGTTTCCCAGTTTCATCAACAAAGCTACAACCGAAGAGACGTTTCAGAAGCAATAACAGAAGGTAGAGACTACAGAGCTTAACTATACACATCCTACCTAAATTGTTTTTTTCTTGAAAAGAATATAGAGCTTACTACACTCATCCTACCCAAATTACATCGAAAGCAATCATGTTAGAAATTATACCTGCTGCTATAGTCATAAAACTCTTCTAATTCAGCTTCTTCATCATCATCACCATCACCATAATGCACTCTGCAATGATTCTTAGCTTCCATATGCTTCCGAACTGCTTCTAAACTGTTGAAAGGTAGACATCTGTAGTTGCAATACAAGCACATGAAATCCCTTTTAACCTGTACAGGAAAAAAGAAAAAGAATGTGAACACAGAAGATGGTTAAGGAAGGCTGGAAAAAAGTCTAGAGGAAGCACATATTCTACCTTGAGACCAAGGTAAGTAAGGAACCCTTTGGGATCCTTCAGATACTCAACATCAGGTATGAAGAATCCATGATTCTTGTGCATGTGAACCATGCAGCTCTCAATGGTCTTGTGTTCTTTATCACACATGAAGCAACACGATGGGTCTAAGTTTCCAACGTATTCATCATCACTATCTTCATCCATATTGCCATTAGATGTATGCTCATTCATCTTCAAGTCTGTTAAAGAATCGGTGGCTTCACTAATCATCTCTTCATCTGGATCAACCTCCTCCCATTCACTTTCATCACTTTCATCATTCTCCTCAATTTCCTCTTTAGCCTTGCGTGAAGTTTCATTTCGAGGGTGGCGTAGAAACGGCTTGATTGTAACACTATTCTCATTAGGATGACCTGGTTGTTGAGAAGCCCGCGCTAGGTGACTTTTAGATTTCAGATGCTGAGCATGAGCCTTGGAGCTTCTATACTCTTTGTCACACAGACCACAGGCATATAGCAATGGAGTTTCACTTAACTTTTCCTTCTCTTCTGCAAGAGCAGCCTGTCTGGCTAGAAAAATAGTCTCTCTCACTCCAGGAACTCCTGCGACCTGAAAAAACCATGCATGAGAGCAAAAACATCAATTCTGCATACTTACCATGAAGCCATTCCATAACAAACCATATGGAAGAGACGTAGACATATATAGTCATCAATCCTAAGCTTTGATGAATGATACATGAACTAAAGTCCCTAGTGAGGTAGCATTCAGTTGAAAAATATCAATTGGACACAGGTTCCTTTACCAGACTCATACTCTTCCTGGCCTATGAAGATAATAGGTAAAGAGGCCAGTGATATGTGGGATTTCGGTAACGAAACCAGAGATATAAAAAGAAAAAAAATCCTATGAAGCATCAAATATGACTTCCATTTTTCTGTCACCAAGTATAAAGGGTAACAATATGTCATTTCCCCAACAAAACCAAACTAGAAATTTATCCTTTTGAGTTAAAAAGATAAGGAGGAAGGTGTCACATTTGTAAGACACAAGAGTATGTCAAACCCTCCCCTCCCCCCAATCCTCTTCTGATAAGCAAGAAATCCTCCATGGCCAGCTGTACATAGTTCAAAACTTGACACACAATGAGTCTGACACTCAACCCTTCTTCACTTTAATATCAGTTCTTTTGTTCCTAACCCACATATCATGCTCAACACTCTTTTACTACTTACCATAATAAATCCCATCCCAATAATCAACTTACAACTACATAAGTCATGACGATACTGAACTTCACATTATCAGCTTAAAATTGAGTAAGCCTCTCACCCCCACCCCACAAAAATCCAGGTCCTTCTTATCTTTTACCCTAGCATCTAAACCTTCTCGAATCACTAATCTTCTACGCTTACTTCACAAAATAGAGCTCTACCAGAAGAACCTCTAACTACAGAAAAATTGAATTGGAATCATCAAATGATTCAAATCAAAAGCACCCTCTGTACTTATAAAATATCCTCTAAGCAACTGCCAATATTTTTACAATCATATGCTCTCGTGATCTTCATATTCCTAATGTTCATCTCTGCTTCATCCACCTAACTGATCCAAAGCTGATAATACACCAGCTGTGGACTTGGAGAAGCTCTACGCGTGACATCAAGTGTAATATTTACCCCTCTCGATTCTTAGCTCATGGTGACAACTGAACCCCGTCATCCTTTGGCTTCCCAGAAGGAGGGCTAAGGGAAGGGCATAGTTTTTCCCAGCAGGAACAAAAAAAAAAAGAAGCTACTTTATTTGTTACAACTATCTACACCTTGATGGATAAAGTCCTATTTGATGAAAGACGGCAAGTATTAATTAGTTGAGGTTGAGGTGCATCCAAGTTTACAATTTCTAGTTTATGGGTTTCAATCCACAATTCTTCTTTTTTCTGATAACCATGGTATACGGACCAGCTCACACGCACCTCCACAAAACATCTACCACCTCCCACCTACAACAAGTACTAGGTAACTCTATCCATCATCACCTAGTGTTTTATCTCTACTGCGATTTGAACTCGAGACCTCATGTTGCTCAACACAAATATTTTTCTTTACTGGGTTCTGGAAAGATTGAATCTTTCTAACACAAATACAAGGTTTAAGCCAAAATTAGGTAATTCTATCCATCATCACCTAGTGTTTTATCTCTACTGCGATTTGAACTCAAGACCTCGTGGTGCTCAACAGAATCATTTTTCTTTACTGGGTTCTGAAAAGATTGAATTTTTAAACACACATACAAGTTTTGAGCCAAAATAACTAGGTTATGACTTATGCCAAGCCTGTAACAAACAATCTGGCTCTGTCCCTGCACATAGGGGTTATGTTTAATCTGCCTAATTACAGAGGTTCCGAACCATTCAATCCAATACACAATAAACAGAAATTAAATCATTCAAAAAACGATTTTACCCTCTTCTTTTCAAATTCAAAAGGGGTTTTTGAGCAAATACCTTGCGTTTAAGATTGTATCGGTGCCATTCAGATTTGTAATGAAGCTTTTGCTCAGTATCATCAACAAATTCCTTGTCACAAGCGTTACAAGTTAAGCCTGGCATTTCAAAATCTTCAAAAATGGCGAATTTTGTAGAGGCTTTCTTCTTCTTCTTCTTTATATGCTGCGTGTAAGGGTTTGTATCACAAAAAGCTTTGAAGGAGGCGAGGCCGCTAGGCGGTCAATATTTAGGCCCTAATATCACAAAGTGCCCACATCTTATGTTTATTCCAAATTTTCCCTAAATTTTTAGAAGAATTGAAATTTAGACTAAAAAATATTGGGTAAACTTAGGGATCGTTCGATACTCGGTAGTTGGTTTGGAGATAAGTTATGTAGATATTAAATCATGTATAAGTAATAGTACCACGTTTGGTAATTAATTAGGTGGTAAGTTACTCACATATAAAATATTATACTTTTTTCTTTAAAGATCACATTTTTTATGTTTAAATGCCTACTTAGTCCATTCACAAAATGGGCTTAGAAAAAACTCACCATGGAAGGAGGGAAGAGTAATTAACCAAGTTTGTTTTTTTTTTAAAATCCTCGCGATTCTCAACTTATCTTGATTTCCACTTAACTCCTTTAAACATGTTGTGATTTCATAGAAAAATGACATCATTTTGTAATCGCGATCATAAAAATGCAACTAATAAAAGAGAAATTGAATAAGAGGGAGAAGTTTAGGGAAGAAATGAGGGGTAAATATGCAAAAAGAGTATAAGAGTGTAAATCGATACTTATAATGTCTAACGAGAGTTTGTAAGTCGCTTTAATACTATATTTACCTATCTCTATACTAACATTACAATCACAAAAAAACTCTAAAAGATCCTATATTGAGTGTTACTATATAAGCGGAGAATGTCAAAACGAAAGTTTGTGAATCACTTTACTACTATATCTACATATCTCTAGTGCTAGTGGGATTGACAATCTTTTATATGATATATTGCTCATTTGTACATTACTATCGTCTATCGTACATGAAAATATAAGAAAATTGCCAAAAAAAATAAGTAGCAGCAAATATAACTAACAGTTCCATATATTAGATCACAATGCACATTGTGGGATCAAAATTTTGTATGCATATCTCCTCCTAACAAAAATGTCTCAAAATCAAGAAGAAAAAATATTGTGGTACTACATGGGACGGAGCTACAATTATACTTACAGATTTGACAGAACCTAATAACTTTGACTCGTACTAGTGTATATGTGTTAAAATATCCTCATGCATATATAAATCAAGAACCTATAAACTCAAAACTACAAGAGAGCATCCCAAAGAGTAGCAGCATTTTCGCCACACTTGGCGTGTACATGCTTGATTCTCTGGACGGATTTGCAAATTCCACTGCAACTCCATTCGAACGATGCTACACAAACTTTACCAGCTTGTGCTTTCCATTCGCATTCTGCAACAATATAAGAAGTCGCAGAACATCATTAGTTCAAAGAGTTTAAGTTCTATACACTGATGGTATAAACAATATGCAATCTACAAGTTGTTTACCAGGAGGAGTTCCACAACACATGCTACGATCATCGACGTGTTCAACTTCAAGACCAATTAACCATGCACCAAGTGAAACATCTTCATTTGCATATTTATGCAGAATAGGCCTGAAATCACCATATTGTTTCACTACATGATAATCAAATATTCTCTCCGTTTCAATTTGTCTGTCTTACTTTCCTGTTTAGTACGTTAATGAAGAACGCCTCTTTCATTTCTTCACAACTTTTTACTCCTCACTTTCCACATTACATGTTTAAGATCAAAAGATTCAAAAGTTCATCTTTACTTTCTTAAACTCCGTGTCAAGTCAAAACCAGACAAACAAATTGAAACAGCGGGAGTACAAGACTAGTTCTTGATTATTTACAGAACGCACATTGCAACTTTAACTTTACAAGTACGATCTTCTATCCGATTAAAACTTGTTATCCATATCAGAGATTCAAAAGAAGTCCTTTCATCGATTTACAAAATCTTTCAGGAACTTCAAAACAGAACAATGTATCTTACCTGTTAATGGCAATGTATTTCGCGAGGTCTCTTGAGATGGCATATATTTGTCCAGTAGCATGCCGGAAGTACTTATTTCCAGGATCTCCGAATTTCCAGAATTCAGGTTCATGGTACTTAACATTCCTACAAAGAAATGAAAATTATGCATACGAGTTTTAACTTTTACGAACTGAGAATGCCTTGACATTGAAAGTTTCAGAGGAAATTACTTTCGATTAAGGACTGGACCAGATTTCATGCATCCTATATACACCATGGATTTCAACCGATGTCTGGCTAGCGTTGCAGCCAGAGTACCTATTCAACATTGCGACATTCAAAGAGTTTAACTTCTATACACTGACAGTTAACATGAACTTACATTACATCGTCATCAAAAGGAGAGTGGATATATATATATATACCTAAATTAACGTGAACATCGTCATCAACCTTTACATAGAACTCTGCATCCCAGTTTGCAACTGCAGTAGCGAAAAAATCTTTTGTTTTTGCAGATAACTCATGGTATCCTTCTATGTGATCCTGTAAAAAATAGCAAATCCGAGATGACAGTATAAGCATAATTCAACCGTATATACAAAATGCAGATCGAATTGTAATGTATGTGCTTACTAAGCGAAGAATGTCTTTATGCTGAGTATCTTCAAGATCAACGGCTCGATCTAAAATGCTATTAGATATAGCACTGTATAAAAAAGATAGACAAACTTTTAGGCTAGAATATGCCCAAATTGTTCGATATGTCATTCTTTTTTCGCGTAAAAATGATCACTTGAAATACCATCACCAATGATTCGACTAGAAAGGCAAAATGATATGTCATTCTGAGCTATATTGTTGCTCGGAGACTCCAAATTTGGAGAATCCGACATACATCCTACAGTATTTTTGAAGAGTCTGATCGAGTATGAGAGAACTAGAGTTCTCTTTGGATATATCGAATCATTTCAAAATGAAAACTTTAGAATACAACATTGGAAAGAAATATTCACCTGTGGCCTATCATGAAGCGAACAACGATCCCTTTTTCTTGCTCTAATCGGAGTAATTTTTCACCTAATATACACGTATCGTTAAAGGAGGATGCAACCTGAAAACTGAAAATACAAAGTATAAATATGTTACATACCTTGAGGCATCCAAGTTTCTCTAATGGAATCACGTCTCCTTCTGCCACTGAACGCGGTGTTTATTCCAATTACCACAAAAGGCTTCCTTCTTATCCCAATTCTTTCAGTATCCGCGGTGATCATGGTAGGTAAGTCTTCCATTTCCTTCGTACCAAGGAACGTCTTAGTTGAAGGCATTTCAAATCTGATCTTAGCAATTGAACTATCTAATGACCTGACACACATCACGAGAACAAGATTATGAAAATACAATAACAACAACTACGCCTCAGTATCAAACAAGTTGGGGTCCGTTGTATGAATCTCACACTTCTTCATTGTTGTCGAAATTTTAGTTTGGTTCAAATGTGAAAAACATAAGGAATGAAGCTCTAAACTTCTTATTTACGATACGAAACTCACCTAATAGCTTCATGGGCTTTGCTAAACTCGCCCAACATATCCTCCTCCTGGTAAAAATAGGAAAAAATCTTCTTACTTTCTTAAACTTTGTTCTCGTCAAACTAAGACAGATAAATTGAAACATAGGGAGTACATTTGTGTGTCCGCTTGTATTAAATGACATATTACATAGAGGATTGCCTAACTCTCATGTTAAGTTCTTGTTTCGACAAATCCAAAATCTTTATAGATAGAGCTAGCCAGTCGTTCAGCCCCAAACAATGAGGTGAATGAAATCCGATACATAAATCAGTTAATAAAAGAATAGAAAAAGCTCGAACCTGGATCTTTTTGGTTTCACAGTCATCACAACTGAATTTTTTCTCTTGATTGTACCGCCTTGGAAACGCGATCTCTCCAACTGATTCAGTTGGAGCCCAAATTCTAACAGATACAAAGATAAACACATAAAAAATGGTTCAATCATTGAATAACAAATTGATACGAAAATGAACCTCGAGCCTAATTCAATCCCAAAATCTAACTCATAAGTCACATAAACGATAAATGATCCAAGCCTAGACCAATGTGTGGATTCAACACAAGTGTCTTAGTGAACAGAGTTACCTGATACCTATTGTCGATAACAGGTATCTCAAGAAATTAGTTTAGATGGAAGCAAGTTGGCTCAGACACGACATTTATACTTTAAAAAAAGACATGCACGTATTTACGAATCAGAAAATTGCCTTTTTTTTTTTGATAATTTCTTCAACAAACTCAAACAAATAAGCACAAAACTCAATCAAAAAACCCCTCCTCAGAATTTTATCCAGAAAATAACAAATTAAACAGTAAAAAAAATTAATTTTTTTTATACCTTTTAGAGAAAAACATTCCAAGAGCAAAGCTGAAGAAACATAAAATAAAAATACATAGAGGTGAAATTTTTCCTTTGCTTCGATTTTTCATATCTATTTGTTCTAATTGTAGAAAAGAAAAAAAAAATTCTTTTTTTCAATTTCCTCTACTTTGATTTTTTTCTTCTTCTTAATAATATTTGTAAAGTTGATTATTGGAATGACAATTGGCTAAATATTATAAAATGAGAAACCAAAACCAAACATTTGGCATCCTTTGGTTGTTTTTAATCGAAAATTATGAATCTCTTTTTCCAGAATTATAGGATAAACAACAAAAAAATATGGTTTTAAATACAGTTTAATTTTGAGTATGCATGATATACTCTCAATTCGTCTCCACTGTATCAGTTGAACACTTCAACTTACAAATGAGCATCTAAACACCTTAAATACTTATGTTTCACGTCAGCATTGGGTATCTAGTACAAGACACAGTGAGGACGAGTTGGATTGTTTAGTTGTCCACTGAGACCAAATATATGTATTTAGATGTGTACTCTCAAAGTTGGAATGTTTACTTATCAGCTAATATACCAAGCAATTGAAGTCAAGGCGCGACATTGTAAACAGTGTATAAGGGCTAATACATAGTACGTGTGATGCTAGCTAGACGGCGTTTTAATAAGTTTGATAATGCTGACAAATAATACATAAACATGACCTTAACTTGACTTCAGCGAACAACTATGCACTCCAACATTGAGTGTGCATGCATAAATAAACACTTAAACTTATATAGAATTCAACAAATAGACACACGTGTCTCACATGGCATGACACACGTGTCTCACATACATGTATGATGTCACATAAGACACAAAATTGCCATATAGGACGAATATGTCAATTTATTCAATTTTATATAAGTTTAAGTGTCTGCACATCCAAAGTTAAAAGTCATAATTGTCTGTTGAAACCAAGTTAAAAGGTCATGTTTATGCCTATAAATAAATATATTATATATTCACCTTTTTTTTCTATCTTTTTAAAATATATTCAACATTAAACATGATAATTATATTTCTATTGCAATTTAAAACTTTTGTGTGTCTACTTATTCAATTTATATAAGTTTACGTCTCTATTTATACACACCCAAAATTAGAAGACACACATCTCAGCTGAAGTCAGGTTAAATATTAAAACAGGGAATGCTATTGGTACTTTGAAGGAGCATCGTCCTGCTATTGATCAAATTCGGGAGAGATACACCCAGCAGATTCGTCAATCTCATGTTCGCTTCCTTTCTTTCCATTATAACAGAGCTTTTTGTTTGAATTCGTCAATTAATTATAGTTTGCTTGCTTTAAATTGACAGGGTTTCGACTTTTATGATTGTTCCGGTGGGGAAGTTACATTAGAACGAATTCTGAACCTCAAAGAAGATCCTGACTTCGCGATAATGATGAAACTAGCTAACCGTGCTATTGAGGAATACAATGAAAAACAGGACAATGTATGTGTACATGATCATAACTCTTCTTAATTCTGTAGAGCATGATATATGATTTGCTTGATCTCATTACAGGTTTTCATGTACAAGGTTTTGAAGATTGAGAAAGCAAATTTTATGATATCAGGATATGAACAATATTTCATGACGGTTAAAGTTTTAAATCTCACCCTTGTTACTCCTATCGAAACTTTCTACATCCATGTTGATAGAAGAATTCCGGATCGTTTTGAAGAAATCCTTTCGTGTAATCCAAAAGGAGTGGTAAGTAGGACGTAATGATAATCATATGTATTTGTTTTTTGCGAAAAACACACTTGTGATTGAGAACTAACTTTACTTTGTTTTGTTTCTCCGAACTAATTTTCAGAAGCCGGATGTTAGTGTATTTGGCAAGAAGAAGTGTTGGAGGGTGGTTCGTTGATCAGTATGAGTATGAACTTCAGCGCGTGAAGTGGTCGATTGGAAAGGGAAAGACACTTGAAGTTTAGCTATTTAAATTTGAATTGTTTGAGATTTCAGCATTTTATGTTTGATATATGATCTGTTTATGTTTAATATTAGACACCATGAGTTTGAGAACATTTGTTTAATTACTAAGACAATGATTATAATAATCAACTTATCATATTATTTGGTACACAACATGAGATGAACAGAAATATTTTATGAGATAAAAGTTTGTCTCAAATCAAAATCAGATCTTCTCTTTAATACAAATATTGTTAATTATTTTATTAGAAATATAATTACAATTTTTTAAGGAAGTGATAATAAATCCACATCGAAAAAAGAGAAGAAAGTGAGTAGTTTTTATAAAGCATAACACAAGTTCATATGTGTGACTAGCTCTCAGTACCCAAATATTTTTACTCTCTATTTTTATGTTAGTAAAATTAATGACATCCTAGATTTGTTGTTCTTTTAAGGCTCGTTTAGTAATTGGATAAGAAATAAATTTTATTCATGTATTAATTCTCGTATAAGTTATACGACGTTTGCTATATAGGTAAATATGAAATAGGTAATTCATGTAACAAATTAATACACGTTTAGTTGACAACTTAGAAATCTACATAACTAATATATGTACAAGTTATGAAGAAATCTATGCACTTTTATTTTATGCAGTTCCTGTATAACTAATACGTGCATAAAATAATACATTCACTCATAACTAATTCATATGTTACTAATACTTGCAAAAGAAACAACCCCTCTACCTTTACGAGATCTATGTCTTCAGGCCCCACTTATGATATTCCAATGGATATGTTATTGTACTAATACTTGCGTAGCTCTAATCAGCTGCCAAATAACCCCCACATATGATATTCCAATGGATATGTTATTGTACTAATACTTACGTAGCTCTAATCATCTATCAAATGACCCCAAGTGATTGTTTCATATGATTATTAGAACTTCATATAATTTCTCGAAATCAAATACTCGCAATTTTCATGGTCAAACGCCCTCGTAAGTCATTTTCAAAAATTTAAAGGGGCATTTTTGACCCAAGGAGAACTCATTAACAAGAACCTACTTGAATTTCAGTTACTAGTATCAACTAACACCAAATTCAGTTACTTGAATTTCCCAAAAAGTTCTAGAAAGTTCCTATAAAGTTCTAGAAACAAGGAGCCTATAAATTTGGTATTTGCAATTCGATACTTCTTTTTCACAGTAACTCTACTAACTACTCCACATATCGCCGGTAATTTTGATTCCGGTGATAATTCGCCGTCGCCGATCGGAATATGGGGATGCCGAGTGCTTGCGCCGTCTGCGGCAATGTCACCTCTAAACGATGCTCCCGCTGCAAGATGGTTAATTACTGGTATGCACACTTTTCGAATTCGCGATATATACAAAGATACTGAAGTTTTAGTTTGTAGTTTGTGTAATCGTTTTTGATTGAAGTGAAAGTTACACACGTTTCTAAGTAGACTTGATGATTGTTTTTCTAGGGTTAATTTGAGCTGTAAATGTAGAGAAATGCCACAAGATTTAGGTATAACTGAACTAGAAATTGTGTTACAATTACTCTGTTAGTTGTCTTGTTCTATCTACTTGTTGAAGGTGGTGGTGGATGGGGCGGGGGGGTGAGGTGGGGTAAATTTGGTAGATTTGTTTAATTCTGCGAAGGATGGAGTAATAGTTTGATGAAGCATTTGATAGGGAAATTTGGTAAATTGTTTAATTCTGTGAAGGATAGACCGATTATTTGATTTACTACTTGCTATTCTTAGTGATAGAATAGCAAATAGTTTTTGTTCATTCCATTTAGCAAGATTTATATATGTTAGGATCTTGTAAATCTTTCCTGATCATCCGGTGGCTGAGGCTCTTATCCTTTTGAGGATGAAATGTTGCTGTTCTTGTCATCATTCCTCTATTTTGGGTTTCTTCTGTTGTAGTTTACAGCCTCTACAAAGGAAATAGATTTGGGGGGGGGGGGGGGAGAGGAGAATCTTAAAAACATCTATATTGAATAATAATAATAACCTTATTTTTTTAACTATATTCTGCTGCCTACCAATCTTATACTTCTGGTAATTATAAGCGTTAAATTGTAGTGATGTTTTTTCTCCGAGTTGGATCACTATATCCATCTTTACATATGAATGTTATGTATGTAACTGATGTGGTTCTATCCATGCCGCTCAATTGTAGGGGATTACTTGTGTAATGAGTGGGAGGGGTATTTGAAGTTTAGAGAGGTAGAATATATGATAATGAGAATAGACGGAGTAAGCTTGTTCTGGGTGAGGAAGGATTCAAAACCCCAATACTGTGGTTCGTAGCCACATGTTCTAATGATTTCATGTTATGCCTTTCTTTACATTTAATATCCACTTTGCAAGGTGTCAAACAGAAAAAATTAAGTCCAAATTGATAGAGTGCTCTTTAAATTACCCAATCAGTGGAGTGTGATGAGAGGCATCTCTAGCCTATAATTGGGCGGAAGATTACCAATTTCATGAACCCCGTCCTCTCTCTCTATGTATATATATGTGTGTGTGTGTCTGAATGTGTGTTTGTGTGTACACGAAAGTGCCTCACTTGAAGCTTGGGCACAGTATACTGCACCTTGCATTAAAGTTTGAGCTCAAGTGTTGATTTGACAACATCGTCAAAGAGGACCGAAATTCAACTTAAAGTACTTAACTAGAGAGAAACTCTCCATATTAAGTAGATGTATAAACTTGCTTTTGTGTGTCTATCCTTGTCAAATCATGTTGGGAATCATTAAGATCTTATATTCCAGATTTTTTTTAGTGCTGAATAAACTATTTTGAGCTTCTTTTTGTTTGGGATGTCTGCTTCTCTATGTCAGACGAGCTGAGTTGCAACTTCACTGATATAGTTGTTGATATACATACATCCCTACTTTTGTACTGACCTGCACTGTACAAAAATTGGCTGACTTTTTCAGTAATAGAACTTCTAATCACCTTCTATGAAAAAAAAGAAGTTATCGTTGATACGCGTACTCTCTCTCACAACAAGCATTCTTGCCAATTACTTCACTTTACTTACAGGGTCTTGATTTATTGTTCTCTTTCATCTTTTCTTCCACTTTTGCTATTGCCTAGTTCTTCTGGTTTTCATTTCTTTCCTTGGAGTAACGATAATCTTTTTGCTTCTCTTTATATAAATCTGACTTCGAGTGTAGGATAGTGGCTAATTGTTTTATTTCTCTCTCTGTCTGTGTGCCTATTTATCTATCTAGTTCTGATGCTTGCCAAAGATCCGATTGGAACTCAGGGCACAAGTATGGATGTAGGGATTTTCAACCATCTGTTAAAGGTAATTCTGAGCAATCACAACCGACTTTGCAAAGGAGGTACATGTTTGGGACTTCATTTGTTCCTTTTAGTGGAAAAAATAATATACAGGTACATGTTTCTTCCTTAATTAGCTTTCTATGAACACAAATAACATGTATTTTAAAGACCTGACCGGAGTTGGGATTTAACCTATTTCAGGAACTTTTTCCATATGAAGAATTCTTGAATTACTTTTACTGGGGTGGTTCAGGCTATCCTCCTCGTAGACTCATAAATTGTGGTAACAGGTATCTCTAGTATAGACTCTTAACGACCAAGAATTATCTACCTTTCAGTCTATTCTTTGAGTTCTCTTAATGTCGTTCTTTGGTTCTTATGCAGCTGTTTTGCTAATGTGGTTCTGCAATGTCTAACACAGACTAGACCACTTGTCACCTACTTGTTGGAGAAAGGCCATAAAAGAGAATGTAGAGCATCAAATCAAATTATTATGATGAACTAACCCTTTATTTTAAATTATTGGAAATAATTCTTATATCATGTATTCTCTCTTTCCACCCAGGTAGATCGAATGGTTGGTGCTTCCTCTGCGAATTTCAACTCCATGTTGAACAATGTACCTGGTGTCAGAATCCCTTTTCACCAATTGACATACTATCAGGGTTGCCTAACATTGGTGGTAATCTTTCTTGTGGAAATCAGGAGGATGCCCATGAGTTTATGAGGTATGTTGTTGTCTGAGCTGAGTTGATGCGTATATTTGGTATAATGCACAACATGGAAACCTAATTTATGAAGATCAATTATGTAATTACTTGTGTTGTATGTCAGTAAACATGTTGAATCATAATAAAGTTGCCTACTTGGTAGGTTTGCTATTGACACAATGCAATCGGGGTTACTTGCTGAATTTGATGGAGATAAGGCTGTACCTCTTAGCGCTCAGGAAACAACTATTATTCAACATATATTTGGTGGTCGCCTTCAATCTCAGGTAATCTTTAATTCATGAGAGAAAAGAGTTATTCAATGTGATTGTGCAATGTGAAACAGATTGAAAAAAATTACTATCATGATATTTGTTGTATTGGCCAAACAAATTTCTGTTTGTTGGTTTGTACAGAAGATTCATACCTGATCCTTGAGTTGGTTTGGGATTGAGGCATAGTTGATTGATGATTATGTGCTTTAAAAAAAAAATTACATATAAGCTGCACAGTGTTTACACTTCTGTATAGTGTCAATCTCCCTTCCATCTTTTCTCGCATAATGTGCTATTGTTACTTTTTAGGTTGTATGTACAGAATGTGGTAATCACTCGAATCAGTTTGAGAATATGATGGATCTGACTGTAGAGATTGAGGGGAAAGCTGAGTCTTTGGAGGAATGCTTAGATCAATTCACTGCCGAAGAGTGTATGGATGGTGAAGATATGTATAAATGTGATAGGTAGCTTCTTCTCTTCAATGCTGACTTTCTTCTTCAAAGGGTCACCTGTGACCTTAGTCTATACTTTTAAATACCAGTTGGTTATTCCTTCAAGTGAAGACATGCCAGTGTATATTCTGCCAATGCAATGCTGATCATTGCTTTTATTCTCACTTTTATGTAAATCCATTTTAATTACACGACTGGCTAAGTGGCTAGGACATAAAATGCAGGTTCACTCTGTCACACCTGATTTGACCTAATTTCTAGTGCAAAATCTGAACTTTTTTGATGCCAGAACTTCCTCAATTTATTTTTTATTTTTTTCGGGAAATATTTTCAAAGTTTCTTGTTGGTAGTACTTCTTCAAGCATCACCGACATTCTTTTTGGGAGAGCAGGTGTGACTTACCTATAATATCTGGGTGATGTCCACTCTTACATCAAAAAGTTGCTCTTGATGTTTGTATTAACTGTCTACTGCTCAGTTATTGATTGTTTGAAATTATATTTGCTCTGATATGATATTTTAAAGGTTCATTCACTTGTTTTTTCATTGCATCTTCACTTGGTTTCCTTTCTGTTATACCTAACAGTAATGAATGACATGTTCTTGCAGGGCATCTTCATTAAAAGTTGCTCTTTGATGTTTGTTCCAACTGTCTACTGCTCAGTTATTGATTGTTTGAAATTATATTTGCTCTGATATGATATTTTAAAGGTTCCTTCACTTGTTTATTCGTTGCAGCTTCACTTGGTTTCCTTTCTGTTATACCTAACAGCCTAACACTAATGAATGACATGTTCTTGCAGATGTAATGATTATGTCAAGGCATGGAAGCGCCTAACGATCCTGGAGGCACCAAATATTCTGACAATCGCTTTGAAAAGGTTTCAGGTTGATCTCATTTCCTTTTCATCTATATTACCTCTTTGGCCTATGAACTAAGTTTTATTGATAACTAGCCATTAAAAGATTGAAAAAAAAGACCACCTTCTGTATCACTTTTTTCCGCATAGATGAAGTTCTGTGCCATTAATGTGACAAAACAAAGGGATATTTTAATCATTTATGAGGATTTGTAGCACCAAGCCTAAGGAAAGCAGAACATCATAGAGGATTGAAGAAAAAATACATGTCCAATTTTCATAAGAATATGTCCAATTTTCATCTCCCCTGTGTGTCAGTCCAGAATCAATTTCTCTCTTTCTGTGAAATGGATTTTTATTTGCCAAATTGAAAGGCGCAGATGCAGCAGCAAGTAGGTTGCTGGTTATTAATGAAAGCTAAACCTGGAAATGGCTAATACATAAAAGCACCTCAAAGGAGTTGGGTACTAGAAATGGGAAGTACTCACTCCCAGGGAAATACTGAGTAGTAAGAAAGAACTATTGGAAAAAGTTTGTAGTACAAAAAGCCATTGCATTCCTGATCAAAAAAAGTTGCAGATCAAAAGCTAAGAGTACTTGACCCCCTAAACCCATAGATTTTCTCTCAACCTGTCATGGCTAGAGAGTTGCAACCAAAACTACCAACTGTAAAATTAAAAGAGACTTTGATTTGCTTGTTTCATAAATAAACCAGCGAGACCAATTGGCAGGGTTGAAGTCCGGAAACGAGAAGTGAGGATAGTTGTTTGATATGGAAGAGACTAAAATACTCCCTGTTTCTCCATTTAAGAGGCACATGAATCACATAAAGAATGGGCAACTTCTGACAGAAGTGTTTTGGTTTGTCTTTATTGTATGCACCAAATAATAGTTTGAAGGTTGAAGTGCTTACCTAATGCATCTCTCACTATTGACTTAACTATTCCAGGATGCAGCATTTTTAATGTTCCTCTACAATGATAGGCACAAAGTTTCATCCTTAACTCTCTATGATACTATCTAGGTATATTAGGCTTAATTTGGCTTGGGGTTTTATATTTAGAATGTTTAACTTTCAGTTTGCTTAATCATAGCTTTGGGAATCGACATCGCAGATCTTTGTTGTTGAACACAGTCTGATCCTTCCTCTTACATCGTAGGTGAAAAGTGACTATTAATATGTTTTTTTCAAGCTCTTCATCATATTTAATGACATTCAAGTGTGTGTGATGTAAATTCCATATTTCAGTTATGAATCATATTGCTAGAATGACTTTTCAACAAGTCATAACAGCTAGAATCTCTTCTGCTGAGGATTACGATGGAACTTTGCACTATAGCTGCTTTAACACTAAAATAGTACATAAAAACATAGACATTGCATAGAAAAGAACCCAGCTGAAGCTATTTATGATTTTACAGATGTACTGAAGTTAGGTCTGCAGTGTGCTGGTTGCTCAAGTCCATGTTAAGCCTTTCTTGCTTTCTTGGAAAAGTGTCTTTCTCTCTGTTGCCATGTCCCATCTTGTTCTGTCTAGATTTTTTTTCTTCTTGTTGTTAAACAGCAAACCTTGTATCAGTGAATGTTTTAGATTTCTGATAGCATAATCTAATTGGGCCTAAAATCTTTTTGCAGAGTGGGGATCCTGTCAAACTAAATAAGAGGGTGACTTTTCCTGAAAGTTTAGATCTAAATCCTAACATGAGTGAAACAGGAGATGGCAATGACCATTTCAATCTGTATGCAGTGATTGTTCATGAGGATATGTCAAATGCATTACATTGTGGCCATTATATCTGCTACATCAAGGATTTGAGAGAGAATTGGTATAGAGCCGACGACACTGAGGTAGGAGGCATCTGTTTCCTGGCTTCATCTCCTCTTTTTTACTTTGTGTGTTCACCCACAAGATTCAATAGCGGTGTTCTCTTCATATCTGGAGGATGTATACTATTTGTCAAAAAATGAAGCTTCAGAGGCAACCTTCTGATCCTTTTGGTCTTGTATGATTTAATAGATGGGTCTAAACTGCAACAAAAACAAAAAATCCTGTTTTGGTAAGACACGGCATGTGACATTTGGCTCTATGCAACTGGCAACATGCATGTAACTGACAAACTTGCCCGGGTATATGTCAAAACAGAAATATAATGAATAGATCTCAACTTCACCCTGTGTTCCTTCATACATGTTTGGGGTGCGTGGTATGTTTGTGTGTCCTTTCCAACAGTATAGACATCATCTTTGAGACCCTTTGTTACTTGATCGCCTATGTCTCATTTTTGCAATAATGTTGAAGGTAGCATCTTGCTTACATAAGTGCTTGTGGTAAAGTAGTAAAGTTCTTTCTGTCAAAGTCATTAATAAGTATGTATTCACGCTTGACTAGCCTTAAACGTTCATGAGCTTCATGTGACAAGAAATTCATGATTCCATACATATCGAGCATTTGTCACCTTCTTTGTCCTCGCATTTTCTAATTTTCATGTCTTAATTCACAATTTATTTCAGGTTATTGATGTAAAAATTGATGAGGTTCTTGCACAGGAAGCATACATGCTCTTATATAGCAGGTATCTTCATTCAGCCATGGTCTAATTGATCTCTGAAAGCTCACTACTCCTCCGCAAATAAAACTTAAACCCTTTTACTTTAAAAAGTCAAATGAATTTTTCTTTAACCATGATTTTCTCAAGTAAATCGATAGCATTTTTGAATTTGAGAGTTCAATTTTATAGTACTTCTTATTAATTTGTTATTATTATTCTTAAGGAGGATTACACATTCCTCCTCTGAGGTTTCAACTTGATACATATATCTCTCTTCTGGTCTCAAACATGGACTTTCCCTTTTACATATTTTATGTAACAGAACTATCTGTAATCTGCGAATGGACAACTTGTTTTATGAGCTAGCTTCAATTTTTCCTCTATATTGTGTAACAAAACAGGCTCATTTTATGCATGTCTTCCTATGCTACTCTTTTAAAGTTATTTTCATATGTAAAAAGTGATGACAAAAATACAGATGATTTTCTTGTACAAATTAATCTTAAGATAAAGTGATGTCTTTATTTTTTGTTTTTAATTTTTGCAATATTTGAATTTGTCTTTCCCTTTTTAGTTTTATTTTCAGTTTTAATTTTATATATCATTTTCATGTATGGAAGTTTGAAAAAGTTGGATAGAGGATGGGAGGAATGGATCTTGGCATCTAATAATCTTGCTGCCTTTGCTTTCTACAGGCATTTAGCCAGGCCAACATCCTTATATCCTCTTGAATCATTAAATAAACAGGACAAAGCGGAAGGCAAGCAGCATTCCACAGTTGCATCTCTTGAGTGCCATAAGACAACTGTGTCTCCTGCTATATGTTCTAATCCTGTTTCATTGCCAACTGATAAGAGATCAGTGATTGTCAGGGAAAAAGAGGAGTTGCCCTCAGTTACTAACTTTGAGGGTGGTAGGGAGGATCAAGATATGGTAGATTCTGGGGAAAGTCGTAAAGTCTTGCAGGAACTTCAGGATGTTAGAGAATCCAGTGCAGATGGAGAAACTTATCTAAGAATGTTATCAGCTACTTATTCCTTCATTGATAGTTGTGCTGAAACTGTAATACAGAAAGCTGAAGGGAGATTTCCCGTTTCTGACAATGAGGAAAAAACCGAGATGTGGAGAAGAACTTTTTATGAGTCTCTGTTTGGAAGTTCTAGTGAGGAGGAGGATTCTGTAATTACAGATGTTGAATTCGTTGTTTCTGACATTGAGGAAAACACCGAGACATGTGAAGGAACTGCACATGACTCTCTGTTTGAAAGTCCTTGTGAGGATTCTGTTGCCACAATTGGTGAAATGCCGTATGATTCTTCTTCCGATGCCTCTGACTCAAGCTCATCTTAAACAAATGCACGCCCGCAGTCTGGCTTATCTTGTGAAAGTCCACAATCTGGTAGATTCTGTGAATGAACATACTTGTAGTCGCTTGACGAGACTTTATTCTCTGATCTGGGAAAGTGAGTAGCCTCTTCTGATTGTAGTTGACGATAGTATTGGAGATTCAGAGTTGTATAGATGAATAGTTCTGATGATTTACAATAGTGTTGGAAAATAAAGTTGTATAGAGAGAAATAACCAAGAATCATAGTTAGATTTGGAAGTCAAATTCATCTTGTAGACATGAATTGTATATTTCTTTTACATGAATGATTGAGAGGTTGCTATGTTTCATTTTGTGTGTATTATTGACACAGCTGCACACTGCACATTAGGTAAAAAAATAAAAGAATGAAGTGTTATCTTTAATGAGAAGTTTTTATAATCATACAAACGTTAAACGGTTTAAGTATTTTTGAGACTAAATTTTTTGAAAGTCTTATAACCACACAAATGATATGGAAGGTACGACTACAAATTTCAAATCTTCATTTTTTTAAAATAGGGAAATAGGCGATTTTAAGAAACTTTCGTGTGTGTTAACTCATGAATATTTAGTTAAATGGTTTTGGACGATTTCTTTTTTGAAAAAGTTTTACGAGTCCCTCTATAAGGAGTTAGGTGAGTAGTATGTATAGCTTCACCATGATCTGCGGCATTTTAAAACATTTAGGAGCCATTTTATGGGAAGTAAACAATTTCTTCAATTTTTCGTGTGTATTAGCTTATGGATCTGGCACCTTGGAGTATCCAAATTTTATTTCTAAAAAAAACTTTATGAGGACCTCTATAATAAGTTGAGAAAGCATTACGTACCATCCAACCATTTTTTTAGGCATATTTTTGCATTTAAAAGTCAACTTTTAGGAATTAGACGACTTTCTTGGTTTTTCGTGTGTTAGCCCATTAATCTATCGCCTCAAAGCACCCAAAAAAATTTTTTGAAAAAACTTTATGAGAACCTCTGTAATGAGTTAGGGAAACATTACGTACAGTCTCACCATTTTTTTCAAGCATATTTTCACATTTACAAGCCAATTTTTACGAATTATGTGACTTTCTTATTTTTTTCGTGTGTATTAGCCCATGGATCTGGCGCCTCAAAGCATCCAAAAAAAATTCTCAAAAAACTTTATGAGGACCTCCGTAATGAGTTGGGGAAGTGTTACATATAGTCCCACTATTTTTAATGCCTATTTCCGCATTTACAAGCCCCTTTTTAGGAATTACACAAATCCTCGATTTTTTTTGTGTGTATTAGCCCATGGATTTGGCGCCTTGGAACACCCAATAATTTTTGTGAAAAAAACTTTATGAGGACCTTTGTAATGAGTTGGAAAACCACCACGTATACTTACACCATTTTATTAATGTCTATTTCCGCATTTACAGGTCATTTTTAAAAAATTACTCAAATTCCTCGATTTTTCGTGTGTATTAGCTCATAGATTTGGTGTCTTGTAGCACCAAAAATTATTTTCTGAATAAACTTTATGAGGATCTTCGTAATGAGTTAGGGAACAATATATACTTACACCATTTTTAACGTCCATTTATGCATTTATAGACCCTTTTTTAGGAATTTTGCAAATTCTTTGATTTTTCGTGTGTATTAGTTCATGGATCAAGCGCCTCGGAGCACCCTTATTTTTTCTTAAAAAAACTTTATGAGGACCTCCGTAATGAGTTGGGGAACCACCACGTATACTCACCTCTCTTTTTTCAACGCCTATTTTCACACTCACAAGCCCTTTTTTAGGAATTACGCAATTTTTTTTATTTTTCATGTGTATTAATTAGCCCATGGATCTAGTGCCTCGGAGCACCCAAAATTATTTGCTGAAATAAACTTTATGAGATCCTCTGTACTGAGTTGGAGAACCACTATGTATACTTACACCATTTTTAACGTCTATTTATGCATTTACAGGCCCTTTTTAGAAATTACACAAATTTCTTGATTTTTCGTGTGTATTAGCCCATGGATCTGGAGCCTCGGAGCACCCAAATTTTTTTTCTGAAATAACTTTATGAGGACCTCTATAATGAGTTTGGAAACCACCGCGTATACTAACATTATTTTTAATGCTTATTTCCGCATTTACAGACTCTTTTTTAGGAATTACGCAAATCTTCTATTTTTTATATGTATTAACCCATGGATCTTGCGCCTCAAAGAACCAAATATTTTTTTCTTAAATTTTATCATGAGGACATCTGTAATGAGTTGAGGAACCACCACGTATACTTACACCTTTTTTAACGCCTATTACCGCATTTACAAGCCCATTTTTTTGAATTACGCAAATTTCTCAATTTTTCGTATGTATTAGCCCATGGATGTGGCGACTCAGAGTACCCAATTTTTTTCTTGAAAACCTTTATGAGGACCTCTGTAATGAGTTGGGGAACCACCACATGTGCTTACATCATTTTTAATGTTTATTTTCGCATGTACATGCCCTTTTTTAGGAATTACGCAAATTTCTCAATTTTTTGTGTGTATTAGCCTATGGATCTGCCGTCTCGGAGCACCCAATTTTTTTTCCTGAAAAAACTTTATGAAGACTTCCGTAATGAGTTGGGTAACCACCACGAATACTCACACCATTTTTAACGCTTATTTCCACATTTACAAATCTTTTTTTAGGAATGACGCGAATTCCTTAATTTTTATGTGTGTATTAGCCCATGGATCAGGCGCCTCAAAGAACCCAAAATTTTATCCGAAAAACTTTGAGTGCCTCTATAATTAGTTGGGGAACCACCACGTATACACGCATAATTTATTTATCGTTTATTTTCGTTTACAGGCCTTTTTAGAAATTATACAAATTCCTCAATTTTCCGTGTGCCCATGGATCAAGCGCCTAGGAGCACTCAAATTTTTTTTCTGAAAAATCTTTATGAGAACTTCCGTAATGAGTGAGTGAATCACCACATATACTTAAACCAATTTTTAACGCCTATTTTTTGCATTTACATGCCTTTTTTTAGGTTTTACGCAAAATCATCGATCTTGTCGTGTGTATTAGCGCATGGATTTGGCTCCTTAGAACACCCAAATTTCTATGTGAAAAAACTTTATGAGAACTTCTGTAATGAGTTAGAGAACCACCACGTACACTCACACCATTTTTAACGTCTATTTTCGCATTTACAAGCCCTTTTTAGGAATTACGTAAATTCTTTGATTTTTTGTATGTATTAGCCCATGGATCAGGCGTCTCGGAGCACCCAAAATTAATTCTGAAAAAACTTTATGAAGATCTCCGTAATGAGTTGGGGAACCACCACGTATACTCACACCTTTTTAACGTCTATTTCCACATTTACATGCCCTTTTTCAGGAATTACGCAAAAAAATTAATTTTTCGTGTGTATTAGACCATTGTTATGGCGCCTCAGAGCACCCAAAATATTTTCTGAAAAGACTTTATGAGGCCCTCCGTAATGAATTGAGAAACCACCATGTATACTCACACAATTTTTAACGCCTATTTCCACATTTACAGGCTTACTTTTGGAATTACGCGAATTCCATAATTTTTCATATGTATTAGCTTATGAATTTGGTGCCTCGTAGCACCCAATTTTTTTTAGAAAAAAACTATATGAAAACCTTTTTAATGAGTTGGGTAAGTGTTACGCATAGTCCCACCTTTTTTCAGGCATATTGTTGCATTTACAAGCTAATTTTTAGGAATTATGCGACTTTTTTTATCTTTTGTGTGTATTAGTCTATGGATCAAGCGCCTCGGAGAACCCAATTTTTTTTTGAAAAATCTTCATATGGACCTCAATAATGAGTTGAGGAAGCATTACGTACAGTCCTACTATTTTTTTTAGGCATATTTTCGTATTTAGAAGTCAACTTTTAGAAATTAGGTGACTTTCTTGCTTTTTCATATGTATTAGCCCATTAATCTGGCGTCTAAGAACACTCAATAATTTTTTTTGCAAAAAGCTTTATGTGAACCTCCGTAATGACATGGGGAAGCGTTACGTACAATCCTACCATTTTTAGGCATATTTTCACATTTGAATCAAACTTTTAGAAATTACGCGACTTTTTTTTATTTTTTGTGTATATTAGTCCATGGATCATACGCATCAGAGCACCCAAATTTTATTTTTGAAAAATCTTCATAAGGACCTCTTTAATGAGTGGAGGAAGCGTTACGTACAATCTCACCATTTCTTTCAGGCATGTTTTTGCAATTACAAGCCAACTTTTAGAAATTACGTGATATTCATTTTTTTCATGTGTATTAGCCCAAGGATTTTGCCTTGGAGCATCCAAACCTTTTTTCTTAAAAATTTTTATGAGCACGTCTGTATTGAGTTGGGAACACTCACGTATATTCACACCATTTTTTTAACGCCTGATTACATATTTACAAGTTCATTTTTAGGAATTACGTAAATTTCTTGATTTTTTTATGTGTATAAGCCTATTGATCTGGCGCCTCGGAGCACCCAATTTTTTTTAAAAAAAAACTTTGGGAGAAACTCTGTAATGAGTTGCGGAACCACCACGTATACTCACACAATTTTTAACGTATATATCCGTATTTATAGATCCTTTTTCAGGAATAATGCAAAATTCTCAATTTTTCGTGTGTATAAAGCCCATGGATCTGGCGCATTAGAGCACTTAAAAAAAAATTCTAAATTTTTTTATAAAGACTTCCGTAATGAGTTGGAGAATCACTACGTATACCTACACCATTTTTTTAACATCTATTTCCCCATTTATAGGCCATCTTTAGGATTTATGCAAATTTCTCGATTATTCGTGTGTATTAGGCAATGAATCTGTGGGCCCGGAGCACCCAAAATATTTTTCTGAAATTTTTTTATGAGGACCTCTGTAATGAGTTGGTGAATCACCACGCATACTCATACCATTTTTAACGCTTATTTCCGAATTTACAGGCCCCTTATTAATCTTTTAATGGTGACAAAAGTTGACACTAGTACAGTCTTTAAGTGGCGACAATTTAATCTTTTAGTGGCGACAAAGTTGACACTAATAAAATCTTTTGATGGCGACAATTTAATCTTTTAGTGACGACAAAAGTTGACACTAATACAGTCTTTTGGTGGCAACAATTTATCTTTTAGTGGCGACAAAAGTTGACACTAATACAGATTTTTAGTGGCGACAATTTAATCTTTAGTGGCAACTAAAGTTGACACTAATACAGTCTTTTAATGGCGATAATTTAATCTTTAATGGCGACTAAAGTTGACACTAAAAGCTACCTTTAGTGGTGGCAATTTATCTTTTAGGTGGCGTCAAAAGTTGACACTAATACAGTCGTTTAGTGGTGGCAATTTAATCTTTTAGTGGTGACAATATAATCTTTTAGTGGCGACCAAAGTTGACACTAATACAGACTTTTAGTGGCGATAATTTAATCTTTTAGTGATGACTAAAGTTGACACTAATACAGTTTTTTAGTGGCGGCAATTTAATCTTTAGTGGCGACAATTTAATCTTTTAATGGCGACAAAAGTTGACACTAATATAGTCTTTTAGTGGCGGCAATTTAATCTTTAGTGGCGACTAAAGTTGACACTAATACAGTCTTTTAGTGGCGACAATTTAATGTTTTAGTGGCGATAACTTAATCTTTTAGTGATGACTAAAGTTGACACTAATACAGTTTTTTAGTGGCGGCAATTTAATCTTTAGTGGCGACTAAAGTTGACACTAATACAGTCTTTTAGTGGCGACAATTTAATGTTTTAGTGGCGATAACTTAATCTTTTAGTGGCGACTAAAGTTGACACTAATAAAGTCTTTTAGTGGCGGCAATTTAATCTTTAGTGGCGAATAAAGTTGACACTAATACAGACTTTTAGTGGCGATAAATTAATATTTTAGTGGTGACTAAAGTTGACACTAATACAGTGTTTAAGTGGCGACAATTTAATCTCTAGTGGCGACTAAAGTTGACACTAATACCTACTTTTAGTGGCGGCAATTTAATCTTTAGTGGCGACTAAAGTTGACATGAATACAGTCCGACAATTTAGTCTTTTAGTGGCGACGAAAGTTGACACTAATACAGTCTTTTAGTGGCGACTAAAGTTGCTACTAAAGCAGTCTTTTAGTGGCCACAAAAGTTGCACTAATACAGTCTTTTTGTGGCGAAAATTTAATGTTTTAGTGGCGACAAAAGTTGCTACGAATACAGTCTGTTAGTTGCGACAATTTAATCTTTTGGTGGCGACACAAGTTGCCACTAATACAGTCTTTTATTGGCGACAATTTAATCTTTTGGTGGTGACACTAGAGTCATTAACTCATACTAAGTGATAGATGCACTTCTTAGAGACTAACCTTTTGGCCTTAAGGTATGAAATGAAATGACCCTTAGGCACAGTTGAACTACTCCTCTACTCTAAAACATGCTCATTCGAAAATAAAAACTTGACTATTCGAGTTCTACAATCAACTGAGGCATAACAAGCATGCAGTCAGTCCATACCTGAATAACAACTAAGTCAACCATGGTGTCCTTGTGATTGACAAAGATGGTACAATCATGATTAACTCTCTCGGCTAGAATAGACTCACCAACATATGTGGAAACACTGAAGGTCTCAAGAAGTCATTTGGGAAGAATATTGAATCACATAGCAATATACAGAGTTACAAAAGATAGACTCGCACCTAGATCAAGTAATGCATATACATCAAAAATAAAGACTTTGATCATATTAATCTTTTGATCATCATAATAATTTACTTACAATTATATTATAAGTGTTTTAGTTGTATGATTTTTTTTATTAAGTAAATTATTGATGCATAAAATTATGTTCTAAGCAAAGAGCGGAGTTAGAATTTGAGGTTTGTGGGTTCAATTTTTTATTTTTATTTTGAGCTATTCAGTTTTAAATTAATAATTTATATGCTTGCAATGAATTTCTTATTGCAAATTTAGAGTTTGAACTAAAACTACTAAACTCGGTTGAACTCGTAACCAACATACCGGCTTAGCCCCTAACAAGATTTGGTTAAGATAAATCTTAAAGAGAAAAAAAAAAAAAAACAGTGAAGACTTGTGTATTATAACACATTTTGTGATTTCTCAATGTTCACTCCTACATATTTTTGTAACACATAGATTGCACTTGGTTATATCTCAACCTTAAGCATTTACCATAGGATTAAAAATTCATTTCTTTTTGTTCTCTTGGCTCACCTCTTAGTTGGGCTCAACTCCAACAACGACAACAAACCCAATGTAATCCCACAAATGGGGTCAGGAAGGGTAAGATATATGCAAACATTACCCCTACCTCTGCAAGGTGATATTTTATGGACTAATAGTCGAAAATGATATCCATAAACTCTTTTAAGGAATGTGTTTTATTGATATAAAAACACGATTAGAGCAAGCAAATGATTGAAACACTTTAGCAAAGGTTGAAGGAAATGAATATGAAAACATTCACCACCACAAAGCCAGAAAAAGGCCTGGGTTTATTGGTTCATATGGCAAGAGCAATTAAGTAAAAGAAAAGAGAAAAAAAGTTCAAGAAAATAGAGAAAAAACTAAAAAGAGAACAGTAAATATGAATTGCAGGAATCCACAAGAACCAACCCCCAGATGAATTTGTACACAGGGAAACTGTTAACAGCTTTCCCACATCTGGAGTTTTTAAGGTATCTAAAGATTTTGCAACTAAGATGTCGTTTTCGATGATTCTACTGCAGCCTTACAGATAGGGCACCAGTTCTTGAGCTTAAACCACTGCTTTATGCACTCCATATGATACCCGTGTTCGCATCCCAGGTTCCCTATTTCATCTCCGATCACGTACTCCTCCTGTAAAAATGTATGATTGTCAGCAGTTAGTAACTCGATTCATTTGGACTGAGATGAGCTCAAACAGAGCGATATGGTCAATGAGGATTCATATAGTAGAGTGTCGACCAAACTAGCTGAGGGTTCATATATAAGCTTTTGTCTCACACAGAGGATACATCATATTCGCTTGGAAATGTCGACAGCATGGTCAGAGCTGCATTCAAAAGAGTTCTAGGTTCAATCTTTCAAGCACCAGTACGAAATTTTATCAAATGTCTAGGAGATCAAGGAAATATATTCTTTCTTCGGAAAAGATTCACCAGTTTTTAAGGTTCTAATAAGGTACTCAAAAAAATCTAGTAAGCATCAGAAGGACTTACAAGAGGGAAAATACTTATGTAGTCAGATGAGTGTTATCTTATAGCATTCGGCTTCTCTCCATTTGAAAAGATATTTCATAGACAAAGGCAATACACAACACAATGCTATAAATATCGAAAATGAAAAAGATACCTATGAATGATGAATTAAATGATAAATATGCTTAAAATAGGACGACAACCTGACAAATGCTGCACTTGATGTCATCTCCATCCTCATCAGCTTCTAGTGTTTCTGTTTCTGAAGCCATACCCTGATAAATGTTTCTCCTGAGGCACTTCGATAGTTCTTCCTCAGGCAGAGCGGTACTAACAGAGCCAATCCTCTCCTCAAGTGCTAATAATTCCTATTAAAAAAATCAATTTATCAGATGATGGATATCAAGGGAAAAAAACATTTCTCAGACGATGTAGAAAATATCATACTAGACTGATGGGAAAACTTCAATTGAGGAACTTTCAGCTAAGAAAAAACTTCAAATAAATAACCCTCAAGCGTTCTTGCAAAAGAGAACACCACTGAACATTAAGTAGTCATAAACTCTTTTGCCATCCTCCAATCGTGAATGATGGGGTTCGACAATGAGGACTACTTTTTACTCCCTCTGTCCAAATTTATGTGGCACACTTTCTTTTTTAGTCCGTCCTAAAAAGCATGTCACTATTCTATATTAAAAACAATTTAACTTTAAAATTCCACGTTTAGCTGGTCAAAGAGGATTTTAGACCACAAATTTCAAATGTCTTCATTTCTTCCTTAAACTTTGTGCCAAGTCAAAAGGTGCCACATAAATTGGGACAGATGTAGTAAACTTTTAACTTGATTTAGGATATGAATTTTCCATACTTTGAAGACAAACTATACAGTTCTAAAAACCAAAATGAGTACTATAGAACATAAATATGATTATCAAAGTATTTGAGGAAGTCATAGTAATAAATGTCTTATAAGTTGTGAAAAAAGAAATAAAAACAGACCTCATAGGACATGTCATCGATATCTAGTCTCATGTCTCTATGCTGGTCATAGAAGTTAAGGCCACTGAGGAACAAATTGGACTCCAACGCCAGTAGTCGCTGTAGATAGAAAATAAGAGCTCATTCACAAACCGAAATAGTAAATTCACAGGAGAAGAAAAATAATCAACATTGAATACCTCATAAGATAACTCTTCATCTTGTTCGATTCTCTCAAGTGCCAGCAATACCTGCAAAGTAAAAGCAAGACCAATATACTTAAATATCAGTAAGCTTGTAGGAAGTAGATTGAATCTGAATTCCTCCAAGAATACCTGAGCAACTCCATCCATGTTATATCGCTGCAATGCTTCACGGTTCATACCGTTAATGCCGATTTCTGCTGAAGTGAATGGTACTACACCAGGTAAATCATCATCTTCATCTTCATCGTCGTCATCATCATCATCATCATCATAATCATTTGCAGGTAAACTATAAGTGCTATAATCACTTGATGAAGAATCCATGAAAAGTTGACTGGATGAACTAGGCATATCTAGATTTGGAGTTCCAGGCTCAGGTAAATTTTGTCTTGAGCCAGAGGACTTAGTATGCAATGAATCCTGAACAGGACCCCTTAACCTAGTACTCACATTCATTGATCTGCGGGTCCGAACTGATACAGCACGATTACCGTCACTGAAATCTGAGCTTCTACTACTCCTTGAGTCAGAGATGGAGATTCCAGTAGCGGGACGAACTGCACGTCCTTCATTTGGCGATGCCCCACTCATTTTTTTCCCTTTAGATGATGAACTGCTTTCACCTTCAGTATTTCTCCTTTTTACCGTTTCCCTTCGACTGGTACTTGATTCTGATGCTGAAGAACTATATGGGAGGACATCTGGTGTGGAATTGCACTTCAGATTTTTCAACCTGTATCCTTCCCCACTACTACTGCTCCTTGTCCCAGCACTAATGGATTTAGACAACGAAGAAATAGAGGAGTTCATTGGACTCTTTTGGTTGGAAGAACCAGGTCCATGACCAAATATTTTTCGAGGTCTGCTCGATGTTCCACTAGAGCAACCAACATCTGTAAATACAACTTTGCTGGATCCAGTATCTCTCTTTGCTGAATCAAATTGGAATTGACGCTCTGTTGATGACTGCATCTGTTTTAAAACTTCTGGCTCTTTACGTAGGGAACTGGTATCTGATCGCTTGTTTTCAATGTTAGAAGAGTATTTTCTGTGAGATTCCTTGCCAGACTTTCTCGCAGTAGTCATTCCAGAGGATGTCACAGATGAACTCCCAACTACTTCCTTTCCGTTTGAAGAACCGAAAGTAGGTCTTAGTGGTCTCGGTTTCTCCATGCCTCCAACTCTGGTACTCTTAGTATAATTGACCCGGCCACTACATCCAAGTCTAGAACAATACTGAACATTTTTATCTTTGTTTTCAGCCGTGTCCCTTGAACCTCTTCTGGGGGCGACAAGCCCATTGCCAGCTCTTTTAACAGAATATTCATCCATGTCTTACACGAAGCACCATTTATATCTGCATAAACCATATAGCCTTAAATTAGAAATCCTTGATTAAGCCTTACAACAAGGAAGTTGTATATGGCTAAGCAGACATTTCTTTTGCAGCTGACAACAATCCTCACGATAGAACAGGATTTCAGTAAAATACTAAAGTAATGTCGTACTGTTAGCAATTACTAGCTAAGAGGAACTTCATTCATATTAAGTGGACAACTGGTTTTAGGTGATCAGCATCAAAGAGATTCAAGCATAAATCATAACAGTTCATCTCTGAGTAGATGACTAGAACTCTATCTAACTCATAAATATCATCAAAAATTCTCCCCTTAGATTCTCTTTCCAAACTTGTCAATAGTACTATCACAACAACAACATTATACCTCGTGTATTACCAGAAGTGGAGTCCTTACCTCGTGGAGACAGAGAGGTTGTTTCCGAAAGACCCTAGGCAATAGTACTATCACAACCAAAAGCCAAATTCTTTTTCCCTACATACTTTTTCTTTTACCAAACGCACGCATCTAATTGGTAATTCACATATCTTTAAACAAATTCAAAGATCAATACATCCTAAATTCTACCAAAATCCCATAGCTAAACTAGTATAGATGACAAGAATCATTTGCTAAACCCCACTTCCCTATATTCATATTTGACCTAAACATACTTCGATAATGCACAAAGGGGTGTCAAACTAAAAAAGAAGTGAAAGAAATAAATGAAACCCAAGGATATAACATAAATGACAACCTAAAAGAATCATCCACAAGGGAACAATAAGAAAGAAATACAATATGAATTCAACCACTGTCACATAAAAAATTAAAACTAAAAGCTGTCAAGAGGCTTCAAACCAACAAAAGTAGATACCAAAACTTTCATCGGAGGCACATAAAGTTCATCAATCAATTAAAAAATTAAACAGAGATAAGACATAGAATCCCAATAAAACTGATCAACAAGACAACAATCAAATGGGAGAGAAAGTAAAAAACACATCAAAAGAATTGATTGAAAATCCTTTTTCACATCTCTAACTACAAAACTCAATTCACGAAATCGCAGGAAACTGAACTATAACACTATAATCAGCAATGAAACATTGAGAGAAACTACTAAAAGTTCATTTTTTTGCTTCTCTACTTCCAAAGCCAATTCAAATTATCGCAAAAAAGTGAAGTATAACAGTATCATAATCAGCAACAAACAATCGAAAATTCATCTCCACCTCTCTAACTCCAAAACCAAATTCACAGGAAACTAAACTATATCACCATAATCAGCTACGAACCAAATGAAAAAAAGGACTAAAAAATCTTTTTTTGCCTATCTAACTTCAAACCCAATCCACCAAATCACCGGAAACTGAATTATATCACCATAATCATCCAAAAGAAAACCGATCAGAAATCCTGTTTTGCCTCTTTAACTTCAAAACCCAATTCACCAAAATCCCAGAAAACTGAACTACAGCACCATAATCAACCAAAAGGCGATTGAAACAAAACTAAAAATTCATTTTTTGCTCCTCTACTTCCAAACCCAATTCGAGAAATCGCAGAAAACTGAACTATATCACCATAATTAGCCAAAAGACGATTGATAAAAACTACAGAAAATTCATTTTTGGCTTCAATACTTCCAAACCCAATTCGCAAACTCGCAGGAAACAGAATTATACACCACCATAATCAACCAAAAGACGATTGAATCAAAACGACTAAAAATTCATTTTTTACCCAAACCCAATTCATAAAAAGACTAAAAATTCATTCTACTTCAAACCCATTTCAGAAACATCACAAAAAGGTGAAAAAACTACAGTATCACAATCATTCAAAACGGAAAAAAAAACTTTTTTCTTTAATTAATCCACCTTTTTCTCTTCTGTTTTCGTTGTTTTCTTCTTCTTTATCCAAAGAAAAAAAATCCCTTTTTCACCCGTGAGATTATAGGATCGAAGCTGATGAAAATGGAGGAAGACTATATAGAGAAGACGAACAAATCATCAACAAACAACGCTAAAATGCCGTAATGCCAATTGAGTCTTGTAAAGAAATATCAACCGTTGGATCAAAATTGTGATTGAAAAGTTGAAAATCAACGGCTCATGATGATCTATATGTAATGTTTCAATTATAACTAAGTTTTTGACTCTTTCTTACTTGGTCCCCTGCTAAGCTAAAAAATTAGTGAAAATTACTACTTAATTAATATAAAAAAATCATCTTAATTTTGAGAATTTTGAAGTCACTCATGAAAAATGTGAGTTAATTTGAGCGGTCGAAATTTGGGTTGTGAGTTAATTTGAGTGGTCGAAATTCGGATTTGATATATGAACATATCAGAAGATGATATGTGGTAGTCAAAATTAATCGACTTCAGCTTAACAAGAATAACATTATAAAACACAACTTCGTTATTGCTTAGAAATTTAATTTTTTTACTAATATACAAAAGAGGAGATTTTATTTATACTTTTATTAATTACAAATCACCATATTACAAGATACTTTAATAAAACAAGGAGTTTTTATTTAAGAGAAAAGACTTTTTACAAAATAACAATAATAATATATTTAATGTAATTTTACGACTAAATTTTTTGGGAAACTAAAATATACAAAAACTTTATCATTATCTATTAGAGATTATTTTCGATACATTTTTGGGAAAAAATATTTTTAAAAAGAAGGTCAATTTTTTTGTTTAAAAGTATTTGGTAGATGGCAGCATCGCTATCAAATATGTTGTATATTATTTTAGGAATAATAAATGATTAAATAATTAATCGAAACAATATATTAAATGGACTTGTGTTAGGTGGGGTGAGAAGGTTACTTTTTAGAAGCCAAATATTAGTTTATAAATTTCTAAGATTAATAATACTAATTGAGAAATTTTATCTTATTATTTATTTATATATAAATTTAGGTTAATTTTGGGAGTACACATATTGAGTGTACACGATATACTTTTTCTATAACTATTTTTTTCTTGACTTTATGTATAGTGTTGCTAATAATTGTTATAAAGTAAAATCTTAAAATATTAAGGTGAGTCTTAAGTCCGATTTATTGATTTTGACTTTGAGAATTTTGATATTGAATAATCGAAATTTGTATTTAAATCATAAGTAATTTAAACCTATGGATTGAATTTAGGGCATCATTTTGATTTTTAATAAAATGTATGCTAGAATATAATTAGTCAATTGTTATATTTAGTAAAGTAAAATTAAGTGTCGAAATATTCATAAAAATAATCGAACTGATTGAACAGCTAATTTTTAAATGATCAAGTAGATAAATTCTAAGATTATAAATAAAGATAAATATAGAGAATTATTTAAATAATTAGAAGAACCACAAATATATTAATATTAATCTCTAAAATAAATGAGTGGCCAACTCCAAAATATTTAGCTGTTGCTTTTGTGGACAGAAGAAAACCCCACCACTAACATATAAGGAAAAATAAATAATTCAATCACACGTATTGTTCATTTTGTCTAATAAAAAATTTATAAATTTATTTTTGAGCTATGCTATTATTAAAATTGATATTATAATAATAACTTGCGTTATGTTTTATAAATCTGACTTTGTCATACTTCTTCAAAATCTTGCCAATTTAATTAGTAGTCTATCAGTCCTTTTCTTCGAATAGCTTAACATTCTTGTTGAGATTTATCTCATCATTATACTAAAGAAGCATCTAACTTTGATATTATATCTGTCACGAACCAAGCTCGTGATATGTATAATTCGATTTATCCAAAAAACTTTATGTATTTATCTCTCGACCTACATTATATTATCATCATGTCCATAAATGCATGTAGCAAGTAAGTCTGATCATAAAGCTTTCATCTTTCTTTTTTTTCTCATTTGGATATAAAAGTGTAACATATATACATTCTTTTTAAAAATTTGTCAATCTAGAAATCTGTTAATTCTATTCTTCGATTCGTCCTTACTATGGGCGTTCCAAATATACTACACATATTTTTTTAAAATAATTAATTCTAAAGTAAGTTATTATATCTGTTAATGAAGAGTACTTTACACTGTAATTGATTACTTTTTAGAATAAAATAAGGTGGTGACACAATCATTTGAGTTCGTGGGAAATTCATAAAGGCTGTACCATTTATTTTCTGTGTATTTTTATTTGTATAAAATAAACAAGCAATCATTAATTATATATATTTTGTTCCTTCTTTATGGCTGTAATTGATAAAGTATTTAAAGAGTTATGATTAAGTATATTAATATTAACAACAGAAAATAAGTTAAAACTTACACTTTCCATGATCATTATATGCATGTAGAGATAAAATTTGTGTACACTTTACGTTTTTATGACTATGTTATTATTATATATCGTAAAGATTGTATATTTTCTTATTAATGTAGTTAATCTATTATAACTGGTTAATTATTTTTTTAATACAGACAACTTATATTTATTATAGATACTTATATCTAATTACTATAATATTTGATGTATATTAAAATTGACTAAAGTTAAAATTTCAAATAAAATATCTAATTATTTGTTTTCCTTCAAATAATTGTGATTTAGGTTGAACACACGAATGGATTATTAGATTAACATAAAGACTTGTGTACACGAACTATCCTATGGACCCACCAATATTGTTGATTAATTGACCACAATAATCCAATTAAAAAAAAAAATATACACAAAACTTTCATTTTCTTTATCAAACTTTTTTCTCCGTCATTAATTAGAGATTTCGAATTTGAATCTTTGAATATTTTTTTTTCTTTAGGGGCGTTTTACCTCCTTAATAAGCTTAGTTGATGTACATCGAAATTAATCAAGTCAAGTTTCTTTTGATTTTTGATATTCGTATTGCAGTCTGACTAATTTGAATCTGTGTCAATTAAGACTCCATTCGGGAATAGCGCTTCCTACCAGAAATTTTATTTTCATACTCAAACTCGATCCAGAGATCTTTGATTAAAAGGATCAACTTCATCCGTACCGCACCAAATCTTCCGATGGTGGTGCAAGTCAAGTTAGTTTTAGGTCTTAAATTTAATTTTGGTAGAACAATAGTTTACTATATAAGTGAAAATTTTGTTGCAACTACTAAACATATTAATTAGACTTTTTTATTTTCTAAGAAAATATTTTCCGTAAAAATTTTCCTTCGTACTAAACACATCCTTAAATCTTAATGACCTAACAATAATCAAGATTAGAGGACAAATATATTGGGAGGTTTTGATGCACTATAATTAGGCAACTAAGCAATGACACATAATTTTGACCATCATATTAATTGTGGATCTAATAATTAGCACATATGTCTTAGTGGTATTATATTGTTGAGATTAAGACCTAAACTATATCATTTTCTACATAATTAGCAATTCCACTTGCTATTGACAGAAATACTTTGAGTTCAAACAAATTACAATTAGGTGGTTTTTATTGGATACATATAGTAATATTGTTAGGTACTTCAAACTCAAAATCTATGTTTGGTACTCCCTCGGTCTCAACTTTTCTGTTGTGTTTCTCTTTTACACGTTCCTTGAGAAAATATTAGTAATAAGCAAATATTTTTCACTATATTACCTTCATTTAATATGTATTAAGATATAGTCTCTCATCGTTAAATTTTTACTCTGTGAATAAAATAGAAAAAAATAATTAATTTATCTTAAACTTTTAAAATAACAAATAATTTGAGATAAATATTTTTAGAATTTACTACCGATAATTTGGGAAAGGAGTATATGAAAAGAAAATTTAGCAAATTTTGTTTACTTGATTCCTTTTTCTTTAGGTATTTTAGTCTTACACGATAACCCTACAATTAGGGTTGGACATTCATGATTGAATATGAAAACTTTAGTTTGGAATTTTTATTTTTTTATATTCATGAAAATACAATTCAAATAAGTTTATATTGAGTAATTATATATTTTTAATTTGGATCGGATTATTTTAAATTTTGGATTCTGAACAAACAAATTCAACTTCTCCTCCTCAAAGGAATGAGGATCCATATAAAACACACTATCACTATAATTATCCAAATAAAATATTCATGCAAGTATTGAAATTGTTATTAATTATAAAGAATAAAAGCATTAAATATGAGATTCAATAACCAATCAAAAATTTCAGATTCCCAAATATTGAAAAATCCAAAGTATCCAAATCCACAATCCAAACAATTCGGATTTCGGATTCTGGTTCTATTAGCTTCTATATATTAATAAGAAAGTGCACTGAGAAGCAAAAGAATATTTAAAGTTGTAATTTTAAAATTTAAAGTTGCGTTTGATCATATGCATTAATATTTTATAGTTTGAAAATATTTAAACTTTTGTGAGTGAAAGTCCTAAAAATACAGAAGCTGAGCTGATATGAGTTAATTTTTGAAATCTAAAATTTGATTAAATCGCCAACGCAATTACGTCATTACCTTGTTTTCCCCTTATCTTATCGTTACTTATTGTCCGATTACCTTCCTTTTTATATATAATAAGCTTTTCATATATTATATTCTTTTTTTCTCGTACTATTATAAGCTTAATCTTTAAATTGCAATGTGTAACATAATAAAACTTCAAATCTTCAAGAATATAATTTATCTAACGTTGCATTCATCTAAACTTAATACTTCCGTCACAATAAAAATGCACAGTAAACACAGACATCTTCTTCAATATTCATTCTTTGTTCTTAAGTTATTATTTTTTTATAAGTATTATTTTCCTTCAATCTTGAAATACTCAACATGTGTATTTTTATTTATTTATTTATTAAGTTATCCACTATAGTTTAAAGCAAGTGGATCCATCATATTTTCTAGAGAAATCTAAGGGCATTGTCACGAGGGTATGTTTTATTAATCTCAAGAGTCAAAAGGGAAAAACAATTTACAATAGATTTTAAGAGACAAAGGTTCAAAGGGTAATGATAAAGTCACGGAAATTCAAATCTAATCGAGTTTCAATACAGATATCGATAATGAGGTGAAAAATTAAAAAAAAAAAATTATTTCTTGTTTCTTATTTGGTGTTTGATATTTGTATTGGAATCTCAACTGTTCGAATTCATGTAATATAAAGCCCATTTAAGAGAAAAATACTTTCTTCAACAATTTATTTTTTTAATTTAGAATTTGAAAACTCGAGGTCTCAATTTAAGAGAGGGGGATTCTATCCATAGCATTGCAATTTTTATTGGTGAAACAAAGTCTTTTGATGAATTATGGTTATAAGGCAACTAGGAAATGACTAGATAAGTTTAACTTTTAATTTATATGTTGACATTATAAAAGAATTTTTACGCTACTAAATCATCTAAATAATAATTATAAGTAAATTGTTCGTATTAAGTGAAATTAATAACTTGAAGAATATTAAAATTAACATGTCATAATAGGTTAAAATACATGATAGTGTACTAATGTATATTAATTAAAAATCCATAACAAATTACTTTGTAATCCATTATAATTTATATGAATATAATATTAATATGTTTTAGCCCAATTATTTATTTGACTTTTAATATATATATTTGGAAACCCGTTAGTGGTATGGTTGAGAAACAAGATGATGTAATTCTTGTTCAAAGTGATTATTATAATTAAAGATCTTAAAATGCAATTCCACTTATTAATGTCTAGTTATTGATGTTGAGATGGGGAACAGTAAGAAATAAAATATTTAGCTTCTTGTTGTTAGAGATACTGTAAGACTGGTTTTCATGAAAATTTATTATTTTGAATTTGTCATGTCGAATAATTTTTTTTAAAAAGAATTCATATAAAAAAACTCAAACTTGAAAACTCTCGTAAAAAAAGGATTGTATTCATCGCACCATGATCGGAGTCAAATTTGTATCTCTTTACTCCCTCCATTCCATATCAACTTAAGTTTTGAGGGGTTTCACACCCTTTAAGAAAAGTAGGTTAGGATATAAATTGAACATAATTTTCCATTTTTACCCTTATTAATTATTGTCAAAAATAACTAAACATTAATTATAATAACTAATTCCAATACTAACTTAAAGGGTAAAATTGGAAGAATATTTTAAAAATAGTCTTGAAAATTGAAAATTTAAGTTAATTTAAAAAATAAAAAAAGGCTCAAAGCTTAAGTTAATATGAAATGGAGGGAGTATTAAATTTCAATAAAAATTTATGTTTGGTCTTTCCCAATGTAAAATAATGAGAATAGTCTCATAGAATTATGGATGTCACCACCCTTTTATTTTTAATTTCTTTCTCTTTTGACTCTCGTGATCTTCTTCATGCAAATCACAAGGAATATATCATTAGGTCAAGTTTTTCTAATTTGTTCATTTTTCTTTTTTCACTTTTTCGAATAAATAAATCTTATGAAGGAATGATTGAAATTCTTTTATCCTTAGACAGAAGTTTTAAATTTGAATCCTTAAAAATGACAAAACAAATCACTGAAAACATCGTCTCCAAAAATGGGCACTTATATGTGTTACCTAAGACGGCGGATTATTAGTTCTCTTTCACCACTTTCATGAGGTAAGAGTAAGGTTTATGTTTTTTCTAGACCCCCTTGTTGTAGTATTTAGGGTATATTCAATATGGAGGAAAATATTTTTTTTTAAATTATCATATATTCTAATAGGAATTATACTTTTTTGTTTTCCAAATGTTATATTTTCACTTTTCTGAATAATAATGATAACCCCATTAAACATTTTTTTTTTTAAAAATAAAATAATTTTGTGTCCGTGAATATAGGCCCATTAATAGGACAAACATATTGGGACACAACTGCTTTATTTAAAAATAAAAAAGAAGGGAACAAATCACAAGCAATAATTAGTACAACCTTAATAATAATTAATAAAAAGCACAAAAGTCAGCATTTGGTGGGGACTTTTCTTTTTAAAAAGGAAAACTTAATTGACAATATTAATGGTAATAATATACAAACACAAAATTAGGCATGTGCACAAATCGGTTCAACCCGAATCATCGAATCGATGCGAATCAATTCAAATAATACTATTTGAATTATAAAATTTGAATTTGATTTACAAATTCAATTATAAAATATTATGATTTTCCAATTTGGATATAATTGGGTATGTTTACAAATCGAACCGACTCAAAAATTGAATTGTGTATACACCACTAAAGAATAAATACTAGTAATGTAAGGACTTGTTATTTCTAAGTTGATGCTCTAAAGGATTGTGTTATAACTTATAAGAGTCAAGTTATGTTGAGATTATGTAAGAATTCTATTTTGTTGAAACTTTAATTTGTCATATTATAAATATCGATATACATAGTATAATAAAAAATGGATATATACTTTTTAAGCAAAACATAAGTGTTTACCATATGAGAGTTATTACTAACACTTTATTCTTATTCCATGTTCTATATTGTATATAATAATACATAAATTCATATATGGTTTATTTGGCTATTTGTCGTAAGGAAAAGTTCAATTCTTGTTACATTTGGCTTAGCCCAACAGGTATTGAGCTCCTAAAATTCCCAAAATTATTCTTGCCTTAGATATTAGGCGGTCCTGAGATTATTTATCTCACTATTTATACCTTAGTGATGAGATAAGTTATCTCATATACATGGTGAAATAACTTATTCTGAAATGATTAATTTTGAAATATCTTGTTCTCAACCAAACGATCTCTAATGGTCTTGTTTATTTTGACATGACCTATTGTTTAGTTCATTCTAACTTTGTCCATAACTCTATTTCAACTTGCATAACCTATTAATCGATTTATTTACTAACTTAACTCATTTTGACCTATTCAGATTTAGCCCAAAGCACAAATTTGACACTTTTAGTCTCGATGGTTGTTGACAAATTAATACATAAAAATTAGATTATGATGTGGGAGAAAGTGCAGGCAGAGCACTATACTATGTTGTGCTTCCCATTACTAATTTTAAAGATTATATTATCAAACTAAATAAAGAATATTCATATAGACTAACGAATAAAATTGTGACATATATTCCTTGGTGAAATAGCCAAAGTAATATTATAGTATTTAATAATTTCGTATTAGCTGTAATGATAATCACATCTTTGTGTTTATGTGCTTCCACAACCTTGGGTTATCCATAATTTTCGTACTTAATATAACAACCAAACTCCCAAAAATAACTCTTTCCAAATTCATCAATCTCTCTATTTCTTCACCTTTTTTTTTCTTTTCTTTCCTACTTATTTTTAAAAAAATTCTTCACAATTCTCTTTTAAGTTTCTTTTCCCTATCAATCATCTATCTATCTATCTAATATAGTGGAGGTCATGGATCATCTATTTTGATTAAAATTAAAAAGGTGCTATAAATTTGTCCTTCTTTCTGTTTTCTTTTGTTGAATGTGTATTTTTTGCCCGTGCACAACATATTTCGCATGCAAGGTTCGAGGAAGAGTCGCACCTTAAGGGTGTAATGTAGATAACTTATTCTAATGCAAGTATTTAGTCATTGCTTCAACAGAAATAACTTTATCATTGCTCTAAGACTCCCATTTAATATGTGCATTTTCCTTATATTGCATTAAAATCATGATTGCCAAAAGTTTTTCTTCGTTTTATTTTTTGCAATTTTGCATGAATGTATTCCTAAAGATTGTTCTTATATATTTGGTAGTTGCTTCTCAATTATGAGCAACAAATGTGTACAAAAACTTTTGGTTTGGCAGGCCATTCACACACGCGGGGGGGGGGGGGGGGGGTATGGCTTAGGATAAGAAAAGGAAAAGGGAACAATATAAAAGATAGGACAAGAACACTAGGTAATTTTCCCCATATGTCTTAAGCTTTAGTGGATAAAGTTACTTGATACCTGATATTTGTTGCTGCTGGTGGAAAATGGTAGGTATCTCTGCAATTAGTCGAGGCACGTGTCAGCTGACACATACACCACAGTTATAAAAGAAAGGGTTAGAAGGAGGAATATATAAGATTGTTTCTGGGATCAATATTTCTAATTTGTGGAGAAATTGGGCTAAGATTTAGAACAATGCATGCATTTGTCTTTCATTGAATTCAATGATGGCAAATAATAAAAGTAATGCTTGTAGCCTGTAGGAGCTTGTGTTAAAAGTCCATTTGGTGACTTTTTCATAACTTTTAACTTATTACTACTGTTTTGCAGCAAAATACAAGTTCAAAATCTAGTTAAGCCAAAGAATATAATGGCAACAAGGGGAAAGGACACTGCACCACCAGGAAAGGAGAAGAGAGGAGTATCTCCTTCACATCCTATTCCCAATTATCTGAGAAGTCCTAATTCATCAACTACAAACTCTCCGGTGCGGAAGCAAGCAGATTCAACTACATCAAACAAGAATGTTCCCAACTATCTCAAGCCTACAATGTCTTCATCAGGTGATTCCAACATTCACAATAAACCTACTCTAACTCGAAGAAGATCATTCGATAAGCCTCCTCTTGCTACTTTGCAAAAAAACGCTAATCCTAAAGAGAGAATTCTTCGGTCATCCTCATCGTTTTCAGGAAAAAGTTCAACTTCCCAGAAACCCCCTTCAGATAGATTATCCAGAGCATCTCATATGAGTAAGGATGCCACCAGTAAACAACGTGGCACTAGCACGTATGCTACACCAGGGACAATAAAGAAGAGCACAACTACCGGCATAATCTCCAAGAAACAGGAGGCTGGCAGGACTAGTCATAATGGCACACACAAAACAAGAAATGATCAAGATGGTCATAATAGTTCAACACCAAAAGCATCAATAACTAATTCTTCTCATGCAGTGGAGGATGTCATTCTGCAGGCTGAAACTGATGAAGAAGACATATACAAGTCGAGCAACGATCAGGATGGTCACAATGATTTAACACCTAAAGCATCAGTAATAACTGATTCTCTCCATGTAACTGAGGATGTTAGCCCTCAGGCTGAACTATCAGAGCAAGAAGATAATCAAGAATTTCCAGTTACTGATACTGAAAGTGATGTGATCATTAACCACAGTGAAGCTGCTGCTTCTGATGCAGGAGAAAACAATTCAGCCATTGAAGATCAAGAAGAGCATAATGGAAATGTAATCAATGCTGAAACAGATCTGGAGAACCAAGAAACTAATAAGATGGAAGAAACAGAAGAGAAACAACTTGTTGAAGAAACCAGCACCAGCAACACTAAAGAACCAGAAGAAATTACCAATGATCCTAACAAACATCATCTTGAAGAGAACACGGTAAAAGTAGTGGATGAGACTCAAGAAGTGAAAGAAGAGGATGGAGGAAGAAACCAAGGAAAGGAAACTGTAATGGCAGAGGAGCATGAAGCAGTGCAACAGACTAATACTATTGTGGCTTCATCAAGGCCTCAACGTCAAGTGGTGCAAGGGAAGAAGGAATCCGTGGTCTCCAATGATGTGATTGAAGAGACTGCAAGTAAGCTTAGACAGCAAAGGAAGAACAGAGTGAAAGCACTGGCTGGTGCCTTTGAAACTGTCATCTCCTTGCAGGAGCCCAAGTGAGTATTTCTGTTTCGAGTATACATATCTTCATTGGTAGCTGTATGATTATAGTTACCATTCAGTTTATTCTGTTACCAGCTTTGAGGAACTTTCAGTATTACTTATATTTCAAAAAAAGTATTACTTATATTTTTGTTCAGAAACCAATAAAAATGATGATAATGATAAAATCGTAGTAACAAGTAACAACATGAACAGAAACAATAATATAATTGTAATCAAATCACTTCATATTTTTATCATGTGTCATGATTTCTAACTATAATCAATATGTGTTTCTGTTGAGACACTGATGCATGTGACATAAACGTATATTTAACATCTGCAGCTGAATCATACACAGTTTTCTGATTAACGTTTTGGAAATATTCTAATTTCAGGGCGTAAATTAGAACTTTTGGTAGAACTGGACATGCTTGGAGTGGAAGATCAGAGTCAGACATACAGCTACAGTATGGCTGATAGGGAATGCATCACCAAAATTGTATTCATCTATAATTGTTGGTCAGAAAGGTATTTCCATTAGTAAATTTTAGGAACATACAATTCTTTCACAAACAAAAAAAAGAAGAAAAAAGCTCAAGAAAAAAGAAATCCAAAGAAAAAAAAAAGGATAGGACAAATATGTGGTTTTATTTTGTATTGCTTTAGAGCTTTTATCTTAAACGGCTCTGTATAGAAGTACCAGTGAGAAAAAACCCTGGTGATTCGTGTATAAATCAGATTTGTATACACATGTAATATTTCCCTTTGAATTTGCCACAGGTTCTGGTGGTAGTGAAATTTATTTTATAGGATTGTTGATGGCCAAAATGGTAATGTATCAGATCAAACGATAAATCAAAATATCATTGAATGATTATCAACTGCTATTAGAGTATCAATGTAGAAAAAGGAGATTCTACTTCTCAACACTAAGTTCCTAGACTACTTGATAGCATCCTAACACCGAAAGTTACATTAAAAGTTAAAACTAAAATGAAAGAATTGGACTTAACTGATAACTAACCTAAGTGTAGTGTATGGTAAGAGAAGTTGTAATAAAGCTTGTAATTAAAAGTAATATGAAATGTTTGGACAAATTGAAATGGAAATGATTGGATTGAAAGTTGTCATGATTGATTAGATGATTGCATGATCCAATTACTACCTATTTGTAGACTTAAAATTGGAAAATCTCTCTAACTACTAGGGGGCCATCCTTCAAATTAAGGGCTACATATGCCAGTGTACAGCAACTGCTACAAAGCTGCAGCAGTATATCCATTTCAGTTAACGACAAAATAATTCAGAAGATTTGAAGAATTTTCATATTTATCTAAGAAGATGCAAACTATAATAACTTTTAACATTTCATGAAACTTGACTGCTGATAGAGACAACACGGAAGGCAAAAGACTTTGATGACTCACTCAGTGGTAAAGAATTTTCATAGCCAAAAGAAAGAAATGCTGAAAACCAATTTCCCGAATTTTTTTTAAAGGAATTTGGCTTACCAGGTTCCTCAACCAACTAGGTTGTGTTAGGTTCTTTACGTACTGCATTCTTCAATGAACCCATTTTCCGGTAGTTTGGTGGATTGCCCAAAGCCATTACAACTTATGGAGAGATAGGCCAAACACACACAGTTTGGGCTGATAATTAAGAGGACAAGCATCACAGAAGAGTGGAAGCGCAACAATAATGTTGTGAAGTCACAGTAGAAAATACACAAGTTAATCACCACTACCGAAAGATTAGAGCTGGAGAGACAGGCCAAACATGAAAAGTTGGCCTGATAATTAAGAGGATAAGCTGCACGGCAGAGTGGAAGCTCAGAAATAAAGTTGTGAAGCCACAGTAGAAAATACACAAGTTCATCACCACTACCCAAAAGATTAGAGCATAAATCAATAAAACTTCAAATATAGCTAAAAATTAAGATCAATATTCATCGGGACAGAATCACCAGATTATAAATCAAGATGAACCGCATGCAAAGGTCAAAGGGTTCAGCAAGGAATATTAATCATTACAAATAGAGGAGCTCATCATTAGCAAATAGGTTCAATTCCATAGCGCCGAAACTAAGCCTACTTGTGTCAGTATCACAAAAACGGATGGCACTTGAAATTCATCATTTACAAAGTTTTAGCTTCTTGAAAAATGAAGATACCAGGGATTTTGGATAAGGTTTTGTAGCAAGACAGGTTGGTATATTTTCTGGTTGTTCAATCCACAGTTTATGAGCAATGCCCCCAGCTTTTAGCTTTTCTGCCAAGTTCAGTATCTGGGCTTCACCTTTCACTTCAAGAGTTACCTACATAGCCAAGAAAGGAAGTTGCATTGAATCATTGATTTTCTCTAAATTCTCTATACCAAGGACTTATCTACGTTAGAATGCATCGAACTGGAAAATATGTGGACGCCATTCTGAAAATTATTTCCTGATTATAAGGAAGTTGCTTACAAATAATCTTCAGTTCCTCCTCAAAAAACAATCTTATTTCATTGCATAATATAAGTTAACCATAGTGTAATCTAGAATATTGAGCTTCTTTAGAAATGTCCAATGGCATTTATTGACCCCAAGTTCACAGCAAGCAACTTCAGTGTAAAATTCTGCATAATTCATGTTTTACATACTAACCTAAGCGATCACTAACAGAGCACCAATCTGGCTTTTGTTTTTCTATAAGCACCATTTGCTCTTTTCAACTTCATACAACTGAAAATTGAACATCTTAAGAGAATAAATCACACAGGAGCTAGTGCACCAGGAAACCAACCACACAACTTGTAACAAGTGTAACCATTTTGGCCTTTTCCTGACATAACACAACGCATCAAACAACCTCACCCATCAATTTCATTTGCTAACCTTACAACCATGAGAATTCTTAGCTTACTAATATCTAAATTAATAATCTAATGACTAATATACATTCTTCACTAGCACCTTGTGTATGGCCTAACAGTCAATGTAGTGGGCACAAACCTTGGAGATCAGAGTCAAAGTTCCAGCAGGAAAAGAAAAACTAGATAATCTCTTCCTATGAATCCCATCTGACTAAGCCTTGGTGGACAAACTTATCTAATAGGTAACAGGTACCCAGTGGAATAGTCGAGGTGCACACAATATGCACTTTTACCCTCAGTTGTTGCAGTCAACATAACTATTATCATTAAAGTTGTTGCAAGTTCCACAGTCTTATTAGCATATACTAAGCTAACCAATAATAGTATGTTCTTTACAATTTCTTCAGCTAAAGTATTGTTTTTTACAGAGATATACCTCCAATTACCTTCTAGCTGACTTATAGTACAAATACTTTAACATGATCAAATGTATTATAACTAACTGATCTGGTGAATCCGAAACAGTAATGATGAATCTTACTAAACAAAAATCAACTAATTAGACGATTTACCTTATGCATCGAATCGATATTGGAAGGGCTACAATATTGAAGAGTAACAGCATCGTCTTTGTGAGACCAAATGGCGGCGACGGCGGCATGGCAGCCTTGCGTAACCACACTTCCTAACGGCCACGTATCAATCAAATCTCTCCGTAGAACAACATACTGAACCACCGTATCGGTAATCGAGCTCTCCTCTGTACTATTATTGCCGGTTGTGGTCGTATCGCCGCCGGCAGCAGTGGCGCTGACGGAGGTAGTGCTGGAGTCGCCGGAAAGAGAAATGGATGTTGATTCCATTCGAGATGATACGACGCCGTTCCGGCGCCGGAGAGTTGTATTGAACGTTAACTGAATCGCCGGAGCTAAGCTGGGGGGAAAATGCGTGAAGTTGAGAGAAGCATAACGGGAGCAGAATGGAGTGCCCATATCTGTTTTTTTTTTCTCAAGTTCCTTTTTTGCCCTTTTCTTATTAATTTCATAATGCAAATATTAATTACTATATGTTAAAATGTTTTTACAAAAATTATCGAATTTAAAATAAACGTCTGATAGTACATCGATTGATTAATTCAATAAAATCGAAATTAGCAAGATGGAGGATTTGCATGGACATTACTTCAACATTTTGGTTGCGCACAAGTAGACATGCACGTCCTACATGACATAGTACACGTAGGATGCCATATAAGACATGAAATGTCCCGTGAAACGTGTGTATACTTGTTCAATTATATATCAATTTAAATGTCTATTTGTACACACTCAAAGTTGTAGAGCAAAAATGTCAGATGAAGTCAAATTCAAAGGCACATTTATGTGTTATGCTTAAAATTAAAGAAATATTTGGATAAACTATTGAACGATAAATGTTATAAACAAAAAATAGTTCATTTTTTGGAGTGTATTGCTAGCTGTTTATAGTATCTTTTGCCGGACGATGAATTCAGAGAAAATATCGTTAATAAACACATTTTTTTCTTCTATTTATATATATTTATTATATGCAAAGTTTATATTGTGATTCTGTGAATATCTCTTGGAGCTCTAATAGGTACATCATACATGCATGATACTTTTATTTTACTTCAATTTCCATATTTTATTTTCTAGTTTTTACTTCAATTCCCAAAACATAATGATGAATTCACATAGTTATATGTTTGGGGTGTGGAAAGGAACATAATAGTATATACGTTACTGTATAAAATTGAACAAGTATACACATGTGTCTTACGTGACAATTTGCATGAGTGACTCTCGTCCTACGTGTCAACTTATTTGTATTGTGTCATGTAGTGTGTTTACTTGTTCAACTTTATACAATTTAAGTGTCTACACACCCAAAGTTGGAGGATGTAGATGCTAGCTGAAGTCAAGTTATACAACATGTTTATGTATTATGTCGTTATTCGATGTTGTTGACTTTTTCACCAGTCGAGAATGTGATAAGTCGACATTAGGAGGTACATGTTTTTCTTATAGACGTTGAATCTTGTACTCGCCTATGTACATGTGTGTGTCACATTGAATCTATTTGATTTAATATGTGTTTTTCTTGTAAACGTTGAATCCTGTATTCGCCTATGTACATGTTTGTATCGCGTTTCTATCGTCTCTTTATGTTGAAACTTGTTAAATTTAGGAGGCAAGTTGTGAAGAATGGATGTTGAGGGTGTAGATCAACAAACAAATTCAGAAGGAGGAATAAGGAGAAGAGTATGTTCATGCACGAAAGACGATTTTCTTCCTGAGGAATCGTTCAAAAGCTGGGGAAACTATGCGAATGCACTGATACAAACGCCAACAAGACTAATCGATAGGATCCTAACACGTTCTAAAGACGAGGAAGAGTTGGAATCAAAGTCGCGGAGCCAGAATGAAATGAAGAAGACACTTACATGGTGGGATTTGATATGGTTTGGAATGGGAGCTGTTATAGGAGCTGGAATATTTGTTCTTACAGGTCTTGAAGCTAATCAAGAAGCTGGTCCTGCTGTTGTTTTATCATATGTTGTATCTGGTGTCTCTGCTTTGCTCTCTGTTTTTTGCTACACGGAGTTCGCGGTTGAGATTCCTGTAGCAGGTAATTGTTGACTCTAACTTGTTTGGAACTGAGGCGTAGTTGTTACATATATATCATTTCCGTTTTTTGTGTGGTGGGAGGGGTGGGGTACATAACAATCAGCTATGAGAGTATTTAAACAAAAGAATAAAGATTTCGATTTTGATATACTTAAGGGGCGTTTGGCCACGAAAATTTGAGAAAAGTAGTTTTTGTTTTAAAAGTGAAAAATGACTTGAAAAATTGAAGTTGTGTTTAGTCATGAATACAAACTCGAGTTGTTTTCTAAAAATTTTATACATAGAGGCTAAGGCTAAGTTGTTCAGACTCTCCAAAAATGTTGCAGAACCAGTGTCAGATTCTTCAAAAATGTACTACTTTTGAAGGATTCAACACACACCTGATGACATTTTTGAAGAGTCCGAGCTACATAGGACTAAGTTTCAACTATGGCAACAAACATTAGGTAAGGTATAATGAACTTGTTATTTATGATGCATTATAGCAGGTAATCTGTCTTATTTTTCGGATTACTAGTTTCACTTTTTATGAATGGTAACGCAAATGAAGTTGTTTACTGATGTTTTAGGTGGTTCATTTGCCTACTTGAGGGTGGAGTTAGGTGACTTTGTTGCCTTCATTGCTGCTGGTAACATACTTCTTGAATATGTCATTGCTGGTGCTGCAGTAGCTCGTACGTGGACTTCCTATTTCGCGACTCTACTAAACTTCAACTCGGACAAATTCCTCATCAAAGTGGATAGTTTAGCAGAAGGATACAACGAGCTAGATCCGATTGCTGTTGGAGTTTGTATCATCATCTGTATAATTGCAATTCTTAGTACAAAGGGCTCGTCTCGTCTCAATTACATTGCCACTATTGTTCACATTTTCGTGATCTTTTTCATCATCATTTGTGGCCTAATAAAGTCGGATACCAAGAACTATACCCCCTTTGCTCCATTTAAAGTTCGCGGAATTTTCAAAGCTTCTGCAGTTCTGTTCTTCGCGTATGTTGGATTCGATGCTGTTTCCACTATGGCTGAAGAAACTAAAAATCCAGGCAGAGATATTCCAATTGGACTAATTGGTTCTATGGTGATCACAACTTTTCTGTACTGTTTACTAGCCATAACTTTGTGCCTGATGCAGCCATATCAGAAGATTGATACTCAAGCACCATTCTCCGTGGCGTTTAAATCTGTTGGATGGAATTGGGCACAATATATCGTAGCTGCAGGGGCGTTGAAAGGAATGACATCGGTGTTGCTGGTGGGTGCAGTTGGTCAGGCTCGTTATCTAACTCATATATCACGAACTCACATGATGCCTCCTTGGTTTTCTCAAGTAAATGCCAAGACAGGTACGTATTCAGGATGAATTCAAGACCATGAACATCAATGTACTTTTGCAATTATGAGTTCAGTTCTAATATTTATTGAACGTTGAACCCATTGACTGTATGTTATATCTACAGGCACGCCAGTCAATGCCACAGCTGTCATGTCATGTGCAACAGCAATCATTGCCTTATTCACGAAACTCGATATCCTCTCCAACCTCCTATCAATCTCCACTCTCTTCATTTTCATGCTCGTGGCCCTTGCTCTCCTCGTTAGACGTTACTATGTTCATGGTGAGACAACTATAGCAAATCGCAACAAACTTATCACGTTTCTCTTGATCATTCTTGCATCCTCAATCGCCACGGCTACTTATTGGGGACTAAGTAAAGATGGATGGATAGGCTATTGCATTACTTTGCCAATATGGTTACTAGCAACAATTGGACTATGGTATTTTGTTCCTCAAGCTAGAAAACCAAAGCTTTGGGGTGTACCACTAGTGCCATGGTTACCATCAGCTTCAATTGCTATTAACATTTTTCTATTAGGTTCACTAGATAGAGCTTCATTCATGAGATTTGGTGTCTGGACTGGCTTTTTGTTGGTGTATTACTTGTTTTTTGGACTTCATGCTTCTTATGACACTGCAAAAGATTTTGAAAGGGGTAGAGGATGGAAGAATATTGAAGAGGGAAAAGGTGTAGATAGCAAAGATATTGTTCCTAGTGCACCTTTGTAAAAAAAGATATACGTACATCAAATGTTTACATCAAATCAATAAATGCATGACATGTGTCTGTACGTACATTTTTATCAGTTAACTATGGTTAATGAATGCATATCTTCACTTTATTAAACTACTTAACCATGATATAAGCTGTCGATGCGAATAAATATTGTGTTCATCAATTGGACACAAAATTTTGACCTTCTTTGATAATGTATATGTTCATACTAGATTTGGTTGGGTAATAAAATGTTTTCAATGTGTATGCCATGACAGTCACAATATTTGTAACTCCTAAACCTAGGTAATAGAGTTGGTGTATATACGTTAAATTCTCAATTAATTACTTTTTAATCGACTCGATGTATATACGTTAAATTTTTAATTAATTCACTTGATCGTTGTTCCTTGAATAATGCCTCTCCTTCAACCTTCTACTTTTTAGGCTTGCTTCTATGCTTAGTTTATAGAGTTTAAACTTAGTATTTATCTCGAACGGTTAATAATATTTCTATTTATCTTTTTCATAACTCGAACTTTCAAACTTCAACTCAGTCTTACTCATTACTACTTTAAAAAAAAAGTTTTGAAAATATTTTTAAAATGAAACAAAATAATTATTGTTTTTCCAAAATAGCAAAAGAAAGCAAAAGGGGTGAATCACAAAGTAGAATCAACACAAAATATGATTTCATTTGAACAAAATCATTTCATAAGATCTCAAATTTGTCAAAAAAGTTTTAGAGAGAGAGTGAGAAAAAAGAAGAGAGAGAAAACAAATGGTGTAGTGTAGTAGTACTGTCCAGCACTTTGTCATTGCCAGGAGGATAAACAATTTCTTGGACTAAGCAAAGAGTGTGTTGTGAGAAAAAGCAGTCACTTTTCATTTCCCAATTTATCTTTTTAGGGTTTACTTTCTCCACCCCTGCTCTTTTCTTCTTCCCAAAACATTCATTTAGTATATACAAAAAGTCCCAAATTCAAATCTTGCTCATATTTGCTGGATCTTGATTTGCAATTTATCTGTGAGTGAGTTCTTCTGACAACTGCATTTTCTTTCTATATATATATATATATGTATCAGTCCTTTTGTTGTTGTTGTATGTGTTGACTTTCTTGATTTGGGGTGGGAATTGTTTGTTGGGGTTGTGTTTTTTTGATCATTTGACATGATGAAGAGCAAAAGATTGAATCTTTTAGAAGTTTGTTTCAGTGTATTGCATTTATAGGGGCTTTAGGGATTTGGGGGCAGTTTTCTATAAGGAAAGATTTAATCTTTATGTGTTAAGTTGTTTGATTATTCAGATTCATTTGTGGGTTCATTAGTGGGATTTTGGTGAATTTAAGGATGACCCAGATGGAGAAAGGGATTGAAAATTTGATGTCAGCAAGAAAATGTTTGAGGGCAAATTTTGAAAAGTCAAAAGCTTTAGGTTTATCTATTGAAAAAGCTGGGCCAAGATTTGATGAGATTATTCAGAGATTGCCAGCTTTGGAGGCTGCTATAAGGCCAATTAGGGCTCAGAAAGATGCTCTTGGTGCTGTTGGGGGACATATTAATCGTGCTGTTGTCCCTGCGACGGCGGTTTTAAAAGTGTTTGATGCAATTCATGGACTGGAGAGGTCGTTGTCTGATCCTCAATCGGACCTCCCGGGGTACCTTGGTGTGCTTAAGAGGCTTGAAGAGGCATTGAGATTTTTAGGGGAGAACTGTGAGATGGCAATTCAGTGGTTGGCAGATATTGTGGAGTACCTAGAGGATCATGCAGTTGCTGATGACAGGTTTACTTCAAGTATGAAGGAGGCATTGACTTCTCTAAGGGAATTGCACAGTGGGGACGAAAAGGGCCGGCTTGACGGAGGGCTTCTTGAGGTTGCGTTAGACAGATTGGAAAGTGAATTTCGACGGCTCTTGGTTGAAAATACTATTCCACTGCCAATGTCTGATCCAGCCTTGCCAGGTGAACAAGCCTGCATTGCGCCCTCGCCTTTGCCAGTGATGGTTATCCAGAAGCTACAGGCTATAATCGGAAGATTGATTGCTAATAACAGGCTTGATAAGTGCATATCTATTTATGTTGAGGTGAGGAGTTCTAATGTCCGGACAAGTTTGCAGGCTCTTAATTTGGATTATTTAGAAATTTCAGTCTCCGAGTTCAATGATGTGCAGAGCATAGAGGGTCACATTGCTCAGTGGGGTAAGCATTTAGAATTTGCTGTAAAACATCTTTTTGAAGCAGAATATAAACTTTGTAATGATGTGTTTGAGAGAATCGGGTTGGATGTGTGGATGAGCTGTTTCGCTAAGATAGCTGCCCAAGCAGGCATTCTTGCATTCCTTCAATTTGGAAAAATGGTTACAGAGAGTAAGAAGGATCCTATCAAGCTGTTGAAGTTGTTGGACATATTTGCATCTTTAAACAAGTTAAGATTGGATTTCAATCGGCTCTTTGGTGGAACTGCGTGTTTGGAAATACAAAATTTGACTAGGGATTTAATCAAGAGTGTGATTGAAGGTGCTAGTGAGATCTTTTGGGAACTTCTGGTTCAAGTTGAGTTGCAAAGGCAAATGCCACCTCCTCCTGATGGTAGTGTTCCGAAACTTATCATTTTCATCACCGACTATTGCAATAAGCTGCTCGGGGATGATTATAAGTCTATCCTCACCCAAGTTCTGATTATTGAAAGAAGTTGGAAGCAGGAAAAATTTCAGGAGCGCCTTCTCATTAATGAGCTACTGAATATAATGAGAGCTGTTGACGTGAATTTAGAGACATGGTCAAAGGCCTATCAAGATGTTATTTTGTCATATGTGTTCTTGATGAATAATCATTGGCATCTATATAAGCATTTGAAAGGAACTAAGCTTGGAGGTCTGATGGGAGATTCTCGGTTAAAGGAGCATGAACAGTACAAGGAGTACTATTCTGCCTTTTTCTTGAAAGACAGCTGGGGAAAGCTTCCTGCTTTATTAAGCAGGGAAGGTCTTATTTTGTTTTCAGGTGGGCGCGCCACTGCTCGTGATCTTGTCAAGAAACGATTAAAAGCTTTTAACGAAGCGTTTGATGAAATGTATACGAAGCAGTCTAATTGGGTAATGCTGGACAAAGACCTACGGGATAAGACATGCCAGTCAATCATTCAAGCAATTGTGCCTGTTTACCGAAGTTACATGCAGAACTATGGACCATTGGTTGAACAAGAAGGAAATGGCAAATATGTGAAATATACAGCTCAATCTTTGGAAAAAGTGTTGAACGGTCTGTTTCATCCAAAACCTTTGAAACATGGTAGTTTTAAAGTTCGACATCCTAGTGGAAAATTCAGCAATGTTATAACAGATCAGAATCAGACTTCTCCTACTGTTAAGTAATCGTTAGATTGTTATCGTTAAGGCAACAGTTAAACTTGACAGGTCTTCTGGTGTTCATCTGTCACTCTGTGTATAGTAAGTTTCTGAAGGATTCATTCACTACCATTTAGCCAGGTCGGATTTACAAGCATAAAGAAGCACATCCTCACCACACAAAACGGTTGACACACTGGGATGCAGCTATCCTCAATTGGCCCCTTAGTTAGATCTATGGAGGACTTTTCGGCTAAACTTATTCAATTTGTCTCGCATACTTACTAGTTCAGCGACAAAGTATGAAGCAGTACAGTCCCCTGAATTGCTGTTGCTGCTGTCTTGTACAATATAGGTAATTTTCATTTTCTAGAGGTTTACCAATTCTTATATGTATCTTTATGATCCTTACATAATATGCAACATGTTATTTGTTCCCGTTAGATGGAAATGTTAGTTGAAGTAGAGCTCTGAGCTCTGAGCGTTAGTCGGAACGATGTTTATCAATAAAGATAATATGATGTCTTCTTTACTAGCAATTTCCATATGATATGATTCCCATTTGATAATTTGGTTATGAATACATCTTTCACTTAAGTTTCTTGTTGCACTCGAGCCCTTTAGTCGACTAGCTGAGGCAATGGATCGAGTTATACAAGATTTATCTTGGAATGTCGATTTTCTTATATTTCTTGTTAGATTATAGTATCATCCTACTAGCTTCTTGTGTTTTGGCAAGTCTTGTTCATTTTCTATGCTTTTGTTTTCCATTCTCCCTATTGAACACCATTTCACGCCTATGTTGCTCAGACTCTTCAAAAATGTTTGGTGCACGTCAGATCTGACATGAGTGCAGCAATGTTTTTGAAGAGTCCGAACAACATAGTTTCTCAACATGGAAAGGAGATTAAAACCGTTGGAATTCAGTACCAACAGGAAGAATAATGAGAGTTAAAAGAAAGTAATCATTCTTTTCCTCCATTCCTTTGTGTCAAATCTCTTTTTGCTTATATTTGCCTTTCTCCTTCTCTTTACAATTGTGGTTATTGAATGCTTTCTACCCTCCAATGGTAGCCTTAAAACAATTATTCCCTCCGTCCCAAAATAAGTATCGCTTAAGCAAAAAAAGATTGTCCCAAAATAATTGTTTTCTATATATTTTTGTATTAGAGAACTATTTCTTCTTAATAATGTTCAATTCCCAAGAAACATCTAACAGAAAATGGGTAACTTAGTAAACTATACCTTCTATTTATTGTTTTTCTTAATGAACATGAAATGAATTAGAGCGACACTTATTTTGAAATGGTGGAAATACTACATCATTGCAATTGTCTATTGTCCGACAAACAACAAGCATGAAACGAGAATTGCTCAAAACCATATAAGTTGACAAAATAACTCATCACCCATCGATGAGGAAACTCAATCCCCGCATTTCCACGACATGATATTTGGAGTGACCAATGTAAGATGAGGGTCTAACATCGAGTTATCTTAAATAGAGATGGAGCTAACTCTGACATCTTGATTAAAAAAATAAATCAATTTTTTGAGTCTAACTCAAGTCTAGAAGTATTAGCTCATGAGATGGTATTTAGATTTTAGTCACTCCCAACCTTTTGCTAATCAAAATTATTGTTCTATCTTGAACTTGCAATAACCTTGTAATTTAAAATTGGAAAAAGAAAAAAAATGGTTAAGGAGTGCACACACCCATCAAATGTAAATCAAGTTTTAATTTACAATAAACAAAGCATTTCATTAATTAATTCATACAATCCTTCACAAAAATTTCATTTCATTTTAACTGTCGTTTTAAAATAATTGAAGGATTCAATTCTCAAAACAATCTTTTGATAAGCTAAAGCGATAAATAAAATAGGACAGAGAAAATAATAATAATAATAATAAAGAATTGAATGGAATCTATGTGCCTAACCCATTTTTTATAGCACAACCTTTTTGACTTTATCGTTAAGCATTTTTTTCTTATATAAAAACAAGACTCTATGGGAAGAAGACAAACATCATTACATGACAAATCCTGAAACATGTTTGGTCAAATTTTGTTAGCAAAACTTAGGATCTTTTTAGACATACTAACACATTTTTTAAATTTAATTTTTGATTATATATTATAGTCAAATTTGTGTTCCAACTTAAAACTAAAATTGCAAGTTTGAAAAATAAGTTTTGATCACTTTTTTTAGTGAAAAAAAGTACTCCTAGTCGTTGGTTCCTTATAATATTATTTTTTATCGTGATAATGCTTATTCGTTCAGATAAAAAAAATTACTAAGACAATAAATACCTTCCACCTTAAAACTACATATTGTTTAAAGTTAGATACATATCCAAACATAATTTTTATTTTTATTTACTTTTTCTTAACTTAATTTTTAATTTTCTCTTTTTCAAATATCCTTAAATTCATATCCAAACGTTTCATGCTAATCATAGGAGTAATAAATAAAAAAGTAAAGGAGTCAAATATTGCGAAACTATTTCTTTTTTTCTCTTTCAACCCCCCTAAAATCTTTCCAAATTTACATAACAAACCAATCCCACAGCTTCCTACTCTCTACTCTTTTAACCCCTAACTTTTCCCAAATATAACTTTCACCCCTCCACTACTCCAAACTACAAAATCACCCTACAACTCTCCTCTATCTTCATTTCACTCCCTACTTCTTTTCCATTGACCCAAAATTCACCATTTGAGAATTGTTCCCATGCATCGCAGCAACTGGCTTATGACAATGTTCACCTTCATAAGTCACAATCAGCATCGTTGGATCATCCATCGCACGCTCCACGTGTTTCCTTGCTGGACATCCACGTAAGCTGCTACACTTGTAATAACCCCTGATCAAACAAAAAAAACACGTAAATAATCGTTCATCCAATTGATTAAACTAAATTAACGGATGTGATTGATGGTGCATTGTAATTACCTTGGGTATGCTGAACCCTTGATCGGCTTTTGCCCGTATTTCCTCCACGAAAACTCATCTGCCGGTATATCAGCAATCCTTGAACTTATCGCCGCGATTCTTATCACTTTCTTATCGCGAGATTTCCTATTTTAAAAAAATCAAATCGTCAAATTAATCGTATTTCATAAGATATGAATAAGACTACGTACATGCATCTTACTAGTAAAATTATTGATTTTTCCTACATTACCCTCTCGAGACCTTACTCGAGAAACGTGAATGTGATGAAGTCAACAAAGACGGAGAAAAAATGTTATCAAACGCGATACAAGGAGCGTGGATATCACGCGCTATTTTAGTCAAAAACGAAAAAAGTACCTCTTTTTGCAGTGACACTTGCCGGAGCCGGTGGATTTGCTGCCGGAGATATCATCAGATTGTTCATGCTCACGGCAACGTTTTCCGGTGATCGGAAGATTCCCAGCCTGTGCCGGAAGCAACAACATAGAAGAAGAAACCTGCTTACCATTCGATACAGTTGCTTCGCCGGTAATCGACGACATAAACGACGAGGAGTTCGTCTGCGTCGGAGTCGCCATTAAAACCTCCTTAGATTTCACAGCAAAAGCAGTAAAAGCACTAGAATTCCCGATCGGACGTTCAACACTCGGCTTCGTAAAGTCAAGCGTCAACGCCGTCTGCAGCTGCACCGCCGGTGTCTCCTTCGCCGGAGCAAAGCTCAACGACGGAGCAAGAGACAACGAAGTAAACGAATCAGGATAAACCGGAACCTGAACCGGAACCGGAGCCTGAACCGGTCCACGCCGGAACCGAGCATGACCGGTCCGGTCCAAAATAGAAATCACCTTCTTAAACTTAGAAACCGTAAAATCAGCAATTTCACGGCAATCAACCTGAACCGGTTCATGAGAAACCAACCGGATTAAATGCTCCATAGATTTTAAACCGGCAGAAGCTGCTTCTTGTACAGCAAAATTTTCAGTCATTTTTGAAACTACAGCCATTTTTTTTTTTCTCATGAAGGAGATGAACTAGAAGATTGAGATATTTAAAGGAGAAAAATGATGACCGGTAACCGGTTAATCAAGTAGGTCAAATTTTCTCTTTTGATCAAACGGCTCTGATTCATTTGATAATTTCTATGTAATTTACAAATAGACAATAGTAACCCTCTCTTTCTTTGCTGGTAATAAGAAAAAGACAAATAGAGGATTGAGTTTGTTTTGATTTATGGGTTGTTTACATTAATTGAAATTATACAAATATCATATCACTTTTTTTTGACAACTCATTTTCACATTGAAAGATATTTTTGTATAATTATCTGGTATTAGATTTTCAGTTATTCAATTATATTGTAACGGTCCAATCTGCTAGTGATATTGTTTGTTTTGGGCCTAGGCATGCACGATTTTAAAATGTGTCACTAGTTAGTAAGATCTAATTACTTATATACCTAACATGTCTTATGTGTTTGCCGATATGGGACTATTAATCTTAAGCTAGTGTCACATACACCCTCTCTGTGGACTCACTCAGCATTGAGGTTTGCCCCGTCTTACCATAATTTACCTAAACTCAATTGAACTCTAGCCGATATCGAAAAGGCTGACACGTGAGTGAATCTTATACCATTTGTAATGGCCCAACCTGCTAATGATATTGTCTGCTTTGTGCCTAGGTCCGCACAACTTTAAAACGCGTCACTAGTTGATACGATTTGCTTACGTATATACCCAACATCTCTTATGTGTTTGTCGATGTGGGACTTTCTAATCTTAAGCAGGGGTGTCACATATATATAGCTAAAATTAAGCTTTTTTAAAAAATGGATATTATAATTTGATTGGTTTTTGGTGATTTACTTTTAAAATGTCATGTACGATTCACGTTATTTTTAGGATCTTTAGTTTGTTTGTTATAAGATGATAATAAGTTTTAATATATCGCATAAAGTATGTATTAAGAGTATTATATGATTGATGTGTATAATATTTACTCAAAAACTTGTGTATACATATTATAAGGAGTGTCTAGGGACACATGACCGGATTGGTTCGGATTTTTCAAATGTCAAATCAAATTATTTGTGTAAAATTTTTAAATTTATAAACCAAACCAAATTAATAAAATTCGATTTTTTTTGGGTTTTTCAACCTCGGGTTGGTTCGGGTTTTTCAAATACCAAACCAAATCATCGTGTCGAATTTTTAAATTTATAAATCAAACTAAAATAATAAACTTCGGAATTTTTTTTCAGATTTTTGGATTTTTTCGGTAAAGTTTGCATACAAACATATAATTAACTTGTGCTCCAAAATATTTCTTTAGTCCAACCAAAATATAATTATCTAAGGTGTTTCTTTAAAAAATAACACAAAATATGAGATAGTACTGATGACACAAAAATATTCAATAAAAAATAATAATGAAATAATCATATAAAATAAATATTGCAAAGTCATAATGAAAATGATCATAATTTAAAAGTGTTAAATCATGCTAAAATTATAAGTTTAATAAGTATTAGTTACATTACTAAATATTTAAGGAAAATTAAAATTAGATTATGTATTTTAATTGTCTAAACCAATGTAAAACTAAAGAACAAATATTCAATATTACTGTCATTCTTAGTGTTGAATTGATTTTCTTTTTGCATTAGTATTAATTTGATTTTGATTTAAATTTTATTATAATTATCAACATCTATGAACTATAATCTTTATTGGACCATTCCGAATTCTAAGTTTTAAACTTTAAATAATGTATTAAAAGATAAAAACTATGAAATAGTATAAGAAATATTTTAAAATTATATCAAAGTAAATAATTTTATGTATAAAATAAAATTTTAAAATTACATATATAATGTCGGGTTGGTTTTTTTTTAGTTAAAACCAAACCAACCCAAATATAGTTGGGTTTTTTTTTCCAATACCAAACCAAGTCAAACCAAACCACTAGTCAGGTTTTTTTCCAGTTTGACTCGATTTGCGGTTTGATTCGATTTTCGATTCAGTTTGTCAATGGTTTGATTCGTCTATTTATTTTGTAAAAAAGTATACCACGCTAAATTATTTGTAATTCAATATTGTATAATTAAATTAAACCTTTTGATATCGTTGAAATCAATTAGATTTCTCTTCAATTTTGGTATGATTCAATTATTTTTTGATGATTTGGAAACATCACGTAAGGTTGCAAGTAGAAGTAATAATATGATACTATAGTATACGAGCAAGTATTTGGCAAAAAAGTTCTCTAGTCATTTTTATTATTTAAAAGACGATGAATCAAAGAACGTAAAGAATGAAAAAAAATAAAAATCCATATATTTATATCATTGTTATAATATATTGAGCAAACACTAGAGAAATATAAATCATACGAGTGAAAAAGATATTGATTAATCAAAAACTTGGGAACATGTGCTACAAAATTGAGTATCCAACAAGAAAAATTAAATCATAGTACAAGAGAAAAAAAAATACTTAATACATTGTAGTTTTTTTCTATTAAAGATTGATGTTACAATTAATTTAATTTTTATAGGATGTAATAAGTTTAAGAAATTAGACTTTGGGTGTTATTTACCTATTAGCTTGTAGTCGTTTCTATCACTCTAAAGCAAAAAAAGAATTAAAAAATTGATATCATATGATATTTTTGAATTTATTTTATAAAAATTATAACCTACTCTAATCATTTGGTATGATTATGTATTTATATAAAAGCCTACGATTCTATAAAGCATTTTATCAAGAATTTTATCATAAATGGACCACATTAGATATTGATATTTTTAGGAGTTATTTGATCATCTATTAAATTACTAAAATTTGATTAAACTTGAAAGTTATATTATGCAATATAAGAGTAATGCTAGATTAACAAACAGAAGATATTTGTTATGTATAATTGGTGCGGGGGGGGGGGGGGGGGTATGTAAGGATATTACATTAAATTATAATGTCCATTTTATTTTTTTGGCAATTTTTATTTATTTTAACAACTAATATAAAATTGGAGTTAGAATGTTCTTCTTCTTTTTTTTTGGTATTTTTGTTTATGAGTGAAAAATGCAAAGTTAAAGATCCATTATACCTAATTAATCAAGTACATTTTTTAAAAGTTAAAGTTCAAGGTTCATTTTCCTCTAATAATTAATTAGATTCGTTTTTTAAATTAAAGATAGTCCAAGTACATTCCCCTGAATAAAATGATTTTTAATTTGCCATCCAAAAAGTAAAACATATTACATTAGATTATAAGTATATGTCCATTTTTATTTATCTTTTAACAATTTTTGTTCACATACCAACGTGATTATTTTAAAAGACAAATCTCTAAATTTCAAAAATAATTTCAGACCTCTTTTTGATCAAAATATAACCGTTGGAACTATTTTCACATTTCGAAACTTATCTCATACTTTATTATTTTGCGATGATCAATGTTGAGACATTGATATCTATATTTCACAAATAAAAGGATGGGACTCTTAATGATATCACTATGTCGCATTCATAGTTACGATTTTTTTTTATCTTCGCTCGATAATTGATATTCATTTTGAGATTTGACTTATTTAGATTTGTGTCTGAAATTTCCACTCTATAAAATAAAACATTCATAATTAATTAGTACGATTAGATTATTGTCTTGTCATATATTAATTGAACAAAATAAGCAATTTTAAGTTTAAACATTTCTTGTATCTTCATCATACCATTTACTATAGTGTGCCACCAAATAATAGAAGCATTTTATATTCCAAGAAGTAGAATTAAGTACCAAATAAATTTAAAACAATATCTTTCCAATAAAAAAAATTGGTTGGACCAAGTTGGATGCAACAAGGCTATAAAGTCTCTAATATTTTATAATCTTAGAGTTAAATTTGTTGAACCATATATAATATTGATGCAAAATCAATCTAATAATTTTAAAATATACATGGATAAAAAGATTATTGCAAATAAAGCATATATATCCAACATGTTGCAAAAAAATCACAAAAAATCTTCAAGAGATAAAATAAGGGTTGCTGGGATCCAATAATCAATTAAAAATTATAATTACTTGTTTTTTTTGCTTTTTACCCACTTGGAAATGATTCCTAGGATCATTGACTAAACAAGATCATAATATTAAAATGTAAGCCACCACTTGTATGTATTATATATTATAATAGGTAACAAAGGTAGTACTAATATTTTAGGTATCAAATGAGAGATCAACAAGTGCCATGGTCGGATTCATATGATAAAATTAGCTCATAAAAATTTTAAAAATAACTTTTACAATCGTTCATCAAATAATCATCAATAAATATTTATTTTTATATAAATACACACACAAAATAGTGTATATAATTTGTGTATATTTAACTAACGAATTTATTTATTGTTTGAACACTTAGCAAAATATATATGTGACTTTCCAAAAATATTATTCATACGAGCCATTCAAGTTTAGCCTGATTAACGACACACTTATTTGTTAAATCATTCTATTTTGATTTGTCCAATTCAGTCATTCTATAAGTTGGGCTGATATATCATTCATATGATATTTGTAACTGTGATTAAAATAAAATTTGATAAAAACTCGACAGTTAGCCCATGACACATTATTTAACCGGTTTGATCCAATTTATTTGGTCCACATTATAATTCATTTATTAACTCAGTCCATTTTGATACAACTTAAATTCAACTTAACTTTCTCATTTAACCCTCTAGTCGGATGAACAGGATGCTCAACTCTTATTTAAAGATCTTATACTTCAAGTCTTGAAAATGAAAAAAATATCATAATAAAATTATTTTTCTTTTTAATTAATTTTATACCATGTAAATCTAAATTAATCGAAACCCCAAAATTAACCGAATGAAAAACTTAAAAAAGGTATCAAAGAAGAGAATAAAATCTTTAAACGATTTGACTTATTTGTACTTTTCTTCTAATTAAGAAACAATACACGAAGCTACATTTGACATTGTTATCATTATTATTATTATTATTATTATTATTATTATTATTCAAAGGACAAATATACTTCTGAACTATCGTAAATGATATGCAGATACTCTTCGTCATACTTTTGAAATATTGCTGTTTTTGCCGTTTAAAAACTAGAGCATATATATCATTCACTCTAACAGAAGACGTGGTGCAATTTTATGTCCGTTAGTATAAATGGTATATATATGATCTAGTTTTTGTACGACAGAGACACCAATAGCTCAAAAATATGACGAAGAATATCTACGTACTATTTATGATAATTCAAGAATATATTTGTCATTTTTCCCAGAATTAAATAATGCCATACTTACTAAAGCTGACTCTTTGTGGAAAACCATATGGAAACGTATTTGCTTTGTGCCTATTCGTTGACTACCTTTTTTTTTAACCGGCTATGGCCGGTAACTGATTAATCTAACATCCTGACCGTCCATTACCTGAAGTGAGATTGGACGGCTGAGATTCACTAATAAGAGTTGACCTTGACCTTCTAGAAAACATCAACCATGTTGCAATACTAAGATTATACAAGAGTAATTATTTTTAGTTATAATAATGATATTCGAGTCAATTTATATTTACTTTGATTCGATTTTTGTTATTAGCTTCTAATAATATACATTTGCCTATTAATATTTAGGCATGAAAAAATCAATGTTGTTAGTTTTTAGGTTTTACTTTATAGTTTTAGTAGATTATTGTGATAAACAAGATTCTTTTATAAAAACTTAATTTGTTAATATCTTCTAATATATAAGAGTAATTATTTTTAGTTAACGATGATATTCGAGTCAGTTTATATTTACTTTGATCCGATCTTTGCTATTATCTTGTAATGATATATATTTGCCTATTAAAATTTAAGCATAAAAAAATCAATGTTCTTAATTTTTAATTAAGTTTCACTAGATTATTTGGAACGAACAAGATTTTTTTATAAAAACTAAATTAATCAAAGGTTCTTTGTTAATATCTTCTAATATATACTTGTACAACTAAGATTATGTAGGAGTAATCTTTGTTTTCACTTGAAAATATGAAGAAAAATAAATAAAGATAACAAATATACATATGCATGATTTTTTTTAAAAAGCTTATAACAATAATAACATATTTAGTGAGATTTGAGAAGGTGATATAACAATACACGATCTTATTCCTACTTTATAAAGGTATAAAGATGATTTCGATAAAAAAAAATTATTTAAATAAAATTCATCAGATGAAATATATAAAATAAATATAGTAGCGAAGAAATTAGGTTGAAAATGTAGTTTACGTGGAAAAAAACATAAAATAGTCAAGGAACATATTTGACATGACCAACTTTGAAGAAACTAAGGTTAGAAGTTAGAAAATTGCAATTAGACTGAGTCTACTATCATGACTTTGGTCAATAAATATTTATTAAAACAACAAATGACAAATGATATTGGATGGAAAACGACCTTTTCCTACGCGTATAATATATGTTTTTTTTTGTTTTTGTCGATCAATATTCGATACTCACTTTGTAGTTCGATTAATCTGAAATCACCCATGTAAGGCTAATTAAAATGAGAGAAGTATTTTAACCAACATGGGTTGTGGTGCAGTGGTGAGACTGTTTCATCCTTAATCAGAGATCTTGGGTTTGAGCCCTGAGAATGAAAAAAATCTTGTTGGGAGCGTCACTCCTGAATGGGTCTTGCAGTGCGCTATCCGAATTTAGTCGAGGATCTAATGTGGGCTCTGGACAACGAATGAAAAACCAACAAAAATAAATAAATGAGAGAAGCATTTCCTATCATCTTTTTTTCCATTTGTAAGGCTAAAATATGACATATCTAGTTGAGAACGAAGAAATCATATTCATCACACGATAAATCGATAACTCTTACTGATTTTATTTATTTATTTCAAGTCATTGGTCACCTTAAAAAGAAAAAGTCTTTGGTCATTTTAAATAAAATAAAAACAAAAGTTTAGTAAATGTGTTTTTCCACTTCATGTTTTGTTCAACATGAATAGAGTATGACTTATCTAAAGGCAAAGGATTTACAACCTCATTCTTCTTGATAATATAATCAGACTGACGTTAACTATTTTATCGGATATCTATTATCTCTAACTAATATATAAGTACGGAATAACTTAGCGTACACCAAATACCTATTATTTAGTAAACATCGATCATGTTTGAGACAATTTATACGCACTTTAATTATTTTAAATAATTTTTATTATCTTCCACCGACATAAATACCATATAATTGCTCACTTAAACTTTGACAAATGAGTCTAAATAATTTTCATGTGAAAATATGAAATATTTTGATATGAACTTTGAAGTGACTAAGGTTAGAACATAGATATTTATTATGACTGGACCATATATCTTTTTTGTCAAACAACAATAGAAAATGAAATATGCTGAAAAACTATATATCTTTTTCTACGCGTATACGTGTGGAATTTTTTCGTTTTTCACTCGATATCGGGTACTCTCTAGAGCAGGATTAATCTAAAGTCACGCCGCATAAAGAGAATTAAAAGAGGAAAAGCATTGTCCTACAAAAAAAAAAATCATTCCTGAAACTAGAAACTTCTGATTAAGAGTGGAGGAATCTTATCCATCCCACGATAACCATTACTGATAAGATTCGTCCTCGATAACAAGAAGTTCTAGTCCGAGAAGGATAATATCAACCACTTAACGTCCCTCCGATGTATCGATTATGGTTATCTCATACCCCTTTTTCGTATGATTTTGCTTACTATAACTTTTTTCAAGTCTTTGTCATCTAGAAAAAAATCTTTGGTCATTCTCAATGGAGTAAGGAAAGCTGGTAATTGGTATATAACATATGTTTATTTTTCCATTTCATGTTTTGTGCAACAATAGTGATGTTTGAACACAGCTTGCTTGATTATTTTATCGGATACCTATAATATCTCTCCTAATAGAAGTACGATACAACGCTACCTACCAAGGTCTATAGGAAATATATATACAAATCATTTCGAGATAATAACTAGAACCACCCCTTTTCTGGATCCACCTCACATTAATAACCTGACCTCAACTAGCTTAGGTAGGTTTAGACAAGTTTCTTTTGAAGTAAATTCACGACCAAGATTTAGACAGATGAAAAGAAATACTCTAGGATTTCAAGACAAAAAAGAGTTATACAACATTTTCAATGTTTACATGTAAACAAGAAGTACATGTTCAAGGTACTATCAAATTGATTGTAAACAAAATCCATGGTGATTGTAACTTGTAGTTTCCTCTTCACAACTTGTGAAGGAAGAAAATTATAAATATTGAACTCTATGGAACCAACTTGTAATCTTTTTATTTACGATGACTATCGATATCGGACATTATCTTGGGCAATTTGCTCTTCTTCTGTTGATATTTGGCTAATGAATACCACACACCACCAGCTGTGTTGATCACTAAACCAGTGACATTCAAAGCATGTACTTCTACTCCTCCCAACAGGACAAATCCAAGTGTCTGTGAATGAAAAGGGGAAATTTTGAAGTGAAATGTAGGACTCCGACAAATCGTGGTAGTTGAAGAAATAAAAGAAAGATTTAAGATGTACACATACCGTAGATCCAACTCCTTTGAGGACTCCGACGATTGTGGTAGTTAAAGCTGAGTTAACAATGGTGCACAAGAACATCGTATAGTTCAAGATGATGCCCATCACCAATGAAAGAATAAGAATTGCAAGAAATGATATTGAACTACTCTGTTCATGGGGGAAAAAGGCGAGTTTAGAACCACAAAATTTCAATAAGCATTCAGAAAGGATAAAGATAGACTTCAACTAGTACATTAGCCAAGGGAAGATTCAATTTTTTCCATTCGAAATTGTGATCTGAAATTCTAATGAAACGAATAATTTCTTTTCCAGATTTTGCAGATGAAAGGAAGAGTCGACACATAAATTAAAACAGTCACACACACAAGTGAAAATGCCCAGGTGAAGCATATCTCACTAGTGTAAATAAACTTCTGCACAAACTCAGCTCAATTCAATCTCTAACGAAAAATGATCATCCAGCGCAGATCCATGGAGTATTCATTTATTTGAATAAACTTTATAGATGATAAAGAAGGAGGAAAAACTAGTACCCTTTTCTATTTGATTACTAGGACTCCTATCCATAGTATGTTTCAGCGTTCTCTTTCTTGTTGTTTCCTTTCCTCCACCTTCTTGTTTGAAACGCCTGTGCGGCTACTACATTTTTTTTATCTACTTCTTTTGATTTATTTTTTCTTTTCATTATCTAAACAATGACTCTTTCTCTTCTTCTTGTAGTATGAGAGTTCCTTCTTCTATTATGCTCCTCTCTTCTTAACTTAAAGACTCTTCAGCGAACCTCTAAACTTTAAGTATTAGGATACACAAGTATAGAGGATTCATATAGCAGATCTCAACTAAGAAAAGTATAGTTAATTCATTTCAGAAAAGAAAGTATATGTTGAATGATTAATTTATATATCCTAATTCCTACAAGTTGGCAATTATTCAATTTTCTAATTTTGTAACAGGGGTGTCTGAATCAATGCACACACCTTACCTAATCTACCGTGTACCCACTACCTCGTACATGCACATATGCTGAGCAACTGCCCACCAAAGCTTTTAGACATAATGTAAGAAACTATCTAGTCTTTTTTTTCCTCCGTTGGGATCTGAAATACTTGTCTCATACTTCATTTTAGCTTTCATTGATCATTCTAATTTATTGATACATGCTTCTGTATTATCTCCCTTTACGTTTGCCTTTTCTCTTTAACTTAGTTTGACAACAAAAGGCAATGATAACTCAAAAATTGTCCAGCACTACTCAAGCGGTAACTACCAACTAATTTGCTTCTTAGTATCAATAAAGGACGATGTTGACTATACTGAATATAGCAAAGAAACTAACCTTTGCAAATAAAAGAGATAAAGAATTTGGAAATTCTCCTGTGGCTATGATGAGGAATAGCAGAAATGGCAAAGATAAGAAACTGTTGTAAAACATGATCTCAATCGACGAAAGCCCATCCTCTGCTCCTGACTTCTCAACCAACACAAGGTACATGGTCTGCAAATGAAACAAGGGTATGTAACTAAGATGGAATTATAATTTAATCTCAATAAGTGAAGAGATACATGCAACAAAAAGCACTAAATGATAAAAACAAGGCAAGACCTGGAAGAAAACAGAAATAAAGGCCAAACTGTATCCAAAAAGATCAAAGGAAAAATCTCCAAGAGCTGCGATAAGAACTCCGGCAGCAATAAGTAATACGGAAAGTGTTACCTGAAATAAGACAGAAAATTCCATTAGTAGATTTACCTACCAACTTTAGTCATTCTTTTTATCATTGACACACTATAGGTGGTGCCACTTAGTACATGGTTGGGCAAAACCCCAATGGATGATAAAATGGTAGGCAATAGTAGATGAACATAGCTTTCTCATTAATCAACGATATATCAATTTGGCATCTGTAGGGAAGAATATATATTAGTAAACAAAAGATCAAGTCTAGTGCCTTATTATTGAGTCAAATTCTACTTGAGTCTTCAAGCCAAACCCACCTATACTTTACAAATGTCGGAATGAATGCCTCCTTCTCCAACTTTTCCTATGTCAGCTACTATTTTGTCAGAGACTAACTATCCTGTATCTTAAAGGGGTAGAAGAAGTTCACTGGCCAACCAGTTTGGTGGTGAACACACTAAATTGTTTACCTCGTGAATACATTACACTCAAGGTTAATGATAGTGGCTTAAGCATTGAGTAAGGATCAAATGATGACCATTACGTTAGTTAAGGGGGTACCATCTTTTCCCAAATAAATACTTCTCCAAACTAATCTTCTGACTGCATTTTGCTATTTGCATTAGCTTTATTTTAACTGTTTGCGCTGATAGAATAGTCAATGGTAGGTTGAAAGTAAATACAACCGTTGGACTAGCCCACTAGCAAGAAACTCTACACAGCTTGAAATCCATCCCTTTGGTTACAGGCCTGACTTTTAAGTCAGTTATCTTACATATAGAGTAATACAGGCAATATCATCTACATAGTAAACTAAGGAAAAATGTTACCTCTGTGGTTTTCACTTCTCCAAAATTCATAAAGCCACAAATCGACTTACTATTAGTATAAAGCTTCCACTTGGTTTCCTCACATGGAGGAATGAAACCAAGACGTAAACAAAAGAAGTTGAGAAAGCTAAAATGCAGAACCAGATTACTGGTGTTTACAAATATGTATACACATTTGGATTCTCTTATTTATAGTGACTAGTGCATGAACATCTGTGTAGAAGTCACGGAAAGCAAAAACAAAAGTAACTACGTAAGTAGAGACAGTCTATCAATTTAAGTATACTGCCACTGCTAGGCATATAATAGCTAATTGTATAAGAAAATCAGAGCTCTATGTTTCCACACTCCCAGATCCCAATTTTTATCAAATTCCAAATAAAGTACAGTAAAGTTACAGTATACACAGAGATGAAAAGATATAAAACACCATCAAGAAATTCGCAGATCTATCGAGGCAACAAGCAACACTGAGAGCACTTAAAAATGAAGTTACTCTACCGAACTAGTATGAAACCAGGTAGATATCTTAATCACCAACCTGAGTTGTAGGTCTACCCTTTCCGGTAAAGAATCCAGCTACTAGTACAGCAAGTGGCGTAAGCCTTTTGATGGCAATATACATAGGAATATTTACTCCTTTCAAGCTTGCTAAAGCAAATCCCACATTTGCATTGTAGAACAATGAAACTGGGAAAAGTCTTTTTGCAGTCTCTGCATTTAATTCTTTGGCTTTTGTGTATCCCATGACTCTACCAAGGTGTATGAGCAAAGCTGTTGCTATTTGCTAATAACAGTGTATAGTCCAGCCAAAAAGGAAAAAAGGTAAGAACAAAAGAAACACAAGTCAACAGTTCACAAGATGATAGAAATCCAATATGTTTTCTGTCTATTCAGCATACTGACAAGTCATGTTATTGTACCTGGACTGTGAGAAGAGTCATTGAGTGGGCATATTGCATGATCACTGCCTTGTTGATGAAAACCATAGCCATAGATGCAATGCCATACGAGAATGCAGCGATTAAACTGTCATTTAATACATGTGTTCTGTTAGTCAATAAGTTCCTAGAAACCATATACAGTGATGTAACTTTAAACAGGCAGGAGATGGTTGGTTTTCTCTTCTGTACAAGACACTCCACTTCCAACCAAGATGTAGCAGGTTAATTTGTTCAAGTCACGAAAGCGGGAAAATAGGAAAAAACCATTGTCAGCCTATGGGTTGCAGTAAGGTTTATCATATAAAAGATGATTAACTCCAAACAGCATGATCATAATATACTTCTATGTTCTCACACTTGACGGATCATTTTCGTTCTAATTGCGAAAAGTAGAATGGGACTACTCTTAATTCCCTGATCAATTGGTCTTCCTAATATATATTGCTTTGTTAAAGGATGCAAGGACATGTCTACCTCCGGATATATACTCCTTTTTCACTAGGCTATTATTTAATAAAGCTCTACGAGCCTATCATGCATTCTTGTTGGGGGTGAAAAATAAAGGACTCCCTCAAAAACCCCAAGCTTTGGGCAGAGTGGTATAGTGGAGAAGAAATGTGTCACTCAGCGAACTGAAACAGATGATGTTCCATTCTTTTTGCTTAATTCTTCCAGAAATTTAAACAGATTTCAGGAACATTCACTTCATTCTTTAGTCATTAACAGAAGTGCTGCTTAATCAGCCATTTCAAATTTTCTTTCAGCAAGTTACCACAAGATTCAGTGGATGCAATTTATGAGGAAACTACCAAACAAGGTGAAAATGTAAAAAGCAAACAACAGAGCGAAAACACAACAAGGAGAAGTCATAATTTACTTGCATGCAACAACAACAACAACATACCCAGTGTAATCCCACTTGTGGGATTTGGGGAGGGTGGTGTGTATGCGGACCTTACCCCTACTTTGGGAGGTTGTTTCTGATAGACCCTCGGCTCAAGGATAAGCACATCAAGGCAGATCGAAAGAGAAATAATGGAACTGAAGAAATCATGAAAAGCATGACAAAACATTCTGAAAAAAAGAACACTAACTACAACTTAATAGTGCAATAATCGAAGTACAAGAGACACTAACAGAAATTGAAGGACAAGAAACTACAAGAGAAATACTACGACTACTAGTATAAGGATGAATAATCTCCATAAGAAATTTACTTGCATGCAAGTAACTAGAATAATTCAGTTTATTAATTGAAAGAAAACGAACCTCAAATAAGGACTTGAATCCATAATCTCCATTTGTCCAACGAAACAAAAAGGAAAGAATCCTTCAGTAACAGAAAATCTTTGAACCTTAAAGACAGCTTATCACTTCATTGACAGTCCTTTATATACACAAAAAAATCTGCAATTGAATCAAGAAATTAGAAAAGAAGAACACCCAGATTGATATAAAAGCCAAAAAAAGTATCACATGCACTCCAAATCTGCTAACCAAATCAATCTCTGCTTGAGATTGCTCAGTTGAGCTCAAATACAGCTTTCAATTAACTCAAAAAACAATTGTTTTGCACCAATTTATCGAAATCTCTATAACTTAAGCACGAAATTAGAAAATGAAAAACACCCATATAAGGAAAACCCGAAAGCACAATCCCCACTTCAGATACAAGCTTTCAATTAACTCAAAAACAAATCTTTTGAACTAAAATTACTGAAATCTCTATAATCAAAGCACGAAAATGGAAAAATGAAGAACACCCAGATAAAGAAAAACCCAAAAGCACAATACCCACTTCAGATACAAGCTTTCAATAAACTCAAAAACAAATCTTTCACACTAAAATTACTGAAATCTCTATAATCAAAGCACAGAATTGGAAAACGTAAAACACCCAGATAAAGAAAAACTCTAAAACACAATACCCACTTCAGATACAAGCTTTCAATAAACTCAAAAACAAATCTTTCACACTAAAATTACTGAAATCTCTATAATCAAAGCACAAAATTGAAAAACGAAAAACACCCACTTCAGATACAGCTTTCAATTAACTCAAAAACAGATCTTTTGCACGAAAATGGAAAAATGAAAAACACCCATATAAAGAAAAACCCAAAAGCACAATACCCACTTCCCAAAATAGCAAAAGTTACCTCCTTTATCTATAAGTATATATAAAAATTCTCGTGATTACATGATTTTTCTGAGTATATAGGAATTGAAAAATGGTTTTTTTTTTTTTTGGATCAAGGGATGTGTAGTGTAGAGAGTGATACAGTGTGATAAAAACTTGGAATTTGGTGTAAAAAAAAGGGATCTTTTTGTTACTATATTAATATATTTTGTTTGTTGATGATGACCGTAGGCCATTTTTATCGGCTGCTAACAAAGAAAAAGAAATTTGCCGGAACTTTCGTTTTAGGTAGTTGACTCTTAGCGTGCTGTTATTTTGTATTTTATTTTTCATATTTACTTGCAAAATTTACCCGGGAGATAATCAATTGTAATGTGTATTTATTGGTTTCGAGATTAGGATAAACACAGATTGTAACTTTATATGTCTTTTAAAGGGCATGTTTTCGGTAAGTCGGAGGTGTGTTATGTCCTGCAAAATCACCTCCCTCAGTTCTTATCTTTTACACATTCTCTTTCACTTATCTGATCTATCTCAATCTTGTTTTTACTTAGTTTATATTTCACGAAGACTACTCTTAGGGCCCGTTTGGCCATAGATTTCCCAAATAATATTTGGGGAAAAATTTGGCAAATAGTGTTTGTCCATACAATTTGTCATTATTTGGCAAATATTTTTGGCAAATATCCCAAATTCCCAAATACTAGTTTTTTCTAGTATTTGGGCCAAATCTCATTATTTGGGATCTTTTGAAAATTGAAATTTTACACCAAACTTTTATCTTTTACAAAAACACCCTCTATAGTAGTTGTTTGCGTTGTATTACATTTTTTTTTACGTGAACACCAAAGTAGTGATGAAATATTCAGTGAATCTGAAAGTGATGATTTGGTTGTTGATGAAAATGATGAACAATCGGCTCAAGGTAACAAAGTCATGTGCTTTGTCTACTTCACGATGTATGAAATGGTGGTTGTTGCACTCACTCCAAACTACCACATTGCTCTAGTGGCATGGAAACTACTTGTTATTTGTTGCAACGAATATCCAATTGACTTGTAATACAAACTTATGGTTAGTTTTGATAGTTTTTAAAACTTATGGGTATAAATCATATTTTTCTAAAAAGTGAAATATATTTCATAAATACTATGGCCAAACACATGGTGAAATTTCACCCAAATTTTCACCCAAATAATATTTGTCAAGAATATTTGGAAATCTATGGCCAAACGCTAGCTTACTTTATCATGAATAGATTTGTTCTTAATCATGTCTCTTGATATGCACACATATCCATTTGAGCATCAACATCATTGTTGCTTTCGTCTTCTGAACTTGTATGTTCTTGATTGGCCAACACACAATTGCATACAACAATGCAGGTCTAATCATTGATTTTTGTAGAACTTCATTAAGCCTCTGTAACAGTCTTATCACACAGGCCCCTAAATATGAGCATTTACTTCATACATCTCGCTCCATTACACTGTTCGACATTCTCGTCAATCTGAATCTAAGATACTTGAAAACGCTTCTCTTGAGTATAGCATGTGAATCAATCTTCACTTCCACCTTTGTCTCTTATGTTATGCCACTGAACTTGCACCCTAAGTACTCGATCTTAGTTATACTAAACTTAAAACCTTTAGACTTTGAAGTTAGTCTCAAAGGTTCCAATTTCTCGTTAACTATGTGTATCTCGCCAATCAATATTACATTATCTATGAAAATAACATACATCACAACACCTTTCCTAAGTATGTCACGTCAATTCATCTATCATCAAGGCATGTGTTAAAATGAGCGTAGGACTAAACCTACAATCCCATCAAGACCGAACCTATTATTCTTACTAGGAGCTTAACGTCATCGTGTATGTATTCAATTACCTAATAAAAAAAATTCTTATACATCCAACCAAACGACTCCGAAAATTAACTTTAAAAACCCAACTCAAACAAACGGTAAAATTTTCTGCCTGCAACAATTTAGATAAGAAATATTCAGAGTTCAAACTTTTCAGCTAAAATGGCAGTGTCCCCTGTAGCTGGTCTCAACTCCAAGCTTTCACTTCCTTCAGGTTCCTCAAATCTCCCCTATTTCAATTGATTGGGCTGCTATTTAGGTTAATTCTTCATTTCTATCTTGTGTATTTTGGGTTTTAATCTTTTGATTATTTCTTCAGGGAAGCAGCAACACTCCAAATTCACTGGCCAATCAGTGGTAAAGTTCCTTAATTTCTCTTAATTAAGCTAAAGAAACTCCTCATATGTGTAACAATTGCTTGTAATTTTTTTGTTTTTTTGGATATAGAGAGCAATACCTATACGCATATTAACTGTGGGGAAGAATAGGTCACATGGAGTGCAGTTAATAGTTGATGAGTATATGAAGAAGCTCAGGAATTATTGTAGTGTTGATGATGTTCGAATAAAGTCTAATCCCAAAAATGCACGGTATGTTGAAATATTGTCGATTTTTTCGAGTAGATTTGGTATATTTTTATTGGAAATTGGTGAAAATTTGTGAGTTTTAGTCTTTGTGTTGAACACTAGATGTAATGGTAATGGTAATTTCACTTAGGGATTGAGATGTTGAAGTGATTGACAGAGGTGATAGGTATCGTTGGAATTAATAGTGGGTTGGATACTATGTTTATCAAAAAATGGACCTTCCAACAGAACAACTACGCCTCAATACCAAATAAGTTGGGGTTGGCTATGTGAATCCTCATTGACCATTTTCTTCGTTTAATTTCATCTGACTTTTTTTTTTTTTTTGCGAAGTTGGTATGTTTCAATTGGGAATTGGTGATAATTTGTGAGTTATGGTCTGTGTTGAACACTAGATGTAGTGGTCCATTTCACTTAGACATTAAGATGTTGAAGTGATTAGACATTCCAACGGAACAACTACGCCTCAGTCCTAAACAAGTTAGGGTCGGGTATATGAATGTTCTTCATTTAAATTCATACTAGAAATGCTAGGTATGTTGAAATTTTGTCCTTTTCTTTAATCTTTGCAAAGTTGTTATATTTCAATCGGAAATTGGTGATGATAAGTGAATTCTGGTCTTTGTATTGAATACTAGATGTAGTGGTCCATTACACTTGGACATTAAGTTATTGAAGTGATTGGACCTTCCAACAAAACAACAACTACTCCGCTATCCCAAACAAGTTGGGATTGGCCGTATGAATCCTCATTGACCATGTTCTTCATTTAAATTCATCCCCAAAATGTTCGGTGTGTTGAAATTCTGTTTTCTTATTCTTGTTTTTGGCAAAGTTGGTATATTTCAATTGGAAATTGGTGATAATTTGTGGGTTCTGATCTTTGGATTGAACGCACCTATTTAGTGGTCCTTCTCACTTAGACTTTAAGAACTTGATGTGATTGCACTCTCCAAAAAGAAAATAAAAAATTAGGTGGTTGTTTGATGATTTCATATCATTAAATAGAGTTGTTTACTTTACAGATATCCCAATGTCCCTACTGGAATCCGTGACAATGCGTTTTACCTATCATGGATGGGATATAAGTCCCGGAAGTGTTAATTTAAAGCTTGTTATTTTCATTTGAAACAGTGATGTAGTGGCTCAAATTGAACATGAGGACATTGCTGTTATGGGCCTCATCAGGCCTGATGAATGGGTAAGCGTTCAGAAGTATTTAGAAAATAAAAATTACCCTATCACCGTCCTAATCTGTTTAAAACCAGGTTGTAATGTTGGATGAGCGTGGTCATGATGTGGGATCCGAGCAGGTGGCTTCTTTAATCGGAGACGCTGGAAACAAGGTGAGTTATGCTTCATCATGGCAGAGTCTTTTGTTCCTGGTATCATCTATCATGGTTCAGCGGTAAGTATCCCGGCGAGAAATGAAAGTTCTTTCCTGAAATGAGCTTACAGATTTTAAAGTCATCACTGGGAAGGGGATTCTACGCGAAAAAAATAAACACTAGAATTTTTGAATGACTCTTCTCCTCTATCTTGTAGGGAGCATCAAGCTTACTCTTTTGCATTGGTGGACCTTATGGACATGGTAGACAATTGCGAGAGAGAGCTAACGTATCAGTTAAATTGTCATCCTTAGTCTTGAATCATGAGGTTGCCTTAGTTGTACTGATAGAACAACTTTACAGGTCAGAGACTGGAACAAACTATTATTCTTTTGAAGTGCTGGTGCTGCTAACCCCTCCCCCAGTCCCTCATTTATGCTGGTAAATATTTCAGTGTTGAGAAGATGGTTTGAGAATATAGTTTCACAACCTGATGTATTCATGCGTCCTGCGTCCTAGTTGCTCTGTGCTCATTAGTCTTTCGAACTAAAAGGCAAACATATATCCTCTGTCCCTCTCCGTATTAGACACTGTCTGAGATAGTATTATTTTAGTCAAGCAAAAGCTTCCTGGAAACGAGATTCAGTGACATGTGTTGTACAACTTTGGCGGATACTGTGCTAAAATGACTAGCCACCTAATCCTCCTTTACCTTCTCTATAGGTTCCTTTCATCCATTTATGTACATAGTGTCTTTTGCATTAATCTTTTTCACCGAAATCTGATTGTTTATCTATCATGTCCATGCATGAATTTCCAGAAATTTAATCGATACGTTGTTCTGAATATTTTGACAGAGGGTGGACCATTCTTAAAGGACAGAAATACCATCACTAGACATTGATGTCTTAACCATGATAAACCAATACAGGTACAGGTAATACTTCTGCCTAAATATTTGAAACTTCTATTCTATTTTCCATCTTGGTGCTTTGTAATTTACGTTTAATGGATTGGGTTTCAACATATGTGCTGTACTGGCCTTGAGTAGTGAGTATGGAGAGTAATGGTGTAATTACGTATTTATAAAAAAACGAGCTTTATTACCCATTGTGCTTCAGTATTTCAAGTGAACTACTTAGCAAACAATCATATGCATGATAGCATCACACCCTTGTGTAGGTTACCTGATCTGCTGATCATATGGAGAAACCTGTCAAAGTCTCCTAACACGGTTGGCTCGTTGAGATTAGATTATTGCCTTTATTAATATATATTCATTTTGATAGTTTTCCTGATCAAACTAGAAGTTAACATCCATCAAATGGAGTCGATAATTCATTGACTAATTTTTTCAGGATTTCTATTTCTTGGAATTGGAAGAAGGAATTGAAATGACTTCCAAATTTCATTCAACCACCATCAGAGCAACTAAACTCAGGTTTGGACTGCCTTTTGAGGATGACCTTGGCCCCCATTATAGATATTCGACGTGCCTATAGAGAAGAAGGTGGTTGAGAAGTGAGCAGAACCTCATTCGTAGATCCTAAAAGTCTGTCAAGGTCTTGACACGTCGAATACTTGATGTTTTGCTTGGTTTACTACACGGTTTGTGAAACCAGATAGTACTTCTATCGCGATGGTGTGTGTCATGTCACACCTCTTGATGTGCCTGTCCAGATCTAACGTTGCGATGTTGACAAGCCTGGCCTAGACATTTTAGCCACCACAATGATCTAATTCATTATGCCATCTTCACTATTTCTAATGAATGAAGTAAAGGTTTTGTGTATTTATATCCTTTTTGAGTCTTTGGATACCAAGTTAGACAACTATTGTTTCTTGTGATAAGATATTATTCATTTGAAACATTTGCCAAACCAATACACAAAAGACACTTTTGTAGACCAAACTATCTTTTTGATCTTGTTAGAAATTAAAATGGAATATAGTAATTTTCACTTGATATATCTTACATTGTATATGTAATTTTGTATCTCCTATTGCCATTTATCATATGGTAATTTTTGCAAATCTCACCAAACCTTTTGTTTCTTATTCTTAAATCTTAAGGGATGACCAAGTGATAGCTAAAATAAATCTTGGCTCTCCTCAATAAGTCGTAAAACCTCAGACCTGTTCCAATTGAAGTTGATGTGTATAATGAAAAAATAAATCTTAGCTCTCCTCAATAAGTCGTAAAACCTCGGACCTGTTCCAATTGAAGTTGACGTGTATAATCAAAAAATAAATCTTGGCTCTCCTCAATAAGTCGTAAAACCTCATACCTGTTTCAATTGAAGTTGAGGTGTATAATCAAAGAAGGTGACATATGTTAATCTAATAGATGCTAGTGAACATACACCAAACGAGTCTTAACAGAAACACTTTATCATGTGTTTAAGTGCTCATAATAACTCAAGAATCCATGTTCAAACTGGCCACAAAGTCATCTGGCTGGTTAGTATGTCAACTCAACTCATTATCCTACCCCCCCCCTCAATTCTAGCTTCCTAGTCTAAGTTTTAGAGGAAAAGTAAAAACACAAGGGATACTTCTAAGAAATAGATAACTAGATTGGTCAGCTAAAAAGAAGAAAAGACTTCATCTTCCTAAAGATCTCTAGATCAATTCCTTTGTCAAGAGTCTGCAGCAACAGCAGCTATAGCTTCTGGCAAGGGGAGGATTTTCACAGGCGAAATGTGGGATTTGAGCGGAATTTGGGAAGGACTAAGTAACTTCTTCTCCTTTGGAACAGATTCCGTGATTCCAAGAACTTTGCGCACTTCATTTGCTAGCTCTATGATGTAGTCGTCTTCGTGACTAATGTCATGTAAAGCCTTCTCCATTTTGAATATGTATTCCTGGTTATTTCCACAGGGACCAGAGGCAGTAGCAATTTGCCTGAAAATGGATATGAAAAGTTAAGATATGTTGAAAATGTTCAATCTCAAAGCAAAAGATAAGATAATAGAACAATGATCCTCACCTAGCCATCTCTTCCAGTGGAGCAGGACCAAGATAATACTTATTATTTACTTTGTCAGGAGTGGACGTAAACCTGAAAATAGATTTTTGAATCAATTCAACGATCATTGAACAAAATATTTACCGTTTTGATGTTCTTTGATTAGCGTGTTACTTGGGCTGTGGGTCTTTTGGAAACAACCCCTCTACCTCTACGAGGTAGGGGTAAGGTTTGCTTACACTCTACCCTTCCCAGACCCTACCGTCAGCAAGAAATGCAAATAGAATAGCAACCATAGAACTTACACTATCACTCCAGTTAAGGCAGGATGTAAGGAGTCTTCTTCCTGAAATAGAAAGAAGGAAACATTTTCCAAGTTAGCCAAGTGAGCAATTCTATGTTAAGTACACAATCTATGTCATTCCCCTTTTGTAGCAGAGCTTTACTAAACTTCAAAGGTTATCGACTTACCGTGAAGAAGTCCACCAAGGTCTTGCTATCATACTCACACTCTCTTCTTTCTAAATACTGTACAGCAAAAAAATAAACTTTCAGGATCAATTCCAAACAACGTTTCAAACTCTGATGAGTAAATGTGATATTGATCAAAGGATATGTAACAAAACTGTAATGCCAAGTCCCCAGAGGCGACAAGTCTGATTCATAAACATTTACTGTGAAAACATTATTGAGGAGTCAAAGAAGAACCAATGTACCTCCATTGCCTCCTTCTCTTTTTCAGGTCCTCCTCTCACACAATAAGCAGCACCCCACTAAAAGAAAATGCACAGATAAGTTAAATTATGTCGTGGAAACAGCTATGAATCAATAAAAATATTTACTTTTAGAAAGTACACAATATCAGGTCAACTAAAAGATAACTATAGTCGCTTGCAAATAAATGCTACAACTAATTTCCTAATTACCTAAAACAAGTTAAATTAAGCAGTGCATACAAGTTAAATTCTTGTTCTTATTATTATGAAAATCAGCTTCACCATGGAGAAAGAGTTAACACTAGGAGATAATGGTCAAAAACACACTTGAAGTATCACGTTTTTGCGAGTTTCTTACTTTAACTATCATGGTATTTGTGTTTCCTTCCTAAACTATCACAAACTATTTATCAAAACACGTATTGACTAGTATTTGATGGTGCGTGCCTGTGTGGTGTAAAATTTCTTTTTTGTTTTCAAAATAGTTCCAAATGGCACTCCACGCGGATAATTAAAAGAATTAATTAGAAAACAAAATTAAGAAATAATGATAAAACACACATCTCAATTATCACTTTTTTGCGAGTTTCCTACCTGAACTAGGAGTTGTTTGCATTTCCTACCCAAACTATTTATGAAAACACAACTCGAAATTAATGAGTTAATTACCATGCAGACGAAATTTTATAGGCAAATTAAGTTGTCACGCGCCTTTTAGAGATTGAATTCAAACACTTGGTCTAGTCACCCTCGAGGTGTGTTTTGATAAATAGTTAGTAATAGTTCAGGTAGGAAACGCAAGCACCTGATAGTTCAAATATGAAACTCGCAAAAAGTGTCAATATTGAAGAAGGTAATAGATGCTAATATCTACTTACACAAATGGCTCCTTTGCTTTCATCCAGAGTGCAGGTTCTTGCAGGTTTTTCAGGTGTACCTCTGTGATCAATGCAAGCTGATGATTGATGTATTCAACATTCAACAACAATCACAAAAAAGTTAGTATTTTATACTTTAGACAAATAAAACTCAACAATTTTGAAGCATCAATAAGAACATACCGAGATCAAACACACGCCTATAATCCTTAATGTATCCAATCAATTTCTCATCATACTCAAATCCAGGGTTCCATACCAATGACCCATAGCCAAAAATCCAAAACACCATGTTTCTGAATCTTCCTCTAGTTAATATCTGCACTATTAACCATAAAATCAATTAAAAATATACTTTTCCTCCAATTCGGCAAAAGAAACATACATGAATTTCTGAAAATGGTGAAGAATTAGAGATTGGACATGAGTTATAATAGAAGGCTAGTAGGTATGTTATCAAAGACGCGCTTTAAGAGCGCTTAAGCCCTGAAGTGAGGCTCAACGTGTTGAGCGCTTCACCTCGCTTTATGTGCCCTTTAGTGTTGTCATCAAGGTTCTAAGGCAAACATTTCCTTGCCAATGAGCCTCTTATGAAGAATTTGAAGCTAAATAATTGATATTTCACTTTATCATAATTTTTTTCAATTTCTTTGGTCATATATTTGTCATTCATGTTTATAATTATTAGTCTTAGACTAAACATATATATATATATATATATTTTCCCTTTGCGCCTTTTTTCGTTAAAGCCCACGCTTTATTTGCGCTTAAAGCCCCCACAGACCTAAGAGCTTTTTTGTGCTTTTCGCCTTTGATAACACTGGACTCACTCGTGATTGTCTAGCTTTTCATCGCATACATGTAGTAGTAGTATTACTCTTGTATTTCTTGTTCTTCGATTTCTGTTAGTATTTATTGTTTCTTCTACTTCGATTATCTTACTATTTAGTTGTCTAAATGTTCATTTTCATTCTTTCCCTATTATTTGTCATGGCCGTTCCTTTTCCGTACTGCTTTGATATGCTTCTCCTTGAGTCGAGGACCTCTCAGAGATAGTCTCTCTACCTCCCAAGGTAAGGGTAAGGTCTGCATCCACTCTACCCTCCCTAGACCTCTACTTGTGAGATTACACCACATACGTTATTGTGGTTATTGTTGGTTAAAAATTAGAAATTAGAACAAAATACAGCATAAAAAGCTATGGTTAGAGGTATTCATTAGTCCCGGGATTATTTATCCTACCATTTGTGCTAAAATGACGAGATTAGCATATCTTGATCCATGCTATAACTTTATCTATCCTATCCTAAGGTGTGCTATCACAATCAATTATCATATCCCACGTTATCTCATCCAACTTGAAATTATTTTATCCCGTCTCCTAAGTGGAAATAAATTAGTCCACAAATTATATAATTCTAGAATAATTTAGTCCGCGTACTAAATGAACCCTTTAAGTCATGTTTTTCTTGTTGTCACATATTGCAAAGCACAACAGAAAAAAAGGTCAAATCAGTTTATTTCTGGCAATAAGAGGGTTAACAACAACAGAACAGTACAAGTGTTGCAGCTCAATGTACAACATAATGAAGCATGGGATCCATAAAATTGCTAAAAAATGATGAACATCCAGAAAAGAAAAAACTCTAAAAATACCACAAAAAAAATGAGAAAAAATGGAAATCGATTAAAATACTTACCAATACAATATTGTTAGGTTCACAAATCAATGAAAATGCAATGCCTTTTACAGAAATTGCCCCTTTTGCTCCACAAATTCTTCAGAGAAAAATGAAATTTGATGAGGGTTTTGAAATAGGCAAATTGAATATGGAATTAAGGAGAGAGAAAGAGAGAGCAATGTGGGTAATTTTTCTCTCTCTGTATCTCTCTCTCTTTGTGTGTGTGGTTTATGAAGAAGAGAATAAAACTATTTATAGACACCAATTTATTTATATCACCGGGTCGTGTGCGAGTTTTCTAATTGAACTATCTCTAATTATTTATTGAAACATACGTCAACTATTAATTTATCGTCCTCTAGATAGGAAAAATGGAGTAATAAATGGTTGAGATTTGTTTTGATAAATAGTTATTGATAGTTCTGAAAAGTCGTACACCTGATAATTCAGGAAATTCAATAAATTGAAATATTTCAGATATGTTTTTTTATCATTAATGATTTAAATTACGATCTATTTTGATTGAACATTTGAATATATTAGAGCTCTGGTTAATTCAAATTTATGTTGCGTAAGATTTTTTTCATAAATATAACTCGAAACTTCTGATTGATTAATGTAATTAGAAGGATAATTCTACTAATCCCATCACATCAACCCTTGTGGTATGAGAATATATTTTCAATGTGTTTTCCAAAATATAAAATAAGAGAAAATCCCAATTGACTTTTGAAATATTCTTCTTGATTTTTTTATAAAATCGAATAAATTAAAGAGTACATGAATCATGATGGTGCTATTGCACCATTGGAGAAAAAAAATGCACTCCTACAAGATATTTTGCTTTCATTTCCTTAAGAAATGCAACTAAAAAGGAATGATTAGTATACTTTATTCATGTAAAAAGACAGTAAAAGAATAATATTTTATATCATTTTGTAATAATGTGTTATTTGAGTCGAGGATCTTTCTGAAATAGTCTGTTTACCTCAACAACAAGAGTAAAGTTGGTGTATACATTACTCTTTCCAAACTTCACTTGTGAAAATACACTGCATACCGTTCATATGTCATCAAAATCCAATTTTCACCTAACTACACTTAATCCAAGGTCATGCCAAAGAAACCAATTTCACCTAATTAATTTCATCAAAATATCAAAGTCATGCCTAGCATGTGGAAATAATATTTTAATTTTCCTATGTACTTCTCATTATATATTATTTTAAATTTAATTTTTCAATTTTCGACTCTTTGACATTTGATTTAGTCAACAAATTTGTACATATGTTGATGGCATTTTGCATGATATTGAAAGAACATTACAAATAAACCTTACCTTTTTGAGTCCACAAACGGTAATTTCAATTTCATAAAATTGTTTTTTTTTTAAAGTTCATTGAACCTAGACGATTTCTTGAATTAACTCATTTTCCTCGTTTTGGGACCATAAATTAATATGGGTGATATGGGGTAGTTAAATTTTATGGAAAAAAAATCTTGAACTCAAATTTTAAATATCTTATTGATAAATAAGTATATGATACATAAACGTGTTATTTAACTTGGCTTCAGATATCATCAATATCCTTTAATTTTGGGTGTATACAAATAGACACATGTGTTATACATGATATAATACACGTAGACACAAATTGCCATATAGGACGCATGTATCGATAAGTTTAATTTTATACAAGTTAAAGTGTTTATTTGTGTACACTCAAAGTTAAAGGACATAGATGATAGTTAAAATCAAGTTAAAGTGCACGTTGATGTATTATGTCATAAATAAATAATTTAATTTAGACTAGTGGTAAAAGTATAGACTCTTGAAGGATAAATACAATCACATATATATTTAGTATATAGTGGTATACTTTACTTCTAGCCTTTTGAGGGTATATAAAAGATGTTTCTAATAAACACTTGGCTTAAGGAAATTATTTTTCTGAATGAGTTTGAAACAAATACAAGAATAAAAAATGATGATGAAAACATTAGTGAAATAAAAGAATTGACAGTGAAAACAGTAAGAATAATCAAATCGAAAGAGATAATAATAGTACCAAATTTGAAAAATAAAATATAATAGTACATTAAGAATAAATATAGGTCCTTCGTATTAGAACCCAACGTTATGACTAGAAGGAGAGAAAATACTCGACTACCGATAAAATATTTTAAAAAAAAGGACAAATTACTTAACTACACTCCTTTACTTACCTTAATATCCATTTATCTCTACTTATTTCAAAATTTTCAAAAATCTCTTAAAATACCTATGTATCCCGCATGTATCCCGTGCACAACGCTATGTATCCCGCTATGTGGAATGTATCAAACGCTATGTATCCCGTGCACAACACTATGTATCCTGCATGTATCCCGTGCACAACGCTATGTATCCAGCTAAGTGGAATGTATCAAACCTAATGTATCCCGTGCACAACGCTATGTATCCCGCTATGTGGAATGTATCAAATCTAATGTATCCCGTGCACAACGCTATGTATCCCGCAAACATCATTTTTAAGGGATTTTTGGTAAATTTCTAGAAGGAATATGATGTTATTTAGTACTTATAATATGTGATTCCTATAATTTATTTATTTTTTTAAAAAAAAAGGGACACAAGGTGCAAAAATTAATGCATTGCACGTGATTTTTTTTGTTGGGCTAGCTATCAATAGACATAACATGTGCTGTCCAAACTTAAAAAAATCCACAATTCTATTTGGCAAAAAGGTGCAACAAATGGTGTTATAGTCAAACTTCTCTGTAATATCGTAGTTTATTTGGATATTTTTAAGAGTTATAGAAACATATTGTAATAAAAGATATATAGTATAGTATAATATGAAAGATCGATTTCATAAAAAAAAAAAAATTATTATAGAAAAGTTTGATTATATTTGACTTTAATTAGTAGATCAATCAAATTAATCTTTAGATTCTTTTTTTAATTATTTTTCTCTTTTAGTTATATGTTAAAATAAAAAATATATATCTTTCATTTATTAGTTTAATGTAAACAGTAACGTCCAATAAAGTGAGCTCTTATTATGTTTGAAGTTGTATAATATTCTAAAAATAATCATCTCATTTCACCATCGACTTTGTAGTTTAGTTTGATTTTCTTTCTCATCAAAAGATAAATGAGTTTTGTTTCCCAAAGTTGAATGGAAATTATTCATAAAATGATCCAAAACAAAGTTGATAATTGCAATTCAAGATTTAATATGATGACTTAAATAACTAATATATATTGGACAAAGTTCAAAATAATATATCAATTACAACATTCATATTGATAATATATAGTTTATCAAGATCATAAAACATAGGAACCATACTAATAAAACACAAGAAGACTAATTAAAACAGGCCCAAATTAAAATCCAGAAAAATATTTATTCTGGACACACTATTTCCAAATGAGTGTCCATCACTATTCCCTAATCAGCAATCATTAATTATTACTATTGATAATCATCATCAACCATCATTAGATATTCTTAAAACATCAGCATTAAATCATCCGTGGCGGAGCTAAAAATTAATAAAGGGTGTCAAAAAAAGTGAAATAAAATAAAATTGTTGCTAGTAAAATTTGAACGCGTGAGCACCCTAAGCACAAGCTCTTTCAAGGTGTCTAAAATCACTGGTCTATAACACATTGTTCTGTCAAGGATGTTCAAAATATATTATTTAATTACTTCGTGTATTATTTTACTTATATATACGGTATTATTTTCTGACGGACCGTGTCTAATTGGACACCCTGACTATAACATAGCTACGCCCCTGCTCATCACCATCACCATCACCATAAATTACCACTATATATCATCCACCACCAACTGTCATCATCAACCATCACTATTAACCACTATTGGCACCTACCACACCACTAGCTACTATGTACACACAACCACCGCCATCAACCAATTTGTTGTTACACACTCCAATTTTGTGGAGGTCCTATAACACCCCCACCCCCATCCTATACTATTCCCCTCAAATATTGAGAAAACAAACATACATTGATCAAATATTCTGAATATAACATCTTAATATTCAGATGTCTAATCAAATTCAAATATCTTCATCATCATTAAAATAAATGGGCTGGGGCATAACTCAAATGTAACTAATATAAATTGGATAAAGTTCATTTATATATTTATATTGATAATAATACATAGTATATCATTTCTTACACAACCACAAATTGATCACTACCACTGTTACACCCATTCTCACAAGGGTACTCTATTTTCCCTTTTTCTTGATTAGAACACACAAAATCAAGATTATAAAACATAGGTACCATAGTAACAAAACACAAGAACACTAAAACAGGACCAAATATCCAAAGCAAAAGTGGCAAAGCTGCATAAAACAACCTATTCCCCACAGTGTTCAAACCAAATCCTTTTTCCAACAACTCAGACACATACTCTGGACTCACAATTCCCAAATTGTCTTGTGGACAATTGATGAGGAAATTGACTTGGTTAATGAACCTAATTGACAATGTGTGACATAGGAATGAGAATAGGAAAATTAGTAAAAGTGTAACATATTTTAATGCCACCATGAATTCACCATGAGCACCATAAATTGCATCATTTAGTGGTTGTTTGACACTATAAGTGCTGCTTATTACAGCTGCAAGACCAGAACACAGAAGGATTGATGTTGTAGCCATTAAGGTTGCTCCCATTATTGTGTTTCTTAGTGTTTGGACAGCTAAGATGTTTTTCTTCTCATTGTCCTGCAAAATTTAAAGAAAAATGGAAAATATAAGAGTTTAAGTTGTATGCACTGACTGATCAGTGGCGTAGCTACATGGTGGTCAGGGTGTCCAATTGGATTCGTCGGAAAAAAAAAGATAGTAAATACAAGTAAAATGATACACAAAATGATTAAAGGACATCCTTAACAGAACAAGTTGTTATAGCCTAGTGGTTTCAGACGCTTGGAATGAGGCAATGCTCGCAAATCTTTTTTCCACTTTCTATTTCTGGACACCTTTTGTGAAATTCACTCCGCTACTGTGACTAATGATTTAGAAGTGTTTATATACAACTGGATAATCACAGTTCAATGTTTTTGAATGATCTAGTTTATAAAATATCCAACAAATGTATATGCTATGTATATTTAAACATAATATATATATAGAGAGAGAGTCAGTATATAAATTTTGTATATTTCACTCATATTGGTAACACGTTTTATCGAACTGTAAATATCGGTAAAGTTTCCTTTATATATAGTATACCCTAGCTCCAATCCACTTTATATGGTGGGATACAGAGTCATAAAATCTTTAAGTTTTTGAAATAAATTTGCATACTTTATAGGAAAATTTTGTTCATAAAAAGTATTTTCCCTATTTCAATTTATTTGAGTCTATTTCCTTTCTAGTCCATTCGAAAAAGAACAATCCATTCTAAATCAATCTGGAGACAATTTATAAATTTAAACTTTTTATTTTACTCTTAATGACAAACATTTTTTGTACATACACATATTATGACATGTTAAAAATTAAAAGTTTCAAAAGTTTTATACACACAAATATAGTTACACCTTTAATATTAAAAGTTCTTTTTTCTTTTTTAAACTCGATTTTCAATTATGTAGATTCACATAACTTAAAACAAGGAAAAAGAAGAATAGTATCAATTTCTACCAACAGACAAAAAGATGGATTTTTTAAAAGAAAGATTGAATGATAAAAACCACTAGTAATATAGTGGAAATCCTTTGGTTAATGAGTGTAAGTAAAGAATATTACCAAGAATTCATATATAGTGAAGTTGAGTTGGATATGACATATTGATTCATATATTGCCTCTTCCCATTAATTTGTTATTTTTCCACACTATGCTTGATATTTTGTTTAACATTTAAGAGTTTAAGTTATACATATTATTAGTGTAAAAAATCATAATTATACTATCATATCATCTAAAATATGTTTATATATAAGTTATGTTAAAATGTGTGATTTGTAATTTTAAAATTAAGACATGCTATAATAAGAAGTGAAGGTAATTTACTTGTGTAAAATTCTCTACACCGATAGAATATGATAATTAAACTCAACATTTTCTCCATCTCATATTAGTTGTTCACTTTACTATAAAAAGTTATCCCAAATTATCTGTCAATTTATAAAATCAAAATAGAATTAATCAAATTTTTTTCCCTTTTCACCCTTACAATTAATTCTCTTTTTAAAGTGTAAACAAATTTGTAAAGCTTCAAAAAAGTTTATTAAGGGATAAGTTAGTAGAACGAGGTCTTAAGGGGCGTGTAAATGAGAAAGTGAACGACTAATATATAGAACGAAGTCGGAGAGGTATAACAATTAAATATAACCAATCGATCTAAAGTTAAAAGTTAGTACGTTATAACACTTTTTATAAAGATTAATTAAACACAAACGTATAGGCAAAAGCTTAATTAGTAAGAAGCCAAAACATGTTTAATGTAATTAAATTGCTAATTACAAGTGATTATTACTTTCTTCTAACTCTTTTCTTCCTTCATTCATCCGTTACATAATTAGAGCTACACACGAAAATAATGCTTCTATCATTTGGTAACAAACCCCACCACCTCCCAAAAAGTAAGGAAAAGTAAGAATTATTTGAAATTGATATATATATATATATATATATATATATAAAACTCGCGATGAATGTGATCTATGAGGTATGAAAGAAGTCGTGTTATCCCTACCGATAAACTGGTCCATTTACTTGACCCGATTCATCCCCTCTCCTCCAGCCCTAGCCCGCGAAAAAGGAAGATATGACTCTTAGGAGATACACCAAAAAAACTAAAAGGTATTCGAATCATAGTGTAAAATACAAATGAGTGAAACTCATTGATCTCGAATATATATGATATATTATATTAAATTTACTTAAAAAGAAGTTGAGTATATCATGACTATCCACACCACAGCCAACTAGCTCATACAACCACACTACATGAGTTGATGAAAAATCACACACATGATATCCTTATTACTCGCTAGATATAATATACACTACTAAAAAAATCGCTAATTTCCAACACAATCCATCAGAATTTGACTCATCATCATCAATAATGTTTCAAAAAATTATCGGAAATTCTTACCAATGAACTGAATTCTGACAATACGTCATGAGAAATTAACGATTTTCTAATAGTAGTGACGATATTCAAAAAGAAGAACTACTACAAGAAATTAATTAATTAATTACCTTCATGATGGCTTCAACCCACAAACGTCTTCCATTAGCATTAGTACCAATAATTGTAGTAAGAGGTTGATTTTTAACCCTATGCCATAACCAAATATGATATCCCATGCATATTATAAACCCTAATGGCACCAATATTACATCCAAATAACACTTCCTCCATTCCATTTTTTTCTAATGTTTTATGAAGAAGAATATAATAATGAGTTGCTTTCTATATTACAACACATATATATAAGTAGCAATAAAATGAATGTAGACTAATTTCGGTGCTATGTACGAAATTAAAGTAAAAAAGAAGTATGTCCAAAAAATAAAAATAAAGAGTAGACTTCCACTCCATAAAATTAGAGGAACATGCTTCTAATCATGTGTTGGAAAATTATTTAATTTTGTCTGTTTTTTCTTTCAACTTTAAATTATTATTTTTTTCTTCAGGTAGTTGATTCTTTGAATGCTTTTTTTTTTCTTTTTGAGAGAAAGATAATACATCCAGTAGCTAGAAAGATAATGTCTACACATATTGTACTATTTAATCGTAGATACTAGTTTTGGTGACTTACATATTCTTTTTACTGAAACAAATTATCTACAATAATTATGATTTGAGTTATATATTGATCAGTAAGAATTATCACAAGATGAATAAATTTCTTGATTTCTGATCCACAATCTAGATACCCTCCAAAAGCCACACAATTAGATCTTTCTAAAAGAGGAAGTATAATAATATATCTTTACAAATAATTCTGTCACGCTACTAAAAAATCACTATTTTCTATTGAAAATTTTCGTTAGAAAATATTTAGTGACTATGTTCTCAATTATTTTTTTATCGAACCAAGGAAGAAAAGAAATCTTTCAGTATTTCAATGAGAATATGTTTCCCTGTCCTTCCTTCGCTCAGAGTACTACTTTACTTTACTATTGATTATCCAAGAGTATTTAGCCTTGCGACCCAACAACTTCTGCGGCCCGCTGTACGTTTTACTAATCATGTGAGTTGGTTTGATGTGAAACAAATAAAAAAATCATGTCTCTTATGATATAAATTTTTCATTTGATTCGTGTTAGAGAATACATTTGTTTATGATAGTTACATAATTTGAGTTTTAATTTGTCACTCACCAATTTTTTTTTAAAAAAAGACTTATATCTATTCGAAGTAGTAGGTCAAATACGTCAAGGCATGACTCATTTTGTTTTAATAAATATATACTGTTGCGTCTCTTAAGGAAACACATATAAAAATGCAATAAATAGAAATTTTGGTAAGTGGACTCATACATGTACCACTTAAGATTTTTTGGATTCTTTTTGTTTAATTGATTATGTTGTTTATTAGTACTTCACAAAGTTGAGTCAAAAAAGTCATAAAAGTGAAAAAAGATAAAATCATATATATATAAAATAATTATTTTATCTTGAAGTAGATTAATGGAGAATTACTTTATGAAGTGCATTTTGAGAAATGGAATTATAAAGTAAAAAAATTACCTTCTTATCAAGTAGAGTTAAATTATGATAAAGAAATCAATATAAATTAATCTGAGGAGGATTCTAGATTTTTATCAAAGATATTTTAAAGTTTTGAGTATTATGTCAAAGAGGACATTTTGCATTATTTCTTTTAAGAAATATAGTCGATTTCAATTCACGTAAAAATTTATACAGTATTCAATATTTATATTAAGTCAATAAATACATATTGTGATGAATTATGATTAGTCAATATACATTCTTGCCTCATTAAATCACTTATTATAAAAAATATAAAAAAAATATCCATATATTATGAGTGCAAAATACAAAGAACTCTACATACGACTTGAATTCTTCCCTTCCCTCATTTTTTTTTTTGAATCGCGAGTTTGAATTCTAATAATTAAAAATCTTCATCAATAGCCAAAGATCGATTAGTCATTTTAACTGATTTGCTGACTCAATTATAAATTAGTTGAATTAGTAAATTGAAAATGTCGAATGATTACACCGGCAAAAACATAATTTTGAGAGGATCGAGGGGAAGTCTCACTATGACAAATTTTAAATTTATAAACTTAAAATTCCAACTCTACGTAACAGTTATTCTTTTGTTTGTCGAAAGTAACCGAAATAAAAGGAGACAAACACATTTGCGGCAATGCGTTCCGTTTCCATTTCTTTTTGTGAATGGAAAAAAGACAAATGAGGCATGCAATACGTGCTAGGCTTGTTCGCCACCTTTCTACTTTTTTCCCATTTTTTACTCGATGTCTGGTATTTGTATTAGATTTGATTAATTCATATTCGTATCGGAAAGTCCTCATTTTGAAAGTAAAACGCTCTATACCAAAGGTTCCATGCATACACAGATGAGATTCAAACATGAGATCTCTAATTAAAGATAAAAGAATACTTACCACGTTGTTAAGGTTTTTGCCCTAATTTTCTTATCTTATTTGAAGTTTATTTTTTTCCTTAAAAAAAAGTCAAAGTATTACCATAAATGCTTGAACTTTTTTTGAAAGAAAAATATAATTTTCTTCCATATTTGGTTTATTCTTTCCTTAGAAGAAATGTTTGGAATCCTATAAATTGAAGACCCTTTTTCTCATATCAAGAACACAATAACATTCACAATGTAGTCGTTTAAGAGTCTTGTTTATGGGAGATTTATTCTCTCAACAATTTATAATATTTTTCTTTTCTATTAGTTTTCATATAATAATATTATGTTTTTAGTATAAGTTTTTATCGTCTGATTTATCAATCATATGATTTGCAATTTGTAAACTTCCGCATGACGACTTAATCACCTTTCAAACCCAATACACGTCACAATGCGAATTTTAGTAGTACCTTTTCTACTTATCTTTCACATTATCTATCTTTTGCTAGACAATTTTTTCTTGTTGGAGTCTCACTATGCTCCCACCTGCTTTACATTTTTTCTTTGGAATTCCACGTTTCTCATCATATTTTTTTTTTTTCCAATTTGCCTTTAACTTACCACTGTCCTATCTTCTCATAACCCACCTTGTCTTTTTTTCTTTTTAACAACTAATAGCGGAGTCAGAAATTTAATTTTAAATTATCTACGTTGTGTATCTATAACCTTTTTTTGACAAAGAGGTATCAATTTGTTTCCCTAATTAAACAATGATGGTATTGTGCCTGCATTGAGGATTAGCGAAGCGAAAGGGGATGGAGACGGCAAAAATTGAATTCACACCTTTTCGTAATAGATTTATTATTCAAAAAATGAGAAAATAGGGACAGACGAAATTTTGTAACTAAATAGTAAAAATCTCCTACTAATGATCTCATATAGTTACATATTAGTAACGAATAATAAGAAAATTTAATTAGCTCATAACGAGTTATAATCTAAAAATTACCGATAAATTACCTAGCTAATTTCATATTTTCTTGCCGTAATTTTGCAAGTACCATTAGAGTACCTATTAATCTTGATTATAACCACCTTTTTCTTTGGACTCAAACTTTTAAGTTTCTTTAATAAGAAATGTTATAAATGTTACATGTACTCAAATGGAATGAGGAATTAGCTCATTTAGTTTTGGACTAAATGATAAATACAAATTCAAAATTTAAATTTTATTAACAGAATTTTTAGGATATATGTTATTTGTACTTATTTTAACACATAGATTTGAGGTAAAATTATTAATTCGTCAATACTAGAGGACACATTTAGTAATACATAAATATTGTAAAATTAAATTAAATTATGTACATATTTTCCCTCCCTACTAATTATTTGTTATTATTCTTCCTTTTTGTAAAAAAAAAATAGAAGAAGAAAAGTCTCAACTTCTTGTAAAATGATGATTGCATATGGTAAACTAATTGTTTTGAGACGTGTATCGAACAATTATTGGTACATTCGAAAATCTTACGTTATCTTATTTTCCCTTTTTGTAAAGATGACATTATTAGAAATTTCAAAGTTGAAAAAGATTAAATTACAAAGAATTGGGAGAATATCTATAAACAATCATTCTCAAAAGTTATTATCATAATAAAGCTAAGTACCTCACATCTTTGGCAATTTCAAAAATATAATACCACAATTATTTCAGCTTTAAGTGTCATAAAGTTAAATAGATAGGATGATTGACCATGAAAATGGATTTACAAGATCATAAAATATCCATTTAATTAACTCATCAGAATACAATATAATTTCTGAATCTTTTAGATCACGATAAAAATGTCAAATGAATAAATTGAGTTGAATTTGAAATTGTCAAAATGAGTTGCGTTAAGAAATAACAGATTAATAATCAATTTAAGTGTTATTTGAGCTAAAGCGGATTGTGTTGAAATGAGTTGAAAATCGGGTCATAACCCAACATGCCATCAATTCCTTCTAAGTTTAAATTCAAAAATTGGTTTCTCATAATTTATTTGAACACATAATTTTTTTAAAATCCTTATTATTATTAATATGTAAAATAATCAAGTAAAAAAATCTAATCTTTTAAAAAAAATTCAAACAAAGTTTCTCATGAGTCAATCATATATCATTCCTATTTTTAAATGAGCCGAACTAAACGAGTTAAAATGAGTCCAATTAATAAAAAAACAAGTTACTAACTTATCCAAACTTTAATCAGGTTGAAAAATCATCATTTTATGACTGATTTTGCCACTCCTAGATCACAATATATAGTTCCCTTCCGAGCAAACTGAATTTTATTTATAAGAAAACAATATACCACTATCTAAAATTTTAAAATTATTACAAACGTTAGATGACAATCTAATATTTTATCCGTAAATTTAAACAAACATTAGACCTCACTTTAATATTGCTTAGATGGCTAATTTCTCAATAGGCTATATTTGCACAACTATCTAAAATAAGGACAAAATTTAAATAGTAGCCTAAAATCTAATATTATCAAATAGGCCTTTTTTGAAAGGACATATAGAAAAGCCCAAATACTTCACAATGACCCAAATTTCTAAAGCCCAAAGCCCAAAAGCCCATTACATAGCTGACCTAGAAAAGCCTGTATATAAAAATGTCTTCTCTGTAAACCCTAGCTCACAGAGTGAGAGAGAGAGAGGGGCTCAGCGTGAAAGTTTCAGAGTTTCATCGCTTCCATTGAGTTCAATCGAAGATGAAGGTACGTTAATTAACCCTAAATCTTCAGTTTCTATCAATGTTGTAGATTTGTACGAATTTTTCTTTGTGAATTTGCTCAACTTATTGTGTTTTGTTGTTTGTTTTTGCAGTTCAACATTGCGAACCCGACTACTGGGTGCCAGAAGAAGCTCGAGATCGATGATGACCAGAAACTGTAAGGCTATCATATTCCTTTTATGAAATGTAATAGGATTTGCTGTTTCTGGTGTAGTTTGTATACATTTTTTATGGTTCATTGTTAGATATCTCTGTTTCTTATTTGATTGAGCATGCTTTTTGGTACGTGTGAAGAATGAAACTCAAATTGTAGAATTCTGATGTTAATATCCTTTAAAAGTATACAGTTATGGAAGTTTGTAGTAAGCTGAATGTTTTGAGGTTTTGAAATTAAAGGATCTGTGTTTTGATACAGTGTTTTACATGAACCTTGGTATGGAATAACAAAACATGTATTAGGCATAGCTGAACAAGTATCAACAGCAACAAAGTAATCCCACAAATGGGGTATAAGGAGCTTAGAGTGTATGCAGACCTTACTCCTACCTCTGAGAAGGTAGAGATAGTGTTTCCGATAGGCCCTCGATTGAACAAACAATGTAAAAGAGTCAATAGCAACAACTTGAAGATAGGTAGATACCAATAATGTAATTCGCAATGCTACTTGTGTATTTTGCTATTGATTATCTCTCATTTGTTTCTAGTAAATTCGTTGTTATGATTTTGAAGTTAGAAAAACCTAATCCATTCAACCTTAATATATCCATTTACCCCATATTTAGTTTACTGGCATTTCAGATTCCTCATTAGAAGTATTCTTTATTTGAGAGAAATAGAAATGGATAATCTGTTATAATTTACCTTTTCATCTGAAAAATGGACTTATTGTCTCTCTAGTACTTTAATATCATAACATGACAATAGAACTTACAAAATAGAATATATTAATTTAAAAAATAGACAATTATTTTTTGAGAATTTCCTAGTGCAATTTAAAACCAGTTCCATTATAGATATCTCAATAACAAATCAAATATTCGGACAATGAAGTAATTATTATTCTCTTATATTGTTTTTCAATACTAGTCGATGAACCAATCCTTGAGTTCTTAATTATCAAAAAAACCAATCTTTGAGCTCTTTTTCATTTTTGCCTTCTGAACTTTTGTTGATATTTTAATTTACAAAAAACTACTCTTGATGCATCTCAAATTATTTTTTGCTACTGTTGATAGAGACTACTGTATATACATATGCATGCTTGTGTTTGGTTCACAAGTTCCCCACCTAGATCTGTTATTATATATCTAACAAGCCCACTATAGTATTCAGTCCCATGCATATGATGATGTAGTAAGAAATTCTGGATATTATTTCTTGATGAAAAGATGAGATATATTTTCATTTCTGCTCTTTACTCGACTGTACGTTTGTTTTGGAATGTTGCTTAGTTTGATGTATAGTTGTCACTGTCATATTTATTTGGCAGTCTCGATATTTCATTAGCACATTGAATGTTGAATTATGATTGACTGACAAGTAAATGTGCATACGGAAGTACTGTTGGTTAATGATACTTAATTGTTATGCAGCCGAGCTTTCTATGACAAGAGGATCTCCCAGGAGGTTAACGGAGATGCTTTGGGAGAGGTAGGTCTCATGTCCACTTTGTGGCCCTATGGTAATTTAGCCATTGCAGTCAAATTTATTTCAGACTAATGATGTGTCTCCCAATTGACAGGAGTTCAAGGGATACGTTTTCAAGATTATGGGAGGATGTGACAAGCAAGGTTTCCCAATGAAGCAGGGAGTGTTAACTCCAGGCCGTGTTCGTCTTCTGCTTTACAGAGGTATCTGTAATGAAGTGCTTTATGTCAGATATGCATTTTATTTATTTTCTGTATAGCTGTTGCTATTTAGTATCTAATTTGATGCACATTAAACAGGCACTCCTTGCTTCCGTGGTTATGGTAGGCGTAATGGTGAGCGAAGAAGGAAGTCTGTCCGTGGTTGCATCGTCAGTCCTGACCTTTCAGTTCTGAATTTGGTTATTGTGAAGAAGGGTGAGAATGATCTGCCCGGACTGACAGACACTGAAAAACCTAGGATGAGAGGTCCCAAAAGGGCTTCCAAGATTAGGAAGCTCTTCAACCTTGGAAAGGATGACGATGTTAGGAAGTATGTCAACACCTATCGCCGAACATTCACAAACAAAAAGGGTTCGTTTTCTCTCTATACTTCTATTTGTCGGCAGTTCCATTCTTGAATGTTGACTGTGTTGCTATGGTGTGACAGGGAAAGAGGTTAGCAAGGCTCCTAAGATCCAGAGGCTGGTAACACCATTGACTCTCCAGAGGAAGAGAGCAAGAATCGCCGACAAGAAGAAGAGAATTGCCAAGGCTAAGTCAGAAGCTGCTGATTATCAGAAGCTTTTAGCGTCTAGGTTGAAGGAACAAAGGGAAAGGCGAAGTGAGAGTTTGGCTAAGAAGAGGTCTCGACTTTCTGCCGCTTCCAAGCCATCTATTGCTGCTTAAGTTCATTGGGAAGAAGCAATCTGTGATATCTGGATCTGGTCTGTTATAGCTATTGCTTGATGTTGCTTGTGATAGCTTTTTTAATGTTCTGAGGTGATGAGTTTAAGTTAGTGTATCGTTTACTATGTGATCTTTCTGATCAAAGATTTTGGTTGTTTAGTACTTGTTGAATGAAATCATCCCGACTTTTATTATTTTGTTCCTTCTTTATAATTGGTTTGGGTTCTTAAAACTTGTTATATGAAAAGTTTTAAATTTTCATACTACATTTACATTAAGTAGCCAAGAGTCTTATTAGAAACGACCTCTCTACCTCCCTCACGTAGAGATGACGCATAGAGATAAGGTTGTGTACATTTTGTCCTTATTAGACCTTGTAATCTTCATGGCTGGGTGTGGCTTAGATGCAAGCTACCTCTTTGCCTATCTCACCTCCTCTGGGTGAGCCTTCGTTTTTCTCCTCTTTTTGATAACCCAAAAATCCTAGAAGGTTAAGTTTTGAATTAAATATTTGTTACGATCTCTTTCTTTTTTATAACCAAACAATTCTCAAGGACTCGGTGGTTTACTATTCCAATCTTGATGGACAATGTGCCTGCCCCTCTACCCTTTTTCCCACTAAAATACTAAGCTTTTGTCCGACAAAATAATTAACACATGTCCAAAGTAAAGCGGTCATGTCTGCAGTCACTTCCTTTCTGTGCATCCACTATTGTTGAGGATGATCAACAACATACCTAGTCTAATCTCACAAAATGAAGTCCGTGAAGGATAGAGTGTACGCAGACCTTATCCCTACCTCAGAGGTAGAGAGGTTGATTCCGATAGACCCCCTAACTCAAGAAAAAACAGTTCAAAGCAGTCTAGTGAAAGAAGTAATGGAAGTACAAGAAACAACAATCACGAATGACCATAGTATGAATGTGAACATGTAATTTTCATATTCATAAAAATTACCCACCTAGAGGTAAAAAGCATCAAAATACATAAAAATATGAACAAGTTTGCTTCCCTCAACAACTGGATAAACAAGCTAAACCAAAAAAGAAGAGAAGCAAAACACGAGATTGGTAACGTTGAGAAGGTAACTACAGCATGACTTTCTGCAATTGAAAGCCATAAGCATTACCTATAATACGGCACCAGCATCAAGGATCTGCCTTCGTTCAGGAATCAGGATAGACATGTGGGTGTCACAATCGAAAGAGAAAATATGAGCAAAAACATTGGTGATGTCGGTGCTTCAGGCACTGAACGACAACCGAGCATTGGAGTCATCAAACCTTTGCTGCATAGGCTATCAAATGGAAAACCACTTGATAGAGAAGGATTATAGTAATCTCTCGACATAGAATTTGGTGTTATAAGGCAAGGTAGAGTCAAGGGTACACCACTTCTACGGAAGGTATTTGGCATAACACAAACTGCAGTAATGACAGAAAGGTAACCAATATAAGTCGCTTGTGGGACGGTACTGATCCACTTTCCTTCAGATCCATTAACCTCCGCTTCATTGACAATACAATGGGAGTCTTGTATTGATTGTCTGGCTCCGCACCTGATTTTGCTGCAGATACAGGTAGAGTTTCTTCTGTAGCTATTGGTGTGGAGCACTTTGCAGAAGTGCTAAATTTGTGCCTGATGTCATTGTTGAGGATTCACCAGGAAGTGATTTTCAAGACAGACCAACAAGTACAGATAATGTCTCATGCCCCAGATGATTGATAAGACAGATTACAGGGCAGCTAAAAGCGGCAAATGTGTTAACTAGGCTACCATTAGAAGTGCAGATGCAGTCCTGCCAAACCACATGTTTGTAGTTGTTCATGGATGAGTAAAAGTTCCCTGAATTTGAAGGTAGAAACCATTAGAAGTTAAAGTGCGTACAATTTGGTCGAATATTATTTGGAAAATCTTTTTAAATTGTTCACCTTTACCTAAGTATAAAATCCAAGCTGTATAGACTTCTAAAATTCTTTTAGAGAAAAACCTTTTCGAGAAGAACAAGTTGGATTTTATGAGATAGTGAACTGAAAAATGAGTTTGCATTGCAGAGTCCAGGTACTTAGTAGTTACTCTAAGGTGTTAGAGCTTTAATTTACAAGTAATATAGAATCTAGATAACGATTATTTCGAAGAGGAAAAGGAAGAACACCATTGAAGTTAAATATTTGAGTCAGGGAAACACCAACCTCACATGGTATGTAACTGGAGTAGCAGCAGCTCTAGTAGCTCTCGCTATACATAGCAGCATCTGTAGCCGCTATGGGACTGTGACTCCCAGAATCAGCAACAACCTATAGAAATAATAATAATTATTGCTATAAGCAACTTGTAACACTAATTAAAAATCTACCACACTACTCCCTCAATCTAAATTAATTTCCAAGCTTGACAAACTAGGTCATCTATCTGGGGTAGCAGTGTAAAATAAGCAATACGTACTTGCTTGTTCTAAGCTACCCCACTATGGCTTTGGAGATACTCCCTCAAGATTACCAGTCTACTGAACAACATGAATGGCCGTAGCTAGGAAGAACTATGAAAGGACTCACAAATTGTTACAACAATGAAACACTTGGATCAAATTTTGTAAGTCAGAATGTCAAACAATAGAAATGCTTAACGGCACAGGCAAAGCACAACCTAGATAATACCCTCTACACTCCCCATAGAGATCAATAAAATCAACATCAGTTTACGCCTCCCTCTGAAAGCAGTCAAGGCACAAAGGAGAAATGATATTTGGTCTTACCGCGTGTTCTGCTTGCCACCGGTTCTGTTCACTACCAGGACTATGGTTCCCTGAATCCCAGATGAGTTCCGAAAGCGTTTGCTCAACTTGGAAAAACAATATAACTAAACCAATTTATCCTGTTCCAGACCATCGAGGTCCAAAACTGAGGACCACTATATATAAAACCGATTCAGCTGTGGCCCAAAGACAGCTACAATGCAGGTCTAAAACATATTGAGAATTCAGGTTGGACAGAAAATCTCAATAAATGTCTAATGAGAATGACTGTTCTGACTTGCACAATGAATTAAAATGAAATTCATAGAACCATCAAACATCTCGTACTTGATGCAATATGACACACATTTGTTGCCATTCTAGGCGTCTCATAAAGAAATCCCTCTGGACGCCACCCAAAATGCAGACAGAAGGGACAACCAAAAATCCACAAAACCCTTTGGTCTTGAATAAATTTAAATGTTATTATTCCCAAGTCTATGTTATACATGATACAGGTTAACACCATAAAAATCACTTTTCATAGTTTTCATTAGAAAATACGAAATATCTCTAACCTCCATACTAACCTAACAGTCCAAAACAGTAACTCTTATATCAGTGCACACATTTTTTATGAAGACATCATTGCAGACATTAGAGCTGTTCGATCAGAATAATGGGCCACTTGACCAATAATACTAGACATTTTCTATCTTAACCTTGATGTAAGACAATCCAGAGCAACTGCAATCATAAACCAATAGATTGCTTCATTTTAATGGCAAAAGCTAATACAAATGAAAAATTATGTAGTTTCATAAACCATATTTTATTCACAAAACATGACTTTGTATGTATCTATAGCGATTGAAACATATCTTAGACATCACCACAGACGCAAAGAAAAAAACACTAGAAGAAGAAAAAATAAAAACATGAAATTGCATGCAGTAAGATATTTCAACAAGTAGTCACGAGTCCATACCAAGGAAGATTTAATCAAGCAAGAAAGCAAAACAAAGTGGTCTCTCAAAACCTATAGTATGTTTTACTTGTATCCATAGGGTTCAACACAAAAACACTTTCTTAGGGGTGGAAGTGGAAAAAAAGACAAGTAGACTAGCAGGAAAGATATATCATAATGCACTAGGAGCATGTGGAAGAAAAACGGAAAGAACAACGAGGGTCAAGAAAATAATAGAGAAGCAATGGATGTTTACATAGAGCCAAAGAGTAATTCCATTTTTCATTTAACTAGTTATATTGACAAACAGGAAGTCTAATACCAGCTGAATAAACACACTGAAGAGCGAAATTTACAGCATCTCTAAAAAAAGTGGAAATTATTGAAAAATCAAGATTAAGATAAGTGCAGAAAACAGTAACAAACACTAACCATCTGTATCAAAGTGACCCATGCAGAACTCATTATTCCTCTGAGGATTGAAATATGAGAGGAGAAGATGTGACGGAGAAGTAACAAAAACAAATTGTCAAAAACGAGTCACAATAACAATAATAGAGAAGTAAATTGAACGCTAAGTTGTTCAGTACACAACAAATAAAAGATACTTTTTTCCCTCAATTGAATAAACAAATTTCCTGACTAATTTATTTTTTCAAAAAGATAAATTAGTCAGGAAAAATAGGTAACTGAGTCTTGTAATTCTGCAACAAGAAAAAATGTAAGTACGCTATGAAGGGAGTTGCACCAGGGGTAAATGCGAGAAGACAGTCTGTTATTGATCTAATATGAAATGCATCTGGAGTTCCACTAGCTCCATTTGCATTTTGTTTCACATAATTGCTACGAAGACATTCTATCAAACAGAGTCAATGGCATCTTATCTGCAAAACTGATGAGTTCTTATCCAAATGACCAAAGTAGTGCTAACATGATTGAAAACGAAGATACAGCTAATGTGAATCTTTCTGAAGCAAAATCAGCAGGAAATAAAGTTTTTCATTTACTTCTAACAGAAAAAGCTAGTTTCTCATTCATTTATCACAAGTTTCAGTTGAAATCCCGCAATCTCTTCTTCAACACATCCATTGATTTTTTACGAGCACTCTGCTTTGTGTTTCTGCTTGAAAGACTTCCGAAGAGTCCATCAGCTGAATCTTTATACTTGTCACAGATAGTAGAAACTTTTTTATAATCTAGAGCATTATAGTTCTTCTCCCTTATGACAGGATTCATGAAGTTCTCTGGTTGACTGCTTAGGAGGAGGTTTATTAATTGTCTAACTTCTACCAAGCAACTTCGAAAGCTATCGTCCTTGTAAACTTCACTCAGCCCAGTACTGTGAAATCTCTCATCAGCAAAAGACTCCAATGCTTTCAAATCGTGGTTGATGCTCATTACTGCATTAACATTGAATCTCTTTATTGAGTCACTCAGAAAAGTTCCCACAATTGAATTGGAGATATGCTCAAGAGCTCCAATCCCAACTTTATACAAAGCATCCAGAGGTAAAATTTGTTGAGCAGTAGACAAGAGGGTGTCGAGATATATAACCACCTCATTCATGCATTCGTTGCCTTGCTGTGGGGCATCATCGGCTGTCCAATGGACATTTTCTGTGAGGGACATGAATTCATCCAATTTTGCATTTACTAAGCTTAGTAATGCAATATAAGCAGCATCTCTTGAAGTCTTAAGGACAATCTTGGCTGTTAAACTGCCTTGAGGCCTTTCAACTAAACGGACAGGAATGCCGCATTGTTGGGCTGCATGTTGAAGAAAGAAATCACAAGCCCTTTCAAAAACAGCTATATTTGCAGCAATTTGCATTGCCTGAGACACACCAGTTGTACCACTGTAGATAGTCTCAAGTAGGACTTCATTCAGTACATCAATCAAGAGCTTATCCAAATACTTTTTGACAAAATCAAAAAAATTCATTTGGCTCCCATATGATAAGTAATTGACAGAATCTTTGATGAATGACTTAACGATGCGACAGCATTCTGGCACCATGGAAGAGAATGGAGCAATAAAAGGGAAAGCTGGCATTATATCAGAGGTTTGTAGATGGAACAATAAAACATTTGCCTGATAATCCGACTCCCTCTTCATGACCATCTGCTCAAATGTATCATTGGTGACTACAGCAGTTATTTGTTGCCTACACTCTGCCAAAAGAAGTTCATGATATTTTTCTCGACTACTATTTAGAGTCCCAAGAATCGCACTCACTTCATAGCCATATTGTCTGAGGGTTGACCCAAGAAGAGTCACATAATCCTTGACCATGAGAAGATGACTGGCACTATCCATGTGGGAGAATTGTTCTTCCAAGAGTGCAGTCACTTTACCTACAGCTGTTTCCCACATTGTCTCAACCTGATTAGGCAAGAGCAGGCCACCAGCAGTCCTTAATACTCGATCCTCAACAATGAAATAACCTGCAATCTGAGCCAAGAAGATTTGATGGGATTCTAGGAAAGGTTGTGACAATGAAATCTGCAAATCTGAACTCAGCTGCAATAAGCGATTCTTGTAGTAATATTCACGAAACTGCTCTTGAATCCCCATACAACCATGAATGTGACATGCTCGATAAAGAGGTGTCAGGTCAAACTTTAAGACAGATTCTTCATTAATCTCTTCAACATCTAGGGTATAAGTGAAGTCTCCTAACCCCAAACAGCTTTGTTCCTCGGCTTTTCTCTGACGGGCTAGCATATCCTCATCCCTCTGACGAGCAGATGCAGCATATCCTATTGCAGTTTGCCCAATATCCTTTGCTGTACTCCTTATGTGAACTAGCCATTCATTAACTTCACTGGTTACTCTCTTCTCAATATGCAATTTAATCAGTGGTATTCTCTTCTCTATCATAGTCCTGAGTGGCTTGACGGGAATGTTCTGCAAATAACTTTTCTCAATCAGATCAATAGCCTTGATAGCAGGGTAAAACCGACCTTCAGAAACGTGGTTGTTACACTTCGCACAAAGTTCTAACACTTGGACACAGTTGCCTGACATCTTAATTGCTTCTGTAACATTTTTCTTAATTGAAAAAGATTCAAGAAGCTCTTCAAGTTTTAAGAGAAGGACGCTCCCCACATCTTGCAGCTTCAGATTATCAGTTTGCAACTCAGCTTTTAACTCTTCTGCATCGACCAAGACTCCGCGCAGCTCATCCACCGCAATAATAAACTCCTCATAATGAAGCTTACAAAGCTCCTCTATTTCAACTTCTTTCTTTTTGACGACATTCTTAAGTTGCTGTAGAAGGGCATCAGGCTTCCCACTTTCAAAAGCAAGCCTGACCATAGGACCTAGATCTTCCCCATTACTGATCATAGTCACAAGAACAGAATCTTCAGCTGTAGTTGTGTCCCCATTTTCTGTGGCCATTCTCCTCCTGGTTTTAGCAGTCATGGTTACTACCTTGCCCTGCATATTCAAATTCAAGACACTTCAGTCAATGTGTGACTAAGTTCACATACAGGGGAAACATAAGTACCATCGTGCAAAGAGACAGGAAAAGGAAAAAAGAGAAAAAAAGAAGAGGTACATCTTAATCTTATTTCCAAACAATGGAGAAGGGAATAATTTCGACGTTTAAATCATCCATCCATTCCTCTCCCTTCCCTCGTTAACCCAGCCAAAAACAAAATGGAAGGGAGATGATTTAGCTTCATCCAAACTATTACATTGTTCCATGAACACCAGAAATGTTTCCTACAATTATATGTTCATCTCTGCACAACTGAAACTAGAATTCAAGTTCATTCCAATTTCACCAAACCACCGGAAGGGATGTCCCAAAATCATCGGATCACAAAGACTGAACCAGGATACCTCTAACAGGTCTACATAAGAAACATCATCCACTGTAAAAATTGAACAAAAACCATACAAATAAAAACCAAACAAATAACCAACCAATGCTATAAGTAAAAACTTCTCTACTTTATTTTAACCATTAACCAAGCAAATAACAGATCAGATACACCAAAACCATCAAACATCAACAAATAACCCAAAATCTGAACATAACAACCTCATTTCAACCAGAAATCACAGATAGAAAAACAAGCAAATAAGCTGCAAAAAGAAAAATTTAAGCAAGTAAATAGTAAATACACCAAAATCATCAAATTTCAGCAAATAACCCAAAATCTGAACATAACACACTCATCACAAACAGAAGAAACAAGAAAATAAGCTACAACTCCATTAACAACAAAAAAAAAAGCATAAAGCTTACAACTTCAACACAAAATTGAGCAACAAAAAACACTAAAACACACCTAGATCATCATACCATAAACAATACACCAAAAAAAACCAAATGGGTCTACATTATAAACCTCACCCATGATGCAAAAACATGAAAACCAACAAAAAAAAAAAAAAAAAAAAATGAAGCTAAAAATGGAATAAAGATTCAGTAACTTACCCAAAAGAAGTAATTTCAGAAAGTTCTATGCTTTCCCCTTTTCTTTTCTTGATATAAAAATTGAATCTTGGCTAGATTTTGTACCTTGTGATTTCCTTCAGTGGCATTTTTTGCCGACCAACACAATGTTTCTCTGTTTTCTCAGATGTTCTTTAGGTTTGATTTGAGAATAATCAATAAATACATAATTTTAAAATAATTTAAAATTATTATTTTATTATTTATTTATTTGTTAGTATTATTTTTGTGTTTTATTATTTGGATCAACAAATGAGTCAAAGGGTGTATATCAATGTCGGGAAAAACACCATCTTCCTTTGAAGGCAAGTTCCGGCACATGTTTAGGTGACATAATTAGTATTAAAAGGGTTCGTTTGGTCGGTGAACAAGTTACGAACAAAATAATAATATAAAATATCAATATGTAGATTAATAATAATGGGATTGTAATATAGACATTATGAATGTTTAAAATTATAATATATGATGAACAACTTAAAATGCAATATGAATTATTGCGGGAGATATCGCTATTCTTAATCAGTGATTTCATATTTGAGTTTTTAGAAATGAAATGTTTATTGTTGAGAGCGTTGTTTCAAAAGTGAGTCTTACAATACACTAATTTCAAATTTAATTAGATTTTATTAAGACTATCATATATCGAATGAGAATTAAACAAAAAAATACTTAAATTATTTGTTCAATGAGTCTTGCAATGCAAAATGTTAGATTATATGCTTTTCATAGGATTATAATCAATGCACAAGTTGTTTATGCAAGCAATATTTGTAATTATTGTACGAAAATTAAGAATGAAGTAATTGCTATATTTGGATTACTTTACCTTTAAATTGTATAATATTTTTAGATAGTTTAATTCCGATATTATCAATATATTTTCATCTTATTTAATAAAAAACAATACATATTTATGCACAACTTAATATTATATATTGTTTAATATTGCCGATATATCAACCAAACTTTTTATATTATGTTTTAAATTTGGTGAAATCCGAATATATCTCAAAACGTTTCGATACATCACGTTTCGATTTCAAATATATATCTCAACGTCCTGATACATCGCGTCTCGATTTCAGATACATTACTCAACGTTTTGATATATCGCGTAAAGTGATGTAACTGATCGATACATTGCATAAACTAACGTCTCAATATATCGAGTACGTCTCGATACACTGCGTAAAGTGATGTATCCGATTGATACATCACGTAAAGTAGGGTTTTTAAAAAAAAATTTAAATGGTAGAAAATTTTAAAGGAAATAGTAAAATAAGTGGTATAGTTAATTTTTCCATATAGCCAAACATATCACATTATCCTATGCAATTTTTTATATTGAGATTAATTATTACATTACAATATAATATAAATTAATAGAGCATGTTTAGCATAAAATATTCAGTTTTAATGGAGGGATGATCACAAAGTCGATGAAAATGTCTCATTTGGGCGTAGAAAAATTATGAACGATGCCAAGGAACCCTCTTCTTCAAACAGTAATTTCTCTAATGAATTTCAGAGTTCACAACAAATGGATTGGGTAAGTATCAAAAAAAAATTCAATCTTTCTTTCCTTTTATGCTTCAATAGTTAGCTCCCCTTGCTATTTAATTGTCGTATTATTCTTGCAATCCTGTTTCAAAAACTTTGTTTTTGAGTCGGGAGTCTATTGATAACAACCTCATTGCTACATAAAGATAGAGATAAGTTCTGCGTACATCTGATTTCTCAGATCATACTTATGAGATTATGCTGGCTATGGTGTTGTTGTTGTTGTAAAGTTTGAATCTTTATTAGTTGGGTACTGTTTTAATCAGCTTAGGATTCAAGATTCTCTAATGGGGCAACTGATTACTGAAAATGTGAAGTTTTTTGCTTCAGTAGAATTTTTTTGCACATGTTAAGTTTGAATCTTTACAAGTTGGGGTTTTTAAATCAGCTTAGAATTCAAGATTCTCTAATGGGGCAACTGATTACTGAAAATGTAAAGTTTTTTTTGCTTCAGTAGTTATTTTTGCACATGTAAAGTTTGAATCTTTACAAGTTGGAGCTTAGAATTCAAGATTCTCTAATGGGGTAACTGATTACTGAAAATATGAAGTTTTTTGCTTCAGTAGAATTTTTTTGCACATGTAAAGTTTAAATCTTTACAAGTTGGAGCTTAGAATTCAAGATTCTCTAATGGGGCAACTGATTACTGAAAATATGAAGTTTTTTGCTTCAGTAGTAATTTTTGCACATGTAAAGTTTGATTCTTTACAAGTTGGAGCTTAGAATTCAAGATTCTCTAATGGGGCAACTGATTACTGAAATGTATAGTTTTTTGCTTCATTGATAATTTTTATACAGGTAAAGTTTGATTTACAAGTTGAGTGCTGTTTTAATCAGCTTAGGATTCAAGATTCTCTAATGGGGCAACTAATTATTGAAGATGTAAAGTTTTTTGCTTCAGTAGTAATTAATGTACATATAAAAGATTGAATCTTTACAAGTTGGGTACTTTTTTACTCAGCTCAGGGTTCAAGATTCTCTAAAGGGGAAATTGATTACTGAAGATGACTTCAAATGGAGATTACCCACAAGAGAAAAAGAAGGAAGTTGTGAAATACTGAAGTATGTTGGTGGGGTTGACTTAAGTTTTTCAAAAGATGATTCATCTATTGCCTGTGGCACTCTTGTTGTGTTGGACTTGACCACTCACAAAGTTGTTTATGAAGATTCTTCTATTGTTAGGCTTCACATTCCATATCTTCCTGGCTTCCTTGCTTTCAGAGAGGTCTTATTCATATTCTCTATATTTTCCGTTGCTCACAATGTGTTTTGACTTATCGCCTTTGTTGTTTGTCTAAAAAGGAGTGATCATGTCTATATGTTTTGAATGATGTAAACTGATTGCTGTAATATTGAACTGGTTCTTTAGGCTCCTGTGCTTCTAGAGCTTTTGGATAAAATGAAGAACAATGCTCATTGTTTCTACCCGCAGGTAAATATTGATAACTTTCCTCCTTTGTTGCCCCCCTCTCCCTACTTATTTCTCATTCTACAAATGGTGAAACTTTGATTAAGAGTGTATATATTGGCTCGAATCAACCACAGGTTATGATAAGTTTGGTATATACCATGTAGTAAAAGAACTTTTAGAGCTGCAATCCTTTCCTGGAAAGACATTGTCTGGTATTGGGCAGGTTAGACCAAATCTACACCTTCCGCATACCATCGGTATTCTGCTTCACACCCAACCTGCTCCCGATTATAGGTAGGAAGTTTGACCTCATCCGCTAACTCAAATAGATGAAGCACATTCTTATACTCTATCTACTATAATGTACTCAAGAGGGAAAAAGGTACAGTTGGGTGAAAAATAAGTAAAAGAATTATGTTGGAGTTGTACAAACGGAGGCCTCATTTGGTGGTGTAACAGGGCCAAAACATCTAAGAGTTAGTGGTTATATTTAGTTTAAGGGGCATTTGTATGGAACTTTGACTATAGATGCAGCTAAGAAAGGGTTTATGCTACAAAATTTGCTCTCACCGGTAATTCTAATTCCTCCCCCTTCCCTTTTCTCTTATACCCAACTTGTAGTAGGAGTCAACGGACCTTATTGAGCTGGACTACGTAAAATCTAATACCTGACATCTATTTAACCTTCGTGTTGACAGCTACTAATGGTTGATGGCAATGGATTGCTTCATCCTCGAGGCAAGTTTTGTTTCTATCTAAAGCTGATAAAAAGAAAATTTCCAAATCTAGCAGATTGTTTATGACTCTACATTAGTAGATACCATGCTGTCTCCATCTTTTGTGTAAGGTACTCAGCGATATTGAGGAGATCGTCCAACATCATGATCATATTCTTCATCTAGTGTTTACAACCTAATTTGTGTGTGTGTCAAAGTAATTACTAGTAACTTCTATTCCCAAAACCTATTCTAAGAAAAATGTATAATAGTGTAAATAGCTTAGGTAATTCCACAGACACGAAACTGAGTTCTGCAATCTCTTGATACCATTTTAGCTATATCCTCTTTAACGTATATCAGCTAGCTGGTTCTCGGATATTGATCTGTAAATGTTAATTCTCTTTGGATATTTCTCTATTTTATATCTCTCTTCTTATATATGTGCTGCTAGTGCTTTTTCATTAACAGGTGAGACCTGAACGTAATTTGTACTCAGCTGATGTAATTCTGCATCTCCCTTAATCATTCTCTAAGACTTTCCACTACATGTCGTGATCAATGTGCTTAATCTATGACACTAAGTTGACACTGTCATATTGTGTTATCAGAAGGAATTTCTTACTGCTAATCATGATCTTCTTTATCCCGATGATAATTTGACTGGATTAAAGAACACAATCATATGTTTGAATCCGATGTTCTGCCATGGCTTTGTAAAGATATTTCAGCTTTAATCATCCCTTTGATATAACTTACGATTAAGCTCCTCTTAGATACTCTTTGGGAAAACTGTTCATGAAATCTAATAAGAGTACTAGAAAGTTGACTTCACTGATTAGTTTTATCTGTATCACTGACTGCTCAACTTGAGAGAGTTGTTAAATTTGATATCATATGAACATGAGTCATCTTTATCAATTCAACTGTACTATTTCACACTTATTTTTTGCTAAAAACTCGACAACCACAATTATGTTCTGCAGGTTTTGGTTTGGCTTGTCATATTGGTGTCTTAGCTGATCTTCCTACTGTTGGGGTGGGGAAGAATGTAAGTTTAAACTTCTTTATCCTCAAGTTTCTTAAAAATCTAGGTAGACTCAATTGAAACGTGCTTTTGTTTGTTCGCTCTTAGTGAAGGAACATAAAGCGAACCTAATGTGGGTAGGAAAGATAGATCGTAGTCTGATCTTTCTCATTGAATCTCTAATAACAACATACCCAGTGTAATCCCACAAGTGGGGTCTAGGGATGGTAGAGTGTACACAGACCTTACCCTACCTCATGGAGGTAAAGAGGTTGTTTCCAAAAGATCGGACACTACTCTATGCAGAATACTGAACTGTCAAACATCTCCTAGTATTCTGCCTGTCCTGCTAACGCGGGATGCTTTGTGCATCGGACTGGCCACTTTTTCTCTTATACTTATACATAGACTTAGCTTGATATTGAATTATTTCTATATAACTAGTTTTGCATCAATGGTGAACTGGTTTATGAACATTCCGTCTTTTTGTCTTTCTTTTTCTAGTTACACCATGTTGATGGTCTTACACAATCTACGGTAAGAGAACTCCTTCAAGCAGCAGACTCTCCCAAACATGTCTTACTGCTAATTGGGGACTCTGGATGTACCTGGGGAGTGGTAAGACACTCTTTCTTTATTATCCTTGAAATATGTTAACTACAACAACTATGCCTCAGTCTCAAACAAGTTGGGGTTGGCTATATTAATCCAAACTGTTTCATTTCCCATGAATCGTTTAACTACTAGTTCCAGAAATGAAAAATAAGCTTAAACTTTGGGTTTTCTCGATCACGTGTGAATTTTACTGTAGTAACTATTCTATTTCATCACAAATTTCAAATTAGGCGTAAGTTGTTTAAACCCTTATGCAGGCAATGCGATCATCTGAGGGCTCTTTGAAGCCCATATTTATTTCAGTTGGTCACCGTATATCTCTCGCCACTGCCATTGAAATTGTGAGGATGACTTGCAGATTTCGTGTTCCAGAGCCCATCCGGCAGGTTAGTGAACTTTTTCGCATAGTTGCTGCTGGTGATATCTGATTTAAATTTCTTAACTCTATCGGAAACAACCTCTCCACCTCACCTCTGAGATAGACATTAGGTCTACGTACACACTACCCTTTCCAGACCCCACTGCGTGGGACTACACTGGGTATGTCGTTGTTATTGTGATTCTCTTACATTTGATGTTGTAGGCTGATATAAGATCAAGGGAGCGCCTGCGGAACAATCAATGATTCTCTACATAATCGCTTCTCTGTATGTTTGCTGAGTTTCTGCTACGTTATATGAACTCATTTACGGGTGACTATAAGTATCTTGTACGGGTATAGATAGATGTATTTTTTTTACTATGTTTGCTCGAACTCTTTAAAAATGTTGATGCATGCGTGTCTGATCCTCCAGAGTTAGTGCATTTTTGAATGATCTGACACGGGTACAACAACATTTTAGGAGAATCCGAACAACGTAGTTGATTAGGAGAAGAACAACTTGATGTTCCAATAATATTTTGATGAACCTAACATATTGGAGGTATACACATTTCCATATACAGGTATAACAATTTACTCCAATAATAGTTTAAAGCTCTATAAATTAGTCAATTATTGCTATTCATGTTCAAATTCAGTAACTTGTATTTGTCATGTTTTGCTTTATGAAAATCAATCTAACTAATTTTTGGAGTTATGAATTAGATTAATATGATGAAAAAAATGCATCAAAATAATTTATACTACAATTTATTGAAATTGTCTATAAAAATGACTTTGATTGGTTTTAAGCAATATAATCATTCAATTATTGCTTTTTTCAGTAAAAATTTAAGCCGCCACAAAATTTCATTTTCTTCTTAATTGGTATGCCATTTTGAACAACAATAATAATGTATTTAGGGGTCGTTTGGTAGAGTGTATAAGAATAATGCTGAATATGATGTATTAGTAATGCATGCATTAGTAATGCTTGCATTATTTCTTATACATTGTTTGGTTTGATGTATTGGAAATAACAAGCCTTGTATAAAGACTATTAAAAAAATATTTGTTTACAAAAATACCCCCACATTCTTTTACAATAATAATAATAATAATAATAACAACGTTACAGGATCACTGACCTGGCGGTGGTCCGCCTAGTCATAGATCAAGTAAGTCAATATTCTTAGAGGTAGTCCAACTACATAAGAATCGAAATACACAAGAATTTTAACATAGTTTCTCAGACTGCATGGTTTTATTATTTTACCCAAGCAAAAGGCCTGTCAAGAAGCTAATACATACTTTTATTAAGCCCATGTGTCTGATAGTTCTAACCGGGTATGAGGCGCCCTACTTATTAAACTCAATTTCGGGCTAAAAACCACGGCTCATCAGACGGAGTCATAAAGACAAAGCCAATAAAAGTAGTACTAGATCTGACTGTACCTCAATCTCAGAACCAAGTCGAGAAGCCATACTAAAATTCTTCTATATTTAAATAAAGCTTAGATCCGTTCATGGTCTATATAAAAAAGTAGTTAGTTATCCGGCATAGATATAATTTCTTAGCCGGACATAGTCATGGCTTAACTCAGAAATAAAAACTTGAAAATAAAAGGAAGTACATTGTAGCAAACAACACACTTTACTATTCCTCCGACCAAAGTTCGGTAAGCTTATAATACTTGAAAATATTTTACAAGTGGGGAGAGAGAAAGAAAGAAAGAAGGAGAGATAGTTTCTAAAACCTGCCCTCAATTAAAGAAAAACAGACCTATTTATAGAAAAAGAAAAGCATCTTTATACAGGATACTGGCCCCTATCTGGGTCCTGGTACAGTAGCGCGGGCCCGCTACCGACGCGCATAAGCTTTACACTTTGTGCTTTAATTTTGCCAAAAAATCTTCAGCTTTCTTCAGTGCATCCACTGGACTTTCTTCTTCATATTGTTGGGCTTCGTGCATATCTTCACCTGTTTCACTACGCATTGATGAATCTGATTTTGCGTAATGACTTATATTTAGAAGAATCTTCTTCTTTACTTCTTCTAGATATCTCAGAATCATTTCATTTTGTTCTCCTTCATCATGATTAGAAATTTTTCTAGCCATATGTTTTACGGAGGTTGAGTCATCAGTCATAATTCCTTTATTAGGAATTAATTTATAATCGTGTATGGTTTTCGTAATTAGATCCAGCAGTTCTTGTCCGTATATGGACTTTGTTTGAGGATCTTTCTTCATCAGCTTGTCCAAAAAATTATTATAATAAGTTTTGTATAGACAAGGGATTTGTTTCTTAGTGAAATCTACTTCCGGAACCCATTTATGAATCCATGGAACAGAGAATTCTATAAAAAAGTATATATGTTCAATTTGTTGAAAATAACAAATATGTTCTTGATGATATAACTTGTTGAGATCTGGGGAAACCTTGACCCATTCTTTGTATAACTTGTGAAATGGTTCGGGCAATATTTTTATTGTTGGCCCGTGGTATGACCACCAGTTTAAAAACCAATTTGGTATAGGATTCACAAATATCTTGGCACATACTTTTATAAACCAAGTATGTTTATGCCTCTCATTGTTATAACAAAGAACTTTATTAAATGCCTGAATATAATCCCAATAGGTAAAGCTTACCATGACTTTGTTTAGACTGAATTGTCTTTCAATCATTGAGGAAATACCCCAATCTTCAATATGAATGACGTGTTTTATAATCATTTTAGAGAAGTTATAAACATTCTCACTTGTATTATATCCTGAAAAATGTTGAAATTCAATACCTGTGCTTATCAACAGAGTCTCATAATATTTTCGAGTTTTGTATGACTCACCCAGGAAATAAAGCCCATTAACTAAATACCTCTGGAATATCTTCCAAGGTTTTTCTCTTCTCTGTATGTCAGAGTTTTCTAAGAGAAATATCATTTCTCTTTTTTCTACCTTTTCATATGTTTTGATATCATCAACTTCTTCTTTGGCGATTGAAGCAAAAGAATCACCCTGCTTTTGAGTTATAAACTCCTGTAGTTTAGCATATAATGGATCACTTTCTGGAATATCTTCCAGATGTATTGATGATAAAGCTTTTTCTTGTGCTCTAGAGTTTAAGTTATATAAACTCATTCCTCCCTTTTGTATAATTGGAGTACTAGATGATGAAGATCCGTATGATGATCGTGATGAACTTGGGGATGATCTTCCCCTTCCGCAAGTATAACTGCCTTTTCCTCTAGCCTTGGTTATCCAAGGAGGATCCATCCTGCAAACATAACATTTAGTTTTAATCATTCAAGAGGTTATATTTTTAATCAGTCAAGAGGTTATAAACTTCATCAAAATAAAATTTTTCATAAAACTCTTGTTCAATCATGTAATTATTGACAATATCAATCACCATTCTGTCTATAATTTTCCATAATATAAGTTCCTTTAAATCTCTAATAAGAGGAACTGCCTTCAAAATCATAACCAAATCTTTATCAGGAAAGAAGTCAAGAAAACCCATCAGAAGAAAGATATTCCCTTGATAAGAAGTCTGGGAGGGAATTATCACTTCCCTTTTTATAATGAATTTCGAAATCAAAAGGGGCTAATTGTGCCTGCCACCTAGCAAAAGTTAACTTAAACGCATCATGTTTAAAATCTTTATCAAACATATACTTGACTGACTGAGCATCAATTTTTATCAAAATTTTTTGATTATATAAATCATCTTGAAATTTTAAAACGCACTTAACGATAGTTAACATTTCATGAGCTACCGTCGCATATTTTTCTGAGCTTCGCTCCATTTTCCTGAATGAAATCGAATAAAATATTCATTTTTATCATGTGGATTAATTTGTTTTAATATACCTCCATACCCAATATTAGACGCATCCGTCTCTACAATCTTTGGCCAAGCAGGATTAGCAAGGGTTAAACAAGGTAAAGATTTAACTCTTTCTTTAATAGTCTTTACAAGATCTGTGAGACTATTAGTCCAAGGCTTTTTATGATCTTTTTTTAGCCTGTCATATAACGAAGCTAAATCTCGAGATAAATTTTTGTAGAATGGGGAAATGTAGTTTAAACTTCCCAGAAATCGCTGTAATTGTGTCTTATCTATAATAATATCAGGGAATTTCGATGCAAATTCAATAGATCGCTGAATAAGAGTCATTTTTCCTTGACAAATCAAATGACCCAAAAATCTAATTTCTGTTTGAAAAAGACTCATTTTAGGTTTAGATATGACCAAACCATTTTGAATAACTATTTTCTTAAAAATGTCTAAATGCTTAATATGCATTTCAAGAGTCTTTGAGTATACCAAAATATCATCAATATAAACTATGATGAAATCCAAATAGGGATTAAAAATATCGTTCATTATCTTTTGAAATTCTGAGGGAGCATTTTTTAACTCAAAAGGCATTACATTCCATTCGTACTGTCCAAACGGAACATTAAATGTCGTTCTATATGAATGGTCTTTAAATATTTGGATTTGCCAATATCCAGATTTCAAATCAAATTTTGAAAAGATATTAGCATCATATAATCTGGTTAATAAATCCCTTTTGTTTGGAATAGGATACCTAATCAATTTTAAAAATTTATTTAAAGGTTTATAATTTATAACTAACCTGGGAACACCTCGTTTTTTTTTTGCTGCGTTATTAACATAAAAAATAGAACACGACCATGGTGATTTGAAAGGCTTTATCAACCCTTTTTGTAATAAATTATCAATTTCTTTTTTGCAGAATTCAACCAATTCGGTATTCATCTGACAAGGATGTGATTTGGTAGGGATATTTTCCTCAGAGAAATCATCTTCATATGGAAGAGTTACAATATGCTTTTTCCGATTCCAAAAGGCACTAGGATGATCGGCACAAATATCAATGGCCATTTTTTTAGAAATGAGTTTAATTTTTTCCTGTACTTTAGCAGATTTTAAAGTATCGAATATATTCATACTAAATATCTCAAGCTGTAAATAATCAACATGCTTTTGTTTCATTTCAATTAGAGCATTAATATCTCTAGAAATAGGTTCGGTGATAAAAGTATAACTAATATCTTGATTTTTATAACTAGCAGAAAATCCTTTAGCATTTATATTAGTAAAAGGATAAATTGCATTTATAAAAGGAGTTCCTAGAATAATAGAAGGGTATAACTGATTTTTTACTAAGAAAAAGAAGTGAGGAATACAAACTTTATTTTGGCAAGTACGAGTATTAGATAATTTATACTTTATATCTAAAGCATGACCAGATGCAGATTTAACCATATGAGTTGTTTTTTCAAAATATTTAGTAGGTACAAGACCTTCTTGAATGCAACTCACATCAGCGCCACTATCAATCATAGCAATGTTAGTTATAGAAAAAACATTATCAATTAATATAGTACATTTAACACACCATTTATGAGCTGTAACAATTTGCATCATTCCTAAAAGCATATTTTGTTTCGGATCAATATTCAAAGTGTTGACAAGAATATTTTCTTCAGCAGTAGATTCATCAACCTTATTTTTTTCTTTGCTATTAGCAGACTCAATCTGAGTAAGACGGTGATCACAAATAATATGATTTTGTTTAAGAAATTTAATTTCTTCCTTCAAATGTTCAATTTCTCCTTTTAAATCATCAAAAGAGGTATCACGAATAACCATGATTTGTTTAGAAGAAAGTCTATTATGAACTTCAGACAAAGAGTAAGGAGCAGAATAATTAAAATCATCTTTAACTTTTCTAATACTAGGAATACTAGTTGAAGAGCTAGTTTTACTAGCAGCTAGTTGAATGATCTTTTCACGAAGAGTATTATCGGTAACTTCTTTTAGAAGTTTTATCACATTGTCTGCAGTGATAGTGAACATATTCATGTCTTCGAACTGAGATTGTAGCTTGTAGAATTCATCATGTTCGCAGTGACAACTATCACCATGACATTTGCAAGCATCATTCGAATCTTGTTGAACCTTACTAGATGACTCAGGTTGCTCATCTTCTGTTGCATAACTTGCTTCAGAATCATCATAATCTGATTCGGAACCAGAAGTATATAGAAAACTAAAAATCTTCTCTTGAATATCATCATCAAGTTCTAGAGTCTTAAGCTTTTCTAGCTTACAATTTGGAGCTATATGCCCAAATTTTTCACATTTATAACACTTAATCTTATCAAGATTTCGCCTGGACCTATTCCTGGTAAATCTATGAGATTTACGATGAGCCCTATGCTCATCTCTTTCTTCTCTAGTCCTTCTTCTAGATCTTCTTTTCTTATGATGAGATCTATGATATTCTGATTTAGAAATTTCTCGGTGGGTGCTTTTTGAAGCATCCGGTAAACCGAATTGAGTACAAAAATCTCCTAATTGAGAGTTTCTCTAAGCTTATCCATCTTAAGCTGTCTTGAGAGTTTTAACTCATTGCACACATTTATGCCTTCTTGCGTACAAGCCCCAATAAGCTTTCCATAAGTGAAATCACTATAGGGAATAATTCCTTGTGGATTTCTAAGAGTCTTTTTTACTCTTTCTGCAAATAAAAAAGGTAAGCCATCAATAAATTTGGCTTTCCAGAATTCTAAACCATTTTCGGAAAGTTTCATTACCCGACTTAAATAAGTGTCTATATACCATCTAAACTCACCTAAATGTCTACATCTAAGACCATTTAGTAGAGATCTAATGGTTTCATATTGATTGGTAAATCTACCACTAAAATGTTCAAGAATAGTCAAAATAAGTGTATACACAACGTCTTCTCTATTTTGAACAAGGGCAAAGCCTAAATTATTAACTCCTTCATTTACTGCCTTAGCATTAATAACTGTTGCTCTCGCATCAGAGGGCATATAATTATCCCACCATCCTCTTAGTTGACCGGTAAATCCTTCAATAATCATCTTGCAAATGGTCTTGTCAGTGTTACAATAATTATTATTTTAAAATTATTATTATAATTATTATTATTATTATAATTATAATAATAATAATATTAATAATTATTATTATAAATAATAATAATAATAATTATTATTATTAGAGGGTAGTTTTGTCATTAGTTAATCTAATGCATGCATTATAACCATTGCATTACTAATACCTAGAAATCCATGGTATTAGCAATACACACCTTAATACACAATAGAGTGTATAACTAATGCAAACATTAGTTATACATAGGTTGGAAAAGAGTATCAAACAAGGTACTAGTAATACACAATGCTAATGCATGCGTTATTTTTCCTAATACACTCTATCAAACGACCCCTTAGTGTCTTATTACAAATAGGATCTGGAAAGAATTGTACGTCGTCTTACCTTTTCTTTGAGAATAACCATAAAAAGATTATTTTTGAAAGATCCACAACTTTAGTAAAACATATAAAAAATTAAGTCTATAAAACAAATACAGTAATGAAGCACTAATACGAAGAAAAAAAAAGAGAAGAGAAATGTACCAACAAATAATATGATAACTAAAGTTAAGGAGATAACGCGTAATACTAAATTTGAATAATAAGATATTTAAAAAAGCAATAATTACAATATTAATAAGAAATCTAAACAACATTCAAATTACCTACCAACATTCTATCCTATTTATCGAACTTCATATTTTCATAGTAGTGTCTTATCCTTTGTAAGTTGCAGGTACATACATCCTATCTAATCACTTCTTCTAATATTTCTTCGACTCTCTACCTCTCCTCATACCCACCTCAGTTAACCTCTCAAACTTTCCTAGTGGGACATTTGTGCGTTACTCCTTTACATGTTCAAACCATCGGTCTCACTTTACTCATCTTATTCTCTGTACTAAATTTCTTCGATCCTAATTTTATCTCTCTTAATACATCACACATTCATCCTAATTTTAAATGTGAGCTTTATCTTTTCCAAATTCTACTTATGAAATTTCACTTGATACGTTATTATTTTATTACTACTTTATTCCAACTCACCTTTTTTGACCTTATTATTCATTTCCTTCATCTGTCGGTCCAACCTCTCTCCCCCAAATCAGAACCCCCCAACAAAGAGAAAACACAAATCGATCTCCATTTCTACCTCTCTCATAGCTCTAATTTTGGAGCTTTAATGGAGTCGTCTTCACCATCACCAGCTTCGCGAGAACTGAATGAGGTACAAACAGATCTTCCTTCATCTGTAAGACCCGTTTCGAGAACCGGAGCTCCGAATAATATGGTTATGGGGAAACATCGTCTTGCTGCTGCAATTGCTGCTCTCAATCAGCAAATCAACATCATTCAGGTAAGTATCCTATATTTTACTGGGTTTTGAGTTTTTTTCTTCTTCTTCGTAATTTGGGGATATTTTTGTTGTTATTTAGGAAGAATTGGATCAGCTTGATTCATTTGGTGAGGCTTCACTCGTTTGCAGAGAGTAAGTTTTCGTATAACATTTTGTTTCTTCCATTTCAATTTTGAAAGCTTACAAGTCATAATAAATCATGGTGGTCTTTTAACTTTGAATGTGCACAATTATACGTTTTAATTTGTATAAAGTTGAATAAGTAGATATACACAGCTTGTATTACATAGTATGCGTCCTATATGACATAATGGATATCAGTTCAAATGTATCTCATGTGAATTGCCATGTAGTAAGCATGTTTTGTTCAATTTTATATAAGTTTAAGTGTCTACTTATGCATATTCAAAGTTTGAGAGCGTAAATGTGAGTTGAGGCTAAGTTAAAAGAGCACATTGATGATGTGATTATTAGAATTGGAGTGCTAAAAGAAGAAGAATATGCAAATTTTATATAAGAACTCGATGTTTGGTATCTACATTGATGTCCGACTAAGTCAAGATTCACTTTGTGACCTGATAAAGCCTTTCCTAACAAAGGAGCGATTGTGCTAGGATTTGAACCCTGAAATCTCTGATTACGAATGAAGAAATATTGATCACTACACTATGATCCTTGTTCTTTCGGTCGAATTCAAACAATAAAACATCACATTGTGAAAGCAAAATATTCATAGAAGAAACACAAACTTAGTAGAGTAAGTCTTTGAAATAAAAAGAAAAAATTCTGTAATTAACTTAATTAATTGTGTTTTATTTTATTGCAGATTAGTTTCAAGTGTTGAGTTAATACCTGATGCTCTCCTTCCAGTGTAAGTATTTACCTTAATTTTGCTCTTTTATTTTTATTATCATTATGACTTAGAGAGTGATTTCTTTCTATTGGCTAAGTTGGGTGGACAGAATTACTCGATACCCATGATTAATGCCCGTATTCCGGTTAAAATTTGTATGATTAATGGTTGCAGGACTAGAGGGCCAATAAATGTTCATTTAGATAGATGGTTTCATGGAGGCAACGACTCAAGACGCAACAAACGCTGGATATGAAAAAGGAATTTGTACCAAAAACTACGTAAATCAATTCGAATACCCTCTTCTTTTTTGGTTTATTTTGTAATTAAATTTTTAAATTTCTGTGCTATCTTGACTGCTATATTATTAGGTCTTTAAATTCTATATATATCTGCTGTTGAATATTGCAGATGAAATAATGTAGGTAAGTATGCTTTGTAACTCTACACTTTCCAAGTATTAATAACAATGTGTTATAAGTACAAAAAAATAGTATTTAAGTAGAGAAGGATAGAAGAGACGATCCATTATCCATTGAGACTGTAACTGTGGAGTTTACTGATGACAATTCTAGATGTGACGAAGTTGATTATGAATGGAGAAATCTAGAACATGGCTATGCTTGTAAACGTTTCTTCCTCGTGGAACACATGCTTAGAGAAGTGTTGTTGCACACTCAGTTTCCTGAGGTGTTAGAGGATGAACTCTCTAGTTGCAGCAGTTTCATCTCCTCGTAAGCCCATTCGAGACCAGGACAATAGTGAAGTGGAGGATTGAACCTGATATCATGGATTTCATCTGGCAAAAATGCACCATTTCTGATCAAGAATTTGATTGCTTTCCTCTTTCTTTCTTTAGCTGCATGATGGAGTGGAGTCCCTGCAACGAAGGAACGAGCACACAAACAAGGTAAGGAGTAAGGACATCATAGAGGATGAACGACTATTACATGAATACAGGTACGTACATCCACAGACACCTTTGGTTCTTGCATCAATATCAGCACCTCTCTCGAGCAACTCATCCATAACTCGAACATGACCACCCTTAGCAGCTAGATGAAGTGGAGTCACACCAAGTGTTTTAGGCCCCCCTGCAGTCACATTTGCATCCATGCCTTCATTAAGAAGTCTCTTGACCTGTTGTAAACATAACGAATGGAAACCAAGACAAGAATATAAACACGGATCTCTCAGAACTACTATTAGGGCTCGTTTGGTGTGAAGGGATTAAAAATAATAGTGATGGGATAAAAAAAATTTATGTTGTTTGGTTGCCATGTTTGGGATAACTTATCCCACCATTTATATTATAGTGATGAGATAAGTTATCCCATATACATGGTGGGATAAGTTATCCTAAGATAGCTAACCCCAGGATAACTTATCTTGGATAACTTGTTTCCAACCAAACGACCCCTTAGTATTAACTAAAACGAACAAATAGTACCTCTTTCAGGTCACCTTTCCGAGCAACAATATGAAGCAGAGTCCAACCTCGATCATCCATATAACCGCCTGTAATAATCTGCATTCGTCTTGAACCCCTACTTATATTCAATCCCTCTTCTTGCATTTTTCTTTACAAATTCCAGCAACAGATTGTTAAAACAACCCAGAAATTCTTCAGCTACTAAGACCCAAAAAAGGTGATGAAAGAAAATATTTTATTTATAAACTTTAAGTTGTTGAAGTTTACTTCAAGTTCTATGTATGTTTATGTATTTTCGGTATATTGAAAATAACTAGTAACATATCTATTTATAAATAGTAAGCAACCAAATTAAACAAGGATTAGAAAGCATATTCCTATATGAATTATGACAAAAAAAAATCCTAACAATACATTAATTTAATTAAATACAAAACAATCACAAATCCTAAACAATTTAGGATTCCTATTCCAACTTTGAATTATTATTCTAACATGGCGGTAATTTCGAAGACCCTTTATTTCAATTTACATAATTGATTGAAAAAAGAGAAGCAACAAAGCAAAATAGGCAAAAACGAGAGGAATGATTAGCAAAGTTGTAAGGAGCAAAAGGATTCAAACCAGGGCCAAAAACACGAAGATTAGTGAGCTTAATTGGAGCAAAACGGAGGAGAAAAATGATCATCATAATAAAATTAAATACCAAAAACAAACAAATATATATAAATCCAAATTCTAAAAATGCTGAATTATATGAATCCGAAACCAATTTGGAATGTGTTTGGCGGTTTCATATACGAATTTTTGTGCTTGAATTGGAAGCAGAAAAGAGTTTTTTGAGAGGAAAATGGAACCCTAGAAATTGCAGGGAATTTTTCAGTACAGAATTTGTGTTGCGTATCGGTCGGTTCGGTTCGATTTTGTAGTTAGTGATTTGACTTATTAGTTATCAGTTTGTATAGACATACTAAATCTTTATAGAATCGTTAAGATATTGGTTTATCAGTAGTTATTGATCGTTATCGGTTCTGTTATCAGTTTAACCGTTAATAAGATTTGATACACAAAAAAATTATTAAAAAATCACTTAGAAATAAGGTGACAAACCAAATGAACCATGCACATGAATTGCCTGAATGCATCTTGCTCAAAACCAAACACTTTCACATTGTAGGATAACCGAAAGTTTGAGACAATCTAAAATAAAAGTATGAAACTAAATTCTAAATCAAAAACTTTATATACCAAATGGTATAAATATAATTATTTAATTTACTATTGGGTTATCGGTTTCAGTTCAGTTTTGAACAATCCTCACCTAGGACACATGCATGTGTCTACTTATTTAATTATATAGAAGTTTAAGTGCATATTTATATATATCTAAAATTGGTAGCATAAATATCAATCAAAGCCAAGTTGAAGAATATATTTATTTATCATGTCGATTGAATAACATAGATACAATCCACGCTATGATACTAACCCTTCTATCACCACTTGTGTGCGCAACTTTGTCTACTAAGATTTAGATAAATAAGATGTATCAAGTAATTACGTCCACTAACATTTGGATAAATGAGAAGGTTTTCTTATATTTTAGTCTCCGCCAAAATTTTAATAAAATATTTCGTGATTCTCAACCCTTTTTACTAACTATTAAGTCACATCTTTAAATGTGATGGTCTTAATATTAAGTTGTTTTAATCTAAACACATGTATGATTATTAAGTTAATAGTATATCTAAACTTTGAAAGCATAATTAAGAAAGATATCTTGTCAAACGTTTATGTTTAGTTTAATTTTATGTGTAGTCATACAAATTTTAGTAACATTAGAGTGTCACATTAAACTGACTACATTCACTATAGTAGTAAATTACAATAAACTTTATTACTATTAAATTACAATAAAACTTTTTATAAAAGTAAAGTCAAGACACTTTATCGGTGTGGGTCCATTATAGTAGAGTCATACATTTTTATTTTTTTCATATTAAAATAAAGTATTTCTTCAGTCTTAATCAAAGATAAATTCAAAGTTCAAACATTGAAAAATCGGCTTTGATGTGAATATCTTACCCCAAATGAAACTTATCAAGAAAAATTTAATTAATCGAATCTAAAGCAAAAACCGCGAATCTTCGTAGAGAGAAAGGGAGGAAGATCTTGAGAGGAGAAAACAAAAAGAATCATATCAAACTCTGATATAATACATTTTTTACATCTCTATCTATACCTAATTCCTTAACAAATCTCAGTGGATCAGCAAGTATTAGGTTTAAAAATATATGTCAAGTTCACAAATATTTTCTTAATTATATGGCCAAATATTCTTTTTTTTTAACATTCGAGATTTATAATAGATAAGTTCATTATTCATATGTTTTGAACTTGCTTCTTGGTACAAGAAAAGGAGCGAAAAATTCTAATTCTAGTTCTTTCTTCTGCCTAATCTTTAGCTTTGAGATCTATTCTGTAAAAATATGTGTCTATGAAGGCGAGAACCTTTATTTCCATAATCCCCCTAGCTCCCTTCTACCTCCTTTTGCAATTCCACCATCTTTACGTTCTAGTTCTTTCTTCTGCCTAAGCGATTTATTTTAATCTGTCTTAACCTAGTAAGATACGTCTAGTTCTTCCATCGCTTCCCTCAACTATCCCACTAGAAAATTGAAACAATACCCTAACTTCAAATACTTTCTTTTTTTTCAACTAAACAATCCAAGCAATCTTTGTTCAGCCAGCCAAATGTTTGGTAAAACCATTTAATTTCAGATCTCAAGGCATGTGCTTCTGACCATGTCATGATCAACTTGCATTATTATGTTTCAACATATTCTTTTACCGCTCTTTTACCTTTATCACCCCAACCTAGAAATGGTTCAACATATTCTTTTACCATCATATTTTTTATGTTTGAAATTGGTATAACTGATAAAATTATTGTCATATGTTCGTGAGGTAATAATTTGAATGATAGAGATAATCTCTTAACATAATTAATGCAAAATAAGACTGTATACAAAAGATCGTTATGGTCAAATCTTTTCTTGAACTTCCCATGTAACACAAGTTTATAGTGCATCAAATGATTCTTTTTTAATGTTATTTCATATTTCAACAACTCTGTCATGTGATTCATGCTAGTTATCTTTTAAGTGATCTAATATTTTAAAGATTTTTTTTTGCAACTACTCCATTATATGCACCTACTACACCCAAACTTTTCCTCATAAAACCATAAGCTTTTCATTCCACTTCCTCCTTAGAAAAAAAATATGGAAGAAATTCAAATCATCTCTACTTGTTTAGTTAGAGCATCTTCAAACTCAAACAATGGCAACAAACACATTTCCCAAAATATTGAAATGACACCATGGGATTTACAATTCCTCCTTGTTGAGACTATTCAAAAAGGTCTTCTTTTCAAGAAACCAACTCCACAACAACAAAACAACTTGGTCAAATCACTCAACTCTCTTTCTTTAGTTGACCATTTGAAGGCCTCGCTTTCGCGCACCTTAGACTTTTTCCCTCCACTAGCGGGGCGTTACTCCACTACCAAAAACCCTAATGACAATACAATTACTTCTTTCTCCATCACTTGTAGTAACTCTGGAGCTGAGTTCACTCATGCCATTGCTCCAGAGCTAACAGTAAAAGAGATTCTTGAATCATGTTACGTGCCAACTATAGTACATTCCCTTTTCCCACTAAATAAAGTACGTAACGTGCAATGTGTTACAAAGCCTCTACTTGGAGTACAAGTAACTGAGCTCGTAGATGGTTACTTTATCGGTTGCACTATGAGTCATAGCCTCGGAGACGGGACTTGTTTATGGCATTTCCTTAATTCTTTGTCCGAAATAACACGTGGATTTGAGTTAATTAGTCGATTTCCGACTTTCGAAAGATGGTTCCCTCAAAATGTAAATCCACCAATTTATTTCCCTTTAGAATTGGATGATGAAAAATTAAATGAGTGTATGGAGATGCCAATAGTGAAAGAAAGGGTTTTTCATCTTAGTAAAGAAAATGTGTGTAAATTGAAAGTAAAAGCCAACTATGAAATGGATACCAAGTCCATTTCTTCTCTACAAGCTTTCTTGGCTCATCTATGGAGGTACTTTTTCTTATTTAATTTCGCGCAATTCAAAATATAATGTGCCTATTGTTTCAATTTTTATTTACATATGACAAATTAATGAACTTTTCAAAACTTCTATTTAGTAGGGGCGATTCAATATTGTATCTTTAGAAGTAGGGGCGGAGCTATATAGAGTTAGGTTGAAACATATCCCCTTTATTGAATTGCGCTATTCAAAATAAGTTTGCTTTTAGTTATACATAACTTTAACCGTTGAATTTCCTTGACAGATGAGAAAATCTACTATTTTGGTGTTTGTACCTAATGAGTCATGTCGATTTCTTCTGAACACAACGTCTTTTATTTATATCGTATCCTTTAATGTCAATCATCACATCATATTCATGCATTACGTTCTTATAATTAGTAAGTCCATCTCTAATATTTTTCGAATAGGTCCATTACACGTTGTAATCGTGTCAATGCCAACGAAGAAGTCACACTCAACATTGTCATTGGTACAAGAACAAGGCTAAATCCGCCTCTACCCGAAGAATACTGGGGAAATGCAGCTATTTTCAAGCCAATTAAGGTAAAAGCAGGGGAATTACTCGAAAATCGACTTGGCTATGCAGCAATGCTAATAAATAAAGTTGTTGCTTCACAAAACTATGAAGAAGTGATCGATTCATACAAAGGATGGGTTGAAAAACCCGTGATAGTTGGTAAAAAATCACTTTTTGTGGCTAATAAATTGTCAATTAGTAGTTCTCCAAAATTTAGCATTTATAGTTGCGATTTTGGTTGGGGAAAACCAGTGGGAGTGAGAAGTGGAATGGCGAATAAAGGCGATGGGAAAGTTACATTATATCCTGGGGTTGAAGAAGGAAGCGTAGATATTGAAGTTTGTCTTTTGACTTCAACGTTGTTAGCAATGGAGAATGATGAAGAATTCATGGAATTTGTCACCGTCTAGACAAGACTATGACAGAAAAGTCACTTAACTTTATCTAAGTATCAAGAAAGTCGAGATAAATTATATTTTTATAATGAAATATTATTCTAACTTTATCGAATAAAGTATCACATATAAAGTCATTGGATGGTGGAATTTGCCTTGACTCAAGTAAATCTTGGGTTGGTGGTGGGTGGGAGGGTTATTATGATTTCATATCAGATTTCAAATATTATCTTTTTTACGATATTTGAATGGTGTGCTAAACTTTGGAAAAGTTGAAAGAGCAACGTGTTTTCTCTGTATCTTTGTAGACTATATTATTATTTTATGCATATAAAATAATAATATTTTCACGTAGAGGATCTGCCAATATCACATGGTTCAGAGTTGAAAAGGTACGACAACAAATTCCATCAACTGTATTAAGGAAATTGTATTACTAATAGAAATCCAACAAAGTTTTAGGATAAATATTAGACTTATTGAATTTAAACACCAAATTGGCCAAGAATTATGAAAATGAAATCCAGAAAATTAGCATTAATTAATTAATTAATTAATTAAAATTGGGAGCTTGGAATGCCTGAGGCAAAAAGATTATTTAACAACATATATATATGAGTGATATTATATTTTTGTGACTTACTATCCTTTTTTAAAAATATTATTTCATATTTCACCATCTCTTTCACATGATTCCCTCACTAGTTATATTTTAAGTGATATAATTTTTTAAAATAAATATTTTACAAATGCTTCATTATATACACCTTAACTTTTCCTCATAAAACCATAAACTTTTCATTCCACTTCCTCCTTAGAAAAAAATGAAAAAAAATTCAAATTATCTCTACTTGTTTAGTTAGAGCATCTTCAAACTCGACCAATGCTAACAAACACATTTCCCAAAACATTGATATGACACCATTGGATTTACAATTCCTCCTTGAGTTTCTAATATGAGCGCTGAATCATTAAGCCATTATCGATAAATCACTAAAAAAATATTGGTTTGGATTATCGATTTTAAATAGCCCTACACCTAAGACGCATGCATATGTCTACTTATTTAATTTTATAGAAGTTTAAGTGCATAGTTGTATATATTTAAAGTTGGAGGGTATAAGTACCAATCAAAACCAAGTTAAAGAATATATTTGTGTATTATGTCAATTAAATAACATAGATACGATCCATGCTATGACGCTAACACTTTCTATCACCACATGTTTGAGTAACTTTGTCTACTAAGAATTAGACAGATAACATGTAACAAGTAATTATGTCCACTAACATTTAGATAAATGAGAAAATTATCTTATATTTTAGTCTCCAGCAAAAATTTTATATAAGATTTCTTAATTCTCAATATTAAGTTGTTTTAATCTTTAACACGTGTATGATTAGAGGCGGATCCACATGTTAGGGTGAGGTGCACGTGCACCCTTTAACTTCGAAAAAATAATGTGTATATATGTATATCTATATTGAGAAATTAGCATAAATTAGAATATAATTAATAGTACACCCATAAAAAACGTAGGAATATCCTTGTGCTGTTGGTACAAATTTTTTTTTGAAACAATCTCTGATTTTAAAGAAAAAATTGAGGCAAGAGCTATACCTTAATTTCAAAATACTTTTTTTCAACTAAATAATCCCAATAATTTCAAATGTTTGGCGAAACAATTTAATTTCAGATCTCAAGGCATGTGCTTCTGACCATGTCATGATCAACTTGCATTTATTATTAATTATTAATGTTACATTATATACACCTACTACACCCAAACTTTTCATTCCACTTACTCCTTAGAGAAAAAAATGGAAGAAATTCAAATCATCTCTACTTGTTTAGTTAGAGCATCTTCAAACTCAAACAATGGCAACAAACACATTTCCCAAAACATTGATATGACACCATGGGATTTACAATTCCTCCTTGTTGGCACAATTCAAAAAGGCCTTCTTTTCAAGAAACCAACTCCACAACAACAAAACAACCTGGTCAAATCACTCGACTCTCTTTCTTTAGTTGATCATTTGAAAGCCTCGCTTTCGCGCACCTTAGACTTTTTCCCACCACTAGCCGGGCGATTCTCCACTACCAAAAACCCTAATGACAACACAATGACTTCTTTCTCCATCACTTGTAATAACTCTGGAGCTGAATTCATTCATGCGATCGCTCCAGAGTTAACAGTAAAAGAGATTCTTGAATCTTCTTATGTGCCAACTATAGTACATTCCCTTTTCCCACTCAATAAAGTTCGTAACATGCAATGTGTTACGAAGCCTCTCCTTGGAGTACAAGTAACTGAGCTCGTAGATGGTTACTTTATTGGTTGCAGTATGAGTCATAGCCTCGGGGATGGAACTTGTTTCTGGCATTTTTTTAATTCTTGGTCCGAAATAACACGTGGATCTGAGTTAATTAGTCGATTTCCGGCTTTAGAAAGATGGTTTCCTCAAAATACAAATCCACCAATTTACTTCCCTTTGGAATTGGATGATGAAAAATTATATGAGTGTATAGCTATGCCAATATTGAAGGAAAGGATTTTTCATCTAAGTAAAGAAAATGTGTGTGAATTGAAAGCAAAAGCCAACTCTGAAATGGGTACTAAGTCCATTTCTTCTCTACAAGCTTTCTTGGCTCATCTATGGAGGTATTTTATTTTTAATTTTATTTATGCGATTCAAAATCTAATGTGCCTATTGTTTCAATTTCTTTGTTCATTAATCATGAAGATGTATCCGATCTTTATAGGATACATCTATTCGGGGTTGATTTCTCAAAAGATCAATTAATTAATACTTCCTCTGTCCCTAATTACTTGTCCACTTTTCCTTTTATAGTTGTCCCTAATTACTTGTCCATTTTGACAAATCCAGAAAGGACAAAATAATTTTACCTATTATACCCTCAATTAATTACTTTGAAAAAGGTAGAATTTCTTGAAAATCTTAAATTTTTAATCCATCCATTTCATAATTAATAGGGGTAAAATGGTAAACTCACTATGTCAATAATTGCTTTCTTAATAAGTGTGTCAATTTAAAAGTGGACAAGTAATTAGGGACAGAGAGAGTAGTTATTATCTCAGAAAATCATCTATCTTCTTAATTTCAACTCTTTTTCAAAAAAAAGAAGAAGTAACTTTATCAAAGAATAACAATTAGTTGAGTTGTCATCTGAGAAATTATCTCCATCTACTCGTGAAAAGATGTGTTGTTTATGTTTCACTCTCTATGAGTGGTTGCCGCAAATAAAATAGGGGCGGCGGAGCGATGCTCACCTTTTTTGTCTGGGTGGAAGCTGGAGGGCATGGCTTGCTTAATCAGATACACGGAATTGAGATCTCTATTGCATGCAAATTTTTCTATCGGGAAAGCCTAAACGAGTTCAATACGATGGATAAAAAGCGTAGTATACGAAGCGATCACTAGAGCAAAGGGGTGTAATAGGCAAAAACCCTGAAACTTTTGATCTTGATCTTGCGATTGCAGTTAGGAAAGAGGAAAAAAGGCATGTACCTAACTCCCTTTGAACTACTATATATCCTATCCAAAATAGTCATCCTCCTACAAGGCCTTTATATCCCCTTGTAATTTGGTATTCATACCAAAGACTAGAGGGGAGGCCTTGTGTTCCCCTCACCGGAAAGGAAGAAGTTGAAAAGGAAAAGAAAGTCACATTTTCTGCCAACCTCCTGGCTTTATTCTTATACTGATCGAGTTGTACTATTTTTTATTCTAATAGATTTCACTTTGCTTGCTTGCACGACTTCCCCCTTACTTAAAAAGGAGGGGTGGGGGAGTATATATGATTGTTTCAATATCTATAGGATATATTCCTCACTCACCTGTAATTATCTAAAGTCAAAGAGGTTGAACCGCATCCCCTTCATTGAATTGCGCAAATAAAAATAAGTTTGTTTTTTTTGTTATAGACAAACTATTGAATTTCATTGACATACGAGAAAATTTTAGTGTAGTGCGGTTCAAAACTTGTTTAAGGTTACATGTTCAAATTTCAAATATGACATTTTAATAAATGTCTTGTTACATAAAGTTTTAGCTCTGCTACTGCGTAGGACTCAGGTGTATAAAGCGTTATGCTTTTATCTCTAAGTGGATGACTAAGTGATTGTTTGCACCAACGAAAATTTACTATGTTTAAGAGGTCACTTTGTTGTTTAGACCTAAGGGGTCATAAAAAATTATTATGAAGACAATGCCTTCTATTTATATCGTATAATTTTTATGTCAATTATCACATGTTATTCATTTATAAAACGTTATTCCATCTTTAATTTCAACAGGTCCGTTACACGTTGTAATTGTGTCAATGCCAATGAAGAAGTCACTCTCAACATTATCGTTGGCACAAGAACAAGGTTAAATCCGCCTCTACCTCAAGAGTACTGGGGAAATGCAGCTATTTTCAAGCCAATTAAGGTAAAAGCAGGGGAATTGCTCGAAAATCGACTTGGATTTGCAGCATTGGAAATAAATAAAGTTGTTGTTTCACAAAACTATGAAGAAGTGATCAATTCATACAAAGGATGGGTTGAAAAACCCGTGATGCTTAGTAAAAGAGCACGTGCTATGGCTAATAACTTGTCAATTAGTAGTTCTCCAAGATTTAGCATTTATAGTTGTGATTTTGGTTGGGGAAAACCAGTGGCAGTGAGAAGTGGAATGGCGAATAAAGGCAATGGAAAAGTTACATTATTCCCTGGGGTTGAAGAAGGAAGCGTAGATATTGAAGTTTGTGTTGTGCCTTCCACGTTGTTAGCAATGGAGAATGATGAAGAATTCATGGAATTCGTCACCGTTTAGACAAGACTATGACAGAAAAGTCACTCAATTTTACCTAAGTATCAGAAAAGTCGAGATAAATTTTACTTTGGTTATGAAATGTATCAAATAAAGTATATTATAATATACATGTTGCTTCATTATATCAACTAGTTAAATAAAATATTTTTTTTTCTTTACAATATAATATGCTTTCTTTTAATTATATTTTTTTACCTGATGTCGGATATTATTAATTTTGAAATCTTGATTGATTTGATTCCTCCTTCTTTAGTATAATATTTGATTGGTGTACTAAATTTAGAAAAGTTGAAACAGCAACATGTTTTCTGTGAATCTTTGTAGACAATATTGTTATTATTATTATTATTATTATTATTTTCATTATTATTATTATTATTATTTTCATTATTATTTTCATTTTTTTTTTCATGATTATTATTTTCATGATTATTATTATTATTATTATTATTTTCATTATTATTATTATTATTATTATTTTCATGATTATTATTATTATTATTATTATTTTCATGATTATTATTATTATTATTATTATTATTATTATTTTCATGTTGAGGATCTGCCAATTTCACATGGTTTAGAGTTGAAAAGGTAGACGAAAATAACAATATACTCAGTGATATTCCACAAATAAGATAAAATATAGGCAAATTATATCACAATCTTGTGGTAGTAGAGAAATTATTTTCGAAAAAAGTGCAAATCATATCAACTAAATAAGGAAATTATATTAATAACTGAAATCCAACAAAGTTTTAGACTAAACATTATACTTGAATCTATTCACCAAATTGACCAAGAATTATGAAAATGAAATTCAGAAAATTAGAATTAATTAATTAATTAAATTTTGGGGCTTGGAATGCCTGAGGCAAAAAGATTTGAGTCTTTTTAATCCTTCTTCAAGAAAAGATGACTCAACTGCAAATGTGATTCTGATCCAATTTTTAAGTCCCACAGAAGTTCCTGAAATTTAAAAATAAAAATAATATAAAAATTTGTGTTTATAAAAACAATAATAAAATCAGGCTAATTAGTTTAAATTTGTTGCATAAAAAAGGACAATTTCATTTATCATGCATAACTAGTGTAAATATTTTATAAAATATAAGTAGTTTACATCATATTTTACTCTTTCTAATTAATTCATTTTCAAAAGAAATATAATACTTTCTATTTATGAAATTCGTTAACTTTAAACTTTTATGTTTATCTTTTAATAACATGTTCTCTATCAAGACGATTATACATATAATTTTGCTATTCATTAAAAGTCTCTCTTTTTCATAAATTTCATGTCCAATCGAACAAATGTATATAAACTATAAGGGTTATATTCTATCAAATATTTAACCAATTCTACTTGTTAGATTAATTTAGCAGAGACTTTGAAAAAAAAGAATTTAACAGGATCAGATTTGAAGGTATTATTTTGTAGTTTCTGTTTTTTTTTTAAAAATCTATTTTCTAGTCTACGGTATGATTCATATAGAAAAATCATCTATAAAACATTGTAACTTTAAACGTCTAATTGTACTCGTAAATCGTAATAACATACTCTTAATAATAAATACAAAAATATCATGACATACTTAGAACCACAAATACTTATGATGTTTTTAATATCCCCAAAAATCTCCCCTTCTTTTGTAAACTCCCTATTTAATCAAACACATTTTAGATTAATATTTGAATATTTAACTTTCACCTTTTAGCATTTCTAAATTGTTTTATATTTATATTAATTAAAAAAAATAAAAGTAAAACACATTTATATTCTGAATTGGTGTACTAACCAGGAAGTAAAATGACATATTCCTCCTTGGCAAGCTTAAACAAGAAGTCCATATCATCAATTACATTTTGGAGGAGAATTATATTGAGATTCACCTTCATATAGAAAATTAAAATTAAAAAATAGAAGGACCAAAAAGAAATAAAAGCAAAAAAGAAGGGACCAAAGTGTATGAAATTAAAAGGTTTGGGGAAGTTAAAGAGTTACCATAACAACCATTGAACCTTGAGGTTTATAAGGGCAATTTAGGCATGGAATTTCGAGTATCTTTTCATAACATATATCTGAATTTTTCTTTAACATTTTGAGTGTATTTTTGAAGAAATCCTCTTTGGTATTTTCAATAATTTTGGGGACTGCTGCCTGCAACATCAAAATAATTTTTTACAAAAAAAATAAATTAAGTTATATACCTTGTCAATATAGTTTAACGTTTGATTTATATAAGGTAGGTTATCTATTACAATCGTTACAACGTGTTTGGATAGGTAGAAATAATGTCATATGTCTACTTTTTTATCCTATATTTGAAAAATAGTCATTGTTCTAGAGCTAAAGATTCAATAAGTGAAACTCTAGGACATTCTCACGTAGTTGTAAATTTTGAAACTCTAGAACATAGATTATTATTTTTTTATGAGTTTATGTGATATATACACTATCGGAATAAATAATCTTACACTTCTTGTAGCTTATAACATATCTTATATGTTTTTAAGATTTCAAATTTTATATGGTAAGAAGACTTATTTATAGATATCATTTAGATGAATTGATATCGTGAAAAAATATTATTTACACTGACGATATATAGGCTACGATTTACCTGTATGAAAGTTGTGGGACTTGCACATATGTCACAATAATTATTGATACGTTCAATAATCTGAGAGATGAATAAAAAAGCTTATGATAATTAGTATCACATATAAATAAGTACAACACTATCAATAGAGGTGGAATTAGAATTTGAAACTTACGAAATATTTAAGATTCTAATCGTTTTTAAGCTATTGAGTTTTAAATTAATAACTTATACATATCATTATTAAATGGCGCTTCAATTGAAAGAACTTTTTGCGCAACTCATATATACCTCTTATTTATTTTTATATAAAAAATATTCTCTAGACTTCTCCCTTAATCTTAACAAGGGGCTTTCACGAATAAGGATTATTCCTTGCCAATTATCTTTTCTTATCACTTTACTTCGCTCTAGAAATCTAATTTCACCGAACATGGCAAAGAGGAATGAAGAGATTTGGGGTGGTCAATTCGATAACAACAACGAGAGTCGAGAGAGGGCTCGTAGCCTCCCCTCCTTGTCCCACTACCCCCACACCTATTTATTCATCTGAAATGCAGAATAAATGAATTTCTTAGGACAAACATAATATTTGGACTAAGGTTTGACCGAACCAATATGTACATTATTTTCTAGCTCCACCCCTAAATAAGCAACAAATTTTTACTATTTAGCAACAAACTATTATTTTTTTTGCAAAGTTGAAGATTATTAATAGTACTAATTAATTTAGAAACATACCTTAGGGGATTTGAAAATGCAATTAGGATCATTAATGACAAACCAACCAAGTCTCCAACCAGGAATTAACCATCTTTTTGACAAAGAACCAAGTGTTAATATTGGTGTTATTGAACTAAATAATCCCATTGGTATAAAAGGGGTTTCTCCAAAAGCAAGATGTCCATAAACTTCATCTGCTATGATCAATGTCTTCACTCTCTTTGCAGTTTCTGCTATCTAATCATAAACAACAGACATAATATATAAACGTGTCATCATTTAACTTGGCCTCAACTGATATTTACGTCCTTCAAATCTGGATGTGCACAAATAGACATTTAAACGTGTATAAAGTTGAACAAGCACCAGACACACACGTCTTACGTGGCATATTAGACGTAAGATGCCATATAAGACTGCAAATTGTCATGTAGGAATTGTTCAATTATATACAAGTTTAAATGCGTTTTTGTGCACACCCAAAGTTGAAGAACATAGATGTCAGTTCAGGTCAAGTTAAAGGACATTTTTATATATTATGCCTAAACAAAATGAAACAAATTTTAATTAAGGAGATGACATAGTTTATGTGATTAATTAACTAATAAATAGACACTTGAGAACACTTGCAAAAGTTTTTCCAAAAGTGACTAATAAAAACCCTTTATATATTCAGAATGCTCAATTGAAACGAGTCGTAGTGCAGAATAACAAAAAAAGTACCTTCTTTAAATGGTCATAAGAGTAGACATTTCCACAAGGATTTCCAGGATTTATAATAACAATTGCAATAGTATTTTGATCAACCAAATCTTCAATTGCCTCCAAATTAAGTTGTCAATTATTTTGAGGTACAAGATCATAGTACCTAACTTCAATATTTCTAAAAGAAGCACAAAGTGCATAAGTTGGGTAGCCAGGCCTTGGTATCAAAATGTTAGAATTAGGTTTTGCAAGAAAAGACACTGCTATTTCTATAGCTTGTGTGCAACCAACAGTAATATACACATCTTCTGGTGATAATTCATAACAAAGATCTCTTGATAAGTAGCTTGCAATTGCCCTGTTAATATATAGAGAGAAAAAAACTTTAGTATATATAAGACACATTGACAAAATATAAGTTCATATATATACATGACATGACATGTTTACGGTACTTTTAGTGTATATAACTTAAATTCTTTAATAAACATGCATAACTCTCATGTTTGGTTGGCTTAAATGTTGTGAAAAATGTTTTTTTTTTCTCTATTAGACTTGTTTTCCTCAAATTTAAGGAAAATGACCTAACTTCGTAAAGTAAGAAAAATATTCTTCAAGACTCTATCTCAACCTCAACATCCGAATTTTGATGACCCGAATCACAACTCCTGACCCCGGCCCCAAATTGAGTCATCATCGGGTCCCAGGTTGGTTATCGAGGTTGAGAGATTGATCTTGAGTTGGGATATCGAGAGTCAAATTTTGAATCGGGGTAAGGAGTTAGGACACATGTCCGGTTTGGAAAATGGGGTTTGAATTAGGATCGTTGGGCTCAGGATTGAGTTGAGAGTTAGGTCCTCGGGTTGAGAGTTTAATCTCGAATTAGGGTCGGGTCGTGGATCGAGAGACGTTTCTCAAGCCAGGGTTGAGTGTTGAGGTCGGGAGTTGGATCTCAGATTGAAAGTCTTGTCTTGGATAGATAGTAGGGTCTCAAGTCAGGGTCGAGTGTCAGGATCGGGAATTGGATCTTAAGTCGGGGTCAAGTATCAGGATTGGGAGTCAAGTTTTGATTCGGGTTACAGAGTCAGGTCTCGTGTCTGTTTGGTAGTCATGGTTGTCTCAGTATCATAGTATTTATCCAGATTATACCTAAATGCTCTTGGGACAATATTTTCTTACTAACCAAACACCCAAAAATAAATTTAAAAATCACTTATTCTCCAAAAAAAAAAACATTTTATCTTTGGAAAACATTTATCTCCATACCAAAAACACCCTAATAGAACAAATCATAAACTATAAAATATGAAAAAAAAATTACTTTCTAGTAGTTGGAAGACCAACAGAGGGAGAATAGCCATTGAATTTATCAATAAGAAGACTCTCAACAACAGCTTCCTTAGCTGCATTTGTTGTGTGAAAGCATGAATGAGCTGTTGGATCTCCTATTCCCAATGAGATCACTTCACTCTTCCTTTCATCATCCGTCCGAAATTTCAGTGACGGAATTAGAATTTTCTTTAAAAAAAAAAAACAGGTAAAAAAAGTCAAAATGATCCAACATACAATATATATAAATACTTCAACCATCTCAATTTATGTATTTTAACTTTCTTTTTAATCTGTCTAAAAAAAGAATATTCATTTCTATATTTAATGATAATTCTATAAATACAACATCATACCTGACATGTAACGTGTTTTAAAACCATAAGAACTAAAAAAATATTTTGATACGTTATACATATTTTTAATCAATCTATAAGACAAATAATTGAAACAAAAGCAACACTACATAATAAAAACTTAACCTATATATCAAACTTAAAGACACAATTTTTCATTTATAATATAAAAAAAATTACTTATTATTTATATTTAAATACAATTTTTAAACATTACCTTCATCTATGATGCCCATCAACAAGCCAAGAATCTTTTTTATAGTGATATTTGTAGGTGTTTCCAACTCTTTTGTGTAATTTTCACCTAAATAATTTGTTTGGCTTCCCATATTTTCAAATATGTTAAAAAATGCAAGAAAAAAAAAAGATTGACAAAGAAAATAGGGGGAAAAATGAGAGAGAAAGAGAGAGTTTAGTGCAAAATGCAGTCTAAGAATTATCCATATTAATACTTGTTTCCAAGGAATTATGTTTAATTTTCTAAGTTGACTAGCCTCTCGATCACGTGCGTAGCATATGTATTTCATATCGATTAATAAAAATTATCACGCTGATATAAATTATATTAGAATAAAAGGGTGTATGACTTAGGATATAAGCTTTTTTTTTTGTTTTCCACCTGGTGTCCGGAACCCACATTGGAGCTCCAACTAAATTCGGATCGTACTCTGCATGGCCCATTCGAGGGTGGCGCTCCCAATAGGATTTTCTCCATACCCAGGGCTCGAACCCGAAACCCCTAGTTAAGGATGAAGTACTCCCACCAGTGCACCACAACTCATGTTGGTTAGGATATAAGCTAGTCAAATTGTCTTATAATTTTTTTTTAAATGACTCATAATATCTTAAACACTTGAAATGTTTATAAACAATATAAGTTTTTGGCTTGGAAAAAATCTATTGATGAGGAAGAATATACAATTATTTTTGTTAAATTTAATTGATATAATTTGCCTTACAGTCTTTTTTGTTGAAATAAATATAGATGGATGTTAATAAAAGGTTTTGTGCGTTCAATCAATCTATGTAGCGTAAATCAATCGGAAAATCAGTAATAAGTTGGTAACCCCCAATATATTTAACATAATATTATGTTAAAAGGTATTATAGTCACTTTTTAAAAAAAAATTGGGGCTTCCTACTCTAATATAGTATGGTACTTAGTTAAATATTATATCAATTTAGTCAATTAATTGGACTAATTTGGCGGAGCACGTTAAAACTACGTGGATTACCATTGACCTTTATGTAATTAATAATTCATGCAATTAATTAAGAATGGAGTAATCACTACGCAAATGAAAATAAAGCTCCAAATTAAAGTCCCATGTTGAGTTTTTGTCATAATTTACATTAAATTATCATCCTATTACACTTTGTTTCAACAGTTGTTACGTATTGTGTCATAATTTATTGCATTGTATTACTATATTATATTATTTAAAAGAATTACAATGTTTGGATAGATTGTATATAATATAATGTCACATATTCATAATTTGAATGATAAACCTATCGAAAAAAATGGACATGAGAGAGAGTTACTATGAAAAGATAGGATAAAAGATGAAATATAATTATTAAATAATAACTAAGACAAAATGAGAAGAAAATATTAGTCAACCACGCGATCACACCAAATCGATTGTTACATAAAATGAGTCTTTTCGTCGTTACCTAACGACAGATTTCAACGATACAATCCAATAAAATTTAAGTAATAATCAAAACAAATATATTGTATTTGAACTAACAATACAATACAATACAACGAGTAACAAAAATCCAAACAAGGTGTATTACTATGAAAAACTAGCTAGAAGGTAACTAAAGTCTAAACCTATATTTCTTTCTTCTACTTGACGGAAAATAGTCTAAAATGCCCTTAAACTATGTGAAAAAAGATATGTCCTGGAATTCTGCTGCAATAGACCAGAAAACAGAAAAGGACACAAGAAAATTTGACACTTACTCAATGCAACTTAAATATAGAGTTCAGCTAAAAACACAATGAACCTCTGAGCTTTATATCAAAATTCTCGACCTCAACCTCAACCTCAACCTCAACCTGAACCTGGTTGTTTAAATTCACCAGAAAACGGTTCAGACAGAACATAACCACGCGGAATGAAATAAGCAATGATCACATCTTCTGGTTTCTGGCAAAACATAATCAGTGTATATTTGTCTTTTACTTCTGAGAATCACAGTATTCGGGGAACTCGCATTTGCATGGTCCTTTTCTTACCTGCATCAAGAAGGGAAAGATCTTCATAACAAGGGGACATAGCTTAAAATTAGCAAATATATACGAAGATAACAAACGAAGCACTCACTAATAGTTCAAGTATTTTCAAGATATGGTATTTTTCTTGAATTTATGCGTGATAGTTTTTCCCACGATTTATATGTATTACCATATTGTTCCAGGCCCCAACTTGTTTGGATTGAGGCATAGTTATCGTTGTTATATTACCATTATTCACTCTTGTACACGTTGTACAGAACGTTCAACTACATTCTGGGAAGGTAAAACTGAACGTCCCGTCCCCATCAAGAAGGTAATGTGTGAGAGCTATTATTACTCTCCAAACAACTAGTTTACAGTTCCAAAAATCGAGTTTTATGAAGTCAGAACCAAAGCCAGACCCAAATCCACATACCTTGCGCAATGTAAAGGACACTCTCCTTGAAGCCCTTCTGATTTTGGTGTCGTTCACCACATCAATCTGCAATGCGCAAGTTTGGCAAAATCAATGGAAAAGAACTTACTGAGACTGTCATTATAGTTGAAGAATGCTTGAAATGCAGATGCAAGAAAAGATAGAAGGAGAAGCAAAACTTGATCAATCAAGCACATATATTGAACATGGAATCTGAAGTTCAAAAGGGAACAAAAATGAAATGAATTAACAATAAAAGTTCATAGGTTGAAGCAATGACGCAATAAAATTACCAAGGGAGCCAAGACCGTAGTGCCGCATCCTACCAATAAGATTGACACTGGCATCTCCAATAATGACACCACATCCTCAGTTACATACCCGGATTAAAATCAAAACTCTTGTTACGTCCCACTTAAACCATTATTCTCCCAATAATCCAAAATACTTTTTTTGATTTTGGAAAATTCAGAAAAAAAGTATCACTTGTTGATGAATACTTGGTGTCGGTGCAAAGTTTGGAATTTTTTTGATGTTCCCCAAAATTTTCAAGTTTTTCAGGGATAGCAAAAACTTTCTTGCAGGAGAAATTTGATGTCAATGAGCTCCCAATAATTAGGTGCACAAGTAAATGAGGCCAAGTTTCGAGTCATAATAGTTGGATGTGAAATTCTTAAAGACCATATCCAACTCAAGTTGCTATAAGAGCATCAAACTCATTTCATGTTCTCCTGAGAGACACACTTACATAATTTCCAACATTCGAAGTGACTCACGTATTGTGAACTCTTCCAAACTGGATCTTTTAGCTTATCAAATTACCACCTTAACTACTCATTGGAAGTAAGATTCACATTCTCTAATGAAATTCTGGTTGACAGTAATAAAGAATTAGAGATAATCTATTTGGTTTAAAACAAAATTTTCAACATATTAGAATCCCAAGTCATAGCCACAAGAGAACAGGTAAAAAATTGAAACCATCATCAAGGATAGGAAGCATATGTTTGAAGTAAATCATTAAGTGCACAGTTGCAGGGAGCAAAAGTCGACTTATTGACTTGGGTGGGGGTGGGGTGGGGGTGGGAGGCGATTAAAGAACATGCATTGGCAGCAGGAGTTACCTTATGGTGTGGAATGTAATGATGCCAAGCATAGCGTGCTTCTCGTGATAACAACAGTATAGATCGAGGGGGTAGATAAATAGCTCTTCTCAAAAACTTTGAGCTCTTGTCGGAATTTTGAGCCTCTTCATCACTCAATGCGTTAGGGTCTGTAGGCCAAACACTAGTAGAATACTTTCTGAACTCCATGATGCAAGGCCCTGCCAATGAAAGGCTGAATATTAATCCTTCAAATGCTGAATGGGTGTCAATATGTGGAGACAATCCCACTCCGGGTGGATATTCATTAACCTGTTAAAGATTGTAACACATTTCATAAAGTTTAACAACAAAAGTTCATGACATACAAAACATTTGAAAACTAAAGCTATCGCTGAAAATGAAAATGAAAATCCTTACGACATTGCAAGTCAGACAAGAGCTAGTTCCCTTGCCCAGCATAAAACTAGACAAGTCATGGAGGGACAGCTCATAAATGAAGAAATATAAGATGTGAAATTAACTAACCGTGAGCTGGTCCAAAAGTACGGTTTCAGTGTAACCAAGCTTTTGAAACTTTGACATCTTGTCAATTATTGGCGAAAGAAATGATGGAAGTTCACCCAAGTACTGATTTGTGTTGACATTCCTCGTCTGCAGTGGCGAATAGAGAGAGAATTTAATAAATGCATTTTAGATCCTTTTTTTTTGTGAAGCATAAATGCATTTTAGATATTAAAGCCTACCAGCCTTTGAAAGCTTAATAATCTAAAGAAATAAACAATATAAGAGATATTGGCAGCTTTTAGCAGAGAGTGTCAAGAGTTTCTAACATCTGCAAATGAACTTTTTAAGCAGTTGTGAATTGTCAAGGGCTTAAAAGAAAACGAGAAGGGGAAAGTTAATGTTGATAGCTCAGAAGAAGTCTAATAGGTCCATTAGGTGGCAAATAGAAGTTCTCGAACATTTTAATCAAACCAAAATTGGGGTTCAGCTGTCCTTGATGGAACAATAAAGCATTTCGTTGGGACTTTTGTATGGTTTACAGATATTTTTTTTTAAAACCGAGACATCCACTGTTTTCAACTTCTAAAGTGAGTAGATAGTGGGTCCTACCTTCTTCCCTGCTCCACTAGAATCGAGCTCATAACGTGTGCCAACCACACATCCCCCGCTAAACCGATTTAGTGGTTTTGGAAATGCTAATTCCCTCTGACCCGATATGCTACCCTTAACTCTTCACTACCACAGGTTCTGAGAATAAGAGTCCATACATGTGTAGCCCTTTGGTACAAAAACAAAGGATCCAAGCAAGGGAAAACAAGAACGTTCAATTTAAACCATCTTGCTCTTTTCTTCTCCCATATTTGTTATGATTTGTTCATTTGACCAGGGGGAAGGGGGTGGGGGGGTTGTTTTTAGTAGATCCAGTAGGATTTTTGATTTAAGAAAACAGGTCACAGATGTAAAGAAGAGCAAAGAAACTAATTCTTCATATACATATATCTAACTTCAGAAAAAACATGCTTCTGCTATATGCTGGTATAATTACTTGCATTTCCATAGTTCCAAATACCCACGCGGTCTGCACTTACATTATAGTGAAACTCATAACCATAATGCTGCACCCTTCTTTTAGCAAGTTTTTGCCAAGGCCTTGAATCAACGGCTGCAAGTAGTTCCTAAAGATTCACCAACACTGAGTTAGACTTGAGTGAAACTCTTCAGAATAAGGTTTGAGAAAGGATGGAGAAAATATAAGAATAGTGTAAATGCCTATAGTATTTTCCCGCAAAAATGAGATCCCTGACCTCCTCCTCTTTGACACTGATGAAGTCATGAATCAAGTAAAGACCAGGAATATCTAACTCTGAAGCTTCCATCGACACCTCAATTGAGTCATCCACTGCAACCTGAACCAGAAAGCAAGCTCATAAAGAAAAGAAACATATACAAACTATCAACAGAAGTTATTCAAGGGAGTAAAGACAAAAGAAATCGGCAACCTCTATGCTAAACTGATACAAGTTCCACTTAATACCCACAGTTCACAGACACACTGACCAGTTCCTAAATGACATGGCCAAAATTGATAAAAGAACACAAACATTAATTCATGAAAAATGGGCGCTTACGTCAAGCATGAGTGCACTGATTCTTATATGACTATATCATCCTTCATAAATTCAATTTTCATCTAGCAATGACTAGAAAGAAATGCAAACATGTTAACCGAAAGGAAGAATGGTGAAGGGTCCCTCAGAAGCTCTATGCAATCAGTTATGTTATATCATGCTTTAAAGCTGCTGTCTAATTCCACTGTACAGTACATTCAAAATAATAATTGAATCGACATGCTCAAAAGAGAAGCACGGTAAATAATCTCATGAAAATTACATGACTGTAAAAAAAATCAAGACTTTACTATGGATAAGGATAATCACCTGACAAATAGAGGGTACTGAATACTGAATGTGCAAAGACCGGCCACCAAGCTCAGGACATTCACGTCTATTCAACTCCGTCAGGGCAGATTCTGCAGACTTTTCTTCATGATAAGACACAATAACTCTAGTGCCACTTTCATCAGCAAGATGGACTCCCTTAACTTGACCATATGCACCAAATACGGCTTCAATTGTGTCCAAAGTTAGTCCAACTGCAGGTCCACAATTGGCCACATAAAGATTTGAACTTGGTTCACTAGTCCCTACAGGACGTTTAAATCTCGGCAATCCCATGTATTATATTAAGATCAATACCTACAACCAGAAAATTTGGGGATTTACCTCACCACATAAAAATTACTCACATATCAGACAATCATAGAGAAAAACTCACAATTAGTTAAACAACAAGCCTAACCTTCGATTATACGAAAAATAAAAAATTGATCCTTGATAGTCGAACAATGAAGCATACCCTTGTTTCAATATTTACTTATTCCTCACACAAAATAGAGCTTTAGATAGCTCAATAGTATCACATCACTACAAATATCTTACTCAACTACTTAGCAAGCTCACCAATATGCACAACGAAACGGGACCTAATCTACATTTTAAGCTTAAAAACTTCACGGGGTTGATTTCTTAAACACTCAACTAATACTTATCATCTCAGAAGGGTGAAAAAGTCACCCTTCTTCTTGATTCCAATTTTTTTTCAACAAAGATAATAACTTTCTAAGATAACAACTATTAGTCGAATGACCCATCTGAGAAATCACCTCAAACTTTGTGCTAAATCAAGAAAGTACCATTCTTGCATCTTCATTTAGCTAGAATATATTCAGAGTGTTACCTATGGGTTCACGGGAACCCACTAGCTTTTGCTCAAACTGGTATACAATAACGTAAATTTCAAATCCTGAATCTACCTCTGACCCAGTATATATACAGTGAAATCCTACCTCTCTAAAAACTAACTAGACCCTTCAAATTCAATTCCTTAAGAACATTCCTACCTGAATATAAAACAAAGCTTAAGAACAAGAATTTGCAAAATCCATATCTACATATTAATTTGGTCTCTTCATTATTTTATTTATTTATTTATTGCAAAAAAAACAAATATTTTTCTGAATCAAACAACAATACTATTGAATTCTTTATGATTAAAAGAAGAAAACAGAAATCTTACCAGCAAAACTTCATCGCCGGCCGCCGCTCTCTGTTGTAACGAAGAGAAAATCTCAATGAAGTCCTTATAGTTCTCACTTAAGTTACAAATGAGCCCCTTGTTTTATTTTGATGTGTTTTAATGCACCATATCTTTAGTTAATACGTCGAACAAAACATGAAATAAAATTAATCCTAAATTTTATATCCGAGTTATTATCCAAATAAAATTAATCCTAAATATCCTCATCTATCTTATGTACCGAACGTTGAATAATATTATAAGAGCGTACATATTTTTCGTCTTAACTTGTAAAGGTTTCTCTTCACGTGTTATGAATGACCAAGTATTGAATATTGGTAATAATATCAACAAACGAACGTTCTCCTATGCTTCCAGGCATGCTGAGCTCCACAAATTCATGTGCAGTCAAAGAAGATCGAATCCGTAAAAGATGAGATCATTGGTCATTAAAGAATACAAAAGAAAGAATTTCAAATTTACAAGATACGATCTATCTAGATCTAGAGTGTCAATTCCAACATTCATAGGTCCGAGATCTACATCTATGAAGAATTGAAAGATCCAAATGATCAACTCTGCAATCAGTTGTTAGAATCAATAGATCTTCAAATTATATACCCCACTGCACACCCCCAACTTATAGAGAGTAAGTCTGAGACCCCCATTTATGTTTGGTATAACATATAATTACATCGAGTAACTCAATCTACTGAAGCTTTAAACAATTGGCTATTTGAACAAAAATAGAAGGCTGTCATGTCTGGTCGCTTGAGCCGTTGTACCTTTTAATTAAGGTATGTTATTCTTAGATTCGAACATAGGACTATTTATTTACGATACTAGGACCAATAAGTTTAAAATGAATTTATGCCGCAAGTGTTGATCAATCTACTCTACGCATTTAGATAAAGCTACTTAGATGTGAATGTAATTAAACAAGAGTACTGCAACAAAAATGGTACATTCAACATTCAAGAGAAGAAAAAAAACTAGATAGCTTTGAAACCAAAATGAACATAAATTCAAAAATCCAACACAATACGATAGAGACTGGGGGGATTAAAACAAAAATAATGTCGTATACTATCATAAACCAAAATAACATCTCAAATGGAGGAAATTCTGAACTGTTGATCACTAAAAATGCCTAGAAAACAAAATTTCAGGCACTCTAGTTCATCCTCCTGATAAGTTCGTTAATGAAGTTCTCGCGGTTACCAGCATCACCACCTTCAACGTAGTGATTTCTCTTCTTCTTGAGTCCACCCAAAGGTGCCTTCAGCTGGAATGGCCATAGGAAGTTGTTGGCCTGCTTGAAGCTGGGCCCGACAGTCATGATCTCGTGGACAAGGTCTTCAGCACAGATAATTCCATGTTTGCCCAATCCCTGAAACATACACGGAGAACTCTGAGTTGTCAACATCACAAAACACTAAATTCGGAGATGAAGAACTGACAGAAACTTACCTGCTCAATGACGGAATTGTCGGTTAAAGGAATTCTCTGCTTGTCAAGCTTTCCATAACCTCTTTTGTAGATCAATTCCCTAACACTCTTTAGGTTTGGGTAACTGCAAGATACAACAACGGAAATAAGGGACTGCAAGTTTGCAATAGCAGTAGAGAGGAAAGACTTGAGAAGACAGCAGAGCTTTAAGTGATACCCACCCATAGGTTACGTAAGGTTCAACCCTATGCAACATGTTCACTGTGGCTTTGTTAACTTTCAAAAAGACCCCATTAAAGATCTGTCACAAGAAATGTGGAAAGGAAGAAGAGCTCACTGTTAGAGCAGAGAGGTAACACTAAAATAACTCAAAACAGGCATTCTCAAAATCGAACACATCCAGAAAACCAGAAATATTTTTTGTTTTGTTTTCAACGAGAGGGGAATCAGAAGAATAACATAAGAATTATAAATAATCTTGACAACAACACAACAACTTGGCTGATGATCAGACACTTGGTATAACAAGCCAGTCCAATCATCAGGATCAACACAGGTACTTAACTATCAAGTGAGAGAGATATAACCCCAACACATACTCAAGTGGATTTCCAGCAAACAAAACAATATAAGGATATATCAAAGGTAGCCTATATACCAGCAAACATCAAATTATACACGTCTTCTTTAAGGGTATAAGAAAGGAGTTGTGTGTACCTGGCGCAAACGTAGTAGCTGCAAAATCTTTTTGGTCTGTGGGGGCATAGCGTTAATCCTGAAAGATCAAATTTTAAGAGTATCATAGTATTAATCATTTCATCATACTATAGAACGAAGAAGACCAAAATAGTTCTTACCCGCGTATCCTGATGATAAACAACAACTTTGCCTCAGGATCCACATAGAAACCACCTTTCAATCTAGCCTCGCGTTTCAAACGGATCAATTCCTTGTCCTAAGAAAAGGAAATTGAATTCTGATAACCAAGCTTAACATAATACGAGCATGTTGACCAAAAAATACGGAGTTTGATAGTACCTGTTCTGCGTACTCCTTTGCATACAGCTTTGCCCTGTTGTAGATCAATTTCCTGTTCTCAGCATTCTTCTTCTTTGCAGATTCAAGTTCTTGCTTCTTTGCAAGAGCCCATTCCTCACTCCTCTTCTGCTTCTTCAAAACTGACTCTGGAACTGGTGTTTCACCCATCTCTGTACAAGATTAACCAACATTAACTCTCAACTTAAAGTAAACTATGTCTAATTTCTCCGTTCCATTCAAATATCAGCAAAAAGGTGGATCATCCCACGGACTTTCTGGTTACTACACCATCAGCACAACACATTGCCTTGTGCCAATATTGTGGTGGGAGGATATTCACTTACATGTGTATATAGTCAGATTCTGTGTTAAAAAGTAGAAAAAATTTAAAGCCCGGACACCAGACTCATTTTGTTTACTATCACACCTCTTCATTTCACTTTTCCCTATTCCACCAAAATATCCCAACTTCATAGAGATCAGAATACACATGCATAAAAGGAACAATAATGACTAATTCTTTCTATCCTCTTCTAGTTTTTTTAATCTTTTCAGCATTCATAACTCAAATGCTTTACCTAAAACTAAAGTAATCTTTTAGTGGCTGCTAACATTTCAAAAAAACCTAACGCGCTTCAAAATACTCAACAACAAACACACACACTTCAGCTCAACTGTAAGGGTAGAAATCAACTTTCACTCTATGTCTAGGCGGCAAAAGTAACAGAGTCCTTCACTTCACTTCTCCCTATTCCAACAGTATATCCCAGCTTCATGAATCAGAATACACATTCATAAAGGCAACAATAGTGACTACTGACTAGTTCTTTCATTGCTCTTCCAGTATTTTATATTCTTCAGCATTCAAAACTCTAATCCATACACCAAACTACAACTAAAGTAATCCTTCAGCTGCTAACATTTCAAACACAGCAAACAAAACCTTCCTTTAGGCTTCAAAACACTTAACAACTTAAATACACACACAAACACTTGCTTAATTCAGATCTCCAAACATAACAAAAAACAACAGCCTGATACACTAAGCTCCCGCTATACACAGTGGTTGGACCATAAGGATCTATTCTACACAGCCTTACCCCTGCATTTCTACAAAAAGCTGTTTCCACAACTAGAACCCGATAACACAACAACATCTTCAAATACAACAAAACACCACCAATTTCACATGAAAAAAAATCTTCAAAAAATGGAAATCGCACCAAATGTGTATGAAAACTGATAACAATTCACATAATTAGAACAAAAATAGTTCTGTCAATGGAGATTTACCTTGAAATTGTTGAAGAGAATGGCTCTGATCGGCGGGAGGGCAATAGGGAATGTGACTGTGACCTAAATGCGGCAAATATATGTTGATGTCTTATTAGGGTTTTGTGAAAGTTTATACTTATTCGGGTCTGGCCCAAATAATAAGTAAAGATTTACACAAATGTTCCCTTTTAAGGGTACTATTTAAATTTTGTCACTATTTTTAAAAGTTAGTGCAATATAGGCTATTGACTAATATTTGCTCATATATTTTTTTAAATATAGATCGTGATCTAACGTTTTCTTATAAAATTTCATCTTGACAAAAGGAATATTTTAGATTGTGATAAAAAAAAAGGTTACAAGTTACAAAGATAACAAAAGGAGGGTCATTTAAGCAATGATAGGTGAATTTTTTTAAGATCTTAGACTCGTATATGGTAGGTTCGATTTGGAATCATAAAAAATATATCAAGGTGTCATATTTGGACACTAATGTTTAACTTGAACCTAGATTTTTATATTTTTTATATTTTTTGCAAATCCATCAGAAATAATTTTAGATATGTGGTGTCTGAAGTTTTATTCTGCTGAAGTTCAAACAAAAATGACTGAACTCTACTCATATATATGCATGAACTTCAGGCAAAAACAACTTAGCTTCATGCAAAGAACGATTGAATTCTTCCACATATGATTGAAGTTCAAGCAAAAATGTTTGAACTTCATGCACATATATCTAAATATCAAACAAAAATGATTGAACGTGAATCAATATGTGCACAATATGTTAAAATTATTTGTATCTGATATTTATATCAAACCAACATATACATGACACATTTTTTTAGTACTATTTTATCACTAAACCATAATCAATTAATCACGCACTCTTACTTTAGTTTATCACTTAATCACAATAAACCAATATGATTTGATGTAAACATCATGTGTGAATAATTTTTTTTACACAATCGGTATTTATACCAAGTCGATAAATGCAAGACATATGTTTTCCATACACACATTTTATCTCTTAATTGAGTACCATATACTTATATATCACAAAAAGACTTGCACAACAACTCTGTTGAGGTGAATCTGCAGTAGACATGCTGCTACAATCTTCATAGGAGTCTCTAAAATGTCCATCAGCTCTGTTCATCTGCTCGATAAACGAGTGTTTCATCACTCGATATAGGACTCGAGTAGACAGTAGCTGCAGGTGAGTTGAGGTTGCTCGAGAAATCTACTTGCAAAACTTCTCTAATCCGTGTAAGAATGTTGTATGCTAAGTTTAAGAGAACTCGAGAGTATGCTTCCATAATCAAATGTCCAATGTCCTACAATGATACAGAAAGAACAAGGATTAATCGCAATGTTAGTGAGCATTTAACAGCACGTTCGTGTACATCATAGCAGCATAGAGACATATATACATATAATCTTAACGCGAGTTAAGGACAAGACAATTATATCACATTTATAATGACATCGTTATAACAAAAGCTGAAATGTGCCTTTTCATAAGTGAACGTAGTTGCATTTGATGAATTTTACTAGTAGAATCATCCTTATTAGTTGCATTGAACAAAATTTACTAGTGGATACGATTATCTCACCGTGCCATACTGGATTTTTGTGACGTTGAGGAACGTCTGTGGAAGGTTAGGATATTCAAATTTGAGCTGTTGTACAAGAGCTTCTGCTTGGCACAATAAGACCTCCAATTTGTCTAGCTCAGATATTGGATCTTTTCCAAAAGACCAAGATCTTCGAGCTGGAGATTTTCCGCTAGCTTGATCAGTTATTCTCTCTTTCCAAGCAAGAATGGATCCTTCTAACCTATTAACAACTTCAACCGCGCTGTTTTCAGATTTCAAATTCAAAGAATTGAACATTTCCTCAGCAGAAGTTGATTCTGCAGTCAGGATCCTATAAAGGTCGTCCCCGAGGCTTGTCCTGCTAGACTGCAGGAATGAATCGATCAAATTGAGCAATTTCAACAAATTAAGTACACCATAAAGCAAAGGATATGAGTTATATACATCGACAATATAAAGTTTTTACAATATATAGTGTAACTTAATTTGTGATAGTACGTTAGTTACCATTTTCAGCGATAAATTTGGTTCTTTTTTTGTCATAAGTAGGAGAGTAGCCGTTTGTGTTTAGCTAATCAATTTTAAAAAGTCAATACTAGAGCAACAATTTGCTCTTGACTAAGGTTCGGAAAGTGTTTCCACGAGTGAACTACTACTTTCAACATCTGAAAAACAACTTATCATTTCCTAAAAGCTTGGTCAAACACCTCGACTCTTTCAAATAAGCACTTTTTGGAAACTTTTTACGATGTCAGTACATAGAACGTAAACTCAATAGTAAAATAGCTTTACTGAGAATTCTCTTGCCTTTAGGAGTACATCCTTGATAACTGTTGGAACAGGCATTTCAGCCAAGACATTTTCATTGATAGCTTTTGCTGCCTTGAATATTTGATTCACCAATTTCCCTTGATTCACCAATTTCTTTCTTTCGATTTCAGAGAGTCCAGCTACGGGTACCTTAGGTGAAGGAAGACGCCACTTTATGTTCTTTCCTTCTGCTCGGGAACTCACTTCCATATACCAAAACTCAGTACTAACCATTGAATCCAGCGTTTCCTATCAAGTCGAGAAGGAAACTTTAAGAATGTGGTCCCAAGTTGATGCATAGTGTAAGTTGTATAAGTTAAAAGGATTTTAAGAGACCACCTACAAGAAGCATCGAATCCAATTTCCGAAGTGCTGGAAGATTCATATGGATGTCAGCACGAACTTTTGGTGTCATTATCTGCTCATCAAATGAGAAGTGGAACTCAATATGTCGTTTTGTATAACAACGACAACTATGCCATATGAATTCTCACTAAACATGTCGTTCTATTTAAGTGAATTTGTCATTTCACATTACGGATTAATCAAATGAGTTATTACCTCCAAACTTTGGCCATTCAAACCACTTTGTCTAGCAGGAACTAACTCAATCATATGATTGGTAGGTGAGAGTAACCAATCCATTTCCGTTCTCCATTTCATCTTTTGTTCCTCTGCAAGTGGCTCCAATTTCCACAGCTCTCCAAACACAGACGCTTTAAATCCAGTAGTAGTATAGCATTAGACAGAACGAAAATACATTCAGAAGAACCTCAAGTATCAGAGAGTCTCTTCACTAAAACGTATTGATCAATAAAGAAGTAACAATTATGTACCTGCAAGATTTGTAATGGCATTAGACAATGCTAATGCAGTAGAAACCCCCTTGCTTCCTCCGGTCACATCCTCCCCGAGCAACAACTTTGCAAATCTCTCTTTCATCATTTCCACATCCGAAAGTTGTGTTGTACAACCAGTTTTTTCGTTCACATAAAAATGTTGAGGGCTTGTTGTCCAGTGAGATAAAAATGATCCAAAAACATTGTTGCTAGAAGAGCTATTCGAGTCGTCATCATATAGAGAATCTGTAACACCAACATCAACTCTGCTATTGACACTTTCATTGTCATAAGACTGACTGTTCAGTATGCAGCTCTCGAGGCCATCATACGTTGTAATTCCTGAAGAACCATTCGTAGATTTAGTTAGATACAGGGCTTTAGATCACGCGAAAAAACTATATAAAGATAACAATATAATGGTTTCTTGTGTTGGTTACAAGATGTGCCAAAAACAGATTGTACAGAATACTAAACAACTCGAGGTATCGATCAGTTGCAAAGAAAATAGATACAAGTTAAATGACTTCTCCATGAAGATTATGGTCGCGTCTATCTACCCTTCTTCACTTAAATACAAGACATTGTTCACGAAGGGATTTTTAACTCGTAGAATGCACCTACGATAGATCCCGAGTTGTACTACATTTACCATTTCACTAGTATAACAGAATAAACCATATGCTAGCTGCATTTTACTTTCCTTTTTCATTTCAAAGACGACCATCTCAACTCATATTGCTTGAAGAACATAAAGGAGATAATTCACAATACTTCAAAATTGATAGTAGAACTTAAAAAACCGAACTCTTCGCCCTCCGCCCTTAACTATAGGTCTCAGTTGAAAAAATCTTGGTAGGGAGTACTTCCTCTTTAATAGGTTAACGTGGCGATTTGGAATTAGTCCGGACCCAAAATGGATACCGGACAGGCGGACACCAAGTGGGAAACAATAAAAAGGTTATCTTTATTACTTCTGTTATTTCAATTTGTTTATCTGCCTTTCATTTTTAATCAGTTTTTGAAAAGACATAATACATAAACATGACCTTAACATGACACGAAGTTTAAAAAGGTCATAGTTATGTATTATGAAGCCAAATTAAAGGTCATGTTTATGTATTATGTCTTTTCAAAAAGAATGCCTCTTTGTGTTTTGACTCCTCTTTTATTCTAACTTTCTACCAACATATTTAAGACCACGAGATTAAAAGGCATAGTGTTACATTCTACGTATCTTAAGTTTAAGAGTTTTTATTTTCTTAAATTTCGTGTCAAGTCAAAAGTAAACAAACAAAGTGAAAAGGAGAGAGTAGTAGTATTTTGGGATAAGGACAAGTACCTCCTAGACTGTGACCGGAATTCCATAGACACGCCTTAACTAAACTAAGGTCCTATACCCCCGAACTCATTTGTTTTGTAATTTTATACACCTTTTGATTTTCATGGCACACTCGGTGACCAGGGGCGGACCCACGTGGAGGGCAGGGGGTTCACCCGAACCCCCTCGTTGAAAAATTATACTGTATATATAAGGTCTATTTCTGATTTTATGAGTACATATATTAAAATGAACCCCCTCAAATATAAAGAGAAGCATGGCTCAGTGGTTATGGAGTTCAACTCTAACCGAAAGAGGGTCTGGGTTCGATTCCCACTCGCTGCAACATTTTCCCATTTTGTTTTTTTTTTCTTTGAATGGGCTCTTGCTTTGGGCTCAAATCCAACTATATTTCATTGTTTTTGGAAGGTTGAATGGGCTCTCGTTTCGGGCTCAAATCCAACTCAATGAAATGCCTCATTGTTTTTGGTTCAATGTAAAGTTTTATTATTTTTGTTATCATTATTTTTATCTCTATGCTATTTCTTTTTCTCAATTTATCTTTGTTTAAATTTATATATTTTAGATACTTTTGTCTTTTATTCTTCTTATTTATACTTCTCATTTTATTTCTACATAAGTCTCTTTTCATGTACTAACGATGAATTATTATTAAATTTGAAATTGATTTACAAAAAATATTATATAAAATAAATTAAATTAAAGTTAATCGAATGAAGAAATTTAAAAATTGTGTATAATCTTTTAATAAAATCTAAAACTAAACTTATTTGTTCTATTCATCATTTATCTTTTTCACGAATGATTAACCTAGTAAATTGAATTAAATGAACTAAAAAATCGACGATGTCAATTATTTATCTTATGAATATATATTATAATATCTTAGTGGTTGAATTTTAAAAAAATTCAAAAAATAGAGTAGAACACTGCAATATAAAAGAGAAAAAAAGCACAAGAAATATTTTTTAAAAAAACCTCAATGAAAAAGGGTAAAAGTAAAAAAAATTAAATGCGACATGACAAGGCAAGTTAAACTTATTGGATTCAGATTACTAGTTTCCTCCTATCTCGCTCAGTTTTTTATCTTGTAATTTTCACATGTTTACTTCTTTATATTTCGAACCCCCTCCACAGAAATCCTGGATCCGCCACTGTCAGTGACTCCACGTAGTTGAGGCACGTGGGAGATGTTTGGATGTCACGTAAGCCAAAAAGGTGTATGAAATTACAAAAAAAATGAGTTCGGGGTTAGAACCTTAATTTAGTTAAGATGTGTCTGAAATTTCTATCATAGTGTAGGGGGTGCTTGTGCCTTATCCTTTAAATATGCATAGCTAATCATATCTCAATGATTCTTTTTTAAAAAATAAGTTTTGAGAGGTATTTATGCTTTACAATATAAACAAATAGAACCATTAATAGACCATACTGAAAAGAGAATACCAAAAGTAGAAATTTTGATACCAATAGACAATGACTATTTTGTCCCCATAGTCACTTATGTGCTTCATGAAATGAGAGTTAGGTCCCATTTTACAAATTAGACAATATATAAAAAAACAAGAAAACTCTCAAAGGTGTGACAAATTACTATCACTATAATGCCATCTATCTATTTCACAGTGGAAGATTCTTTCTCATTTTTCCATTTACCAAATAGACAAGAAAAGTTGAAAGTTTATGTTCCTCACATGTTACACACATAAGTTCAAAACATGTTGTACCTAACAATTTAAGGGTCCCACAAAAGATCTTGAATTATAAACTATGAAAAATATAAAAAAAAAAAATTCTCTTGTAACTTCAAGACATTGATGCTCTACATTTGGTTGTTAAGTTTCTTGACTTTAATAAATAACAACAACATACACAAGTAAGAGCCGGAAAGGATAGAGTTTACGTAGACCTTACTCTTATCTTGGCTAAAAGCACTTGACTTTAATAAGCATTCACATATAACTAACATCCCATTATTTTTAATAATATTGGTAAGAGACAGCTTAAATGGAGTGACATAAACAATTAGAGACGTAGTAATAATCATTGTAGAATAACCAACGTGTAAATATCCACATTCTAAATTTAGGGATGGATCTAGAAAGTTGGTTACAAGTAATAAAATATCTATATATATTTAAGTTTAAGTCGTTATAAAAATTCATAAACTTCATATATTGAATCTGACTCTGTCTAGACTCGTCTAGTTCACAAAAGTCAAGAAAGTTACACTAAACATGAGGTGGTTGGAGTTCAATTATATATAGTAAACTTAATCTATATGTTAGCATTCACTTGTGGAAAAGTATAATCCTCATTTTGTATTAAAAAACTTAGATTTACCTAAATTATAGGAGGGAAATTAGCATGTGACATTCTAAAAAACAAATAAAAGGAACACAAAAAGGGAATCTTACTCTCTTCTCCACCAAAGTCAATACTAATCTCTCTATCTCTTGTACAACAAGCTAGTGTCCGTCTCACGATCATCATATTCATCTGATAAGGATAAATTGTACGTAGATCTTGATATCAATCTCAATTAATATTGGCCAAAATGCAGCTCATCAACCTCCTAAATTACAAATCAGATATTGACAAAACATTTAAAATAGAAGTGTGATATGCATTGCCACTTTTGTTTGTTACTCCTAAAGTTAACATTATGTAAACAAAAAAGGTTTAGGAAAAGAAAATATCACTTTTCCATTATAAGAAAAAGGTGTATATGATCATATAATAATTGGCCAAAATCCTCCTAAAATAAACAACTTTTTATACAAGCAATCAACTTTCTTTATTACCATAATACAAAGAGTGTTAATAGTAAAACACACCTCTAAACTAATACGCTCTTTATATTAAAACACTCATCATGACCAAATATTTGGTTTTCAATTAATAAGAGGCACGAGTAGGCGAACTCAACATCAAGTTATGTTTTAATAAAGAGAAAATTTAGTTACAAAACTCGTGAAAAAGCAATAACGTATATTTTTTTTTCACCATTAACTCTAATATAAAAAGTAGAGATTAAAAATGTTTTTGGATTATTTCAGACGATTCAGATTTATCATGATGCCGATTTCATTGTTCTTCTGAACTGTATAAATAATAATTAAAAAAAAACAGAGAATCATACATAAAAAATAATTAAAAATTGAGCTTGTTGCATCTACAACATTTTACATTCACAAAAAAAAAATGAAGCTTTTTTTTGTGTGTCTCACACCCAGTATTATCCCGAATGTCCGATTACTTTGGATTCACACAACATAAAACCAATTCAAGAAGGAATCATTTCTATCCGAATTTTTTACATATTCAAAACTTGAACTCCAGAGATGATAAAAATGATTTTTTTTCTTATTTCTCTTCTGGTGTCCGGTATTTGTATTGACAATTGAAATATCCAACTAATCCAAGTTCATGTTTTTTTTTTCAGAGCTTAAACCCGAGATCTCTGATCAAAAGCTATGAGAATGAAGTTTTAATTTGAGCCAAAAAAAAAAATAGAGTTAGAACAAAAAGCTAACCTTTTTCTTGTTTTTCTTATTTGATCAAAATTGGAGTTCTTCGATCTTCGAGCATATCAAAATGGGCACCATTCAAAAAAGAACCTACTTTAAGCTTTTTTTTCACAAGAAGAAGAAAAAAAAAAAACAGAGAAAATATTATTTTTCTTATTTGCAAGTGTGAAATGGTGGGAAAAAAAACAGAGGTATAATAATTAAATCTGTTTTTTAAAGAAAGAAACAGTAAACAAATGCTGAAAATAGAGTGACAAAAGAGAGCAAAAACAGAGAAGAAAGGAATTTGCGTGTGTGAGGAATGAGGGAGAGGATGTCAATAAATACATTTATTATGGTGAAGAGAGGATGACATACTAAATTTAACGGGATGTGGTGGAGTGAATGAGATTGTTCCTCATTTAATTAAAAGTTTTGGATTTGAATTTTGAACATAAAATAAGTCCTTCATTGTGTAGAGAGTGCTCCCTTTTGAATCGAGCCCTACACTGCACGAATTCGAAATAATTATACTTCAATATAGGTATCAGACACTAAATAAGAAACTCAAAAATAAATAAAATAGGAATGGAGGATGGGGTGGGGTATTTTAGTATTTCGATAAAAATTTATTTTCTATTATATATTTTTTCAATGAACTGGCTTGATGAAAATAAGACAAAAATAATATGTTTTATAATACAATTTTTTCATTGTTTTGTGATGGCAAGAGTCTTTGTCTCTAATATTATGATAAATCCGACAAGTTTTTAAAATAATTAATTAAAGAAATAATAAAATATATATATTTAAACTATTATTTTTTTCATGAATTTCACATTCTAATATTGATTGGTCCATTTTCCTACATAACTAGTAGAAGGTAATAATTCAGATAAAAAAAACTATAATGCATCTAATCTTAAGCAAATTAAATTAATTATATTTTTATGACTATTTTTTGCCTAATATTGGGGAGGGGGGTGGGGGGGAGGGGTGTATTGATACGTGTTCCCCAAATAAAGTAATCTGAACTTAAAAGTGGGTGTAAATTAAAGTAAAATTACACACTAATCAATCATATGATAGGATGAAACTTATTCAAAAGACTTTTGTCATACTAAATTTCTGGGTTTTTGTACAAGAATTTGATGTATTTGTCTGGTTAAATTAGGGAAGTGCTAAATGATTTTGATCATCCATTTTTAGTTAAAAGGGTAAAATTATTTTAAAAGGTAAAATAATATAAATATGGCCAAATTCTGGACAAGAAGATTTTTCCGTAAAATTAAAAATGATAGTAAAACATAGATTTTTTTCGTTTCATTTCACCAAAATCAACTCATCAAAAAAATACACGATAGAAAAACAGATTGACAATATTAACAATAATCCAATACAAATTTATAGCCTTTGGATTTTATTAGGAGATGGTGTTGTGTCCATTTTTGTCACTATCTCTCTCGTAACATCTGAACTAGTATTGCACTGTTACACGAGAGGAAAGGTAAGTTAGAAAATTATATATTTCTGTTACGATCACTAAAGAATTGCTTATACACTAAACAATCGCTTAGATACACTTATTAAAAGACTTACTTTCATTCATTATCATTAGTCCATCACAAAATTAAGAAAGAGAAATATGCCTAAGCCGACATATAAGTAAGTTGTCTAGGCTAAGAAAAGAGGGAGATGTTCTCAATTACAACCACAATAAAGTTATCGTCTATCTTCTATAAGGGCCTATCACTTCGTTCGTATTTTCTTGGCTTAGGTAGCTGGAGAGAGGTTACCGACATACCGTACATGCAAGAGGCTTCCAATTTTTATGGAAGCTCTTTCTTCTCAATCAATCAAGTATTGCAAAAATTGTATCTTTCTTATATCCCGACGCAATTAGTCAAGAGGAAAGATAAGGAGTAGGTGAGTGAATAAGAGTCTTCACTGACCAAAGCAATTTCGATCACCTAACAGATCTTTTATATGGTAGGTAACACAAATAGAACATTTCATTATATTCAACTACGAAGAAAGGAACCTCAAAGTGAAAGGCACCATCTTGTGCAACACAATAGTTGACTCTCGATCATCTTCCATCTAGTAGATTTGATAAAAAGGATCATTCACTCCCTATTCTTTAAGTAGTAGCTTGCAACGGTAACATTATCGAGGCAATCAAGATACGCTGATCAAAGTTAGTCCTAAGGTGAAAGATCATTCGATGAAAAAATGAATTGAGTCGGCTAATCACTTGATTATGAAACTACTAACCTGACTAATTATAATTCACATCACATAAGATCCATTTTAGGAAAGAAATTTTTTTTCTTTCTTCTCTAAGCTCGAAAACTAGAAACCTCAGGACAGATAGATTTGATCCATTCAACCACATCCTATTATGTTGGTCTTTCTCTTGGGAGTATGTTCTCAATGAAACTGAAATCTACATATTGACAGTGTAATTTTTTCTATATTATCAATTAAGTAATATTGAGTAGTTTCAAGAGATTCTCCAACAAATTTGAACACAATTGGTATCCCCTGTCATTTAAGCTATGATCACTTCAGATTGCAGCCATCACAAAGAAATAAAAAGTAAAAGAAGAGTACAAAGATATTGCTGAACTAGATCAGTAGTTTATAAATTAGAAGCAATATCATTTGGACCTAAAAAAAAAAAGAACAAATACTTTCCGACTTCCATTTTCCGGGCATCAGATGTGCTAGATGCCTAGATGTACAGCAAAAACTTCATCGTTCACAGCATTAGGCGACCAAAATATCTGTGGATTAAGGGTTACTTAACAAATGTGAACAAAATGGAACTACGAGAAACGGGAGGGGTCACAGTCTACATTATCCGAGTCCAACTTGTAGCATCAGTTTCACATGGTAACTAAGTTAGTACAGTGACCTTGTATCCTTGGAATGTTACCATCAACCACACACAGTCCATGCTTGCTTCAGGTCGTAAAGTCAGTCCAAGGAAAACAGCTACTATTACCTAAATGCTACAGACCACAGCCTAAATTCCTCAGCTTCATTTTCAATCCAGATATAAGTGAAAACATAAATGATGTTAGAGAAAGGGGGTGACGGGGAGTGACACATTTTTGACTGTGAAGACATAAAGGGAAAGTTTGGTTAACACCCAGCAGGCCAAGCAAGTAAACTCTAAAGAAAATATATTGCTCTAGCCCTAGTGCAAGAGAATACCAGACTGGATAGGACTTGTGATGGAGCCTATTATCTCAAAACTATGTAAACACAACTAAATCTGCATCAACCAAACATGCACATGAGTTACTTCTGATGTTTCTTGGACAAAACTGGACTATTGTAAAATTCAAATCCTACAACATAAAACTTTCCAGACTGAACTTTTAGTTTGATTAAACTTTTAGAAGTTAGTCCAACGAATGACGATGTTACATAATTAACACATAATGTCAGACTCTCAAAGAAATTTTCAATTTTCTTTTCCCATATAACCAGAAGAAAGTGGTTACAAGATGCTAAGGAGAACTATAACCATTAATTCAACTACTGCATACAGAAAAAGTTACAGAGACGAGATCATAATACTGAAATACGCACCATTAGCTTCCAAGTTAATCTAAAACCTAAATATAAGTGTGCTAAGTTGATAGAATAGAAAATTCTCAAAAAAAAATAAGTTGATTGAATAGAAACGACGTAAAAAAGAAAACATGCAACAAGCACGCTGCATGGTTTTCCTTTGTTTAGAATGAAGTCTAGCCTGCGCTAATTTCCACATAACTAGGTTAATAAACTCTTTATAGTATATTTGATATCAACAAATACCTAGGCAAAACATGCACTTAGAGAAAACCATAGAAGTTGTAGATTAAATACGACTCCTATCACTTTATAGGTGCATAAGATGACTTGGCCAGTACATTATCTTCAAAAGAAAAAGTACACAGCTACCTTCTCCGTCGCAATCTTTTTCCAGCTTTGTAGGAACATAACCTTGTTCCTCCTAAACCCGAGATAAGAGCATCTAGATGTCAGGGACTCAAGCTGCACTAGATATGCAAATAAATGTTTTCCGTCAAAAGAATTTACCTTGAAAAAGCATTTTCTGAAACATGAGTGTTACTCAGGTAGTATTTTTTTCTTGGATAAGTAAATAATTTTATAATTGACAGAGGAAGGTAAAGGTGACAAGATAGTTTTCATCGAATATTTCTCTCAAAAGATAATTACTTAACACTTAAAGATTGAAAACATTGTTTGCCTATCACATGAAACAAATGATTATAGAGGAATGAACTAATCCTACAAATAAGTCATTTTTCTTCTTTCGGTGAAATATGTTTTCCTCAGAAAATTCTTTCTTGTAACTAAAAATTGAAAAATGATTTGTCATATACAACCTCAGTCCTAATATAACACTGAAGTGCAACAAACATCGAAAAATTAACACTAGCATCAAATGAAAGATTCAAAGACGGAAAACTCTTCCTTCTTAACGAATTGTCTGCATTATTCAATTTCTATGGCAAAAACAACAGCACTAAACTTCTCTAAAGTTGATGTACTACAGTGTAACAAATATTTAAACAACTTTTGATTGCCTTCGTCAAAAATCGAATCTTTTAAGCTACTATGTATGCACTCTTCCTTCTTAACTAATTGTCTGCACTATTCAATTTCTATGGCAAAAACAACAGCACTAAACTTCTCTAAAGTTGATCTACTACATTTAACAAATATTTAAACAAGTTTTTGATTGCATTCGTCAAAAATCGAATCTTTAAGCTACTATGTCCTCCTAAAGCAGAATGAAAACTAGAAAGCTTCTAGCATAATTAAAAATTATCTAAATCATACAAAATTAAACAGTTTTCATTAAAATTAAGCTTTTCTACTTCACTAACAGCATCGAAATTTCAAAATCGTAGATCCAACTAACAAATAAAGTCGTACAGCATTAAGATCTATACTGGAATTACACACTGCGCAATTAACAAAGTTAGATCCAGCTGAATTCCATCGAAATATCACAAAAACAAATCAAATAGAACAACATCAAATTCAAACCTCATGTAAAACAAGCTGAAGATATTAGATCGATCCATAACAAAGCTGATTTCGTCGAAACAATTTCACCGCAGTCTCCTATTCAGTTGATGCAAGGCGGGACCCAAACTACGCCACAGACAACATGTAAAAAATTAGTTTTTACCGGTAAGCTGCCGTCGCCGTCAGCTACCGCCATTGTTGCCGGCGAGGTAGGTCCCGACCTGCACCAAGCGAATGAGAGGCCGCCGCAACAGAAATACAAACTTTCTGTATCTATTCTGTACATATATAGATCTGAGATTTTTAGAGAGAGAAAGGAAAAACCTACTCTCCCTATAAATAGCTAGAGAGAGAAAGTGAGAGACTTGTTAGATATTGTAAGGTGATTTTATAGAGAAAACAGACGAATAGGATGATGACACGTGGATATTGAATGAGGTTGGTGAAAATGGTGACAGATCTGTATATAAGGGCTTGGAGTTGGGGTATAATTACGGGGGAATGCCACTAGTAGCGGTTAATGACACAATTTCAACTTATCGAGTCATTATCTTAGATAAAAGAAAGAAGTATTGAAAACACTTTTAAATTTGACATGAAGTAACTGTTTTATTTTCACACTGTTGATAGTCTTAAAAACACTCATTTAGTTGACTAACAGAACTTAAGTACACCATTGATCTTGCAGCATGAGTGAAATATATTTTTAATTTCCCGTCAAATTTAGGGGAGTTTTCAATGCTTCTCTCGATCATTTATCAAGAGTTTGAGACCACTAGTTATGTCATTTGGCAGATCGAGATTGTAGCTAAGTTTAGTTAGTATAGGATTGTTTTTAAGGCTATTAATAGTTCAGAAATGAAACTAATAATTTGTGTCAAGTTCAAAAGTGTTTTCAATACTTCTCTCTAGAAAGAATAATGTAGAGGATGCAGATTAGGATCGAAGGGTAGCAGTGTGTTGTCTTATTCTTTGTTCATATTAATAGTTATAATATTGCTCTTGCAGTTTCTTGTCCTTTAATTATGACTCCATTTGTTTTTTAAAAATGATATATTTTCTATTTTAATCTATTAAAAAAAATGATGACCCCTTTTTTTTTTTGCAACACTTAAATAATTTCACCCCAAGACATGACATATTTTAGGAGCGGTTCAAACACATTAATGACTTAAAGCTAAAATCAAGCTTTAAACTTTAAAAAAATTGTTAATAACTAATAACTTATTTCTTTTATTATCTTTTTTCATTCAATTATAGAACCAATCTACTTTATTTTTCCTCAGGCATAGTACTTCAAATATATTAAAATTCTTCTAATGATTTTTTTTATTATATACAAAAAGTTTACTTTTCTTACAAATAGTAAATATCTTTTTTTAAAAATAATAATCTATTAGTTGTTATTATTTTAAAAAATGAGGTCCCTCAAATTTTGATGTGTACCACCAAAGGCACATATCTTTTCTTTTACATAGTTGAACCGACACTATCATGTTTAAGGGCACACAATCAAATAATATTTTGATACATTTAAGATAACTTTAATTTAGGATCATAAAATTTTAAAATTCTTTTTATTTTCTTAAGTTTTGCATCAAGTCAAACTAAATCGTTCTTTTTTAAGTTTATTATTTTGTTGTATTTTTAGTCTTTGTTACTAATTACTAAGTACTATTGTTAGTGTTTGTTAAATTTTGGCACTTTTGCTATTTTATTTTATTTTATTTTTCAGGACCACTTTGAATTGCCTTTTTAAAACAAGAATCTATCAAAATAATATCTCTATATTTAGAGGTACATTTTAAAATTTAACGTACTCACTATCCTCTCCAAATGACAATTTATATTTTATGGGACTACAATAAGATTAATATATTGTTGTTATTGCTGCCACCTGTAATTACAAATAATTTTGGATGTAATTAAATTTTACATTAATTGCACGTGGGCGTGAAATAAAGTTTATAGTTACTGATTGTTGCAGTAAAAGTGGAACAATCAATCAACGTAACTGCTAAGTTAAATTTTCTTCTATTTATATATTACTAGATAAGAATTGCCCGTGCTAAGCACGGGCCCAACGTGTGGTCTTATTCGTGATCTAAAATTGATTAATATAAATGAGACAATCGCATATAAACACCATTATATAAAATAAATAAATAATATAGCAGTTAAACGTGTTATCTATATATTTTGTGAATGTCATTATATTGAATGTTGTTTTTAAAGTGAAATATTTACGTAGATGAACATTGTACATTTGGGAATACTAATTACATTTGCATATAACTATTTATAAATTGAACATTATACATATGGGAGTACTAATTACATTTGTATATTAACTATTTATAAATTGAACATTATACATATGGGAGTATTAATTACATTTTCATATAACTATTTATAAATCAGTTACTAATAGATATACACCAAAATTGATCAAGTGCAATCTCAAATTATTTGAGGTCAATTATGTCTCATTCATACTAAAGTTTTTTCAATAAATTTTTTTTTTTGAAGCAACTTTTGTATTTTAGCGCGGAGTCTGTTGATTTATTACTTATATAGATGTGATATAGCTACAAATACTACTACTACGACAATTCATATATTAACTCTGAAGTAATTAAATTAAATTAATTCAAAGATCACCTCTAAAGTAACCAAATTATATTTTCATGAACTCAGTGCTTCTCAGAAAAGAAATTCTCAGAAATATGCAACTCCCATCATAAAAATGAATCAAGATATACAATTTTTCTTATAATTAAAAATTCAATTTGATGGAAAAAGAAATAGGCAAGAAACTGCTTAAGAAGTAAAGATCATTTGCACTTATACTATCAATACATGTATTTGATTGGACATGTGCATTTGAGCACACCAATAATTTCACTTCCTGAATTTGTCTATTATAGAGATTGATATAGTGGAAAATTACCAAAATACCCTTGGTCGTTGGTTGTCTTCACACTTCTATAGATTCTTAAGGTCCGTGATACGGGCCCAATATAATCGATTATTAATCATTATTTAATAAATATTAAAAGGCACTTCTATAGCATTTTGGTCAATATTAATTAATATTGATTCTGATAAAAAAATTAGTATAAAAAATGTTGAAATTACCATCAAAGAATATAGTGCATCATTGCATTGAGTTGCTCCTTCCTTAATTAAATATCTTAATTTTGAGTTTTGAATATGAAAAAAATTCTTAGTAGGGACCACTATATCCGAATGTGCCCTATTTCGGCGTACATTAGAATTAATCGAACTTCAATATGAATATTGAATATTGAATATTGAATAAAAAATATTAAATTAACCCAATAATATTTTTTAAGTATAATTGGTATTAAGGATGGGTAGATTCATTTTTTAAGTTGTAAAACACTCAAGTCTAATATTTAATTTATTTAGTTTTTACTATAATGACACAAATTTATTAGGATTCAATGTTAATTTGTCTGTTAGATTGAATTATATATCTTATATAAAAATCATGAATTATTATGTATTATTATCTTGAAATCTATCCTATTCATTTCAATTAATCTGTCATATTTTTCTTTATAATCTATTAAAAAGTAATGTTCCTTTTCTTTTCTTAGTTCCAACTCCACATAATATATTTAAGATCACAAGATTAAAAGACATTTACTATATTTCACACATTTTTAATTTAAAACCACAAGATTAAAAAATCTTTCTTAATTTCTTAAACTTCATTCCAAGTCAAAATTGAACAAACAAATTGAAACGGAGAGATTAATATTTTTTATTTATCACACACATAAAAAATGGAACTAAGTAGCATGTTTCATTATCACATGAAGTTCAATATATGTATAATTTAAGCTACATTATAGAATCAAAGTTGAATATTTAATTATTAAATGGATCTGTATTTTTATGTTTGTGAAAACATTTTATAAAATGAAATAATAATATCAGAGTTCCGGAAAAAAAAATTGCCATATGTATGGAGAAAGAAGAATTACTCTCTTCGTCCCCTTTTAATCGTCATGTTGCGCTTTTTGAAAATCAATTTTACTAATTTTCAAAGATAAGTTAGATTATTATATTAATAAGACATTTAAAAAAAAATAGATAGTAAAAAAGTATACAAAAACTACTATAAATTGCAGATTTGTGTATATCAATATGATGAAAAATACATTATAAAATATTAATCAAAATTCTTATAGTTTGACTCTAAAAATTAAAATTATAACAATTAAAAGTGGACGGAAGAAATATTAAATTTTTTATTATCTAGAATTGGCTGGTCGTTGTCCTAATTGGTCCTCGGGAACACCAAAAAGATAAATAACAATAATAATAATAATAAAATAATTGTTCTGATTGGACTTTTAACCCACTTAACTTGCTTTCAGTAAATATAATTAATATTTGCCCTTTAAATGAACATATATTTACAATATTGCCCTTGGTCGTTTGGTTGGCTTCACGCTTCTATATAGTAATAATATATTATTATTATTACCTTTTTATATTGAAAACTCTAGAAAAAACTTTACATAACTATTCTATTTTCCTAGCTATTTTTGTTTCTTATTTCTTTTGTATACGAACAATTTTTTATTTGTTTTCATTTGAAATCAAAATATAAATATTTTATTAATATGATGAATCGGAATGTATAATTTTGACAACGCATATGCTAATCATATATTATCACCATATATTACTAAATATATTCCACATATTTAATTATTATGTATTGTTTTTTTATTTGGAATATAAATTTATATATAACTCATATATTTGGTATACTAAAAATGTACAAACAATACATGCAGCATCTTGATAGAAATTTACATTATATAAAATAGGATTTTATAATGTACTTGAAATATATTTATGGTATTTTATTTTTATAAGCTTTAAACATTAAAAAAAAAATAGAGAGAGAAAAAATAAATAGAATTCCCACTTAAGTATAGAGAAGATTTCTTTCTATTTTTATTTTTTTTTGGAAATTATACTATTTGCTTGCTTATTTATTTGTAAATAATATATTCAATAATTAATAATTTATGTATTGTAATCTCTACATAACTAAGTAATACCTACATAACTAATATTTGCATAATTAACACCAACATAATTAATACCACATAACTAAATCCTACATAACTAAACCATGCATTACTAAAAACTGCGTAAGTCTAACCAATAACCAAACAGCCCCTAACTATATTATCCTTTTTAAAATTTATCACAAATTCTTTGTTCTTATAAAAATGGCCCCATTTGAATTATATTTCATATTAGTTTATTTATTTTTTAAAAAAAACACATTCAAATAATCAAATATAATTTGCAAAATCAATAGCTTGACACAAGTTCAACTTCAAAATTTTTAAATAAAGTGATATTTTTTTGTTATAGTATGTGGTAGTTCTTATATGAGATCTAATCTATGACATTATACAACTATCTATTTTGAGATATTACTTTTTTTTATTGCAATTTGGTTGTACGTCTCAGGTATATTAGTCAAGTAATTTTTAGAAACTGAGGAATATAAACCATATTTAGAAAAACATAATATATAAATATATCTTTTAACTTGACTTCGTCTGACATCTATGACATTCAACTTAGGGAGTGCACAAGTAAGCACTTAAAATTTTATAAAGTTGAAGAAGTAGACACACGCGTCCTACGGGGAATAACACACGTGGGAGCCACATAAAATATCGCATAGGACGTGAATTATATTGTCATATAGGACGTCAAGTAGGACACAAGTGTCAACTTGTTCAATTCTATACAAGTTTATGTGTCTACTTATGAATATCTAAAATTGAAGGGCATGTTAGATGAAACAAATTAAATGACATATTTATATATTATGCCTTTAGAAAAAGTATATTTAAATTCTAAATATTTTTTGCATAAAATTTAACCAAACATGACTTCAACTATAAATTTTTTAAATAAAATAAACAGTATTTTTTCATGATCAAACCACACTAAGAAAGGAAATGATTAAATGCCCTCAAATTTGAATTTTTGGTATGAAAAAATCTCATTAAAAATTATACATTCAAAAATAAAAAAGAATTTTTAAAAAAATTTATCAGCTTGAATGTACATGGTTTTGAAGTAAATCAATAAATGGGGTCCATGTAACTTTGCAATGATTTCTTTTACTCCTCCCAATGTATTGGTACACGTGTGTCCATTAAAATCCACAACTATTGACTTAGTGATGGATTCATTGGGAATTACATAAATTTTGGTTGGTTTTTTTGGAAATTTTAATACTTTATGCACAATGTACACTTAAACTAAGCTTGAAATATTTTTTGTTTGACAAAACTACCCTTGGTCGTCTGGTTGGCTTCATCTTTCTATATAATATAATAATAATATGTCCTTCTTATAAAAAATAAATATTCATTAATACTTATCATTTCATAAAAAAAAAAGTGAATGCATAAATGATTATTTTTTTTTTCTATTTATCTTTGAGAGTTATTTGTCTTAGAAGTATGAATTTGACCAATATAGGATAACTACGTAATTTATTCATGTCCATTGGTCAAACTAATTTAATCAAAATAAATTAATTTATATTTATTTATTGAAAACTTGATTTCAGGAGAACACTAAATAAGGGTACAATGGTAAACTTATAGAGTTTCTTAAGGAACGTGAAATCTAAAATGATGACAACTAAATAAGAATAGAGGGAATATTGGTTACGAAAATCTTGTGTTGTATATTGGTTCAATATTTATTAATAAATTTATTTTTAAATGATATTACACCGGTCTCATTAAATGTAATATAAATATATGATAAATATTATTAATATTAATTATTTAAGTGATATTAATTAAATGATTTATAATATTTTCTCTAAAATAAAAATTTAATCCGAAGAGTTCTATTGTAGTGCCAATAATTAAAATATTTTTCTTCATCAATTGTTGATTTCTTATTCAAAGTAGTTACAAAATTTATACAAATATTACTGCTTTCAAAGTATTAAAGCTACATAACTAAATAATATGAATTTAAAACTAAAGGACATAGCTAAAGTGGGTCCAATAATTTCAAAGAAATTCTACGCTAATTACACTTAAGTAGAACCAAAAAACCCCCATTTTTTCTATAAAAAAAATAATCAAAAATACGCTCGTTGAAGTAAGCACGTCGACAAAGATGAGTCTGCTCCGCCTCAAACTCTGTTATATTACAATAGAACTGCTTCTGCCTCGATTTTAGTGATGTTAATGAATATGAAGTATTACTCGTTCTGTTTATTTTTACTTGTCTCCAACACACTCGTGACAAAATATATTAAAATAATATCAATATAAAATAAAACTCAATAGTAGCTAAATAATGAATTGGAAAAAAAAAACCGACTCTGATTTCATGATAAAAATAATAATTAATAGGCATGAAGATTGACACCTTTCTAAGTCCTAGTCCATCTCCAATAACACAAAAAGCCACTCCACAAAAACTCAATGGATAATGACTTAAGGAGTATCTTTTATTTTGTAGACACAAAAAAGGGAAGGAAAATGCAAGAATGACCATACCATGAATTGACTTTTATTGTATTTTATAATTTTTTTTTATTTTTTTTAATAAGAATCTTTATTTTTATATATAAGAAATCTAAAAAAATTGTTTTTTTTTATATTCAAAGTTTACATAGAGTGAAAGGTAAAAAATAATACATAAAATATTTTGATTTTTTGAATTATACTTAAACTATTAATTTGTTCACTTTTTCTAATGGAAACATCACTATGATTCAGGTAGGAAAAGTGAACAATTATTAATTCATGTGTGTTTTGATAAATATTTGGTAATAGTTCAAGTAAAAAAACTCACTCACATGATAGTTCAGATGTAAAATTTAAAAATTCGGAATACTTTAAATATATTTTTACTCATTAACATAATCATAGAAGATTATTTCCTCTTCAAAGCTATTTCCTTTCCTTTAAATTTATGTAGCATAAAGAAAATGTAATTAATTTGCATGAAAAATAATTTATTTTGTAATGTTTATTTTTATTATTTTTTTGTTTGAAATAGTAAGTATGCAAAATTGTCAATACCAAAAAAAAAAGGTGTAATAATCGTTTAGTGCATCAAATAATCTAATGCTAGAAATCATATCACTTCCCTTAAAAGAAAGAAAATGACTTATATCAGCGTGATAGAGATTTTACTTATAAAATAAAGTTGCTTTAGCTATAAAGACATATCAACATTATTGATTTTGGTATAGCATAACTTTCTGTTTTAATTTATTTGTCGTATTTTTTAAAAATTTGTGTAAAAAATAATATTTTTTTCTTTTACTTTACATAATATGTTTAAGATCACAAAATTAAAAAGATATACATTTTGATATATTTTACATATCTAGTCACAAGTATGTTGGAGTTATACTATTTACATTTGATTAAAATTACTTTTTTTTGTGTGTTTAAACTATATATATTTGACATTGAACCTTTTTGACTTCTTTATATATTTATTTTTTTATATTTTAAACTTTCTTGATAAAAAATTAAAAATTATAACTTTATTACTATTTGTATCAAATTAAAACTGGACAAATAAATCAAAACAGATAAGAGTATAAATGTATTTCACATCAAGGAATTAACTTTTTCAAAATAGAACAAATTAAAGTGACAAGTACTACTTTCTTTTTGATGATTTTCTTGAAATTCCCTGACCACATATATAGTTCAATCTTATCCTCTTGGTTCTAAAGTCGTCCAAATTAAGTTGATTTTTAATATATATATATATATATATATATATATGTGTGTGTGTGTGTGGGGTCAGGGAATTTCAAGAAAATCATCAAAAAGAAATTAAGTTGATTTTTAATATATATATATATATATATAGAAATTCATTATAAAGTAAAATTAGTTAATTTGATGAGAAATATTTTTCTGATAGTAATAAGTTCATGCTATCTAATTATTGAGATTTCTTCACCTTTTTATTAGATATTTTGAATTCGATCTCCTAAAATTATTACAGCGTTTTTCGCCTAGAAATGAGTTTTATAAAGAGAAATTCAAGTTTGATCGCATTCCAATATATTGACAAAGGGAAAAAAGAAGTTCATACCATGGGCCAAGAGCCCAAGACCAATATGAACAAATTTTAAGACCATAGAGATAATATCCATTAATTAGTCATTGACTCATTGCACAGCCTTTTAACTTTTTTTTGGGCCCCAAAAATTCTCAACTACTCTATTACTATAGAGAATTTGTAGTGTTCCAAAGAAAGAATATGGAATCAATAAGCACATATATACATGGTCATTTACATATACTTTTATTATTTAAGTAATAGTAATAATTAGTTAATACACAATATTTTTATGAGCAACTTTCACATATAGCAAACATAAAAATCATATTTGTATGTTATAGCTATAGTTTGCATAATTGTGCTTCATAGCAAACATATAATATGTATATTTCGCTATACATATACAAAAGAAAGCAATTGTATAATTTGTGTCGGTATACATATACAAAAGATCAATTGTATAATCTGTGTTTGTATAAAGCGAGAAAGAGAGAAAGACAAAAGAAAACTGGGCAGGGAAAGACCGTATTTGTATAATCATAAGTGTATAGGACGAAAATATATGCATTTGTATTTGGATATGCAATTTTCTCTCGCTTTATACAAACACAAACGCAGTGTATACATTTGTGTTTGTATAAAGTAAGAGAGGCAAGTGAGAGTGGTGAGCGAGATCTGGGAGAAGGGAGAGAGGGGAACGAAAATATATGTATATATACAATTTTCTCTCGCTTATAACAAACACAAACGCATTTTATACATTTGTGTTTGTATAAAAGCAAGAGAGGCGAGGGAGACTGCCCAGCGAGAACGAGAGTGGCAAGCGAGATTCACCAGGAGAGAGGCGAAATAACAATAGTTTGCTATGGGGTACAATTAAATCAAACTATGATTTATAACATTTAATTTGAATTAATAGTTTGCTATTATATACAATTTTCCCTATTTTTATCTCAATATATCATTTTGTTGAGCTAAAACAGTTTTAAAATACCTTGAATATGATTTAATATTAATATTATCTGTTTTGGATCAAACTCACACAAGTATCTCCAAAAAACTTCATATCATTAAGGGTGTCTGATTTCTATTTTTTTTCATATCTTGTTGGTTAAAACGTTGTGAAAAACATTTTCTCTAGAAACCCCCCCCCCCCCCCAATCCCCCACCCCCGAATCCCTACTTCTCACCTCATCTCACTTTTATGTATTTCGCTAATTAATTATATATAAATGCTTTTGAAATATTTTTAAAATTTACTTACCAAATATTAAAAGAAGTATGTCATAGTTATTATGTAAAATTATAAAAGTTTTTCACTAAAGTTAACATGCAAAATGTAAATTTTTTTTTTTTAAATTTAGAAACATATTATTCTTTTAAAATGAAACACAAATAAAAGAGTAAAAAAGCATTTGGACAAGTTGTTACACCCTCCGTTTCATTCTATGTGTCACTTTTCAGATTTCGGGATTTAAATAAGTCTATCTTTGATCGTAAATTTTTCATAGATCTTTTACATTTTGAATTATCAATTATTGTGACTTATAGTATTTCTTATGTAGTTTACAAATATATAAATTTCATTTTAAAAAAATTGAAAATTTCGTACGTAAATTTCCGATCAAACTTAAACTGTTTGACTCTCAAAAAATGAAAAGTGTCATATAAATTGGAATAGAGAGAGTAATATTTAATAGAACATGTGCCTCTTTTAGTTTTTAATGTATCATTAGTCCTTTATCGATAAGAATTGATTCACGTGAAACAAAAAGTAAAAACAAAACTTACCAGATGTCTTATTACTATAATATAGTAATTCATTATTAAGAGATTATAATAATTAAAACACATTAGAACTATCATTTTCTTTACGAGTTTCACAATTCTAATTTTCAGTAGTTCCCTTTTACTATCTGAATGATAGTGATATATAAATAATGTAGAAAAAGATAATATTGATAATTAAAGTGTATTTTGATACATAGATAATCAATAGCGGAAACAAACTTTGTATTAAGGAGATTCAAAATATAAATAAATATACTAAACATACAAAAAAGTCAAGGGAGTTCAATATCAACTATATATACATAAAAAAATCATTTTTATCGTATATATACAATGTAATTTTTTGATGAAGACAAACCCCTTTCCAATACCCTAGCTAGCTCTGCCTCTGTAAATGACGATAGTTCAGATTATAAAAGAGAATAACTAATAGTCGAGATATGAAACTCACAATATATATCAAAATATGTTTTTTTACCATTAACTTATTATATAAGTATTTATATTTTTAAAAATAGACTATAGTACTAGTGTGGTTTTGCTAGATCTGCTCAGTAATTTAATTATAAATAAAGACCTTCCACCTTAAAGAAAGTTTTATCCCTTTTTTGTGCCTTCTAAATTCTACCATCTCTATCTCACACACACACACATAGTATTTCTCAATGGGAAGAGCTCCATGTTGTTCTAAAGTTGGAATGAAGAAAGGACCATGGTCTATAGAAGAAGATATGTTGCTCACTAATTACATTCACCTACATGGTGAAGGTAATTGGAGATCTTTGCCAATGCATGCTGGTAATAATTAATATGATATATTTGTTCGACAATGATTATGATATGATATGAGCTTAAATGAAATAATGAAGATTCATATCGTCAATCTTTACTTGTTTAGGATTGAGACATAGTTATTCTGATATGATACGATATGAGCATAAATGAAATAATGTAGATTCATATAATCGATCTTAACTTGTTGAGACCGAATTAAGCATAATATATAATTGTTGTTGTTATAGTAAACGTAAATAGTACAATAGGTTTGAATGTTTTTAGTGTATCAATGTTAGTTATTCATGTGCTCATGTTTGATGAGCTTTTTTTCTTATTTTTTTTCCTTTTATTTTTGATATTCAGGACTTCTTAGATGTGGTAAAAGTTGCAGATTAAGATGGGTGAATTATCTTCGACCAGGTATTAAAGGTAGATCTAGAGTAGGTTTTGTTGATTTGATTAAATGGCATTGAAAATTTATAGTGTGATAAACGATTGAATCCTCTTATAGTCAAGTGGCATAGAGAATTCAAAAATTGCTTTAGGTTCATTACATGTTCAAATTTCATGTTGGCTTTGCGATTGTTTATATATATGTTTTGAAATGTATACATATAATAAGATTGCATTCATTCAACATGAATACAATCTTATTCAAGCAATATACGAGGGATTAAAAAAAATAGAATATGACACCTAGGATTTGAACTGACTAGTGACTATTTTTTTGAAATATTACATATAATAAGTCAGTTTGCTCAACATAATTATAATGATTCTAAATTCTAAATTCGTCTATGTCAGGCATTAAGAGAGGAAATTTTAGTCCAGACGAAGATGATCTTATCATCCGTCTTTATTCACTTCTTGGTGGTCGATGGTCCCTAATAGCTGGAAGATTGTCAGGGAGAACTGATAACGAGATCAAGAATCATTGGCACACTAATCTCTCGAAGAAACTCAAGGCATTAGGAATCGAACCAAAATCTAAAAAATCCACTCCAAAACGAACTACTAAAAAGAAATGTAGACAAAACAAAGAAGAGAAACGGCGAAGACAAGGTAAAAAGGCAAGAAAGACTGATAACCTTCTACAACAGGAGGTCGAAAAGCGTGAAAGCCGGATGGAAAAAGATGAAGTAGTTGGGAAGTTTCAAGTGCATATTCCAAAACCAATAAGGCTTATTCCACATGGATATTCATATTCTTCTTCAAGCAAAAGTGATTTTCAAGATAAAATTGGAGAAAATGATGAAATTTGTAAGAAATTTCAATTGTTTGATGAATTGCTGAATGGATGTGATAACAATATTTCAAATGAATGCTTAGAGGAAAATATGCTAAAGGAGGTTTACAAAGAATATTTTCAACTTATTTCTGAAATTTGAGATTATTCCTCAAGCAATTAATTAAATGTTTGATGTTAATTATGTTATTATGGTTTTAATTAGATTTTTTGATTGTTTGATTTTGGAGAAAACTAGTGTTGAATTTTTTTTTTTTTGGGGTGGGGGGGGGGGGTTGATGATTAATGGTATCCGACTAAGACTATTCTAGTCAAAAACTGAAGGAGAAGGACAACTCTGAATGTCAGGATAAGCCCTCCGTATCTAAAGATAGATGGCTAAAGGGTAGGTTCTGCAGTTAACTAAAAAGGCGATCGATTGGCTTGGAGAGGAAAGGAAACCCGAGACTGAAAACAAAAAGGATAGGAATGAATTGAATAAAGAAAGAATATATAGAACCTTGAGCATTTTCTCTTCTCTACAATGGTTGAGAGTAAAAAAAGGGTATCCGCATAGAAGGATTGCTGATATACCGGGTAGATGTTTATCTTTTCGACTGAAGGAGAAGGACAACTATGAATGTCAAGAGTTCACCCTCAGTCTCTGATCCACAACTTCTTCGTATGAGACACATGTCAACAGTGAGAACTCGTACTATGATCTATATGGTGCAAAAGTGTAGTATGAGTATCAAACACGTGATACTTAGTAGGCACAGGCCGATTGAGCTCCAAAATAAAGCAAACATAAATAGCAGGTAGAATATGAGTGTGTATATATATATATATATATATATATATATATATATATATATATATATATTACAAGTAGCTAGAGAAGAGATAACACGCAATAAAAGTAGAGACAAAGAAATGTACGATGAATGATACGGGTATATATATATATTACAAGTAGCTAGAGAAGAGATAGCACGCAATAAAAGTAAGTAGAGACAAAGAAATGTACGATGAATGATACGGATAATTAAGAAAGAAGAATATATCTGGAGGCGCTAGTTACAAAACCTAACCACAAAAAAATTCTACTATGGAAATCAACTAAAAATATTTCTAATTTTTTTATCGGTAGTATTGAATGCCAAACATCATTTTTGGTACTTCCAAATTCATAACATTTACTCAAATAACTTTTGAATGTGAATTGAGTTCATATATTATATCTTTATATAGTATTAAAATCAGATCTATCTCTATTTGATCTCTAGATTCATGCTCCATTAAAACATCGACTTAAAAATAATATTAGAGTGAATTAAAGTACCACGTAAAAGACGGAATAACTAAAAAAAATAAGAATAAAATTGTCACGCCTAGGTGGAATTTTATATACTAAAGTGGCCGACAATTTCCCTTCTACATAAGGTCCTTAGATTCACCAAATACACCTTTCTCCAAAAGAAACTTTTCCTTATTCTCTTTGTTCTTTTATAGAATGCATAAAGGTTTGGAATTCTTTTCTTATCCAAGGGCACAATCCTATCTTATTTTCGATATCCTACTCTCGAACTTTTGATTTAGCTTTACCTTGTCCATATTTCTTCATATTTTTGAAGTTGAAAAAAAAGAAATTGAGTTACTTATTATCAATCGTTTTTCTTCAGAATTGTCTGAATGGATCGATGCATCCTTTTTATTTTAGCAATTTATTCAAAATCGCCTCGCCAAGAGCTCACGTGGAGGGGGGGAGGTGTTAAAGAAGAGTTCGACTTGTAATTTCATAACTACATGACCCAGTGGTGTAGCCACATATAGCTCAGAGTGGTCAATCAGATATCCTATATATATATATATATATATATATATATATCGGTCAAAAATTATTTTTTATTCATATACATTAAAACTTAGACACTCTTAAAAAAAATTCTGACTTTGTCATTAAGTCATAACCTAGTTATGTATTTATTTTCAATATTGCTAGTGTAAAAAATTAAACTCATACACATTAAATAGAAGAAAATTTCTCAACTTGTGGTATTAGTTTTCATCTCGCAACTCGAATGTACAATTTTTTTATTATTTATAGATATTAATTTTTAGTAAACAAGTAAAAGTGCATCGAGAGAACAAATAGGTAAGATAACTTTATCGACAACATTATCAAAGTTATATTAGCAAATTCTTTTAAGGTAAATTATTTAGTCAAGTCTATAAATTTTATAATACTTGTCTTAATTAATCATCTTTTTAGTTAGCTTCTCTTTCGGCGAGGAGATTTAAAGAACATTGTTTAAAAATAAAATGATTAACATCACTACAAACATATTTAATATATTTTTATACGTGGAATTTGAAGAGGATGAAGTATATGCGTATTTTATTTCTAATTTCATAGAATCGAAAAATTCAAAATGTTAAGCTGAAAATATCAAAGAAAGAAAAGTATGAATAATAATATACATTCTATAAACTACTATCTGTCTACAGTCTACCCTAATTCTCGACCTCAATGTTTTTCTATCTATGGTCATGTGCTCAGTAATGTGTAGATATATCGTGTTCTGTCAAATGCCCCCCCCCCCCCCCCCCCCAATTCTTCTTTGATTTATTTCTACCTCTCCACAAACTTATCACTTGTCAACCTCTCACACTTTCTCACTAGGACATTCTTGCTTCTTAATTTACATGCACATCAACTACTCTCGCCTTGCTCCATATATCTTCATTCCTGATCTTTCTCATTTAATATACACGCACAACCATCTAAGTATTCTCATTCTGCTACCTTCATTTTCTAAATGTGAACTCGTGATTGATTAGTACTTCACCCTGTACAACATAGTCGATTTAACAACTACTCGATCTATTGAATTTACCTTTGATTAGATTTCATTAGTAATATAACAACTATTTACATTTTAGGCTTAATAAACAATACTGACAAATTTAGTGTTAAATATAATTACTTACCTCAGCTAGCCATCGTGACAACCTTGACATATTGTCCTACTTTTATCGTTGGAAGATAAATTACTTTTTGAATTATAATAAATCTAACACAAGTGGTGTAATTAATTAATTAATTAATTAAGGACTTCATAATTAATACTATCAAGTTGCTATATTAATTAATCTACTTTTTTCAAAGTAGTGATTGCCATATGCTCCAATGGTTTAATGAATCTTATCTCAATTAATTAATAATTAATAGTTGATTTATTTAATTGGAACGTGTTACCCTTTTCGGAATTCAATGTTTTAATGGATTTTTTTTTTTTATATGAGTAGCAACAAGTTGCTTGATTACTTTATTACCCTTTCATAGCTAAGGAGGTGCAGTCCTTTTTCGAACCCTATGTCAACATATACTCCATTAACATTCTTGTTCGTTTTGGATCAAGTCTGCATGATTACTCAGAAAACCTCACGCCATTAAGGACTTGTTTGATACGAGGGATAAGGGATAACTAATCCTGAAATTAATTTTATAATGAGTTTATCCTATGTTTGATTGGAATAAAATCGCGTAATAACTTATCGAGTTATCCTAAAATTGTAGTGTTATTGTTATTCTCACATTAAGGGTGGATAATTAACCTCGAAATAACTTGTTCCCCAACAAAACGAGCTCTAAAAGTATTCATATACTTTATATGTAGCTACCAAATCTTTTGATCACTATTAATATGGGACTTTGTTTTTGCACCCAATATCTCCCCCTCGAACTAAGTTCAACGCGGTCCATCACCATGATCCACGAGTCAATTTCCAAGATTCAATATGTGTCACCTACTAGACCGAGCATTTATGACCAACAAAGCTTAGAGCTAGCTTCTTTATTTGCACGTGCATTTCCGAGCTACCTTTGTTATGGTAAAGGTAGTAAACCAAGCCCATGCTATTCACTCCACCATCTCAATACTCGTCTCATCGACCATTAACTCTGATACCAGTTGTTGGAATAAGACACTCCATATATATTCTTTAGGTTAAGCCAACATAGTTTTCTCAAAATAACCTCACCCCGTTAAGAGAACCTCCTACATACACTTGTTACAATACTGCTACACTAAGAAGGTGTCTGATGCCCATCACAACAACAGCAACATTACTATCTTTAATCTCAAACACATGATTAGTATCGACTATATAAATCTTCACCGACTCCAGATAAGTTCAACTCTAATATTGTATGAAGATAACATTGCTCATCTGCAAAGGATGAGACCTCAGCTAGTATGTCCAATGAAAAGATATTGAACGATACATTAGTAGATATCGAAAATTTAAGAAAAAATCGACAAATACTTAGCACAAAATGATGGAATGCCACTCCCAGATCCTTCATTGTTGTCAAGTCAATCAAATAGACGATTACATGCAACTCGAAATATTGAAGGTCACACAACAACTTACAAAACCACAACTAATCCTATCGAATACTATTCGATCAAAAGATTGGGGAGCATGTTATTCTTCAACTTGGCTGAACTAGGAAAACATTATTCGTGGAGAAAAGTACACGACATACCTCCTGTTTTCATCGTCTCCTCGATTTGGATCAACTTATGACACTGGTCGGGGTATTTTGGCGAGTGAGGCTTTGATTTTCTCTTCTGAGAATGACAAATCAACCAAGCTTCCCTGCAAATACTTATCATAAGATGACAAATCAAAATGTCCATGTCCACACATTGCCATGAGTATAACTTTCGATTCTCCAGTCTCTTTACATCTTAGAGCTTCCCTTATAGTAGCGGCTATAGCATGCGTTGGTTCTGGTGCCGGTATCAACCCCTCAGACCTTGCAAACTGAATAGCACCTGAAACGGAAAAATTACATAGTTGGCGTTTGGACAATATTTTATCAAGTTAACTTAATAGACGAATGAAAACACATGCAAAAGTTTTTCCCAAACTTGAACTGAAAGTGTCTAATTGGAACATGACTTAGCTCGAGTGTCTGAATGGAATATCTTGACAAGTTTAAGGGGTTGGCTCTGTATTATGCCTTTTCATTATATACTAAATGTCAAAATGGCGAAAGTGAGTACTTAATATGACGGAAGTAAAGATACCTTGGAAGCATTCAATCTGCGGAATTGATATTGCTTCCATGAATCCGAGTTCATAGACGTGTGATATCAATGGCGCCATGCCATGGTAACGGAGACCCCCTGAAAATGAACTCAAATCTTTATAAGAAGTAGTAAAGGGGGATAAATTTAACCATCCTACGCGACAAAGGCTTACCGGAATGGATGGGATCCGGTATGAAGTCATGACCAAGTGTATGCATTTTCATTAAAGGAGTCATGCCTGCTGTGTCTCCATAGTCGTAAGCATATACACCTTTCGTCAACGAGGGGCAAGCTGTAGGTTCAACCGCTCTAAAAAGAGGATTGATTTTCCCCTTAAGCTTCTCCCGGATAAACGGGAAAGCAAGTCCTGCAAAATTAGATCCACCCCCGGTGCAACCGATGATCACATCTGGAGTCTCTCCGAAATCTTCCATCTGTTTTATACACTCCTCACCGATAACGGTCTGATGTAACAAAACATGATTGAGAACACTTCCCAAACAATACTTTGTGTCTGTATTCTTAGCTGCAACCTCCACAGCCTCTGAAATAGCTATTCCTAAACTTCCTGGACTTGAAGGATCCATTTGTAGAATAGCCCGACCTGCCTCTGTAAGGTCGGAAGGAGAAGGATGCACCTTCGCACCCCAAGTTTGCATCATCATTTTACGATAAGGTTTCTGATCAAACGAAGCTCGAACTTGCCATACCTGCATTAAAAATTCTAGATCAGGGGCAGAGGAACCCCCTCATTGAAAATGAACACGTAAACACTATAGACACATTTACCTCACAATTGAGACCAAATAAGCTGCAAGCAAACGACAACGCGCTCCCCCATTGACCTGCCCCAGTCTCCGTGACCACATTCTTAACATTCCCCATTTTATTGTACCAGGCCTGAGGAACAGCAGAGTTGGGCTTGTGTGACCCTGCCGGGCTACCACCTTCATACTTGTAATATATTCGTGCGGGTGTATCAAGCAGTTTTTCCAACCTCTTTGCTCTAAATGTTACCACCACATGTTAAGAATTTTCGCGATATGAAAGTTGATACTTCAAAAAAAAAGAACAGAATACGAACCTAATCAAAGGGGTTGGGCGCCAAAGACTGTAGACGTCTAAAACTTCTTCTGGTATATCAATAAACTGCTCGACACTTGCCTCCTGCTTAATCAACTCATCACAGAAAAGCGGAGATAAGTCCTCCGGTTTGATAGGCTGAAACGTCTTGGGATGCAACGACGGAGGGGGTTTGATTGGAAGGTCTGCAACTAGATTGTACCACTGACGAGGGATTTCAACAGAACTCGAACGAGAATTAAGAGCTGCATTTGCTCTGGCTCTATAGCTAAAGGAAAGCTTCAATTGACTTGGCTTAGTTTTAATCTCAAAATACTTTGTCCCATAAGCATCACCTGAAAAGTAACATATAATTAGATTAAGACCATAACGGTTAATTTTTTCGTGTTGTAAAAGATTTGAACAATAAAAATAGATGGTTAATGCCTGATCGAATTGATCATGCCATGTAGGAACAAGGTTCAAGTCTACCGGTCTGTTAGAATGCCTCACTGCACTTCCACTTGACACCTATCTTAATGATAAATGGCTCATTCTCGCCATGACCTTCACACCTCACTGCACTTCCACATGTTGGAATACGAGCTCACAAAAAACCTTCTGTCACTCTAACCCCGCAGGGCCAGAGAACCCGTCGCTGTGTAGGCTGTGATTCCGGAAGCTCTAGGGAAGTCGGGATAGGAGGGTACTTATTCTCAACATTCAACGATTCCATCATCGCCCCACATCACTCCCAACCGAGGATTTAAACCTACCTAAAACTACTACTACAAAGTATTGAAAATTGTATTTACTCTTTCTATTTCATCCTAGATTATTGCAGCAAATAGCAGAATCGTGGCTAAGGAACTATATTGCCCCTTTTCTCTCCCTAAACATCTCACTCATATAAAACTCCATTATTTCGAATCAACAACGCTAAATTTCATGGAAAAAATGACTTATTGTTTGTCTAAGCAAATCAAATTACTAAAACAACTAGTATTCATCACCAAACACATCAAATTGATTTTTTTTCACTAATAAATACTTGTTGATTCATTTATCTCATGGACTATTATTTGCATACTTTTAGCCTCATTAGAACTAATCAAAATCAATCAAATCTGAAAATAATACCTAAAAGTCAATTAACCAAACAACATTAGCTAAATCAATAAGAACAATCATTTCCCAAAACAGATCGAACACTACAAAATCAAGAACAAATCAATACTCTAAAGTACCCAAAACACAATATATATATATATATATAAACACAATTTTTTTTTAAAAAAAAACACAATTAAATCAACTTCAAAGATGAAATTATTTTTTTTTTTTAAAAAAATACTGACCTTTTGGAAACAGATTTGGGAGGGATAGTGCCATTTCTACAGAACCTTCCAAATATTTGCTTGTAGAAAATTGGATACTGAAACACTAGTACACTAGTATACTACTACTAAAAATAGAAAAAATTGTCAGTCTCGACTAATTTTAAGGGACCCTTTAGACTATGACTGAAATTTCAGAGATACACTTTAACTTATTAACTAAGGTTTTATTACCTCTCCAAATTCATTTTTTTTGTAATTTTTGTACACCTTTTGGCTTACGTGGCATATTCCGTGACTCGCCGTAGTTGGCGCGAGTGAGAGATGTTTGGATACCACGTAAGCTAAAAAGGTATACAAAATTACCAAAAAAATTGAGGTTATGAGAATAATAGTAAGACCTTATTTTAGTTAAGATGTGTATTTAAAATTTCAATCATATCCCTAATTTTAATAAATATAATAAAAAATATCTTTTTATTTCTTAAACTTCGTATCCGATTTAACACAAGAGGGTACCATTTTGTCACTAGGAGATTGACAGCCATAGATTTTTTGGGGGTGTTAATGAAAACAAAATAGTTTGGTGGAAATGATTAATTACGTTGACGATTTGGCAATCTATTTGTCTATCATTGACGAAACAAAATTTTGTCTTTTTTTATAGTTTATTTATTATTTTTTCGTTCACTTTTATTTTTAAATATTTTTTAATTTTATTTGTCATTTTTGATAATTTAGAAAATATACTTTTCTTTTTATTATATTTTCAATTTATTTACATTGAGTAAATATTTTTTAAGAATATGGTGAATAAATATATTTAGAACTTATTTATTAATAAAAATAAAAATGATAAATTCATTATATTAATTAATTTTTACTTTTTAAATAAATTTATCAAGTTAAAATTTGACAAATAAATTTAAACAGAGGGAATAGTTTCTTGGGCAAAGATAAATTTAATGTCTAGTTCCTTTGTTTTTGTTTGTTTTTTCGTTTTGTTACCAAATCAATGTATCAAACCTTTTTTTTTTGGTCTTGGGTCAATAAAATCATCATTTAAAATTAGATCAATTTAAAGCTGCAGTTTTGTTTATAGTTTATACATGTGATTTGAATTTTTTATATACTATTTTGTTCTCGTAACTATAAAAAGATTATGAAAATTATTAAAATTCTCAATTTTTATAACCGTCATACTAAATAGCAAATCACGGTGGATAATCTCTTCAAGTCAAGCATGCATGAGTATTCTGTTTTTGCAAAATTTAAAGTGATGAATTTTTTATTTTTTTTTACAAAATATAAAATTATGAGTCGATTTTATATATTTTTTAAATTGAAATTATGATCTCAAGTTCAATAAAAGTTTATCTTCTTTACTTCAACTTTATTGATACGTCCTTGTACTTGAAGCGATCATTGTGAATTGGACCATCTTGACAATCACATAAAGTATGTTTTTTTTTTTTAATTACAAATTTAGAATTTCTAGAATATAGATGTATTATTAAAACAAATATATATCTATATTTTTTCAACGATGATATTATGTAACCTTCTAAATTAGTGTAAGCCTGGAAAAAGACCATATTACCCTTTGTATGTGTGTTTGTGTGTATGCAAATGTGCATGTTAAGATTTCTTTTAGAACCAACAAAAAGTGGCAAATTAAGTATATTGTCTGCAAGCTAGGTATATAATTTTTCACCTAAAATGAGAAAAGCATAATATACAAGTTTTCATAAAGAAAACTTTATCTTAAGGAAAAGAAGATACCAAAACCTTCTCCACCAATTATAACTAAGTATACTTCAACACATGCACCTATCCAAAGAGGGGAAAAAAATATTTCTTTGGACTTCTTCTAATGTTGTTACTCTATCATGATTTCCTAGAGCTCTTATTTCAAGAATTGATGATATCGCAGATTCAATAGCATTGATTATGAATCTCATGATCAAGAACATTAAAAAAGAGAGAATTGTCTACTCAGATTATCGTATCAACAATGAGAGCAGTAACAACAAATAGTTTGTAAAATACAGATCAACAAGCAACGTTATTTCACAAGATCAATCACACAAAGTTGATCTCTTGCTTGCTCCTCCAACTCGTCCGTCCTCCCAATGCCAAAATCATCAAGCAACGAGAGCAGTAACAACAGATAATTCGTAGAACATAACAAACAACTAGGTATTTTTTCACCTCCCTCCTATTCATCCGTCCTACCAACAATGCCAAAGCCCGTTTTAGGCCCGGAAAGACGCACCAACCCTTTAATTTGGTGTGTTGCCCTACTTTGCACCTTCATAACCCTAGCCGTGATCATCACTGGCATCATCGTCTTCATCGGATTCATCATTGTTAGGCCAAAAGTTCCACAAATGAGTGTGGCAAGTGCAAATATAGACACTTTTGCCTATGACATGTCTAATCTCCTATCAATCAAGGTGTCAATTGTGATCAATGCTGAAAATGACAATGTAAAAGCCCATGCAACTTTCTATGAGACAATTTATACACTATACTTTCATGATGTGAAAGTTGCATATTTAAGAGCTGACCCTTTTGATGTATCTAAAAATAGTACAATCCCATTATATTATCCTGTGGAGTCAACGTCGATCGCGTTGACTCCACAGGAAGGAGCAAATGCTGAGGTGGCATTAAATCAAAGACTAGTAGTTCTTGATCTTAAAGGAAGTTCAAGGACTAGATGGAGATTAGGGTTAGTTGGTTCTGTTAAATTCTGGTTGCATCTTAATTGTAAGCTTAAGCTACCATTAGATGGAAGAACTATTTACCCAAAATGTAACACCAAATCGAGATAATTCGTGTTTAATTCAGACTAAGTTTTATGTTATATACATCGTCAGTGTAATTAAGTTATATCGTATACATGGTTAATGGTTCTTGTTTTCCTTTTTGTACATCCTAGAACTTCTTTAGATTAATGTAATGAGATTCATTAAGAAGTTAATATAGTACGTGTTTGTTAATTTATTTCTATTGTTTTCTACAATTTTTTATTTTTCTAAGCTTGGAAATATTAATAAGCCTGTTTGACTTGGATTTTGAATCCAATTATTTCATTGTTTATTTAAAATAATAATTATTTATATTCAGAAGATGAAAAAAAGAGTTACTCTATTAGTAAAGCTATAAGACAATTTCTTTGTGTAGTTAGGTACGCAGACATTAATAAATAAAGTCAAGTGTAAAAATTAGGCAAATGACATAGTATAAGAAAGAAATTACTTCCTTTTCCTACTCTTTCATTAATTACCAAAAATCTCTTTTTTTAGTGTTTTTCGGATACATAATATAGCAGTGTGGATACTTAATATAGCAGCGCGGATACTTTAATTAATAACGGGCGGATACTTACATTATTAAGTTGTTAGCAACACATATACCTAATTAACGGGCGGATGCATAAGATAGCAGCGCAGATACTTTAATTAATAACGGGCGGATACTTAAATTATTAAGTTGTTAGCAGCACGGATACTTAATTAACGGGCGGATGCATAATATAGCTGTGCGGATACTTTAATTAATAACGGGCGGATACTTAAACTAATAAAGTATCCGGTTAAGTTGAATTGGGGGAAAATAAGGGATTTTTGTATTTTAGTAAAAGAATAGGGAAATATTGAGAATAGGTAAAGAAGTGTTGTGTATTTAAGTAATTTTTCCTAAAGTCAATGATGATTCGATCGGCCCACAATATTAGGAAGTCATGTTTTTTAACACTTAACCTAACTAAAAAGCCCATAGTTTCAATCTCAGCCCACAATAATCCTTACATTGGCTTAAATTGAAGGATAAACTACCTTATTAGACATACATCACTATTATATATACTAATATATCTTTACTTTTAAACAATTACATATATTACCACTTTTAGTATTTTATACCATATATTAATATATTATTTGAAAATACTATTAGATACCCATATTTCTTAAAACTATTATTGATTAATTATCTGCTTAAATAACTCTTTCACTCCAAATCAACCACTATCTCTTAATTCTCCCCTCCCATGTTTATCACTCAGTTATGTCTCCTCCTTTCTGATTCAAGAATTTCACCATACAATTTCATTTCAACAATAGTTAATCTACTCTCTTCTTCTCAAGATATCATCACCACAAATTCTCCTGAACCAAAATATCATTTTGTATTGTTCATTTATCACGAGTTTCAATCACAGTAACTGCTACAGAGAAAACTTTCAATTCATAGTGGGTCTTGATTGTTTGTCTCCGAAAGAAATGGATCTTAGTTTTGATTATGTTATGTCACAGTGCAAAAGGATCAAAGGGAATATTGTTGAGAGTTTTTGTTTGCTGGTGTTCTTCTAAGACTTTCTTTGGTTACTGTGATATGGATGTGGTAATACCAATATTACTTTGATATAGCCCTTGAAACATGTGTATCCAATAAGTAGTAATCTTAATTAAGATTCGAGTTGTATTTTTAGTAAAGGGGTATCTGAACATGTATATGTATCCACTATATATTAAATTTCGGATACATGATTTTTAACAACACAATGATATTAATGATACGACAGATACTCTACAGTCGTGATTTGTTCATAGATTCATGTGTTTCAACTACATTTCATATTTAGATACACATAATTAAATGTATATGCTTATTATGTATTTGAGATACATGTTTTTGGATATAACGTATGAAATTTAGATACACATAATTAGATGTATATGCTTCTTCTTTTTGTATATTCCATATTTAGATACACATAATTAGATGTATATGTTTACTGTGTATTCGAGATACATGTTTTTGGATATAACATATGCAATTGATACTTGATACATCAAATTCATACTAGATACATATAAAAGATACATGAAATTAATATATATATATATATATATATATATATATATATATATATATATATAAAATTAATACTAGATACGTATAACAAATACATGAAATTAATGCTAGATACTTCTATGATACATATGAATGTACTTGTATGACACTCATGTATCTAAATGTTTAGTTTGTTGGATTCATCATATATTGATAATAGATACATCAAATTAATGAATTTATTATTTTAAGAGTAATAATTTGAAAATAATCAAATTACATTACCAAGATATACATGTTTTTATCTTATATTAATAATATTAATGAATTTACTATTTCAAAGAATAATAAAATGAAATTAATTATCTATGTATTTTGAAAATCCTCAATTACTCCTCTAATTAAGGAAATAAGTTACAACCAATTAATTTAAATAAATAAATTTTGTATCTCAATTTTAAAATTCGACAGATACATGTATATCATGGATTCAGACTCATGTATCCTAATCATAAAATATGGTAGAGGAAGTAATATTTGAAACTATTGGGAATCTTAATAATTAAGACCTAAACTAGTGGGATTTATGTGATTTGCCCTAAATTGAATCCTAGCCCAAGTTGCTTGCATGGCGAATTAACGAGCACAAAACACGAGTAATGTTCGTATCTAGTCCAATAAAATATGAGAAAATTGAAGTACGCTAGCTAGTTAACGTTTGAAACATTGACATGAAATATACGACATAGTTGGAGTCGCGCTATTGAGGCAAAATGAAGATCAAGATGAGTCCCGAGCTTCACTTTAATTAGGGCACAGAGTCGTGTCATGAAACATGTTCAGTGGGTATTTCCATAGATATTTGATTAAATCAGTGAGAAAAAGTTAAAAAAGAAAAAATAATAATGTTATTTATCATATGAAAGAGAACTAGGAAGTATCCCACTATTTCAGTGAGAATTTATTTCCAACCGTGCATTTTTCCAATGAGCTGATTCTACGGAAAATGATAAGTGGAAAATCATATTATATAACACGAATATTACACTAATTCACGATGGAAAAAAACCTTGTTTGTGATAGTGTATGACACTAGAGAAGGTTAATTAGTTTGTGGTACTATGGGTGTTGCATGCACAAGCTATTTGTATGTTGTTGCGTTATAATTATTGCATATATTTCTACGTTTGCATAACATATCATATGATCGCGATCCAATTATATTCGAATTTAATACCTTCAAATTTATTTTAACTCGATCTAAATCTTGTATTGTATATATTTGATAGCAAATGGACATAGTATATTAGTTGTGTCATGATAAATCAAATAAGATTACTCTCTATATCCCAATAGAAAAATAAAAAGAAAGAAATAAAAACAGACTTAATTAATTAAAGGGTAAGAAAACAGTCACACAAAACAAAAATAAAAATACAACAATTTTAGAAGAAATAAAAGAAACACTCATTTTTGTGCTTTTACCCTTTGGACTAAAAAAACCAAAAAAACAAAAATGAATTTTGTAGTACTTCTACCTTCTACAACTTTGATTGTAGTTCTTGTCTCCCTTTATATCCCTTCGATAAAATAGTCATATTAATCATGAGGAACTCGGAGGAGTATCGTGCCCCATTCCCGGGCTATGTCCAGGAGTGACATATGGTATATCTTTCTTTTCGTACTTGCTTTTGGAACCGTTGAATGAAAAATTATTAGATGACAGACTTTTTACCTTTCGATGTGTAATTTCGACCGGAGGAGGAGGTGGAGGATATCTTGAAAATGACCTTGATGCATCTACCAACACAAATTGTTGAAGAGCAATAGAAATTATAAATATGTACAAAATAAACATACAAATGACTGTGTGATATGATAATATGGCCATTAAATTGAACAAAAATGCACTAAGCAAGATGGTTTGTTTAAATCTTTTTTTTGTTGATGTTAGCATACAATTAATATGGCTGCCTATTTAAGGTTATCAAAAAAGGTCACAACTGACCTGGTTGGTTTATAAAAACTTAGTACTATTTATTATATAATAAAGTTGATGCACACACATGATGTTGCTTTTTCAGAAAAATTAATGTAATAAAATTACCAAAAAGAAATTAAGGCCTATGAAGAATATTTTCTAATTTGGGAAAAGGACAACATTTGTCACTACCACTCGTTGAAATTCTAATAGACCTTTTAAGAAAGAGCATTAGAGCATGGGGACTTTGATTAGACATAAATTAAATAAAATAGAACCATTTGCTTTGTAATTTTGTGTGTAAGCTTTTTTTCATGTTTTTCTAGGGAAAATGCTCTGTCCACTATGAATTTTAACGATCAATTTGTTGTTTATAAATGTTTGGTCCAATCGGTAGGTCACAAGTTCGAGTCGTGTAGTCATGATGTTTGTTAAATTAGGTTACATTGTTTATATCGTAACCTTAAGGTGTGATCCTTCAACAAACTCTGCGTAAATACATAATGATTTCTAAAGATCAATTTGTTGTTTATATTTGTTTGTGTGTGATATGTAGGTCACAACTTCGAGTCGTGTAATCAGTCATATTAGTGTTTACTTTAAGGTAGATTATTCATAATTTTATATCACATACAAAAGAGGAGTCCGGAGCCTAAAGGGCAGAAAAAATTGACAAAAATTTCAAAATGGCACATCAAATTTTTTTCTAACCAAAAGGGTAAAATCGCTACTGATGCAACGATTTTGCTTTGACACCATTAACAGATCAAAATCGCTACTAGGGTAGCGATTTTGTCCATATTTTTTTTCCAGAAAATCGCTGCCCGTACAACGGTTTTGCGAAAAAAATTAAAAATTTATAGAAATCGCTGCCATGGCAGCATTTTTCGTTTTTTTTTTTATTTTCAAAATCGTTGTTGTTGCAGCGTTATTCCTTTTTATAAAAATCCCTTTCTTGGCAGCTTTTTGGTGGAATTTTTTTTTCCTGAAATTTCTGCCAATTAGTCAACATCAAAATGACTAAAAGAATTTTGTTTTAGAAAACGCTGCCTTGGCAGCGATTTTGGCGAAAATTCTTTTTAAAAAAAAAAAACAAAATCGCTGCCTTGGCAGCAATATTAATAAAAAAAATATTAAGAAAAGATTTCCACCAATTGGCAGAGATTTTTTTAATAAAAAAGTTTCCACCAAAAACGTTGTCAAGGCAGTGATTTTGTTTTTTTTTTTTAAAAAAAGATTTCACCAAAATCGCTGACAGAGTTTTCTAAATGAGAAATTTTTAGTCATTTTGATGTTGACTAGTAGGCAGAAATTTCAGAAAAGAAAAATCACAAAAAAAAAAAAAAATTCCACCAAAATGCTACCAAGGCATGAATTTTATTTTATTTTTTTAAAAAGGAATAACGCTGCAACAACAGCGATTTAGAAAATAAAAAAAATTACGAATGGCAGCAATTTCTATAAAAAAATAATTATTTTTTCACAAAAAACGCTGCACGGGCAGCGATTTTCTGAAAAAAAAAAAATTGGACAAAATCGCTGCCCTAGCAGCAATTTTGATCTGTTAACGGCGTCAAAGCAAAATCGTTGCGTCAATAGCGATTTTGCCCTTTTTGGTTAGAAAAAAATTTAATGTGCCCTTTTTCAAATTTTTTTCCCTTTAAGGCTCTGAACTCTACAAAAGGGTGTGATCCTTCCTCAAACCATTTGTGAATACAAAATGATTTTTAAGGATCAAATTTTTGTTTATATTTGTTTGTGTGTGATCTGGTCATAAATTTGAGTTGTGCAATTAGTCACTAATATTTACTTTAAAGTAGACTATTTACATCACATATCTTAAAAAACGACCCTTCCTTGAACCCTACGTGAATAGAGAATGATTTATCCAAGGGCTGCCTTTTTAATTTGTTGCTTGTATTTAGTAATGAAAGAGAGAGTTGAGACATAGAAAAATATTCTAAGTCTTCAACTTCTCAGAAATATACCTTTTTAAGTTTATCTCAGTTTTGTGGGGGCAGTAACATGTATATACTTTAGATTTAGTTATTTGATGTCATGATAAATAGCGAGCTGATAAGGACAAATCAAAGAGAAGAACTAACATATTTTTTAGGTTGATAAGATTTTAAAGACATGATGTATATGATATTTTAAATGAATTTCAGACCAAAATATATAATAGTACTCATGAAAAATGAAGAGTTTATAAAGCAGGATATAAATTTATATGGTATGAACACTTTTGAGCTCGGTAATGACATATTCAAGCCACTCATATTTCATAGGGTCAGTTGGGCTAAAACAAACAATACGTATCATAAGCTTGGACTATAACACTAACCTAAGAATCAGCCTATCAAGAGCCTTAGGTCCATTTCCACCTCCATTGATCAAGTGTACATTTTTTTAGCAATTTAAGTCAATAGTCTTGCAACTCATTGAAGGATAAACAATGAAAAGAAATTGAAATAGGTTCTTTGTTTATTCAAAATTTCTCATCTAATGTTAGGTATTTCCCTTCCGAATCGACTAATTTGGATTTGTGATAAAAAGTCCCATTATCAAAAGTGATCTCATTCTCATAACTCGAAGAACGTTTTCATAGTTCGATTATCCTTCTCAAAAAAATGCGATCCAATAAGAAAACACTATCTTAAAGTATTATTTTTACGATTTGAATTTGAAACATCTGATTAAAAATACATTTACGTCCCTCATGTGCATAAATGCCTTTATCCTTTGATTACTTTTTATGAACTTTTTACTCCTTTGCAACG